>NC_034196.2:3924146-4571646 GCF_002021735.2 Oncorhynchus kisutch
TCTCTCACTGAAGAGAACATAATCCAGGTAAGTGTTTGAAATGAATTGCTTCTTAGTGAACACACTTATCAAATATCAAAAAGATGAAGGATACATACGTTTGTGTGACTAACTCATTATATTTCATTTTGAAAACTGTAAATGTGTAGTGTCTCAAATCTTCTTCTTTTTTTAAAACTAAGTTATATTTCAATGATCCATCTTAGTTTTTTTTGTCCCTCTAGATATATTTTGTATACTGTTATCACTTGTGGCTTTTTTCTATACATTTCTCTACTCATCACAACAAAGGAATGTTTTACTTTTTCTAATGTTTAGTCCTGGTGATGGTGGGAGAAACTCAGCGTATTATGTGACAGAGATGACTAATCCCTATTGAACAGCCCAGTGGCTGTGTAGAATGTCTGTTTGGCACTAAACAGTACTAGGCAACTACTCAGTTACTTGGTTGGGCTCTGTTTTAGACAGAGCCTCCACATAACTCTGCCCTCGTGTTAGTTCTTGTTTTTGTGATTTCTCTTATTGGTTATTGACAAAGACCTACAAATATAGGAATATATTATGAACAAGAACAATCAAAATAGTCATGTAAGATATGAGGGTTTTCTTCGCAGTTCTCAGGGAGCTCTTCTGATAGAGGATTAGCCATTTACATGTTGATGATTGTACACTGAACTTGGATAAAGTAATACTTGAGTGGAGCTCAGACAGTGTAGCAGTCATAACGGCCAGCCCGTCACCTTGAACCTCAATGGGCAGCTGGGTAACCAGTCAACCATTGAATTTTTTTTATCAGTCTGTGGTTGACTTTTAGTTTGAATAGACAGCAATTGGTGGGCTACAGGCTGCGTGTTCTTTTGTCTCCTGCATGGGTGAAAATGACAATTTTGGACCCTAGCCAACGATTTGTGTGCCTAGAATAATGATTTGCATGTTGTAAGAATAAATAATTGACTCAAAGCCTTCACTAATGCCGCCCAGTGCGGCACAGGGCGCACGCACAAAAAACAAAACAAACAACAAAAAATATTCAGAATGGTGACATTTGCACGATCGGTTTTCTATCGCTCATTTGCACGTCAAATGCAATGATATCATGTCCCCGTGTGGGACTGTGGGTCAATTAACCTTGTGGGAGTGGGCGCCCTGATTCTAGTTTGTGAGGCAGGCTACTGCCTGGGAAGGTCTTCCACTCAGAAGTATGAGATGGGGAGGGGGGCGGGGGTAGGTTGACCTCAGGTCTCCCCTTGGAATCCCGAGGTAGGGGGAGCGAGGGAATCTATCAAATAGCGCACCTCTAACTTTGTACAGTACTAATGAAATTAGTCATGTAATTAGTTGTGCAATTTAGTTTGTGTGTTTCTAGTTTGAAGTGCAATAGTGTAATAATCAGGTTCTCTTTATAAGTGTGTTATTCTATTTGTGTATTTGCGTGATATAGGATTTGTGCAATTTAGTTTTTATTTGTGTGTTTTTTTTGTTAGCAATAGAGTAATAGAGTAATAATGTGATTCTCTTTTTAATTTGTAGTTATACACTACAATTTGTTGTTACTTCTTTTGATATTTATGAGTCTTATTTTTGAATATATTTGTATATTTCTATAGTTTTAAATGACACTTAGTGCAGAATGGTGCTTTTTGTTGTTGTTGGGGGAGGCTCTGAAGGGGGGGTTCGTCCAAGGAGCCATACAAGCTAGAACCGCCACTGGCCACATCTGTCATGTTTTTTAAGTCTAGCCTACATCTCAGACTGAATGATATAGTGAAAGACCAAATCCTCTTCAGTTTAATACCAAGCTCACGTTTTATAATGTTATTAGCATGTACTGTATGTGTTTCAACAAGGTCTTCTTCCTCTTTGTCATCTCTCACACAGAGCCGTCATGTCTTCCAGTTTCTCTTTGCGGAGCTTCTCTGTGGGCCGCCAACCCTCCTTCTCTAGTCTATCTCTGAGAGACAGTGGCCGTGCCCACTCCAGAACCGCTGTGTCCTTTGCCTCCGCCAGCCCCCTGACCCGCTCTGCATCCGTCAGCCGCGACATGAGCGGCCAGCCCGTCACCTTGAACCTCAATGGGCAGCTGGGTAACCATACCAACGAGAAAGAGGCAATGCAAGGCCTCAACAACCGCTTGGCCACTTACCTGGACAAGGTAGGCGGAAGGTAGCCTAGAGGTTAGAAAAGCTGGTCAGCAACCGAAGGGTTGTTGGTTCAAATCCCAGATCCGCTGGAAATCTGGTGGGAAGTGAGCTGGCAACCAGAGAGTTACTGGTATCAGTATACTAGATGCCATTTCCTGACGTGGTGCCCTTGAGCAAGGCACTTGCAGGTACTAAAAGATGGTGGACTTCTTGACTTCTTAAACTTCTTGTTGTTCTAAGGTGCGCTCACTGGAGAAGTCCAATTCAGATCTGGAGCTGCGGATCAAGCAGATAATGATTGAGCGCATCCCTGAAGGTCACGACTTCAAAACCATGATGGCCCAGGCCCACCAGGTGGAACAGGAGGTGGGTTCCCAACGTCCCTAATTTCCCATGATCCCTTTCGCTCACCCCATGTAACTTCCCATGTCCTTATCTCACCTCTTGCAGCACGTACAACAAGGACACATGTATGAGCCATGATATGGATTTACGCATTGTAAACATATCCTGGATTAGTCACATGATACATACACGTACGTGTTTTCAACACTCTCTTTAATCGGAGTTTAACATTAGCGGGAAGTGTTACCTTTTAGTTAACCTGCACTAGACCGACACTGCAGGCTGTGGGTTAAAGATTAGTCAAACTAAGGCCACGTATGGAGTGTGTTACCCAAATTCTCTAGGAGGTTTCTGGAGCCAGTGTTTCTGTCAGCGAGGGGAAATGCACCTTAGAGGTGACAGTGAAAGTATAAGCGACGATAGAAACGTTCAACTGTAAGATCGCACTAGTACGTAGTAGATATGTAAAAGTTGAATGCTGACCACGTCTTTTCTCAGGTGAGGAGGAAGACACTGGAGAACGCTCGCCTCATGCTGGAGATTGACAATGCTAAACTTGCAGCTGACGACTTCCGGATTAAGTGAGTGTGAGGCTGGGGCCGCCTGTTGCTCGGTATAATTTCAGTTGAAGCCTGCAACGGGTAAAGCGCATGAAGCAGGCTTGCAGGTGTATGTTTAGGCAAAGGCCAGTGTGTCCTGTATGTGTCTTTTGTAGTCTACAGGACATGTCGACTGGCACCACGCAAACACCACTTAGGAGACAAACATTTGGGAACTTACACGCGCAACTGCGCGAGCGTGTGCTTGTGCATATGCGTATGCAACTGCGATTAGTCCTGTGACTGCACTCCCTTCCTCCCTCCTTCCCGCCCTCCTTCACCCCACCCCTTCTTTCAGGTTTACATTTTATCTTCCTATGTGTAATGAATTCTTTCAAGTCTTAGTCACCCAAGCTCTCACATTCTCTCACTTCGCAATCTCTCACAATCTCTTCCCTCCCTCCCAGGTGGGAGACAGAGATGTGCATGTCCCAGTCTGTGGAGAGGGACTGCTTGGCCCTGAAGAAGGCCAAGGTGGACCATGAGCAGATCATCATGTCCCACAGAGGAGACCTGGACAGCCTGAAGGAAGATCTCTACTTTCTGAAGAAGAACCATGAGGAGGTGAGAGGAGATAGCGCCGTAGATCAGGACTTTATTTATCCACAAGCATGAAAGTAACAAAGTAAGAGGACAACTCCCCTAAGGATGATGATATCCCAGCAGACAAAACTAGTTGAAGTTATGTCATCTCTATGTCATTTTAACTCGTTTTGCACATTGAGATAGTGGGGCCAGGTGTTCATCCTTAGGCCAGGTCATAACGCTATCACTCGAACCCAGAGTTTTCCCTGGTCTCCTGGTATGAGGAGGTATTTCTGACTGGAGAGAGAAAAGGATGTCCTCTGTCACCATTCCTCTTCTAGCTGGCCATTAGCTGGATAATCACGAAGACCACAGAATAGAATAAGTGGTCTGAGAGGGGAAGCAATGAAGGAGGAGAACAGAGTGGTCCTCTGTTCCTTTCTGCACCGGTGGTGGTATCACTCTGCATCCCCTGGGAAGCTGGGATGCCCTGGGAAGCTTGGAACCTGCTCGAAGTCTGAAACCCAACACCGGAGGCCCCTTTGTGTTAAGCAACTTGAAGCTAGAGAGTAACTCAGGTCTTCGATTTTTTACTCAAGTCTCCATAGAGGCCCCTCTGATAACATCTTTGCTCACTGGTTGCTCTGCTCTGAATAGGCACACTTCAGACCTGTGTGAAGACATAAGTCACCTTGTACTACTTGTCTGTGGCGAGGGGTAGAATGATGTGTGTGTGTGTAGGCTCAACCCTTCCTGTTTTCCTATGGTGTGTGGTGCTTTAAGTCGATGACTGGCACCAGAAGTGCTGGGTGTGTTTGGAAAGCAGGGTGTGGTGTGTGTAGTGCCAATGCAGTAGTAACATATGTTCTATCTATTAGGCTGTATGTGACACGCAGAGAAAGGGCATAGTGGGAGGGAACAGTGATCAAGGCACACACTAGGAGTAACATGAGTTCAACTCCATCAAGTATTTATGGAGAGGACGTTAATAAATCAGAGGGTCTCGCCTTCTCTCTTATGGGCTGTAGAATTCACTGGAGAACACACACTTTGGAGGACTAATAAACAAACAGAGAATATTCATAAAACTCAAACGATGACAAAACACGGGGGGACAAATATGTTAAACTGAAACACACACAAAGAAAACACGGATGCCTGAGAGTTTCTATTTCCTGTCTTGCTCGCTCTTTGGGGGGGTCCTAGGCCAGGTCACTGTGAAGTACTTTGTGACAACTGATGTAATTGATTGATTGTCTCTCTGAAGGAGGTGGAGTCTATGAAGGGCCACGTCGCTGCTCAGACTGTTAACGTGGAGGTGGACTCGGGCCGTGGAGGACCTGACCTGGGGACAGTTATGTCAGAGCTCAGGACTCGGTACGAGGGCATCGTCAAGAAAAACAAGGACCAGGCTGAGCTGTGGTACCTCAAGAAGGTCAGCGGGGGGACTGGCTTGTTGGGTGCATCACCATGCTAGAAACCAGCCACTAGTGTCTCTCAGGGCTGATTATTTGTAACTTGAGATGCGTGCGTGTGAATCTCCCATTGACATTGCATGTGTATCTCAAGTTACGATTCAGGCGTATCATAGATATTATATCCAGGTGAACCCAGGTATTTGAACGCAGGTCTGGTATCTAGTAACACAGCCTACAGCGTTCAGGAACGGAGATGTGGTGCGTTCAGGGACGTGTGTGGTGTGTTACAGCTGGACACGGTGCAGAACGAGGTGAAGGAGTCTAACGAGGCTCTCAGGGGAGCTCAGAGTGAGCTGGTAGAGAGACGACGCTTCCTACAGACCCTGGAGGTAGAGCTGGAGAGTCTGTACAAACAGGTAGGAACTAGGGACCTTTCACCTGGGAGTTGTGTTGTACTGGGGAACTTAGAATACGGTGTCACCTTAAGATACGGCTGGAAAGTCTGCACAAACAGGTAGAAACCTTTCAGCTGGGGGGTTGTGTTTCATTGGGGAACTTAAATATATCATGCCACTTCAATCTACAGTTTGAGAGCCTGTATAAGTAGTTGATACATAGCAAGAAGGAACCTTGCCTCTATGGGTTATGTTCCACTGGGGAACTTAAAAATGACAATGGCACTCAAAGACACAGTATCACAAAGATCTCACCCTTTGTTCCCAACCATGTCAACATTAACGTTGACAGCAAATACCACTCACTTCCCCTGACCTTGGGTGGGAGAAGAATTTGTGTTACGATAAAGATCCCCGAAATGCAGTAGCTCTCTAACAGTCATGTTCGGGGGGTCAACAAAGACCTCAGTTGAACAATGTGCACGTGGGTGTTGACAACATCTCCCCTTCAGGTGGCAGCTCTGGAGGGTAACCTCAGCGAGACAGGTCAGAAGTACAGCCTGGAGATGGAGCGCCTGCAGGCCACGCTGTCCCAGCTGGAGGAGAACCTGTCTCAGCTGCGTCTGGACATGCAGGTACTTACTGGTAGCCCAGCGGCTAAGGAGGTGGACCTGTATATATTTATGTGGTTTACTGTAACAAAAGGACCAATCTTTTGTATCGTATGGTATTGTGTTTTATTGCAGCGCAACAAGACAGACTACGAACAGCTGCTCCGCATCAAGCAGAACCTGGAGATGGAGATTGCAACCTACAGAAGACTACTGGAGGGAGAGGAGACGTGAGTCACCATGATAATATATGCCATTTAGGAGAGGCTTGTATCCAAAACGACTTGCAGTTATGGGTGGATACATTTTTTACATATAGGTGGTCCTGGAATCGAACCCATTATCCTGGTGTTGCAAGAGACCCATGCTCTGCCAATTGAGCGACAGAACGTCATTATGCTACAGTAAGAAGTCGTTAAGGGACGCTTAGTGAGTACTGTATATCCAGGCTGTAACGCTGGGAGTCGGGAAGCAAGTTCAGGGAGTGCATCATTTAATAAACAAAACAAGAAACACAAACAACAGACAGGAACCAGAAACAGAAACAATGAAACCTGGGGAAGGAACCAAAGGGAGTGACATATATAGGGCAGGTAATCAAGGAGGTGATGGAGTCCAGGTGAGTCTGATGACACGCAGGTGCACGTCACGATGGTGACAGGTGTGTCGCAGGACGCTAACCAAAGGGACAATCCCGGGGATCAGCCTGACAAACCGGCTGAGGCGCAAGACCCGGATGAGCCAGCTGAGACCTCCCCGGTTGCGTCTGTCGAGGAACATGTTCACCAGCTGAGGCGTGGGAGTCTATCGAGCCAGCTGAGACCTCCACGGTTGCGTCTGTCGAGGAACATGTTCACCAGCTGAGGCGTGGGAGTCTATCGAGCCAGCTGAGGGAGGGAGCACACGCTAGTTCTCCTCTCAAAGGACTACATTATCTGCTTTGTTGAGTTGAGTCTAACAGAGAATTGCTCTTTCCTGGTAAACCAGCCAATTGATGACCATACATGGTAGCAACTTCTGCCTGTTTCAACCCAAGCAATCGTTCACTTTTTAACTCTGACCTTCTGTTTCCTTTATTCATTCAGGATTAAAGAAGTTCCCCCACCAAAAAGTGAGTATCATCAGTTTATTAACTTCACATTGCTACACTCTCACTTCTTAATTGACACAGGCTAACCTAAGCAAACATCAAATCTTGGCATTACTCACTCAGCACACAGCAACACATTGATTGGTTGATTTCAGCTGTGACCGTTCACCTGGATGGAGAGACTTTCTTTATCAGTGTGACAGCAGGGAATTCCATCCATGGCGTGTGATAAGAATGCTATTAATTCATGAATACATCATTTCATTCTCACACAGAGAGACTTCAATTCACCTTAACCTCTCAAATGGACTGCATGAACTCATCCACTCAATATTTGGTTTATTTAACTAGGCAAGTCAGTTAAGAACAAATTCTTAGGGTTAAGAATCTCCAATTTGTCCTTCTCCATCTCTCTCCATCTCTCTCTCTCTATATATATATTACTTGTGTTTTATATGGGCATATACAGTGCATTCGGATGAAAAGTATTAGGACCCCTTGACTTTTTCCACATTTTGTTATGTTAAAGCCTTTTTCTAAAATGTATCAAATCGTTTTTTTCCTCATCAATCTACACACAATATCCCATAAGGACAAAGCAAAAACAGGTTTTTAGAAATTTTTGCTAATGTATATAAAAACAGAAACACCTAATTTACATAAGTATTCAGAACCTTTGCTCTGAGACTTGAAATTGAGCTCAGATGCATCATGTTTCCATTGATCATCCTTGAGATGTTTTACAGCTTGATTGGAGTCCATCTGTGGTCAATTCAATTGGTTGGACATCATTTGGAAAGCCACACACCTGTCTATATAATGTCCCACAGTTGACAGTGCATATGAGAGCAAAACCAGGCCATGAGGTCAAAGGAATTGTCCGTAGAGCTCTGAGACAGGATTGTGCAGAGGCACAGTTCTGGGGAAGGTTACCAAAATACTTATGTAGCATTGAAGGTCCCCAAGAACACAGTGGCTTCCATCATTCTTAAATGGAAGAAGTTTGGAACCACTAAGACTCTTCCTAGAGATGCCCGCCCGGCAATACTGAGCAATCGTGGGAGAAGGGTCTTTCTCAGGAAGGTGACCAAGAACTCGATGGTCACTCTGACAGAGCTCCAGATTACCTCTGTGGCGATGGGAGAACCTTCCTGAAGGACAACCATCTTTGTAGCATTCCCCCAATCGGGAGCTATACTCCCAAGTGACACCTACGGTCTAAGGCACTGCATTGCAGTGCTTGAGGTGTCACTACACACCCTGGTTCGGTCCCAGGTTGTGTCACAACCGGCCGTGATCGGGAGTCCCATAGGGCGGCGCACATTTGGCCCAGTATTGTCCGGGTTAGGGGAGGGTTTGGCCAGGGGGGTAGGCCGTCATTGTAAATAAGAATTTGTTCTTACCTGACTTGCTCAGTTAAGTAGGTAAAATAAAATAAAAATCGGGCAATTATGGTAGAGTGGCCAGACGGAAGCCACTCCTCAGTAAAAGGTTTACCCTGAAAGTAGTCCAAGTGCCAAGAGAAACTGTAACTAAAAAATAAATAATCCACATACATATGCAAAAGTATGTGGACACTGCTTCAAATTAGTGGCTTTAGCTATTTCAGCCAAACCCGTTGCTGACAGGTGTATAAAAGCAGGCACACAGCCATGCAATCTCCATAGACAAACATTGCCGTTATGGCCTTAATGCGCCCGCCCGCCCTCACTAATGGTCTTGTGGCTGAATTGAAGCAAGTCCCCGCAGCAATGTTCCAACAGTTAGTGGAAAGCCTTGTTATAGCAAAAGGGAGACGAACTCCATATTAATGCCCATGATTTGGGAATGAGATGTTTGAAATTGAATGTATGGGACTGCTAAACTAACCCAAGATCAGCGTCTACGGGCAACTTTACTCTGAGCTGTTACTCAAGGAACTGTGCCTAGGCTAGCGTGTGTAGATACTGTTGGTGACTTGTATAGAGTGAAGGTAATTTACTCCAGGCCAAGTTGCTCGCTGACAAAAGCAAACTGCTAAATACACTACACGTTCAAAGCAGGGTCAGCGGCGTTCCCTTATGTTCCCACAATGTACAGCTTTTGATTCTGTGCTGCGTCCACCAACCTGGCATCAAGTCAAGAGCCGTGGCTACAGACTAACGACTTCCCTTATGTTCCCACAATGTACAGCTTTTGATTCTGTGCTGCGTCCACCAACCTGGCATCAAGTCAAGAGCCGTGGCTACAGACTAACGACAGTTTGTTTCATAAACCTGCAAACAAAGCAAACGCCCAAAACACATCTGTCCCTAGCAACCACAGTGGGTACAAATATACTGTAAGCCGCAATGTTGTAACTACGTCTCAATGTGAGCCTGTGACTCACTCAATCCCTTCAGTAACACTTGATTTGATAGACTATGGACTCCGTAACTCATTCGTAAGCGGTAGGTAAGTCAACAGCGGCAAGTGAGCAAGTGCATAGGCTGTGTTACAAACCAGAGCCTGTGTCACAGTATTAGTGTGACCCTGTGACATTCGGTAACCCATCCCCTTCTTCTTCTTCTTCTTCATCCGCTACCTCTCGTTGCGTTGCAGAAGAGCCAGAGGTGTGGACCAGGAAGATAGTGAAGGTGGTAACACAGACCATGATCAACGGCAAGGTGGTGGATGAATCCAGCGAGGTGGAGCAGATAGAGGATGAAGTGAAGAAGAAGTGAGATGGGCATAATCGTCTTCATCCTCCTCATCACTCCTAACACCTGACACGCCTCCGCCAGACACAAGGGGCCAGCCAACCCATTGGCTCCCACTAACACGGACGTCTGTTTAATTCCCATCAGAGTCTTAGTCTTCTCTGTTTCTCTCTGGAGTATCCTGCATGACCTCCTTCACATGTCTGGAGATAATGAGATGTACTGTAGGTGAATGGGATGTCTGCTACGGCATCCATTTTAGGAAGTCCCTCAGATGTCAAATGAAGCTCTCTCAGTTGTGTCCCCTCCTCTGTCATGGTTGTTGTTGAATAAAAGGTTTTGCTTTGAAACTATGTATTTCTCCATTTAGGGAACAAAATATCCATACGGTAGATGTCTTTTATTTGAATTTCCTCTGTTTTGTTTTCCGACCTGCGTCTGTTTGTGTTCTATAAACTTCTGTAAGGACTGAAATAAAGGTTAGTCATCATTTCCTCTGTTTTGTTGTACCTCAAATGCAGCGCACACATTCAGTAACTATCTAACGCACTTCAAGAGTAAAACATGAATAAATAGTCACAACATACTTAAAACACATTCTTTGTAAAACCCATGAAGCTGCCCTGTCTACTACACAGCACGAGCATGAGCATAATGGCATGTCAGTGCAGATCATTACGCCTGCTCATACGCGTGCGTGATGACTGCTATGTAGGTAGGCATGTAGTCTCCAACAATGCTAGGTTAGCTAGGTTACCTTTGTGTCTGACAACTCAGACACATCAGACACGTAGGGTGTTATTTATGGGTTTGGTCTGTCTCTTTCACAAATCTGAGATGTTTTACAAAAGGATTGACAGACAGGCAGACAGATAACATTTACTAAGTTCACAACCTCCACCTACTGAAAGTCAACTGAGTCAAGAAGAAAAACTGTCTAAAGCTGAAATACATTGTACAGAATGTAAATCATTATGGTCTCCGGCGTCACTTGCTGTTGCTACACAGACATAACCATTACCTGCAAAACCCATTATGCTGTCACCTTGGCATCAGTTACTGGTGGTTAGTTAATCTGTAAAAAGCAAACAATGGAAATGTGTGTAAATATGTGGTGGGAGAATGCAATGTGCTACGTAAGAGTGTGTATTTGTATAGTAAGTGTTTGGATTGTGTTGCTGTTTCTGTCCGGGTCTGTGTGGTTCTGTTGTTTGCGTCGTGGTATGTGGGTTGGGTCTGTGTGGTTCTGTTGTTTGAGTTGCGGTATGTGGGTTGGGTCTGTGTGTCCCTCCCTGCCAGTCTGCACATATGCTTGTATGGTCATGTATGTGTTTCTTCAAAGGCATACATCATGTCAGAGGAGGAGGGTTCCCAGTCAGACATTAAGCCCTTCTTGGGGGGTGACTGACTCTACAGACACTAATCACTGTAACAATGAACAGTTACTGGAAATATGAGTGTGTCTGCTAGGTCTCTTTCCTGCACTGTACTATTCTGAACCAGCCACATCCCCACAAGCTGAGGAGACCAGGGTGTATATGTGTATGTGTGGAGGGGGGGGGGGGCTTTCCCTCCGACACACCCTCTAAGCTCCCTGAAGACACACAGGAGAAGACGGGGCTGACGGTTGAGGGTGGATGCCACACTATGGGCCCAGCCCAAAGTCTAACCTGCTGTCCTTAGTAACGGACACGTTCAGAGATCTGTCGAACTCTTTTATTGGCATGGCTCGAGCTGAGTTAGACCGGAAGACGGAGACTTAGTGTGTCATGTCAACTAGACATACTGTCGTACAGTATAGATTCCGTCCCACTCTCATCCATAAGTCTGAAACCATCTCACACAGACAGACGGACAGGTGTGTTCCCGGGAAGGCATTATAAACATGTACATGCTACCTGGCTGTGTTACTCACACCTGTCCTGGAAAGATCAAGGTGTATCTTGATGTATCAAGGAAAAAGCCGGTGGGACCTTATTGATGAAACAGATGAAGCCCTGTGTAATGACCGTGTGCTAATGTTTGGTGATGCCTCTAGTTATCGTTATGGTGAGGTTGAACAACACATGAGTTAAGTTGGTCAAGCTCTGTCAAGTTCTGTCAGCTCTGATGCTGCTGATGGTCATTAGTAGCCTACCAAACTGGCTAACTGCCTGGTACTCAGCACTCCATTGTTCTCTAATCACTCTGACATCGATGCAAATGTGATTGAAAATCGAATCAAACACCTCATGAGAGCCCATGAGCTCATGTTGCACAACATTTCTATAGGCTAGGCCTGCTATATTTATTTCTCAACATTCCTAATATGAAGCACATTGCTTCTCTTTACAACAGGAGTATAGCCTACCTGGCTGGCATGAACATACACCCCGTGAAAAGCGTCCTCCGTTTGCTATTTCATTGTATAGATGACATGTATGTTTCAAGACAGATGCATGACAATGGTGCAATCTAAATCAAAACCAATATATTGTTTAGTATTTGGAAAGACCAGATTACATCAAGAATAGTGTGATGGGTGACAATATATTGTTTAGTATTTGGAAAGACCAGATTACATCAAGAATAGTGTGATGGGTGACAATATATTGTTTAGTATATGGAAAGACCAGATTACATCAAGAATAGTGTGATGGGTGACAATATATTGTTTAGTATATGGAAAGACCAGATTACATCAAGAATAGTGTGATGGGTGACAATATATTGTTTAGTATATGGAAAGACCAGATTACATCAAGAATAGTGTGATGGGTGACAATATTAGCCTGTCACGTATGAATTATATATTATCACTTGTGAATGATGCCCAGTTAGTGTGCAGTAAGGCAAGAAACAGCACTTTCTTTTGCGACTTTTTCAAATCATACACCTCATGTAGCCTCGCCCATAGTCCTATATGTTTTAATAAGGCTAGTATCACACCTCATGTAGCCTAGCCCATAGGCCTATATGTTTTAATAAGGCTAGTATCACACCTCATGTATCCTAGCCCATAGTCCTATATGTTTTAATAAGGCTAGTATCACACCTCATGTATCCTAGCCCATAGCCCTATATGTTTTAATAAGGCTAGTATCACACCTCATGTAGCCTCGCCCATATGCCTATATGTTTTGATAAGGTTTGTATCACATCTAAAGTGGCAAAATAACCTCTTAAAATTAAGCACATACATTTGCTATACATATGCAGATTCAAGTTTGGGGAAGATCATTTGCACCATAAAAATGCACCCCTGAGATTGGTGTTTTCCCACTAATTGATAGCATTTTGGAACATTCGCGCTTATAGCCTACTGCCATGTGTGAATTGTTGCGCTTGTCATGTTAAGAGAGCAAAACTTTCTGATCTGTTGCATAAGCCTCAATGCTTAAAACAGTTTTTAGTAAAACAGTTGCTAGTGGTTGTATTAGTTTGGGATCTGTCCCATCCCACAACTGTCCCAGACTATGTTTGAAATATTTATTTCTTGCACAGAATAGAATAGGTCAACTGTTGTACTATGGGGGATGGTAGATTGACATAGGCTAGTTATTTATGCTGTTCGTTAGGCCTACTCATCGTGTTTGCTGATGAAAAGTAATTGTGGGCAGTTCTTCCAACATCTTCAATATGCGCCTCGGAATTGGAAAAGGATGCGTGCAGTTGCGTCCCTGATGTCTGTCTTCACTTGAAGCTCATGAGAAGGACCCGATCATGTGACGGGGATTGGCTAATATAAATGTAGCTATATGAGAGAGCAGTGTGAGTGAGATGTGCACTGGCCGCAAAAGGCATGGATTATTTTAGGGGGCATTATGGCCACACAAAGGCGATGCCGCTGGGAAATTTGAGGCATTATCAAGTGCTTGTCAAATTGTGAATGAGAGACTGATGAAGTGTGTACAGCCTGCGCAAAAAAAACAGAGCAGAGCTCATGCCTTTCATGAGACTTTTAGAGTCATCGAAAACAGAAACCCAGGATAAAACCCCAAACAGCAAGCAATGCAGGTGTTGAAGCACATTGGCTAGGAAAAACTCCCTAGAAAGGCCAAAACCTAGGAAGAAACCTAGAGAGGAACCAGGCTATGAGGGGTGGCCAGTCCTCTTCTGGCTGTGACGGGTGGAGATTATAACAGAACATGGCCAAGATGTTCAAATGTTCATAAATGACCAGCATGGTCAAATAATAGGTCTAGGACAGGTAGCACGTCCGGTGAACAGGTTAGGATTCCATAGCCGCAGGCAGAACAGTTGAAACTGGAGCAGCAGCACGGCCAGGTGGACTGGGGACAGCAAGGAGTCATCATGACAGGTAGTCCTGAGGCATGGTCCAAGGGCTCAGGTCCTCCGAGAGAGAGAAAGAAAGAGAGAAAGAGAGAATTAGAGAAAGCATACTTAAATTCACACAGGACACCGGATAAGACAGGAGAAGTACTCCAGATGTAACAAACTGACCCTAGCCCCCCGACACATAAACTACTGCAGCATAAATACTGGAGGCTGAGACAGGAGGGGTCAGGAGACACTGTGGCCCCATCCGATGATACCCCCGGACAGGGCAAACAGGAAGGATATAACCCCACCCACTTTGCCAAAGCACAGCCCCCACACCACTAGAGGGATATCTTCAACCACCAACTTACCATCCCGAGACAAGGCCGAGTATAGCCCACAAAGTAGTTGATCCCCTTGCTCCGCAAGGGCAGTGGCTTTTGTGGCGCGATGGGTAACAATGCTTCGAGGGTGACTGTTGTCTGTGTGCAGAGGATCCCTGGTTCGAGCCCAGGTAGGGGCGAGGAGAGGGATGGAAGCTATCCTGTTACACTTACAATGTAATGTTACTCCATGATAGTGGATTTACTAACATATTAGCTATGTTGACTAGGATGTTACTTTCGCTAATATGGGGGCCACCAGTTATGACATGGTTTGGCTTGGGAAAGGTTTTTTTCACCTGGTCACATACAGCTGATGTGTTGTTCATTGAAGTCCACAAATGAAATGGAAAAGGTGAGAGGATTCTGTTGAAAAACGTTTCACACTTTGGGCTAGGGGGCAGTACTAGGGGGCAGTATTTTGACGTCTGGATGAAAAGCGTGCCCAAAGTAAACTGACTGTTACTCAGGCCCAGAAGCTAGGATATGCATATAGTTGGTGTATTTGGATAGAAAACATCTAAAGTTTCTAAAACTGTTACAATAATGTCTGTGGGTATAACCGAACTGATATAGCAGGCGAAAACCCGAGGACAATCCATCCAAAGAATAATGATTTTCAGCCTACCACTGTTTCCAATGACTGTCATGTTTAATATGAGGCGAAAACCTCCCAGAATGCAATTCCTAGGCTTCCACTAGATGTCAACAGTCTTTAGAAAGAGTTTCAGGCTTGTTTTTGGAAAAATTTGCTATAATTTGTAGTTTTTCTAAGTGGCTCCCATTTTGGCTGTAGTGTTTTTATGCGCGTAGATGAGAGCGCGTCCTTTGTTGTTTATCTCCAGTAAAGACAATAACGATTCCCCCGTCTTAAATTGTATCATTTATTTACGTATTAGGGTACCTGAGGTTTGATTATAAATGTTGTTTGACTTGCCTGGAGAAGTTTATTGGTAACGTTTGTGATTAATTTTGTATGCATTTTGAACAAATGAAGAGCGCCAGCTAAACTGAGTTTTGGGGATATAAAGTCGGACTTTGTCGAACAAAAGGACCATTTGTGATATGGCTGGGACCTTTTGGAGTGCCAACAGAAGAAGATCTTCAAAGGTAAGGCATTTATTTTATCGCTATTTCTGACTTTCGTGGCACACCTGCCTGGTTGAAAAATGTTTTTAATGCTTTTGTGTGCGGGGAGCTGTCCTCAGATAATCACATGGTGTGCTTTCGCCATAAAGCCTTTTTGCAATCTGATACAGCGGCTGGATTAACAAGATGTTAAGCTTTATTTTGATGTATTACACTTTTATTTTCATGAATGTTAAATATGAGTATTTCTGTAATTTGAATTTTCTCGAGGTAGGTTACGAGTGGAATGGCTGCGCCAGAAAGGTTATCAAAGCGTTCATGGTAAGATCATTCATAATAAACTTACGTGTCAGTGACACGTTACGCAATGTGAACACCACGTGAACACTACGTCTATATGATGTGTACGTGTCACGTGACGTGAACATGTTGGCAGTTTGATGCCTCAGAAACAAACTTGTCTCCATTGACAGTCCATGTTAATTCATGGCGTTATTTTATGGCACTAGGAAGACGTTAGGTGACTTGGCGAGAGGTATCAGTAGCTTCACGAGGCTTAATTCTGGCATGAATCACCCCCCATAGCTGCTAAGCAGAGAGGTCTGTCGTGACCCATACTTTTAGAAAGGCTGCTCTAGTTGATTTTATTCTTTCATCACTACTGAGTCAGTGGCGGTCAGTGCCGTTTATGTTGAGGGAGGATAATTTTTTTGTTCATGAGCATGATCTTATTTCTATTACAGCATGTTGGATGACTGTCATTCATATTCCCTTCACCCAGTTCAATGTAACCTCGATAGGTTTAGGTAACTCCATGATACTCAAATTTCCCTTATACCCATAATGAGCTTGCTACAACCTAGCCTTTGAATGAAAGTCTACAACGTAGGTGCACACAGGTCGAGAGAAACATTTGGGATGACAGACATGTGGACAGATATGGACAGACACTGACACATTCAATACCGCTTTGCACACTCTTCCCTGAATTTAGCTGATCTAGGGTGTAATCAATAGTGTAACAGTTGCAAACGAGAGTTTCTATTGGACAAATTCAGGTATTTTTATCCCCGTTTTGTTTGCTTCCGTTTAACCTACTGTTTCCCAGGCAATGAATACGTGGATGTTGATGAAGGCAGCCCCCCACACCTCTCTGATTCAGAGGGGAAGACACATTTCAGTTGATACATTCAGTTGAACAATGAATACGTGGATGTTGATTAAGACAGCCCCCCCCCACACCTCTCTGATTCAGAGGGGAAGACACATTTCAGTTGATACATTCAGTTGAACAATGAATACGTGGATGTTGATGAAGGCAGCCCCCCCACACCTCTCTGATTCAGAGGGGTTGGGTTAAATGCGGAAGACACATTTCAGTTGATACATTCAGTTGAACAATTAATACGTGGATGTTGATGAAGGCAGCCCCCCCACACCTCTCTGATTCAGAGGGGAAGACACATTTCAGTTGATACATTCAGTTGAACAATGAATATGTGGATGTTGATTAAGGCAGCCCCCCCACACCTCTCTGATTCAGAGGGGAAGACACATTTCAGTTGATACATTCAGTTGAACAATGAATACGTGGATGTTGATTAAGACAGCCCCCCCACACCTCTCTGATTCAGAGGGGAAGACACATTTCAGTTGATACATTCAGTTGAACAATGAATACGTGGATGTTGATTAAGGCAGCCCCCCCACACCTCTCTGATTCAGAGGGGAAGACACATTTCAGTTGATACATTCAGTTGAACATTGAATACGTCGATGTAGAATAAGACAGCCCCCCCACACCTCTCTGATTCAGAGGGGTTGGGTTAAATGCGGAAGACACATTTCAGTTGAAGGCATTCAGTTGAACAACTGACTAGGTATCCCCCTTTCCTTTCTTTGTTGGAGGTAGTCTAGGTCTCTAGTGGCGCATTCAAAACAACTCGGAAATCGGCAATCTTTGACTTCCGACTTCAGTGCGTTCAAGACAACTGGGAACTCTGAAATAAATGAGATCAGGCTGTTGTTTTCTTTTGAACTGTCATCCAACTTGGAATCTCTGGCATCTTTCTCTGACCTGAAAATCACTCATGATTTCACCTCGTTTCCCCCCCACTTCCCAGTTTACATGATTAACAGACACAATCACTGTCACCATGCAATCCTTCATCTATACATTTCTGTGGAGATGTCTTATGGTTAAAAGCAGGGTTCAAATTGAGGAGGTGTGTGAGGATATAGGCTTTGTTATAGAGACGTGCAAAAATCATATGCTACCACTTGTTTGCTTAGCCATAGGAAAAGCAACCATCCAGATTTTACAAAGCGATCTAGGCTATAACAATGATAAACTACATGATTATTTCCTCAGTCTACTAGCCTATCGAAGGTCTTGCATAGCGTAAATATCCCAAGATTATTAAATGCTCTGCAATGTAGAGCTATGCCTAATGCAAAATGCCAAATGATTATAATCGGTATGGGTCTATGCATCGACCAAACACTTTAACAGATAAAAACATTTATTATTCAGGAGAATCCCATTAAATCAGGCTATTCATTTCAGTGCAGTTGGGTTTTTACACATATGCTTAGACTAAATGGAACCGAAAACACTCCAGCCTGTTTTGATGACAGATCATGATGAAGCCTGAACATTTAAGCCTGTTTGTCATTGATTTAGCCCACAATTGTCTACAGATTTGATACACATGAAGACCTATATTTAATCTGGAATTGACAAACGAAAGCCTGACTAGGATTTCTACTTTCCTCATATTTATTACCAATTAAGCTAACTGTATTCCTATTCATTTGCGTAGGCTAACCTTTGTGATTAATGTTATTTACCATATTTTGATATTTATGAATAAACAGGCATCAGGATAAACATAATATCGTTTCAATGCCTCCCACACACACATTAATGTTACTTAACTTACAGATCACAAAGTGAGCTAATTTCCATTCCGTTCATATGCAAATCCATTTGATTCATACACTGGCTTGTCTGGCTGTCATGTTTTCATTTAAACAGGAATTCCCTTATCGACACTAATTATTTTAGTCCTCAATTATGATAAAAAAAAAAATCATAGCTCATCAGTACACCCTTGTGGTTGAAAATATCTCTAATGTATGTATTTCGATACAATTAATAATGTTGAACTAACAAATACCATCAAGGCATACGTTACAATTTACAATAACAAACAAACAGCTGTGGAAACCAATCTAGCAATATTTAAGATTTAAATACATAACAGTTGATATTTTTTATATACATTTATTAAATGTATATAAATACATAATTCTGGTGGAATACAGAGGGGGTGAGTATTGTGTGGATGGGAGGTTCTGCCTGTCACTTGTTTTTCAACAGGTAGTCGGTCTTGGAAGGTGGACTCGAAGAGGAAAGCTGCAATGTCCAGGTGCTGCTGCCTTCTTTGTTCTGAGTGTTTGCAGTGCTAGTTTTTTTAGCTAATCTGTGCAGCTCACATTACGTGCCCAGTATAATCGTTTTCTTGCTGTTTCTTAGCAGATAATGACAACTTGACAATAACAGTAGCTGATGTAATGGAACGTCGGAGGGTGGTTGGTAATGGAGGACATCAGGTCTAGGTGTCAGGCAGAACCCCTAGGTCCTGGAGAACAGGAGTAGAGTAAAGGGAACAGAGTAGTAGACAGACATAAACAAGTGAACACTCAGGTTAAATGATTATCAGGTTTGTAAAAATGCAGTGAACCGAATCATTTCATTTAAATATTAGATTAGATATGCAATCATGTTAATGGCAGACAGAAATGAAAGGATACCTGTCTAATTTTTGATGTCAGTGGGGTTGGTAAGGGATGGTCCCTGGAAAAGATAGAGAGATGAGTTGTGAGAGAAACTCCAGGGTTTCATGACCACTGGAGTCATACACCTTAACAGTACCTACCTGGAAGTGGCGGTTACTTAACGTGACCCAGTGGTTAACCTTGAGATGATCTATTTGGAGAAACCCCTGGGCCAGTTCTGGTACTGCTGACAGCATGGTGATGCCGCCCACCATGAGGCAGCAAATGCAAATAGTTATCATCTGAGATTATTATGTTCACCTTAACGGATGTGGACCCCAGCAAGGAGCGAAAGAGCACCAAGCTTTCCCGGATCTCGCCTTCCTTTCGTCCTTCTTCCAAGCCAAGCCATTCGCCCAGATGTCGAAGCACTTGGTCCCCTTGATTATTCTCAGGTGGCTCTCCTTTTTCTCATGCGCCCTGCCCATGTTCAGTCTCACCTTGATTGGTAACAGAAATAAATGCAATTATATTTTATATTATTACAAATGCATCTCTTGTATATCTCTTGGAAGGCCAGAAAATAAATTAACAGCAGACAATAGTTTTTACCAGGTCAAAAACCTTCACATCCATCTCAGTCCGTGTCTGAAGGCGGTCTTCGAAGGCGTTCTGATCTGGTTCGACAACTTCCACCACATCAGGTGGAGAATCAGTGACCTCGAAGTACGTTATACAAAATAGCAAAAGAAAAACACTAAGTCAATCAAAAAAAATGTATACTACAGTATGTGCAATAATGTTACATACAATTGCGTTGTTTACGTCAGTTAACTGCTGCGGCTCTCCTCCATATAGCAGATGATAGAGTGAGTACTCTGGAGGCCTGGACACCACTTGTGTTGCAAAGATAATTACCTTCAGATTGGCCTTCCACCATTCTTGGTACCCGTCAAGGGACTTGCCCATGGCAGTCCCATTGGTTCGTCCATCCAAACGGATAGTCACCATTATATATAACTGACTGTACTATCCGTGTCAATTTCAAAAAAACTCTAAATTACTGGACACCTATGTGAAACAATGCTACAACCATTACATTTAGCTGACATTGACTAAAACCAACTAGGCTAGAGCTAACTACTACAAGCTAAATTTGGTAAGCATCAAGTTAGCGAACTGTTAAACGCCATTTTCTTACAAATAATTAAACTTCTTGGGGCACCCATCCAGTTAGCGGGATCATTTTCGTCAACATTCGCTGAATTGCAGAGTGCCAAATTCAAATTAAATTACTAAAAATATTTAATTTTCATGAAATCACAAGTGCAATATAGCAAAACACAGCTTAGCTTGTTGTTAATCCACCTGGCGTGTCAGATTTAAAAAAAGATTTACAGCGAAAGCTATCTCTCTCAGCAGACAAAACATTACAAACAGCTAGCAGCAAAGTAGATTGGTCACAAAAGTCAGAAAATCATTTAAATTAATTGCTTACCTTTGATGATCTTCGGATGTTTGCACTCATGAGTCTCCCAGTTAACACAATAAATGTTCATTTTGTTCCATAAAGATTATTTTTATATCCAAAATACCTCCATTTGGTTGGTGCGTTATGTTCAGTAATCCACAGGCTCGAGCGGTCACGATGAGGCAGACGAAAATTCCAAATAGTATCCGTAAAGTTCGTAGAAACATGTCAAACGTTTTTATAATCAACCTCAGGTTGTTTTTTACAATAAATAATCGATAATATTTCAACCAAACTTTTTTTCATTTTTAGCTTTTTCAATAGGTGTAACGGCGTTCTTCGTTTGTAGAAGGAAGAGAGTCGGACCGAAATGCAGCGTGGTGGTTACTCATGTCTTTAATGAAGAAAAAAACGGAACGATATGTGAAATAACTAATAAATACAAAAACAACAAACGGAACGTGAAACCTAATACAGCCTATCTGGTGAACACTACACAGAGACAGGAACAATCACCCACGAAATACAAAGCGAAACCCAGGCTACCTAAATACGGTTCCCAATCAGAGACAACGAGAATCACCTGACTCTGATTGAAAAACGCCTCAGGCAGCCAAACCTATGCAACACCCCTACTCAGCCGTAATCCCAATAATACAAAAACCCCAATACGAACCACAACATAGAAACCCATGTCACACCCTGGCCTGACCAAACATATAACGAAAACACAAAATACAATGACCAAGGTGTGACAGAACCCCCCCCCCCTAAGGTGCGGACTCCCGGACGCACCTCAAAACCATAGGGAGGGTCCGGGTGGGCGTCTGTCCATGGTGGCGGCTCCGGCTCGGGACGTGGACCCCACTTCATTAATGTCCTAGTTCCTCCCCTTCATGTCCTGGGATAATCCACCCTCGCCGCCGACCATGGCCTAATAGTCCTCACCCAAAACCCCACAGAACTGAGGAGCAGCTCGTGACTGAGGGGCATCTCGGGACTGAGGGACAGCTCGGGACTGAGGGGCAGCTCGGGACTGAGGGGCAGCTCGAGACTGAGGGGCAGCTCGGGACTGAGGGGCAGCTCGGGACTGAGGGGCAGCTCGGGACTGAGGGGCCGCCCGGAACTGAGGGGCAGCCCGGAACTGAGGGGAAGCCCAGTACTGAGAGGAAGCCCAGTACTGAGAGGAAGCCCAGTACTGAGAGGAAGCTCAGGTAGGTAGTAGGCTCCGGTAGATCCTGGCTGGCTGGCGGATCTGGAAGATTCAGGTTGACTAGCAGATCTGGAAGATTCTGGTTGACTAGCAGATCTGGAAGATTCTGGTTGACTAGCAGATCTGGAAGATTCTGGTTGACAGGCTGATCTGGAAGAATCTGGCTGACTGGCAGATCTGGAAGAGTCTGGCTGACTGGCAGATCTGGAAGAGTCTGGCTGACTGGCAGATCTGGAAGAGTCTGGCTGACTGGCAGATCTGGAAGAGTCTGGCTGACTGGCAGATCTGGAAGAGTCTGGCTGACTGGCAGATCTGGAAGAGTCTGGCTGACTGGCAGATCTGGAAGAGTCTGGCTGACTGGCGGATCCTGGCAGACTGGCAGATCCTGTCCGACTGGCAGATCCTGGCCGACTGGCACTACTGGCAGATCCTGGCCGACTGGCACTTCTGGCGGATCCTGGCTGACTGGCACTTCTGGCGGATCCTGGCAGACTGGTGGATCCTGGCTGACTGGTGGATCTAACTGATCCTGACAGACTGGCGACGCTGGGCAGACTGGGGGCACTGGCGGCGCTGGGCAGACTGGCGGCACTGGCGGCGCTGGGCAGACTGGCGGCACTGGCGGCGCTGGGCAGACTGGCGGCACTGGGCAGACTGGTGGCACTGGCTGCTCCATATAGGCTGACAGCTCTGGCGGCTTCTTACAGACTGACAGCTCTGGCGGCTCCGTGCTGACTGGCAGCTCCTTGCAGACTGGCAGCTCCTTACAGACTGACAGCTCCTTGCAGACTGACAGCTCCGTGCAGACTGACAGCTCCTTGCAGACTGACAGCTCCTTGCAGACTGGCAGCTCCTTGCAGACTGACAGCTCGGGCTGCTTCATGCAGACTGACAGCTCTGGCTGCTCCATGCAGACTGACAGCTCTGGCTGCTCCATGCAGACGGACAGCTCTGGCTGCTCCATGCAGGCTGGCAGCTCTGGCTTCTCCATGCAGGCTGGCAGCTCCAGCTGCTCCATGCAGACTGACAGCTCTGGCTGCTCCATGCAGGCTGGCAGCTCCAGCTGCTCCCTGCAGGCTGGCAGCTCCAGCTGTTCCCTGCAGGCTGGCAGCTCTGTCTGCGCTGAACAGGCGGGAGACTCCGGCAGCGCAGGAGAGGAGAGAGGCTCTGGCTGCGCTGAACAGGCGGGAGACTCCAGCAGCGCTGTAGAGGAGAAAGGCTCTGGCTGCGCTAAACAGGCGGGAGACTCCAGCAGCGCAGGAGAGGAGAAAAGCGCTGGCTGCGCTGAACAGGCGGGAGACTCCGACAGCGCAGGAGAGGAGAAAGGCTCTAGCTGCGCTAAACAGGCGGGAGACTCCAGCAGCGCAGGAGAGGAGAAAAGCGCTGGCTGCGCTGAACAGGCGAGGCGCACTGAAGGCCTGGTGCGTAGTGCTGGAACTGGTGGTACTGGATCGAGGACACGCACAGGAAGCCTGGTGCGGGGAGCTGCTACCGGAGGACTGGAGTGTGGAGGTGGCACAGGATGGGCTAGACCGTGAAGGCGTACTGGAGATCTTGAGAGCAGTGTTGGCACAGGACGTGCAAGGCTAGGGATGTGCACAGGAGGCCTGGTGCGTGAGGCTGGCACCAACTTCACCAGCCGACTAACACGCACCTCAGGATGAGTATGGAGCGCTAACCCAGGTGCCAACAAATCCCCAACACGTTCCGTCGGGCGAATTCCATGCAAAAAGCACCAACACAGCAACTCCCTCATTTCTCTCTCCTCCAATTTCCCCATTAACTCCTTCACTGTCTCTGTTTCGCTCACCTCCAACACCGGCTCTGGTTCTGGTCTCCTCCTTGGCTCCTCACGATAAACAGGGAGAGTTGGCTCAGGTCTATCTCCTGACTCAGCCACTCTCCCTCTGGGCCACCCCCCAATAAATTTTTGGGGCTGCTTTTCGGTTTTCGCTCTGCGCCGCCGTGTCTTTCTTTTCGACTCCATTCGTCTATAGCCCTCTTCGCACTGTTCCAGCGAATCCCAGACGGGCTCAGGCACTCTCTCTGGGTCGGCCGCCCACCTGTCTATTTCTTCCCACGTCGTATACTCCAAGCCTTTGCTATCCATAACGTCCTCCCTTCGCTGCTCCTGCTGCCTGTTACCACGCCACTCGGTCCGTGTGTGGTGGGTGATTCTGTAACGGCGTTCTTCGTTTGTAGAAGGAAGAGAGTCGGACCGAAATGCAGCGTGGTGGTTACTCATGTCTTTAATGAAGAAAAAAACGGAACGATACGTGAAATAACTAATAAATACAAAAACAACAAACGGAACGTGAAACCTAATACAGCCTATCTGGTGAACACTACACAGAGACAGGAACAATCACCCATGAAATACAAAGCGAATGGAACAGCTTTCAAAATAATAAGCACTTCCTAGGTTTTCGCCTGCAATATCAGTTCTGTTATACTCACAGACAATATTTTGACCGTTTTGGAAACTTTAGAGCGTTTTCTATCCTAATTTGACAATTATATGCATATGCTAGCTTCTGAGCCTGAGAAATAGGCAGTTTAATTTGGGTACGTTTTTCATCCAAACATCAAAATACTGCCCCCTACACTCAACAGGTTAACACAAACACATTTTATTGTGGCATCACATATTTACATATATTACCTAACGTCAACTGAGTCTGTGTTCATAGAAAATAAAACAAATTGGATCTAAAACGTTGAAAAAAAAGTACAGAAAGTTTGGACGCCAAACTCGTTCATGTAAAATCCCTTCTCGTTCATGTAAACCATTACCAACCTAGCCTAACTCCATTAACTTAATTACAATGGGGAAAATACCAACCAGTTTTTCACTCAGTTAAAGCTGCCTTCAAACATCACCAAACTCATGGACTATGTAATTAACCATGTTACCTCAATATTTTTAGTCATATTGCACTTTTGAACATTGACATACCTGAATTAATAGGGTAAAATGATGAGACGGATTAAATGTTTGTTTTCAGAACTTGTCATCCTCCATAATGAAGAGGAAATGTTAAAGATCTCACTAACTCACTTCATTGACGTCACCTTAGCGGCAGTAATTATATACATACATTAAATGCAAATACCTGAGAGGCAAAATAAAACATAAAAAATATGACCATACATATGTGTGTCACATATACAGTCGTTGCCAAAAGTTTTGAGAATGACACAAATATTAATTTCCACAAAGTTTGCTGCTTCAGTGTCTTTAGATATTTTTGTCAGATGTTACTATGGAATACTGAAGTATAATTACAATAATTTCATAAGTGTCAATCCCTGTATCTTTTGCAGAATATCAGTCTGTCCCTGATGTTTTCCTGGAGAGAAGTGGCTTCTTTGCTGCCCTTCTTGACACCAGGCCATCCTCCAAAAGTCTTCACCTCACTGTGCGTGCAGATGCACTCACACCTGCCTGCTGCCATTCCTGAGCAAACTCTGTACTGGTGGTGCCCTGATCCCGCAGCTGAATCAAGTTTAGGAGATGGCCCTGGCGCTTGCTGGACTTTCTTGGGTGCCCTGAAGCCTTCTTCACAACAATTGAACCGCTCTCCTCGAAGTTCTTGATGATCCGATAAATGGTTGATTTAGGTGCAATCTTACTGACAGCAATATCCTTGCCTGTGAAGTCCTTTTTGTGCAAAGCAATGATGACGGCATGTGTTTCCTTGCAGGTAACTGTGGTTCACAGAGGAAGAGAACAATGATTCCAAGCACCACCCTCCTTTTGAAGCTTCCAGACTGTTATTCAAACTCAATCAGCATGACAGAGTGATCTCCAGCCTTGTCCTCGTCAACACTCACACCTGTGTTAACAAGAGAATCACTGACATGATGTCAGCTGGTCCTTTTGTGGCAGGGCTGAAATGCAGTGGAAATGTTTTTGGGGGATTCAGTTCATTTGCATGGCAAATAGGGTCTTTGCATGTAATTGCAATTCATCTGATCACTCTTCATAACATTCTGGAGTATATGCAAATTGCCATCATACAAACTGAGGCAGCAGACTTTGTGAAAATTAATATTTGTGTCATTCCCACGACTGTACACATGGCATATGCTTGAGTACCACCTTGACATCTCTGATCTGCTTGCCTCAATAAATGAATACTTGAACATTGGTAGCAAGGATTAGCTATTTCAAATCAAACTTTATTTGTCACATGCGCCAAATACAAGTGTAGACTTTACCGTGAAATGCTTACTTACAAACCCTTAACCATCAAAGAGTTTAAGAAAATATTTACAAAATAACCTAAAGTTAAAAATTAAATTAATTATTAAAAGTAACACAATAACAACAATAACAAGGTTATATACAGGGGTTACTGGAACCGAGTCAGTGTGCGGGGGTACAGGTTAGTTGAGGTAATTTGTACATGTAGGTAGGGGTGAAGTGACTATGCATAGATAATAAACAGCAAGTAGCAGCAGTGTACAAACAAATGGAGGGGGGGGGGCAATGTAGCAGCAGTAGCAGCAGTGTACAAAACAAACGGAGGGGGGGGGTCAATGTAGCAGCAGTAGCAGCAGTGTACAAAACAAACGGAGGGGGGGGGGTCAATGTAGCAGCAGTAGCAGCAGTGTACAAAACAAACGGAGGGGGGGGGGGGGGGGGGTCAATGTAGCAGCAGTAGCAGCAGTGTACAAAACAAACGGAGGGGGGGGTCAATGTAGCAGCAGTAGCAGCAGTGTACAAAACAAACGGAGGGGGGGGGGGGTCAATGTAGCAGCAGTAGCAGCAGTGTACAAAACAAACGGGGGGGGGGGGGGGGGGTCAATGTAGCAGCAGTAGCAGCAGTGTACAAAACAAACGGAGGGGGGGGGGGTCAATGTAGCAGCAGTAGCAGCAGTGTACAAAACAAACGGAGGGGGGGGGGGGGGGGTCAATGTAGCAGCAGTAGCAGCAGTGTACAAAACAAACGGAGGGGGGGGGGTCAATGTAGCAGCAGGAGCAGCAGTGTACAAAACAAACGGAGGGGGGGGTCAATGTAGCAGCAGTAGCAGCAGTGTACAAAACAAACGGAGGGGGGGGGGGTCAATGTAGCAGCAGTAGCAGCAGTGTACAAAACAAACGGAGGGGGGGGGGGGGGTCAATGTAGCAGCAGTAGCAGCAGTGTACAAAACAAATGGAGGGGGGGGGTCAATGTAGCAGCAGTAGCAGCAGTGTACAAAACAAACGGAGGGGGGGGGTCAATGTAGCAGCAGTGTACAAACAAACGGAGGGGGGGGGTCAATGTAGCAGCAGTAGCAGCAGTGTACAAAACAAACGGAGGGGGGGGTCAATGTAGCAGCAGTAGCAGCAGTGTACAAAACAAACGGAGGGGGGGGGTCAATGTAGCAGCAGTAGCAGCAGTGTACAAAACAAACGGAGGGGGGGGGGGTCAATGTAGCAGCAGTAGCAGCAGTGTACAAAACAAACGGAGGGGGGGGGTCAATGTAGCAGCAGTAGCAGCAGTGTACAAAACAAACGGAGGGGGGGGGGGTCAATGTAGCAGCAGTAGCAGCAGTGTACAAACAAACGGAGGGGGGGGGGTCAATGTAGCAGCAGTAGCAGCAGTGTACAAAACAAACGGAGGGGGGGGGGGTCAATGTAGCAGCAGTAGCAGCAGTGTACAAAACAAACGGAGGGGGGGGGGTCAATGTAGCAGCAGTAGCAGCAGTGTACAAAACAAACGGAGGGGGGGGGTCAATGTAGCAGCAGTAGCAGCAGTGTACAAAACAAACGGAGGGGGGGGGGGGGGTCAATGTAGCAGCAGTAGCAGCAGTGTACAAAACAAACGGAGGGGGGGGGGTCAATGTAGCAGCAGTAGCAGCAGTGTACAAAACAACGGAGGGGGGGGGTCAATGTAGCAGCAGTAGCAGCAGTGTACAAAACAAACGGAGGGGGGGGGTCAATGTAGCAGCAGTAGCAGCAGTGTACAAAACAAACGGAGGGGGGGGGGGTCAATGTAGCAGCAGTAGCAGCAGTGTACAAAACAAACGGAGGGGGGGGGGTCAATGTAGCAGCAGTAGCAGCAGTGTACAAAACAAACGGAGGGGGGGGGTCAATGTAGCAGCAGTAGCAGCAGTGTACAAAACAAACGGAGGGGGGGGGTCAATGTAGCAGCAGTAGCAGCAGTGTACAAAACAAACGGAGGGGGGGGGGGTCAATGTAGCAGCAGTAGCAGCAGTGTACAAAACAAACGGAGGGGGGGGGTCAATGTAGCAGCAGTAGCAGCAGTGTACAAAACAAACGGAGGGGGGGGGGGTTCAATGTAGCAGCAGTAGCAGCAGTGTACAAAACAAATGGAGGGGGGGGGGGGTCAATGTAGCAGCAGTGTACAAAACAAACGGAGGGGGGGGTCAATGTAGCAGCAGTAGCAGCAGTGTACAAAACAAACGGAGGGGGGGGGGTCAATGTAGCAGCAGTAGCAGCAGTGTACAAAACAAACGGAGGGGGGGGGGGGGGGGGTCAATGTAGCAGCAGTAGCAGCAGTGTACAAAACAAACGGAGGGGGGGGGGTCAATGTAGCAGCAGTAGCAGCAGTGTACAAAACAAACGGAGGGGGGGGGGGTCAATGTAGCAGCAGTAGCAGCAGTGTACAAAACAAACGGAGGGGGGGGGGGTCAATGTAGCAGCAGTAGCAGCAGTGTACAAAACAACGGAGGGGGGGGGGGTCAATGTAGCAGCAGTAGCAGCAGTGTACAAACAAACGGAGGGGGGGGGGGGGGGTCAATGTAGCAGCAGTAGCAGCAGTGTACAAAACAAACGGAGGGGGGGGGGGGGGTCAATGTAGCAGCAGTAGCAGCAGTGTACAAAAACAAACGGAGGGGGGGGTCAATGTAGCAGCAGTAGCAGCAGTGTACAAAACAAACGGAGGGGGGGGGGGGGGGGTCAATGTAGCAGCAGTAGCAGCAGTGTACAAAACAAACGGAGGGGGGGGGTCAATGTAGCAGCAGTAGCAGCAGTGTACAAAACAAACGGAGGGGGGGGGTCAATGTAGCAGCAGTAGCAGCAGTGTACAAAACAAACGGAGGGGGGGTGGTCAATGTAGCAGCAGTAGCAGCAGTGTACAAAACAAACGGAGGGGGGGGGGGGTCAATGTAGCAGCAGTAGCAGCAGTGTACAAAACAAACGGAGGGGGGGGGGTGTCAATGTAGCAGCACGTAGCAGCAGTGTACAAAACAAACGGAGGGGGGGGGTCAATGTAGCAGCAGTAGCAGCAGTGTACAAAACAAACGGAGGGGGGGGGGTCAATGTAGCAGCAGTAGCAGCAGTGTACAAAACAAACGGAGGGGGGGGGTCAATGTAGCAGCAGTAGCAGCAGTGTACAAAACAAACGGAGGGGGGGGGGGGGGGGGTCCAATGTAGCAGCAGTAGCAGCAGTGTACAAAACAAACGGAGGGGGTAATGGGTAAGGTAAACGGAGGGGGGGTCAATGTAGCAGCAGTAGCAGCAGTGTACAAAACAACGGGAGGACGGAGGTGGGGGGGGGTCAATGTAGCAGCAGTAGCAGCAAGTGTACAAAACAAACGGAGGGGGGGGGTCAATGTAGCAGCAGTAGCAGCAGTGTACAAAACAAACGGAGGGGGGGGGGGGTCAATGTAGCAGCAGTAGCAGCAGTGTACAAAACAAACGGAGGGGGGGGGGGGGGGTCAATGTAGCAGCAGTAGCAGCAGTGTACAAAACAAACGGAGGGGGGGGGGGGTCAATGTAGCAGCAGTAGCAGCAGTGTACAAAACAAACGGAGGGGGGGGGGGGTCAATGTAGCAGCAGTAGCAGCAGTGTACAAAACAAACGGAGGGGGGGGGGTCAATGTAGCAGCAGTAGCAGCAGTGTACAAAACAAACGGAGGGGGGGGGGTCAATGTAGCAGCAGTAGCAGCAGTGTACAAAACAAACGGAGGGGGGGGGGTCAATGTAGCAGCAGTAGCAGCAGTGTACAAAACAAACGGAGGGGGGGGGGGGTCAATGTAGCAGCAGTAGCAGCAGTGTACAAAACAAACGGAGGGGGGGGGTCAATGTAGCAGCAGTAGCAGCAGTGTACAAAACAAACGGAGGGGGGGGTCAATGTAGCAGCAGTAGCAGCAGTGTACAAAACAAACGGAGGGGGGGGGGGGTCAATGTAGCAGCAGTAGCAGCAGTGTACAAAACAAACGGAGGGGGGGGGTCAATGTAGCAGCAGTAGCAGCAGTGTACAAAACAAACGGAGGGGGGGGTCAATGTAGCAGCAGTAGCAGCAGTGTACAAAACAAATGGAGGGGGGGGGGGTCAATGTAGCAGCAGTAGCAGCAGTGTACAAAACAAACGGAGGGGGGGGGGGTCAATGTAGCAGCAGTAGCAGCAGTGTACAAAACAAACGGAGGGGGGGGGTCAATGTAGCAGCAGTAGCAGCAGTGTACAAAACAAACGGAGGGGGGGGGGGTCAATGTAGCAGCAGTAGCAGCAGTGTATATAGTCTCCTAATAATTGTATAACAGTCCAAGTTAGAATAGTATTTCTGATTATCTTAACTCACCACCAATTAATTATATTTATCACAGAACCACGACTGCAATATTATAAAAATAAAAATAAATGTAACCTTTATTTAACCAGGCAAGTCAGTTAAGAACAAATTCTTATTTACAATGATGGCCTAGGAACAGTGGGTTAACTGCCTGTTCAGGGGCAGAACGATAGATTTTTACCTTGTCAGCTCAGATGGATCATGTTACACTGAGATGGGCACAGGTTTTTTTTTGTGTCGTGGCAAAGTAGTTGAACAGGAGAAGAGGATGTGGTTACTTGTGGAGGGAGATGTTACGATCAATTAGGAGTGGTGGTGGGTGGAATCAGGCGCAGAGAGCAGGGTTCAGTCTTTCCTTCAAATTTATTCCCCAGTGCAACAAAACAGTCACGCCAACACACAGGGCGTATAATAGGTTGCCGGTCCAAACAACAGGACAAAATAGTCCGGAGAATAAATGTACAATTAACTCACACCATCAAACACTGAGTAACACAAACAAGCCCGCACAAATACCCAGCAGGCCTAGTGCCCTTAAATACCATACAAACAAACCTAATACAAAACAGGTGTACCCAATTACCCAATAACCAAAAACAAACGGAAAGGAAATCGATGGCAGCTAATAGGCCGGCGACGACGACCGCCGAGCACCGCCCGAACAGGAAGAGGCACCGTCTTTGGCAAGGTTCGTGACAGTACCCCCCCCCGACGCGCGGCTCCCGCAGCGCGCCGACCCCGGCCTCGAGGACGACCCGGAGGACGAGGCGCAGGGCGATCCGGGTGGAGGCGATGGAAATCCCTCAAGAGGGAAGGATCTAAAATGTCCCTCCCCGGTACCCAGCACCTCTCCTCCGGACCGTACCCCTCCCAGTCCACGAGGTACTGCAGGCCCCTCACCCGGCGTCTCGAGTCCAGAATAGCTCGTACTGTGTACGCCGGGGACCCCTCGATGTCCAGAGGGGGTGGAGGGACCTCCGGTACCTCACTGTCTTGTAGGGGACCAGCTACCACCGGCCTGAGGAGAGACACATGAAACGAGGGGTTAATACGATAATAAGAGGGAAGTTGCAATCTATAACACACCTCGTTTATCCTCCTCAGGACTTTAAATGGCCCCACACACTGCGGCCCCAGCTTCCGTCAGGGCAGGCGGAGGGGCAGGTTTCGGGTCGGGAGCCAGACCCTGTCCCCTGGTGCGAACACCGGGGCCTCGCTGCGGTGGCGGTCAGCGTCTCTCTTCTGCCGTTCACTGGCCTGCCTGAGAGAATCCTGGACTGCCCGCCAGGTCTCTCTAGAGCGCTGTACCCACTCCTCCACCGCAGGAGCCTCGGTCTGACTCTGATGCCACAGAGCCAGAACCGGCTGGTAGCCCAGTACGCATTCGAATGGCGACATATTCGTGGACGAATGTCGAAGAGAGTTCTGGGCCAACTCCGCCCACGGGACGCACCTCGCCCATTCTCCTGGCCGGTCCTGGCAATACGACCTCAGAAACCTGCCCACTTCCTGGTTTACTCTCTCCACCTGCCCATTACTTTCGGGGTGATAACCAGAGGTAAGGCTGACCGAGATCCCCAGACGCTCCATAAACGCCTTCCAAACCCGAGACGTGAACTGAGGACCCCGATCGGAGACGATATCCTCTTGAACCCCATAGTGCCGGAAGACGTGGGTAAATAGAGCCTCTGCAGTCTGTAGGGCCGTAGGGAGACCAGGCAATGGGAGGAGACGGCAGGACTTAGAACGACCAGAACGGTAGTGTTCCCCTGAGATGGGGGAAGATCAGTAAGGAAATCTACCGAGAGATGGGACCATGGCCGTTGTGGAACCGGGAGGGGCTGTAACTTCCCTCGAGGAAGGTGCCTAGGAGCCTTACTCTGGGCGCATACCGAACAGGAAGAGACATAGAGCCTCACATCCCTAGCTAAAGTGGGCCACCAGTATTTCCCCCTAAGACCCCGCACTGTCCTATCAATCCCCGGATGACCCGCAGACGGTAGTGTGTGGACACACCGAATCAACTTATCACGGACACCAAGCGGTACGTAACTTCTACCAGTCGGACACTGTGTAGGCGCAGGTTCAACCCTCAACGCTCGCTCGATGTCCGCGTCCACCTCCCATACCACTGGGGCCACCAGCCGAGAGGCTGGAAGGATGGGAGTGGGTTCGATGGCCCGGTCCCCGGTGTCATAGAGACGGGACAGCGCGTCGGCCTTAGTGTTGAGGGAACCTGGTCTGTAAGAGATCGTAAATCTAAAACGTGTAAAGAACATGGCCCACCTAGCCTGACGCGGATTCAGTCTCCTCGCTGCTCGAATATACTCCAGATTACGGTGGTCAGTCCAGATGAGAAAAGGGTGTTTAGCCCCCTCTAGCCAGTGTCTCCACACCTTCAGGGCTTTTACCATAGCTAGTAACTCCCGGTCCCCCACATCATAGTTCCGCTCCGCCGGACCCAGCTTCTTAGAAAAGAAAGCGCAGGGACGGAGCTTCGGTGGCGTACCCGAGCGCTGAGACAGCACGGCTCCAACCCCAGCCTCGGACGCATCCACCTCCACTATGAATGCTAACGAAGGGTCCGGATGCGCCAATACGGGAGCCCCAGTGAACAGTGCCTTCAACTGGTTGAAGGCTCCATCAGCCTCTGCTGACCACTGCAGACGCACCGGCCCCCCCTTTAGCAGTGAGGTAATGGGCGCCGCTACTTGGCCAAAACCCCAGATAAACCTCCGGTAGTAATTGGCAAACCCTAAAAATCGCTGCACCTCCTTTACCGTGGTCGGAGTCGGCCAATTACGCACGGCGTTAACGTGGTCACACTCCATCATCATCCCCGAGCTGGAAATGCGATAACCCAGGAAGGAAACGGCTGGTTTGGAGAACACACATTTCTCAGCCTTGACGTATAGGTCATGTCCAGCAGTCGCCCAAGAACCCTGCGCACCAGGGAAACATGCGCGGCGCGTGTGGCAGAATAAATCAAGATGTCATCGATATACACTACCACACCCTGCCCGTGCAAGTCCCTGAGAATCTCATCGACAAAGGATTGGAAGACGGCTGGAGCATTCATCAACCCATACGGCATGACGAGGTACTCATAGTGGCCTGATGTGGTACTAAACGCTGTTTTCCACTCGTCTCCTCCCCGAATACGCACCAGATTATACGCGCTCCTGAGGTCCAGTTTTGTGAAGAAACGCGCTCCGTGGAATGATTCCACCGCCGTAGCGATGAGAGGTAGCGGATAACTAAAACCCACTGTGATCGAATTGAGACCTCGATAATCAATGCACGGACGCAGACCTCCCTCCTTTTTCCTCACAAAAAAGAAACTCGAGGAGACGGGTGACATGGAGGGCCGAATGTACCCCTGTCTCAGAGCTTCCGTGACATATGTTTCCATAGCCACCGTTTCCTCCTGTGACAGCGGGTACACATGACTCCGGGGAAGTGCAGCGTTCTCCTGGACGTTTATCACGCAATCCCACCGTCGATGAGGTGGTAATTTGGTCGCCCTCTTCTTACTAAAGGCGATAGCCAAATCGGCATATTCTGGGGGAATGCACATGGTGGAAACCTGGTCTGGACTCTCCACCGTCGTGGCACCGATGGAAACTCCTATACACCTCTCTGAACACTCGTCTGACCACCCCTTAAGAGCCCCCTGTTTCCAGGAAATAAGGGGATTGTGAATAGCCAGCCAGGGAACCCCCAACACCACCGGAAACCCAGGTGAATCAATAAGGTAGAAACTGATCCTCTCCCTATGATTCCCCTGCGTTACCATGTCCAGCGGAATCGTGGCCTCCCTGACCAACCCTGACCCTAACGGTCGGCTATCTAAGGAGTGCACGGGGACAGGTGGGTCTATCTGTACTAACGGAATACCCAATTTACGGGCGAGTCCACGAACCATAAAACTCCCAGCTGCGCCTGAATCGACTAGCGCCTTATGCTGAAGAGAGGGGAAAAACGCAGGAAAAGAAATTAACAAAAACATGTGACCAACAGTGAGCTCTGGGTGAGTTTGGTGCTTACTCACCTGGGGTGGCCGAGGAGTGTTCCGCCGACCCTCTCGACTCCCAGAGGGACTCCTCCAACACCGGTCCGAAGTGTGTCCTCTCCGTCCACAATAGGAGCAGGAGGAGCCCCCTCTGATCCCCCTAGATGCAGCTCCTCCCAACTCCATCGGAGTGGGAGTGGGAGAGCTGGAAGGTGGAATTAACAGGACCCCTTCTGAACGCCCGCGGGCAGCTAGCAGGTTGTCCAATCGAATAGACATGTCTATTAGTTCATCCAGGGAGAGAGTTGTGTCCCTGCAAGCTAGCTCCCGGCGGACGTCCTCCCGGAGACTACACCGGTAATGGTCCATCAGGGCCCTGTCATTCCACCCAGCACCAGCAGCTAGGGTCCTAAACTCCAACGCGAATTCCTGTGCGCTCCTCGTCTCCTGTCTGAGGTGGAACAGTCGCTCACCCGCCGCTTTACCCTCTGGTGGATGATCGAACACAGCTCGGAAACGGCGGGTGAACTCCAGGTAGTTGTCCCGAGCCGAGTCTGGACTGTTCCAGACCGCGTTAGCCCAGTCCAGGGCCCTGCCCGTTAAACAGGAGACGAGGAGGCTCACACTCTCCTCACCCGAGGGAGCCGGACGCACGGTAGCCAGGTAGAGCTCTAGCTGGAGCAAAAATCCCTGGCACCCAGCCGCCGCTCCATCGTACTCCCTCGGGGGGGAGAGACGCAGTGCGCCGGACCCAGAGGATGACGTAGGTGGAGTAGGTGATGTCGGCAGTGGGGGGGCTGGGGTAGACGTCGGTAGGCCACTCCTCTCCCATCGTTCCATCCTCTCCATCATCTGGTCCATCGCGGTACCAATCCGATGGAGGACCGCTGTGTGGTGGTGAACGCGCTCCTCCATAGTGGGGAGAGGGGTGGTCGCTGCTCCTGCTGATTCCATTTGGTGGTGCGGGCTTCTGTTACGATCAATTAGGAGTGGTGGTGGGTGGAATCAGGCGCAGAGAGCAGGGTTCAGTCTTTCCTTCAAATTTATTCCCCAGTGCAACAAAACAGTCACGCCAACACACAGGGCGTATAATAGGTTGCCGGTCCAAACAACAGGACAAAATAGTCCGGAGAATAAATGTACAATTAACTCACACCATCAAACACTGAGTAACACAAACAAGCCCGCACAAATACCCAGCAGGCCTAGTGCCCTTAAATACCATACAAACAAACCTAATACAAAACAGGTGTACCCAATTACCCAATAACCAAAAACAAACGGAAAGGAAATCGATGGCAGCTAATAGGCCGGCGACGACGACCGCCGAGCACCGCCCGAACAGGAAGAGGCACCGTCTTCGGCAAGGTTCGTGACAGGAGAACAGTGGGTTGAACACCTTCAGTGAAGCTGATTGGTTGCTCTGGCTCATCACATCTTGATTCAAAGAAAGAGATTTAGAAATTAGTTCGACACTGCCATAGTTCAACAGCTGAAAAGCCGTCATTAACATACTCCCAGAGATAGCAATATATTCAGAATTCACTGAATGAAGTAGCCTACCCATCCCCATTTACAATTGTATTCATCAATTAAATAAATTATACTATAGCACATTCAATTACAATATTACCATCTACAATAACGTAATCATTGAATGAAATAGCGTACCCATCCACATTTAATTGATCAATTAGATAAATAATACTAGCGCATCCAGTTACATTGTTGTAGAATAGGCTACTACTGTATCCACACTATATTAGGATACCTTTGTGATATGGCCAGGCATGATTTTAGGTCTTCGATCGAAGTTGCATGTTGTACCTCGTTTCCCTTCTTCAGTGAAAAATCTGTCATTTAATTTACAATTGAATTAATCCATTAAATAAATAATACTAGCACATCAAATTACGTTATTGTACACTAGCCTACACTGCTATAGACACAGTAAAAAATATTGCCTACGTCCTTTCGACAATACGTTATCAACAAAAAATTATTATTTTCAAATAAACTGAATTTGCCTTAACGCAGCAGGCCTAAATATTTCATAACGATATCACAACTTAAATATAGCCTACTTACACCTCAATTGGGCAAGGACATCTTGGTCATTATTTTTCATCGTCTCTAATGAAACTATCTGGGGCAGACACTCAAAAATTGCTTCTGCCACTTGTAAAAAAACAAAAACAAATCCCCCGAGCTCTCAAATACTGTGCCAGTCTCTCACTCTATGAATGGTCACTGCTATCTGGGTTCCTTGGGATGTCCTTACCCTGAACCCTAAACTAACACTAAACTTTACCCTTTTACACATTTATACTTGATAGAGATAGGAACATCCCAAGGATACCAAATAGCACGGATCCTCTGAGAAAGTTAACCTGAACTGCTCTATTGGACTGAAGGGACATCCCAAGGACCCCGAATAGCACCTATGAACTCGGGCACAACCAACTCTTATTGGTTGTCTGATGTGGAACTGGTAACAACACAGTCTGTGATTAACAACATTTAGGTCTGTATACAGAGAGATAAGATAACATACCATTCCATGAGGTGTTGAGGGAAAGACAGATTATCTATAGGCTGGGTATCATCTTTGCTAGGCCATTAGCGATAACAGGAAATACACAAGCCGTATGCTACACTATAGTTCAAGGTGGCTATGTCGAAAGGTCTGCTTGCACAGAAAATGTTTACATTTCTAACATTTATGGCTGAGATTGAATTGATATAAATAAACTCTATGCACATTATGACTTTCATTATGACTTTCAGAAGTCAGTAATGCGTTGGTATCATGTCATGACAGTCAGACACATCACGCAGGAGTCAGGCAGACGTTAGTAAGGCGTTGGTATCATGTCATGGTAATCAAGTCATGTCAGGTGGTACGGTTGCCTAGGCTTATATATGTCCCTTATCACCCCCCATAGCAGGTCTCTGCTCAGTTTGGCAACAGCGCGAGAGTGAGAGGGAGATGCCCGTGTGCTTCGCGGTATACCGAATCTTTTTTCTGTCGTTTACTTGAAGATCACTCCGCGACACACACGATGCAGCGCTGTCGTTCAGCAGCAGATGATGCGCTGTCTGCGGCTGACTTGTCATTCCCACTCGCAATCACCGCTGTCATCAAATGGACTCAACGCTAGCAACAACTTCTGACTGAACTCAATTGTCATGAAACCCATATACAGAGATGAGTTTCTCTCTCTTTCTTACGAACTTATAACGAGGAGCGACCACAATGTGTTTTGTGTGTGGAAGTGCTTAATAGTGAGTCTCTTCAAACGAACGAATTAATAAAACGACCTGTCCTGACCAAACATTCACAGCATGATGGTAAACCCAGGGAGTTCTTTGAGAACAGGACAGAATGCTTCAGTAAACAGTGCTTCGACAGTGGAAAAGTCAGTCAGATAACAAGGCATTGTTGTCGTTTATAACAGGTGATGATAAGCAGAAATAAGGGAGTACTAACTAACTCTCATGGTAGTAGATGTGAGTTTCTCTTTCAAACAATCCCCTGGCCTTGTACACAGCTAATAGCTAACATTCGCCAAAGCAAGCTATCTATTGATAGTGCAACCCTAGTAAGTAATGTTTAACACTAGTCTAGGTTGGAACTGTTGCTGTTAAAATACAATAATATTTTTAATTCTTAACTGGAATAAACTGCGCAGAATATACATGGTTGTTGAAAACTTCTACCAGCCACACACCTCTCATTAGGACTGTGTGTGTGTGTGTGTTTTCTGGTCTACATCTGTGTGATGTGATCAATCCGTTTATTCCAGTTCAGAATAAAAAATATGTATTGTATTTTAACAGCAACAGTATGTATACAGTAAGATGTACAGTAGGCCTGATCATTTTTTCATCTGTACTGTTTACTTAGGGTTGCACTGTCAAAAACTGAGCCTGTGTGTGTTCTGTTGTACATCTGTGTGATGTGATCAATCGGTTTATTCCAATTCAGAATTAAAATGATGTATTGTATTTTAATAGCAACAGTTCCAACCTAGACAGATATGTAAGAGTGTTTTTAGTGGTGGAAAATAAACATGAATAGATATTTATGTGGATATTTAATGTAATTGTTATTTAGTTTTTGTCTATATTGCATTTCTTTTAGGCATAAGGGCAATGCAATGTACCGATATTTATTTTCCTATGCTTGGGTCCCAGGAAAACACAGAATTTCAAATTTCGGTCCCAGACTGAAAAAGTTGAAGAGCCTCTACACTAGAGGAAAACTGTCTTGTCCGGACAGTTGTTGTGTGTAGGCTACTCCCTGTTTTATGATTAGTTTGCAAGATTGAAAACATTTCGCAAAATATTTGCAATACAACACTTCCTAACATCCTTGCAACAGTTGTTTAAAGATTGTTTACGTGTTTATTACTATCGATATGTTCAAAGCCATTTCGAGACTGTAATGTCTACCAATGGCATGTCAATCAGTTTGTAAGAAATTACACTGGTCATTAAGAATATTTATCAAGTATGTCAAGTAGAAATATCCCTCTGTCACGCCCTGGTCTTAGTATTTTGTGTTTTCTTTCTTTATTTGGTCAGGCCAGGGTGTGACATGGGTTTATTTTGTGGTGTGTTTTTGTATTGGGGTTGTAGTAGGTATTGGGATTGTGGCTTAGTAGGGTTGTCTAGAAAAGTCTATGGTTGCCTGAGGCGGTTCTCAATCAGAGGCAGGTGATTCACGTTGTCTCTGATTGGGAACCATATTTAGGCAGCCATATTCTTTGAGTGTTTGGTGGGTGATTGTTCCTGTCTCTGTGTTTGTTGTCACCAGATAGGCTGTATAGGTTTTCATGGTTTGTTTGTTTGTTTGTTTGTTTGTTTGTTTGTTTGTTTGTTTGTTTGTTTGTTTGTTTGTTTGTTTGTTTGTTTGCTTGTTTGTTTGTTTGTTTGTCATCATTATTAAACATGTATGAAAATTACCACGCTGCATTTTGGTCCGACTCTCCTTCACCGCAAGAAAACCGTAACACCCTCCAATTTAGATTAGTGTTAAAGGAATTAAATTAATCTATGTTTTAATATCCAATTAAAATTAAACACTCTGTCCATTCATAAGGACTTGTAAGACCCTTATTCTACAATAATAGACAGAGCCCAGTCTCAAAGTCAAACAGCAGAGTTTATTCTCGAGAGTACTGAATACTCTACAGTTTTGCCACAGGTTATAAACTGAAAATGACGTCCTTAGTTCCAGCCCCAACCTGTGCCATCTCCGTTCCAGTACAAAGGCTGTATCTCAAGCCTTCCCAAATCCGTCTCCCTATCAATTTAATATAATTTACGAGTCAAGGTTTTCTCGTGTAGATAAGCATTCTAGCCAGTGTGATTAATTTGTACCAAGGAACAGACCGTCATTATTCTAACTCTTGACCACATTCACACACATTATATTCAGTACTGGGATCAAGAAAGAAAATTCATACATGTACAGTAACATAATAGTATTCTGATTAGTACATATACAGTAACATAATAGTATTCTGATTAGTACATATACAGCAACATAATAGTATTCTGATTAGTACATATACAGTAACATAATAGTATTCAGATTAGTACATATACAGTAACATAATAGTATTCTGATTCGTCAGGCCTGATTGAAATGTATACATAATTAGTCATCATTGATAAAAATTCCCTTAACAATTAGGAACTGCAAAAATACTTTGAAAATTATTAGTAAATGGTTTCTTTAAATTTTAAACATCGAATGATCTTATGAATCATTCATACATGAATTAAAAGTTGTTTATACATGTGTGGATAGCTAGCTTACTAACATTTACAAATATGGGAGTAGTGATACATAAATGATGACTGTTGACTGTTTGGAAATGCCTTATAAATGGTTTATTACTGAACGTTATTATAAAGTGTAACCCAATACCCTAATAGTGAATTATATTAAATCGTTTTTTTTGTGTGTGAAATGTTACTTTATAAAGAAATGATATGAAGTGTATACACCATAAAGCTATGCCATCTTATCATCTTGCCTACTGTCAACTTTCCTACACTGGCCAACTGCCATGTGCCAATGCCGTCACGTCTCTTGAGGTTATGGATTATGGTCCAAACTGAGCACTAACATCACCCCAAAAATTGCATTTGAGTGACCATAACATCACCCATACATTTTTCCCCCATTCAAATGTTCAGACTTGGAGAAAAAGCTACTTTTTTTCTCATCTCTAACTGTCACTCCTTTCTAACTGTTACCTGTCTGTTCCTGAATAAATGTTGAGTCCACGTATCTGCTTCTCATCTCCGGAGTCAGTCCTTACACTGACTATCAGTAAGACTGAAGGACAGGCTAGCTGGGCACAGCAACATCAAATCCTATCATACTTCACATCATGGTTTCACAAATTATGTGTTTTTGTTCAATGGTTTGCTTGCGTGTGTGCAGAGAGAGTCTGAGGACGGGAGTGTCTGTTAATCACTCAGGGATGAATAGAGAGGCAGAGCTCAGAGTTTGTCAGAAGGCTGACCTGACAGGGTCACGCACAGGACCAAACAGGAGAAGGACCGCAGCATTTTGACCCTTTATTACAAATGGACGAACACAAAGATACTCAATACTGTTTTCAAGACGTACACTCTTCTTGCTGAAAGGTGTCGCTATCGACATCTATTTACACAACACTGTACATCTTCTTATTGATTTAATCAGTTACAGTATTTTTAAAATGTACTGGTGATCATCTCCATCTCTCACTTCAAGCTGCTCATCACTCCATCAACCTGCTCATCCTCTCTCTGGCTGTGGAAGATCTCCTGGTGGGGCTGATTGTGATACCAGTAGCGACAGTAGCAATAATGGAATCATCCTGGGTTTTTGGGAAATATTCCTGTGAATATTTTGTCTACATCGGTTATGTAATTATTTCTTAATCTCTGGGCAATTTGGTCTTGATATCTAGTGACCGCTATGTTGCTGTGTGTGATCCCTTGTTGTACCACTCTAAAATAACAATATCAAGAATTACACTACAGGTGGGTCTAATCCTGAATGCTGTTTGTGTCACGCCTTGGTCTTAGTGTTTTGTGTTTTCGTTATATATTTGGTCAGGCCAGGGTGTGACAGGGGTTTACGTGTTGTATTTCGTATTGGGGTTTGTAGTATTTGGGATCGCGGCTGATTAGGGGTGTTGTATAGGCTTGGCTGCCTGAGGCAGTTCTCAATCAGCTGTCAGGTGATTCTCGTTGCCTCTGATTGGGAACCGTATTTAGGTAGCTTGAGTTTCGCTTTGTCTTTCGTGGGTGATTGTTCCTGTCTCTGTGTTGTGTCACCAGATAGGCTGTAATAAGTTTCACGTTCCGTTTGTTGTTTTTGTATTTATTAAGTTATTTCATGTATCGACACCATTTCCTCATTAAAGATCATGATTAACCACCGCGCTGCATTTCGGTCCGACTCTCTCTCAACAAACGAAGAACGCCGTTACAGAATCACCCACCACACACGGACCGAGCAGCGTGGTAACAGGCAGCGACAGCAGGAGCAGCGAAAGGAGCACGTTATGGACAGCAATGGCATGGAGTATACGACGTGGGAAGAAATCGACAGGTGGGCGGCCGACCCAGAGAGAGTGCAGGAGCCCGCATGGGATTCGCTGGAGCAGTGCGAAGAAGGCTATAGGCGAATGGAGTTGGAGAAACAGACACGGCGGCGCAGAGCGAAACCCAAGAGTCACCCCAAAAAATGTATTGGGGGGGGGCTCAGAGGGAGAGTGGCTGAGTCAGGAGATGGACCTGAGCCAACTCTCCTTGTTTATCGTGAGGAGCCAAGGAGGAGACCAGAACCAGAGCCGGTGTTAGAGGTGAGCGAAGCAGAGACTGTGAAGGAGTTAATGGGGAAAGTGGAGTGGAGAGTAATGAGGGAGTTGCTAGCTTGGTGCTATAGATATGATATTCGTCCGACGGATCGTGTCAGGGATTTGATGGCACCTGAGTTAGCGCTCCATACTCGTCCTGAGGTGCGTGTTAGTCGGCTGGTGAAGTTGGTGCCAGCCTCACGCACCAGGCCTCCTGTGCACATCCCTAGCCTTGCACATCCTGTGCCACCTCCACACTCCAGTCCTCCGGTAGCAGCTCCCCGCACCAGGCTTCCTGTGCGTGTCCTCGCTCCAGTATCACCAGTGCCCGCACCACGCATCAGGCCTACAGTGCGCCTCGCCTCTCCTGCTCTGTCGGAGTCTCCCGCCTGTTCAGCGCAGCCAGCGTTTTCCTCCTCTCCTGCGCTGTCGGAGCTCCTGTCTGTTCAGCGCAGCCAGCGTTTTCCTCCTCTCCTGCGCTGTCGGAGTCTCCCGCCTGTTCAGCGCTATCAGAGCCTTCCTTCTCTACAGCGCTGCCGGAGCCTCCTGCCTGTTTGAAGCAGCCTGAGCTGCCAGTCTGCAGGGGACTGTCAGTCTGCAAGGAGCTGTCAGTCTGCAAAGAGCTGCCAGTCTGCAAGGAGCTGCCAGTCTGCAGGGTGCTGTCAGTCTGCATGAAGCAGCCAGAGCTGCCAGTCTGCAAGGAGCTGTCAGTCTGCAAGGAGCTGCCAGTCTGCAAGGAGCTGCCAGTCTGCAAGGAGCTGCCAGTCTGCAAGGAGCTGCCAGTCTGCAAGGAGCTGTCAGCCTGCAAGGAGCTGCCAGTCTGCAGGGAACTGTCAGTCTGCAAGGAGCTGTCAGTCTGCAAGGAGCTGTCAGTCTGCAAGGAGCTGCCAGTCTGTAAGGAGCTGTCAGTCTGCATGAAGCAGCCAGAGCTGTCAGTCTGCAAGGACCTGCCAGTCTGCAAGGAGCTGCCAGTCTGCAAGGAGCTGTCAGCCTGCATGGAGCAGTCAGAGCTGTCAGTCTGCAAGGAGCTGTCAGTCTGCAAGGAGCTGCCAGTCTGCAGGGAGCTGTCAGTTTGCAAGGAGCTGTCAGTCTGCAAGGAGCTGTCAGCCTGCATGGAGCAGTCAGAGCTGTCAGTCTGCAAAGAGTGATTGTGTTAGCTGTGTTGTTGGTTAGCTTCTCTGAACAACAGTGTCCAGCTTCAGTTTGAAGTGATTGTGTTAGCTGTGTTGTTGGCTAGCTCCTCTGAACAACAGTGTCCAGCTTCAGTTTGAAGTGATTGTTTTAGCTGTGTTGTTGGCTAGCTTCTCTGAACAACAGTGTCCAGCTTCAGTTTGAAGTGATTGTGTTAGCTGTGTTGTTGGCTAGCTCCTCTGAACAACAGTGTCCAGCTTCAGTTTGAAGTGATTGTGTTAGCTGTGTTGTTGGCTAGCTTCTCTGAACAACAGTGTCCAGCTTCAGTTTGAAGTGATTGTGTTAGCTGTGTTGTTGGCTAGCTTCTCTGAACAACAGTGTCCAGCTTCAGTTTGAAGTGATTGTGTTAGCTGTGTTGTTGGCTAGCTCCTCTGAACAACAGTGTCCAGCTTCAGTTTGAAGTGATTGTGTTAGCTGTGTTGTTGGCTAGCTCCTCTGAACAACAGTGTCCAGCTTCAGTTTGAAGTGATTGTGTTAGCTGTGTTGTTGGCTAGCTCCTCTGAACAACAGTGTCCAGCTTCAGTTTGAAGTGATTGTGTTAGCTGTGTTGTTGGCTAGCTCCTCTGAACAACAGTGTCCAGCTTCAGTTTGAAGTGATTGTGTTAGCTGTGTTGTTGGCTAGCTCCTCTGAACAACAGTGTCCAGCTTCAGTTTGAAGTGATTGTGTTAGCTGTGTTGTTGGCTAGCTTCTCTGAACAACAGTGTCCAGCTTCAGTTTGAAGTGATTGTGTTAGCTGTGTTGTTGGCTAGCTCCTCTGAACAACAGTGTCCAGCTTCAGCTGTCACAACAAAACTGCTTAAACAAATGCAAATGCAGCTACTGTTGTTATTCTGGCTGCTCTATTTGACGTGGCTATGTTAACCGTAGTTGGCTGGCTAGCAAGCAAGGGATAAGAACGTTGCCAGACAGTATGGCTATGGAACATTTCGGGCGAACGACTGGGTCTCGTCCATAGATACAGAACAAAAAGACTGCATGACTGGATCACGTCTCTGGCAACTGAACCAATAGAACAAACGACCAGCCGGCTTGGGAAGCAGCCATAGTTAACATGCTACCTAACTGATCAATAATTATAGGTACAAGCTAATAACAAGGTATTTATGCTATCTTATTGAACAAGCAACTTCTCTCAAATAATGATGTGTGCGCTAGGCATCTCTCTCCAGGTTGTTGTGCTGCTTGGCTGGCTAGCTGCCCAATGGTTTCCTCCAGATATTGCCACTGTTCTCGCACACACTGCAGTACACACTGCCACCATCAGCTGTGTGTCTCCGCCAGTTCCAGAAAGTTCACTCCTTATGTACTGTAAATATGATGAATCATAGATTGGCAAGAAAATCCTCTTCATCTTCACTGTCCAACTGCATTGCCACGGAGCTGGAACCAGCAGAAGAGGACGGAGTGGCCTTAAAGCTGTACGCTGCTGTGATGCCAAACCACTGCAGAATTTCACCTGGTAGTTTATGCTGGTAACAGGTATCACCAGCCAGCTTCAGTCCATACCGCACCAGGAGTATGGAGTTGAGAGTGTGCAGTGACATTCTATTTCTTAGCTTTGACTTGACCACACTCATTTGGCTGAACAGCCGTTCAACCTCCGCCTTTGAGTGTGGCAAGGAGAGGGCAGCGAGTGCAGCTTTGCACAGTTCGTAAAAATGGATTTGACCCGGAAGAGTCCATGTAGTTATTGACTTCACTCCAAAACTCGACTGTATTTTCAGTTGAGTCCCACCTAAACAGATGGATGTTTCTCCATTGGGAAACAATTTGATCAATTGTTTTGGGCTGGGATCCCAGTAGCTCAGCTACGTTAATCATTTCAGTGGTGCCTTTATTGTGCTTTAGCGTTTCCTTAACACTGAACAAGGCCATGTTTCACAAGGCTTCTAGGTTGTCTGGGAGCCTTGCTTGCAGCTCTTTACTTAAAAGCAACAATGTAGTTGATGCACTGGCTCCGAATGACCTTTTTGTCCTCTGGCGCAAGACGGAGTTGGTACACCGTGCTCCATAAAAGGTACGGTGATGGACTGAGATGTCCCTCAATGGCATCCTTCAGGACACCAATTGTTGCCATAGGGTTGACTACTCTGCTGCAAACCGATGTTAAGAGGTGTACCAGATTGTCCAAAAGCTTGGCAGGATCTGCCTGCTCTCCCTCACATGACTTGACTGCAACTTGTACGTCGGACAGGATTGATTTCAAGGATGAAGAATGTCAGGTAGACATAGATGGTCTTGTCCATGTACGTGGCATGGAGCACATCCGCCATATATCAATGCTCACTGGCCTTGGTCACCTCAAAGTGGAGTTTCAGTTCTTCCCACTGGCTAAATATACGAGTTACAGCAGGCTCAATCAATAGCCAAAGTGTGGCACACACTGCAGGGGTTTCTGTCCACAATTAATGGTGGCACACACTGCTTTTTCGCCTAGCACTGAAATACCGAATCACCACACCCAGGTATTTGATTTGCAATTTGCTGAAATTGCTTGCTATTCTGCTACTGCTTGTGCACGAGCTGAGAGCCGGCTGCTGACGTCACTCACAATGCACTTTTGCAGCCAGGCACGCGTGTTGTGACTGAGTGTGTGACAGAGAAAATTGGTTGTGTGTCATTTAGAGGGAAAATGAATTTTTGCGTTTCAGTCACTTTTCAAAAGTTGATTAAAGTTCCAAATTAATTTTTAAAAGTAGCTAAATTTGTTAGGTGCTACAGCTAGGTGCTGTTTGAAAAAAAAGTTGCTAGGGTACTCTGAAAAGTTGCTAAATCTAGCAACAAAATTGCTAAGTTGGCATCACTGGTCGGGACTATATCTTGTGGAAGGATGGAATAGTATGAATAAATTTAAATTTAATAAATTATTAATGAAAATATGTCAATCATTATTTGAATATGTTGGTAACCCGTTGTATAAAAGTGATAATGCTCTCGAAGCCGGTGTTTGGAGGATATATTGGCATGGTTTGCCGGCTCTCGACTTCGTCTCGGGCCTACCACACCTGTGCCAATATACCCTCCAAATACCGGCTTCTCGGGCATTATCACTTAATTATGTGTTGTATATCTATTACCTGGTGGTGTTGTATCATATACATACAGTGCTGCTATTGTAAATGACTCAGAGGTGTTTTAAATAATGTGTTATTGTTGAAGGATGCAACTGGAGTAGCATCATTGACCTTGTTATTACAATGGTTGTCCTGTGCTCTTATTATACCGCATTATTTTATAAAGAGGCTGGCACCAAGTCTGGTCTTAAAATTGTACAGGCAAATAAGTCTGAGAGAAAAGCAGCAAAAGAGACTCTATATACATTGTGTGCAAAAGGCATGAGGAGATAGGCGAACAATTACAATTTTGCAGATGAATACTGGAGTGATAAATGATCAGATGGTCATGTACAGGTAGACATACTGGTGTGCAAAAGAGCAGAAAAGTAAATAAATATAAACAGTATGGGGATGAGGTAGGTAAAATTGGGTGGGTTATTTACCGATAGACTATGTACAGCTGTAGCGATCGGTTAGCTGCTCAGATAGCAGATGTTTGAAGTTGGTGAGGGAGATAAAAGTCTCCAACTTGAGTGATTTTTGCAATTCGTTCCAGTCACAGGCAGCAGAGAACTGGAACGAAAGGCAGCCAAATGACTTGTTGGCTTTAGGGATGATCAGTGAGATACACCTGCTGGAGCGCGTGCTACAGGTGGGTGTTGCCATCGTGACCAGTGAACTGAGATAAGGTGGAGCTTTACCTAGCATGGACTTGTAGATGACCTGGAGCCAGTGGGTCTGGCGACGAATATGTAGCGAGGGCCAGCCGACTAGAGCATACAGGTCGCAGTGGTGGGTGGTATAAGGTGCTTTAGTGACAAAACGGATGGCACTGTGATAAACTGCATCCAGTTTGCTGAGTAGAGTATTGGAAGGTATTTTGTAGATGACATCGCCGAAGTCGAGGATCGGTAGGATAGTCAGTTTTACTAGGGTAAGTTTAGCGGCGTGAGTGAAGGAGGCTTTGTTGCGGAATAGAAAGCCGACTCTAGATTTGATTTTAGATTGGAGATGTTTGATATGAGTCTGGAAGGATTGTTTACAGTCTAGCCAGACACCTATGTACTTATAGATGTCCACATATTCTAGGTCGGAACCATCCAGGGTGGTGATGCTAGTCGGGTGTGCGGGTGCAGGCAGCGAACGGTTGAAAAGCATGCATTTGGTTTTACTAGCGTTTAAGAGCAGTTCGAGGCCACGGAAGGAGTGTTGTATGGCATTGAAGCTCGTTTGGAGGTTAGATAGCACAGTGTCCAAGGACGGGCCGGAAGTATACAGAATGGTGTCGTCTGCGTAGAGGTGGATCAGGGAATCGCCCGCAGCAAGAGCAACATCATTGATATATACGGAGAAAAGAGTGGGCCCAAGAATTGAACCCTGTGGCACCACCATAGAGACTGCCAGAGGACCAGACAGCATGCCCTCCGATTTGACACACTGAACTCTGTCTGCAAAGTAGTTGGTGAACCAGGCAAGGCAGTCATTAGAAAAACCGAGGCTACTGAGTCTGCCGATAAGAATATGGTGATTGACAGAGTCGAAAGCCTTGGCCAGGTCGATGACGACGGCTGCACAATACTGTCTTTTATCGATGGCGGTTATGATATCGTTTAGTACCTTGAGCGTGGCTGAGGTGCACCCGTGACCGGCTCGGAAACCAGATTGCACAGCGGAGAAGGTACGGTGGGATTCGAGATGGTCAGTGACCTGTTTGTTGACTTGGCTTTCGAAGACCTTAGATAGGCAGGGCAGGATGGATATAGGTCTGTAACAGTTTGGGTCCAGGGTGTCTCCCCCTTTGAAGAGGGGGATGACTGCGGCAACTTTCCAATCCTTGGGGATCTCAGACGATATGAAAGAGAGGTTGAACAGGCTGGTAATAGGGGTTGCGACAATGGCGGCGGATAGTTTCAGAAATAGAGGGTCCAGATTGTCAAGCCCAGCTGATTTGTACGGGTCCAGGTTTTGCAGCTCTTTCAGAACATCTGCTACCTGGAGAGGCTTGGGCGAGAAGCTGCCGGGGGGGGGGGGGGTGGAGCTGTTGGCCGAGGTTGAAGTAGCCAGGAGGAAGGCATGGCCAGCCGCTGAGAAATGCTTGTTGAAATTTTCGATAATCATGGATTTATCGGTGGTGACCGTGTTACCTAGCCTCAGTGCAGTGGGCAGCTGGGAGGAGGTGCTCTTGTTCTCCATGGACTTTACAGTGTCCCAGAACTTTTTGGAGTTAGAGCTACAGGATGCAAATTTCTGGACTGAAGAAGCTGACCTTTGCTTACCTGACTGTGTGTACTGGTTCCTGACTACCCTGAACAGTTGCATATCGCAGGGACTATTCGATGCTATTGCAGTCCGCCACAGGATGTTTTTGTGCTGGTCGAGGGCAGTCAGGTCTGGAGTGAACCAAGGGCTGTATCTGTTCTTAGTTCTGCATTTTTTGAACGGAGCATCTCATCTACACTGACATTACTTATCTCAGTTAACTGTTGTCATCATAGATACATGTGGCGTTGATTCAGAATGTGGTGTTGGTTCAGAATGTGGTGTTGGTTCAGAATGTGGGGTTGGTTCAGAATGTGGCGTTGATTCAGAATGTGGCTTTGATTCAGAATGTGGTGTTGGTTCAGAATGTGGTGTTGGTTCAGAATGTGGTGTTGGTTCAGAATGTGGTGTTGGTTCAGTATGTGGTGTTGGTTCAGAATGTGGTGTTGATTCAGAATGTGGTGTTGGTGTAGAATGTGGTGTTGATTCAGAATGTGGTGTTGGTTCAGAATGTGGTGTTGGTTCAGAATGTGGGGTTGATTCAGAATGTGGTGTTGATTCAGAATGTGGTGTTGATTCAGAATGTGGCGTTGATTCAGAATGTGGTGTTGGTTCAGAATGTGGTGTTGGTTCAGAATGTGGTGTTGGTTCAGAATGTAGTGTTGGTTCAGAATGTGGTGTTGATTCAGAATGTGGCTTTGATTCAGAATGTGGCGTTGATTCAGAATGTGGTGTTGGTTCAGAATGTGGTGTTGGTTCAGAATGTGGTGTTGGTTCAGAATGTGGTGTTGATTCAGAATGTGGTGTTGATTCAGAATGTGGCTTTGATTCAGAATGTGGTGTTGGTTCAGAATGTGGTGTTGGTTCAGAATGTGGTGTTGGTTCAGAATGTGGGGTTGATTCAGAATGTGGTGTTGGTTCAGAATGTGGTGTTGATTCAGAATGTGGGGTTGATTCAGAATGTGGTGTCGATTCAGAATGTGGTGTCGGTTCAGAATGTGGGGTCGATTCAGAATGTGGTGTCGATTCAGAATGTGGTGTTGATTCAGAATGTGGTGTTGGTTCAGAATGTGGTGTTGGTTCAGAATGTGGTGTTGATTCAGAATGTGGTGTTGATTCAGAATGTGGCTTTGATTCAGAATGTGGTGTTGGTTCAGAATGTGGTGTTGGTTCAGAATGTGGTGTTGGTTCAGAATGTGGGGTTGATTCAGAATGTGGCGTTGGTTCAGAATGTGGTGTTGATTCAGAATGTGGTGTTGATTCAGAATGTGGCGTTGATTCAGAATGTGGCGTTGATTCAGAATGTGGTGTTGATTCAGAATGTGGGGTTGGTTCAGAATGTGGTGTTGATTCAGAATGTGGTGTTGATTCAGAATGTGATGTTGTTTCAGAATGTGGTGTTGATTCAGAATGTGGGGTTGATTCAGAATGTGGTGTCGATTCAGAATGTGGTGTCGGTTCAGAATGTGGGGTCGATTCAGAATGTGGTGTCGATTCAGAATGTGGTGTTGTTTCAGAATGTGGTGTTGGTTCAGAATGTGGTGTTGATTCAGAATGTGGTGTTGATTCAGAATGTGGGCTTTGATTCAGAATGTGGTGTTGGTTCAGAATGTGGTGTTGGTTCAGAATGTGGTGTTGGTTCAGAATGTGGGGTTGATTCAGAATGTGGCGTTGGTTCAGAATGTGGTGTTGATTCAGAATGTGGTGTTGATTCAGAATGTGGCGTTGATTCAGAATGTGGCGTTGATTCAGAATGTGGCGTTTATTCAGAATGTGGGGTTGGTTCAGAATGTGGTGTTGATTCAGAATGTGGTGTTGATTCAGAATGTGATGTTGTTTCAGAATGTGGTGTTGATTCAGAATGTGATGTTGTTTCAGAATGTGATGTTGTTTCAGAATTCGATGTTGTTTCAGAATGTGATGTTGTTACAGAATGTGATGTTGATTCAGAATGTGGTGATGGTTCAGAATGTGGTGTTGATTCAGAATGTGGTGTTGATTCAGAATGTGATGTTGTTTCAGAATGTGGTGTTGATTCAGAATGTGATGTTGTTTCAGAATGTGATGTTGTTTCAGAATGTGATGTTGTTTCAGAATGTGATGTTGTTACAGAATGTGGTGTTGTTTCAGAATGTGGTGTTGATTCAGAATGTGGTGTTGATTCAGAATGTGATGTTGTTTCAGAATGTGGTGTTGATTCAGAATGTGATGTTGTTTCAGCATGTGATGTTGTTTCAGAATGTGATGTTGTTTCAGAATGTGATGTTGTTACAGAATGATTTGGTAGCCGGAAGTCACCGAAGGTATTTTTTTTCTTCATATTTTCTTATCATCAAAATGATACATTCAACTTGAGTTGATTCACACAGGGTTCGTTTGTTTTCAATGATCACACCCTCTGATAATGCCATGATAAAAAGTATTCCAACACCACATTTTGAGGACAAAGTTTAATCTAACTCAATGATTAGTCATTGATGGCTCTCTGTAAAGAATGAAATGGTGACAGAAATTATAGTGCCCCAAAAGATGAATAACAACAATCACAGGATTGATATGGTTATTGTCACAAAAAGTTGCATTATAGTTGGACATGTGTCTGGATTTCTTAAATCAAATATCTTGATGATATCTAGATGGTGAAAAAGACCGTCCAGTTATTACCTAAAGAGGTTCGAGGGCTGTAGTTGAAGCTGTTGAGGAGGGCTAAGTTGATGACTGATAGTTAATTCACCCACATTTGGTTCAACAGCACTGAATTAGACGTCACACTTCTTGGTCACGCAAGGAGTGAAAGGACTGGGATATTGATGTTCATTAACTGATACTTGACACAGACGTGGTGGCGTAGCAGGCAGATCGGTGTACCGTGAACCAAGAGGTTGTGAGTTCAAATCCCAAGTGTAGACTGTTGAAAAAGAAATACTGTATAAATGAACATGCTTAATCATCTATGTCAAATATGTATGTTGAACACACTGTACGCTAGGTTAACAGCAGTGTGTGAGTATCCCTAACCTTGCCAGCAGACAAAGAGCTATGAGTGGTTCACCAGTCTTGGGCCTTGTTTGGCTTGGTAACAGTAACAAGTCTGTGATGTGTAATGAAACTATAATTTTTTGGGGGGGGAGCATTTCTAGAACGTGTCTAGAAAATGAATATTGTATATTATGAGAACATGGCCACCATGTTCTGGGTTTGTTCTGTTTTACATTAAGGGAATGTTCGAACATGCTAAAAGGTTCTCAGAAAGTTTTTTGCTAACATAGATAGATAGAACGTTCCCCTAACTAATGGTAAACTGGACACTCAAACAGGGGCAACATTACAAAAACGTTCTCTCTCCCCAGAATTGTTAGCTGGGTCGGTGTGTGTCTCTCTCAATTCAATTTCAATTCAAGGGGCTTTATTGGCATGGGAAACATATGTTAACATTGCCAAAGCAAGTGAGGTAGATAATAAACAAAAGTGAAATAAACAATCAAATGAACAGTAAACATTACACATACAGAAGTTTCAAAACAATAAAGACATTACAAATGTCATATATATATATATATATATATATACAGTGTTGTAACAATGTACAAATGGTTAAGGGTACACAAGGGAAAATAAATAAGCATAAATATGGGTTGTATTTACAATGGTGTTTGTTCTACACTGGTTGCCCTTTTCTCGTGGCAACAGGTCACAAATCTTGCTGCTGTGATGGCACACTGTGGAATTTCACCCAGTAGATATGGGAGTTTATCAAAATTGGGTTTGTTTTCAAAGTCTGTGGATCTGTGTAATCTGAGGGAAATATGTCTCTCTCTCTCTCTGTCTCTCTCTCTCTCTCTCTCTCTCTCTCTCTCTCTCTTCTTGTGATGGTAGACATTGGCCGTGGTCGATAGCATCAAAACCGTGATGTATCATGGGTAAATTGTGACCGACTGACTGATCTACAAATAATAATGAGTAGTTATGTATGTTGCATGGGACGGTAGTTATCCAACTGGTACGGATTAAAAAACCTTTTACAAAAATATGATCTCAACATGTAAAGTGTTGGTCCCATGTTTCATGAACTGCAATAAAAGATCCCAGAAATGTTCCACATTCATAAACATATTATTTCTCTCAAATTGTGTGCACAAATTTGTTGACATCCATGTTAGTGAGCATTTCTCCTTTGCCAAGATAATCTATCCACTGGACAGGTGTGGCAAATCAAGAAGCTGATTAAACAGCATGATCATTACACAGGTGCACCTTGTGCTGGGGACAATAAAAGGCCACTCTGAAATGTGCAGTTTTGTCACACAACATAATGCCACAGATGTCTCTAGTTTTGGGGGAGCTTGAAATTGACATGCTGACTGCAGGAATGTCCACCAGAGCTGTTGCCAGAGAATTGAATGTTAATTTCTCTACCATAAGCTCCAACATAGTTTTAGAGAAATTGGCAGTACGTCCAACTGGCCTCACAACCGCAGACCACGTGTAACCACGCCAGCCCAGGACCTCCACATCTGGCTTTTTCTCCTGCGGGATCTTCTGAGACCAGCCACCTGGACAGCTGATGAAACTGTGGGTTCGCACAACCAAATAATTTCAAACTGTCAGAAACCATCTCAGGGAAGCTCATCTCCGTACTCGTCGTCCTCACCGGGGTCTTGACCTGACTGCAGTTTGGCGTTGTAACTGACTTCAGTGGGAAAATTCTCACCTTTGATGGCCACTGGTATGCTGGAGAAGTGTGCGCTTCGTGGATGAATCCCAGTTTCAACTGTACCAGGCAGATGGCAGACAGCATGTATCGCGTCGTGTGGGTGAGCGGTTTGCTGAGTTGTGAAAGGTTGTGAACAGAGTACCCCATGGTGGCGGTGGGGTATGGTATGAGCAGGCATAAGCTACGTACAACAAACACAATTTTCTCAATGGCAATTTGAATGCACAGAGATACCGTGACGAGATCCTGAGGCCCATTGTTGTGCCATCACCAGCATGATATATTCTTATGCTGGTTGACAGATCAGACTTTGCACGTGTTAGGGCAGTTTACCAATATGCCGTTACCTGCCTATATGAATATTGCGTAATGTCTCATTGATTAAATGTGTGTCTGTTTAAATCAGCAGTTCTTTTGTGGTCCGTAGTGGTTTTGACTTTTATAGATGGCCACAAGGTGGCACCTGCGGTATTTGGATGATGGGAATTTCCTCTTTCTGACATTTCACTTGGAATGAAGCGCTTACATGTAGACAAAGGGAACCTCCAAGATTAATGTTTGTGAGCGTAGGAATGGAATGTATGAATCAATGTTTATATATGTGTAAGTGGCCGCTCTATAATATGTTGGTGTCTTTGTGTGCTGGTATGTAGGCTATATGTTCTGCATGAGTAAGATATAGAGAGGGAGGGAGAAAGTCACTGTATGCCTCAGTTACAGTATTTGGTCTGACTGCATCTGTGTGCCTCACTGAGCATCAATACTATATGAGTGGATTCTCCAGCATGTCTGAGAGGGTTTCTTGCTCTCTCTCCCCCTCACCCCTCCCTTCTTTCTCTCCCTCTCTCCTCCCTTCTTTCTCTCCCTCTCTCCTCCCTTCTTTCTCTCCCTCTCCCCTCCCTTCGTTCTCTCTCTCTCCCCTCCCTTCGTTCTCTCTCTCTGTCACTCTCTTCTCTTTCTCTCCCTCTCCCCTCCCTTCTTTCTCTCCCTCTCTCCTCCCTTCTTTCTCTCTCTCCCTCCCCCCTCCCTTCTTTCTCTCTCTCTGTCACTCTCTTCTCTTTCTCTCCCTCTCCCCTCCCTTCTTTCTCTCTCTCTGTCACTCTCTTCTCTTTCTCTCCCTCTCCCCTCCCTTCTTTCTCTCTCTCTGTCACTCTCTTCTCTTTCTCTCCCTCTCCCCTCCATTCTTTCTCTCCCTCTCTCCTCCCTTCTTTCTCTCCCTCTCCCCTCCCTTCTTTCTCTCCCTCGCCCCTCCCTTCTTTCTCTCCCTCCCCCCTCCCTTCTTTCTCTCCCTCTCCCCTCCCTTCTTTCTCTCCCTCCCTCTCTCCTCCCTTCTCTCCCTCCTCTCTCCTCCCTTCTTTCTCTCCCTCTCCCCTCCCTTCTTTCTCTCCCTCTCCCCTCCCTTCTTTCTCTCCCTCCGTCCTCCCTTCTTTCTCTCCCTCTCCCCTCCCTTCTTTCTCTCCCTCTCCCCTCCATTCTTTCTCTCCCTCTCCCCTCCATTCTTCCTCTCCCTCGCTCCCCTCCCTTCTTTCTCTCCCTCTCCCCTCCCTTCTTTCTCTCCCTCTCTCCTCCCTTCTTTCTCTCCCTCTCCCCTCCCTTCTTTCTCTCCCTTCTCCCCTCCCTTCTTTCTCTCCCTCTGCCCTCCCTTCTTTCTCTCCCTCTCCCCTCCCTTCTTTCTCTCCCTTCTCCCCTCCCTTCTTTCTCTCCCTCTCCCCTCCCTTCTTTCTCTCCCTCTACCCTCCCTTCTTTCTCTCCCTCTTCCCTCCCTTCTTTCTCTCCCTCTCTCCTCCCTTCTTTCTCCCTCTCCCTCTCCCCTCCCTTCTTTCTCTCTCTCTGTCACTCTCTTCTCTTTCTCTCCCTCTCCCCTCCCTTCTTTCTCTCCCTCTCCCCTCCCTTCTTTCTCTCCCTCTCCCCTCCCTTCTTTCTCTCCCTCCTCCCTCCCTTCTTTCTCTCCCTCTCCCCTCCATTCTTTCTCTCCCTCTCCCCTCCCTTCTTTCTCTCCCTCTCCCCTCCCTTCTTTCTCTCCCTCTCCCCTCCCTTCTTTCTCTCCCTCTCCCCTCCCTTCTTTCTCTCCCTCTCCCCTCCCTTCTTTCTCTCCCTCTCCCCTCCCTTCTTCCTCTCCCTCTCCCCTCCCTTCTTCCTCTCCCTCTCCCCTCCCTTCTTTCTCTCCCTCTCCCCTCCCTTCTTTCTCTCCCTTCTCCTCCCTTCTTTCTCTCCCTCTCCCCTCCCTTCTTTCTCTCCCTCTCCCCTCCCTTCTTTCTCTCCCTCTCCCCTCCCTTCTTTCTCTCCCTCTCCCCTCCCTTCTCCCCTCCCTTCTTTCTCTCCCTCTCCCCTCCCTTCTTTCTCTCCCTCTCCCCTCCCTTCTTTCTCTCCCTCTCCCCTCCCTTCTTTCTCTCCCTCTCCCCTCCCTTCTTTCTCTCCCTCTCCCCTCCCTTCTTCCTCTCCCTCTCCCCTCCCTTCTTTCTCTCCCTCTCCCCTCCCTTCTTTCTCTCCCTTCTCCTCCCTTCTTTCTCTCCCTCTCCCCTCCCTTCTTTCTCTCCCTCTCCCCTCCCTTCTTTCTCTCCCTCTCCCCTCCCTTCTTTCTCTCCCTCTCCCCTCCCTTCTTTCTCTCCCTCTCCCCTCCCTTCTTTCTCTCTCTCTCGGTCACTCTCTTCTCTTTCTGTTTTATCCCCTTGCTCCAGAAATGTCCAACACACTCAGCTCAGTGCAACCCAACACTTCTCTAATCCTCAGGGTCCCCTCAGTGAGGGACACAGAGTGACTGTAAAAAGGGAGTAGCGTGTGTGCATGTGTGTGCGTGTGTGTGTGTATGTGTAAAGTGCTGTTTAAGACCCTTTCATTATGAATGAGGAATGGAGGAGAGAGGGGAGAGAGGAGAGGGGAGAGGGAAGAGGGGAGAGGGGAGAGGGGAGAGGGGAGCATCGGGCCTTTGGTTCTCCATCCTCTGAACCACGTTTCTGCCATTTCTACAGCACTACTACAATCGGTGCCAAAGCCGAGATCCCAGTAAACACTCAAGATGCTCATTAGGGTTGTTACAGGTGGATTCCTTATTCTATTCTGTTATTACACAGTAGCTTAATAGCAGATGTATTACAGAATGATAGAACATTCTGGATACCCTGCAGTTTTTCTTTCTCTTCAAGTTAAGTGGCTTATCTTGCATTAGATTATACTATTAGACAAATGAGATTAAAACTTAATTAAGCAAGTGGAGACAGTCAATTCGATAGGGGGTTGCCATTATAGTGCCAAAACATGCTTGGAGCATTGCGTCTAGCGGTCTTATCGCATCCTCTGTCTCTTTAAAAACGATGCAGCCCACGCCTCGAAAAGCGGCTTGTTCCGGCTTTGCCCCTTTACGTCTTTATCCTTGCCCATAACATGAAAATAGTACCACATACGCACAACCATTATAAACTAGGTTTCGAGGTGAAATTGGATTATATATTATTTTGTACTGCTCGTTTTACCACAAAACACTCTCCTGTTGATCAAGACGCGCCTGCCCAAGGCACGCAGTTCAAAAACTGGAAGCGGAGTGATACAGTAGGCTACACGATCGTTCTACCCAGTTGTCAAACCGAGGGAGCGTACCTTTGAGCGAACATGTCGCATAGGCTGGGAATTAATACAGAAATTGGAGCAAATAGCAGTAAATTTATGTGCTGAAAGGATATTTTAAATACGGGGTCTATATTATTGGTTTCATTGCTGCGGTTCCATTGCAACTGATGAAGATCTTTTCCGTTTGCTCTCTTGGAGGATAAAAATATGATTATTATAGTACTCCGTTACAGTGTCTAAGGTGAGTGACAGAGAGAGGCGCGACTTTCAGCTCGTTCTGCTAATAATGATTTTTAGAGGTGTTGCATGCTGCCAAACCGTTTGTGGCACCCGATGATGGTCGAGTCCATACACAGTTATAGTAGTTGGCAACTGTTCACATTCCTACTTAATATCTGCAGGCAGATCATTTATTATGGGGTACCATTACTACATTTAGGAGCCATGCACGATTTCATCATGATAGATCTATTTCCATTTTTTTTTTGCATATAGACCTATATACAGTCAGGAAAGGAAACCTACTAAGAACAATTGTCTTCAAAATTAGCATAGTCAAAATGGTCAAAATTGCCATTATGCCTAGCCTATTATTACATTAGGTTCCTTTGCACAGAGGCATCAGTGTAACAGGTAATGTTAGACAGTGTTACACAAAGAGGCTGCTCAGTGAAGTTCCAAAACAAAATGCACACTCCAAGAATGACTGTGGCACCTACTTCCGTGTACAGTTAGATCTCTCAGGAGTGACATGTGCCAGTGCCACCTACAGCCAACGTAGCGTAGCCTATCTATGCCAGAATGAATACACGAAAGGCATTTCGAAATCAAGGTAAATACATCCTGATGTACAGCCTATAATGTTCCCCAGGCCTAATATCACTAGGCCCGACAATTGTAAAGTTGCACTGCTAGTTGTGTTTTACAGAGTACTGCAGTGATCTTATTTTTAAGATGGTTAATTGAATGGAATATAATACTCTTATATTAACCCTGGGATATGGAATATAATACTCTTATATTAACCCTGGGATATGGAATATAATACTCTTATATTAACCCTGGGATATGGAATATAATACTCTTATATTAACCCTGGGATATGGAATATAATACTCTTATATTAACCCTGGGATATGGAATATAATACTCTTATATTAACCCTGGGATATGGAATATAATACTCTTATATTAACCCTGGGATATGGAATATAATACTCTTATATTAACCCTGGGATATGGAATATAATACTCTTATATTAACCCTGGGATATGGAATATAATACTCTTATATTAACCCTGGGATATGGAATATAATACTCTTATATTAACCCTGGGATATGGAATATAATACTCTTATATTAACCCTGGGATATGGAATATAATACTCTTATATTAACCCTGGGATATGGAATATGAAGTTGTGACACAATGACTGAATAGAAATAAACAGCCAGAGGAAATAAACCGTGTTGTTATTCTTCAACACAGGAAGGAGGAAACAAAGTCAAATAACATCCAACGCTATTTGTCACTTGCTTTGTAAACAACAGGTTGTAGACTAACAGTGAAATGCTGACATGCGGGTCCTTTTTCAACAACGCAGAGTTAAAGATTAGAACATTTAAAAAAAATGGAAATAGTGACATGAGGAGTAAATACACAGTGAATAACAAATAACAGCGAAGAGTAAAAATATCCTGGCTATGTACAGGGAGCACCAGTACTTAGTCAATGTGCAGCGGTACGAGTAATTGAGGTAGATGTGTACATATAGGCAGGTTGGGATAAAGAAGACAAGGCAACAGGATAGATCATAGACGGTGCTTGTTGTTGTTTTTTCTACAAACACTTTGTTTTAAAAAGACCTTGATTGATTCTATTTCTCTGATGACGGGTTCAGAGCAAGGACCATGCTATGTCATCCAGAGGAATATAGTGTTGAACTCATTAAGGGGGTAGTGATTGAATAGGGATTAGGCTTGTGGCTGTCTTGTTTCATGGCTCAAACAGACGTTAAATGACTGTGACTCATTTTATTGAAGCACACTCTCAGTATTCCGTATTCCATGTTCAGTATTCCGTATTCCATGTTCAGTATTCCGTATTCCATGTTCAGTATTCCGTATTCCATGTTCAGTATTCTGTATTTCATTTGCCCCGCCACAGAGATGTTTGTGTGAAATCTCAGCCCTTCACCGGTTGTAATGTACTGTATTGTACTGTACTCCGAGGGCCTTGTTGGTAGAGTGATGGGGAGACTGGTGTCCTAAGGCCATGTCTGGAACAGCAGGGTTGACTTGTGCAGGACAAGGCCCAGCTGTCCTCTTTACAAGATAATAGCCCCCTTCAAAACACACGCGAGCGCACACACACCCACACGAATGCACACACACACACACACACACACACACACACACACACACACACACACACACACACACACACACACACACACACACACACACACACACACACACACTCTCTCTCTCTCTCTTACTTGAACACACACACAAAATAACTTGTTACATTTTGAATTCTTAGCAGGACATGAAAATATTCAAATTCACGCACTTATCAACCGAACATCCCTGGTCATCCCTACTGCCTCTGATCTGGCGGACTCACTAAACACATATGCTTTGTTTGTAAATGATTTGAAATTTGAAATGATTTATACTTTTTTTAACCAAATACTTTTAGACTCACTCAAGTAGTATTTTACTGGGTGACTTATTTTTACTTAAGTCATTTTCTATTAAGGTATCTCTTTACTTTTACTCAAGTATGACAGTTGGGTACTTTTTCCACCACTGTCTAGAACAGTTGTTCCAAACCAGGTGTACCTGGACACCTTTGGGTACCTGGCCTGTCCACAGGGGGTACTCCAGAAGACTCAGAACATAGGCTTATTGGTCAAATGCATGAGGGGTTACTTCAGGGGTACTCCGGGCAGAGCAGAATTCAGTTGGTGGTACAGTAACCGGAAAAAGGTTGAGAAGGTCTAGAACACGTTGTTCTAACTCTGGGGTCGTGATGCTGTAATGTTAAGCACCAGTCCGTCAGGATCAACCTTCAGTCTTCGCTGCTCCTAGCATTCCAAGGGTTCAGGTTCTTGGAGGGCGGTAGAGGAGTAGGGGTGGGGACCAACCGGCTGGCTAACATAAGGGCCTGTCCATCAGCATGATGTCCGTTTAGAATAACAGGCAGTCTTTTAGATTATAGAAGACATGCTGTTCTCTTGAGGCATGTTGGGTACATTTCAAGAGCCAACATAGAACTCTACAGGCGGCATGCAAGGACTGACTGGAGCTTATGGGTGAGGAGAGCCAAATGTGAGGGGCCAAATGTGAGGGGCCAAATGTGAGGGGCCAAATGTGAGGGGCCAAATGTGTAGAGCCAAATGTGAGGGGCCAAATGTGAGGGGCCAAATGTGTAGAGCTAAATGTGAGGGGCCAAATGTGTAGAGCCAAACGTGAGGGGCCAAATGTGTAGAGCCAAATGTGAGGGGCCAAATGTGTAGAGCCAAATGTGAGGGGCCAAATGTGTAGAGCCAAATGTGAGGGGCCAAATGTGTAGAGCCAAATGTGAGGGGCCAAATGTGTAGAGCTAAATGTGAGGGGCCAAATGTGTAGAGCCAAATGTGAGGGGCCAAATGTGTAGAGCCAAATGTGAGGGGCCAAATGTGTAGAGCCAAATGTGAGGGGCCAAATGTGTAGAGCCAAATGTGAGGGGCCAAATGTGTAGAGCTAAATGTTACATTGTATCTTTTTGTAGAAGACGTTGTGTGTGTGTGAGGGGGGGGGATTACCGATTATTTGAGACTGTATATCACAAGGAGACGGTTAACATGATCGGGGCACCACGAAAAACAGGATGTCCTCTATAGTTTACAGTCAGGAACAGGTGGTTTCAACGTGACACTGACTCACTCACTGTGGTTCAAATGATATTTATGGTTTCCCGCCCAGTGACTTCACCGCATCTAACTTAAGCGCGAAAAACTTCCCCCTGTAGCCTTTACACGTTTTGTTGTCACATGCATTTTCACTTTGGTCCGTGAGCCAGTGGCCGAGCTCAACTGTTGCGTGAAGCTCGTGGCGTTAATATTCAGGATCAGCGCCCTCGCGGATACATGACACGCAAGATCAGCACGGAGCTGTCCACGCGGCAGAGGCAATGTGGACACATCGCTCCCTTGGACGCTTGGATGGTGCGTAATTTTGCGGGAAAAGTAAACTTGTGATATAACTTGTGATATGAATGCGCAATCATAACTTGCACACTTAAACCAAGTGGTTTCATTTACTTGAATAAGTTACTTGCGTTTTGTTCTGCAGAGTATATCAATGCAAAACTGTCCCAAGTGTTTATCCCATTTAGATGCTTGAAGAGCTTGATATTTTAGTAGCCCAGATAGAATTGTAGGCAAGCGTGTCATTTATGCAACGTTTAATTTTTGAATTGAAAAGTTTCCTCGCAGAACCTGTCCTTCAGGGTCAATATGCATGGCGACTCCCTCTGTCTCTGCACAATGATTGATTGTGAACAGCAGTTCGTTCTTCTGTTGCATAACCTGTGTAGTATTTTTGCAAGACAGCAAGAAGACTATACAGGTTACCCCTGGTAGAGCCAGCTCTAAGCCAGCCTGATGCAACTTCTTCATGCCATGAATGGGGTGAGGGGTGGGTATGGTGGTGCAGTTGGTTCCAACTAGCAGCTGCCTGTCTGTCTGTCTGTCTATGCAGCTGTTGCATGCAGGGAAGCTAAGTCGTAGCTTCCTGTGCTGTTGCTGCTTGGATATGGTACAGTTGAATTATGGGAAATCAGGTGGGTGGAATGAATGATCAGGTAGAACAGAAAGCCAGGGTAAGATTTGAAGACCCCTGGTCTAAAGGCTTGCAGACCTGCTTATTGGCCAGATCACCAGGAGAGATTGACTGCATCATTGCTGGTCTTTGAAAGAAGCATTGACGTGCTGAAAGTACTTACATCTAAACATCAACAACAACGATCCATACAAATCCCTACAAGACACACTATCAGGGGTCTCTGTACTGTCCCCAAGTCGAGAACAGAGGCTTGGTGATGCACAGTACGGTAAGGAGCACTGACTTTATTCATGGGAATTATCTTCCACCTCAGGTAACTCAGGCAAGCAATAAAATCAGTTGACCCCCCCCCCCCCCCCAAAAGATGAAACAACACCTCAAGGAACAAAGTGGACTGTGAAGAGACACACACACACACACACACACACACACACACACACACACACACTCTACACTCTACACTCTACACTCTACACTCTACACTCTACACTCTACACTTAGAATCAGAATGATTCATTTCTTTGTTTTCTCTTCCTTCTTCTTGCGGTCATGTTGTTCTTTGTTCGTGGTGTTATTTGTTGTTTGCTGTGTGGACCCCAGGAAGAATAGCTGCTGCTTCTTCAACGGCTAATGGGGATCCGAATACAAATGCAAATCATAAATCATCACCTGTAGTGATTATGCTGAACCAACTGGCAGTGTGAGCATGTTCTCTCTATCTCGGTGTCTTCCCTCTGTGACCATCCTGTTGCTGTCTTGAATTTCACTCAAAAGTATTTATAATCCTGTGCTCTGTGACGGCGTGCAGGGAGAGAGAGAGGGTGTGTAAATCTGACCTTGTACTCAGTCGGTGTATAAATCAGACTGATAGGACAATGCCAGGGCAGGTCACCTCCAGGGTCAGTAGCCAGCCAAAGAAGGCCTCTCCACACTAACCTAGGAGGAGGCATCAGAGAGAGGGTGGGGCTGGGCCAACAAAAAGAAAAGGGTTGGGTTAAGGGTGTTTTACCAACTGGGGTTCAAATCTCGGTTCTCCTGTTTTCCCTAAGACTGTGTTAGCCCACTGAGCTAAACACCTATGCATTAGACCAGGGAGTTAACGCAGTCTTCAGGTCTCGGGACAAGGTAACTTATCGTGCGAGCGTGGTTCAGTAAACCACCTCCCTTACTAATGGTAGTGGAGGAGAGGGGTGTTTGTTCACAGGCAGGGGGGATAGAAGGGACGGGAATAGAGGGGGGAGAAAGAAAGCGTGGAGAGATTGCCGCCCACCACTCTCCTTGCTCTTCCAAGATTCTGATTGTGAAATGGCTAAGGCGTCTTAAGCCACTGGGTGCCAGGTTTATTGCGCATTTCACCCGAGCAGTTTGCACCTGTGGTTTTTGGAAGGCAATAAAAGACAACAACAACAAAAAATGAAAACATGACAGGCCAGTTCCCCAGACACAGATTAAAAGCCGGACTAAAAATCTGGCTCAATGGAGAATACAAGGAGCGCATGGTCTCTCTGGCGATGACCGGTCTGCTGCTGACCTGCACTCTGACCTACTTTCTTTCTTCTTCTCTACCAGTTGTCATTGAGCTGTCGGGGTGTGGTGGCATGCGATCCCCCTGAGTGAGACACCACCCTCCAGAGGTGACAGCAGGCAGGACAGGCAGCAGGATGCCAGTGCAGGCAGCCCAATGGACAGAGTTCCTCTCCTGCCCCATCTGCTACAATGAGTTTGACAGCAATGGCCACAAGCCCATCAGTCTGGGCTGCTCTCACACTGTGTGTAAGACCTGTCTGCACCAGCTGCACCGCAAGGCCTGCCCCTTCGACCAGACAGCCATCAGCACTGACATTGACCTCCTGCCTGTCAACTGTGCCCTGCTACAGCTGCTGGGAGCTCAGGTGGGTGCAGCAGGTGTTGTTGTTGCTGCTGTTCTTCTTCTGATGATGATGACGATAATGATGATAGTGACGATAACAACAATGATGACAATGATCATGATGATAACAATGACAAGGTTGATGACAATGGTGATAATGATGATGACTTGTTGTTGCGTTTGTGGTATGTTCCCAGGTCCTGGAGTCCCAGCCTGTGACTCTGAGCAGTGCTGTGGAGTTAGAGCGCTATGAGGTGTGCCGGGTGTGTGTGGAGGAGCTGGCTCTCTATCTCAAACCCATCAGTGGAGGAAAAGGTCCCAGAGCATAGAGCTGTGTTGATAAATGTGTGTGTGCGCGTGCGTGTGTGCGTGTGTGTGTGTGCGTGCGTGTGCGTGCGCGTGCGTGTGCGTGTGTGCGTGCGCGTGCGTGTGTGTGTGCGTGCGCGCGTGCATGCGCGTGCGTGTGTGTGCATGCGTGTGTGCGTGTGCGTGGAGGAACACAGCATTTCCTGTTATTCTCAGGGTCTGAGTTTAATGTGGTGGGAGCGTTTGCGTCAGAGCATGTCAAAAGCAGCGACAGTCAGGCTTCAACCCGGAAACCTATCCACTCTGTAAGGCGATGTGGAACCTGGGCCCCCCACACCAGCACAAAGCCAGATGCCGCACATTATATCAAAAGGAAATGTCGAAAGTAGTTTCAGTTCCAGTCGTTTCATAGGAATCATTGAATTAGATGACAAGATTAGATTAGACAAGAAAAAAGTTAATTGGCAAAATGTTTTAAAAAATTAAAAAATAAAAAGTTTAACTAATAATATCACCTTATCTTCCACCACTTTGTCCCTTGGCTCCCCTGCAGGTCAATTCATATTCAGCCTTGATTACGTCTCATTCACAGATATACAGCGTATTGTAGACTAGATTATCTGTAGCAGTTATTGCAGGACGGAGGGTGGGAAATCCCTCTCCTAGGACCCATAAAGCGATGTGTGAGACGGGCAGGAACCCTTGAGTGCTTTTAAAAGCCAATTGTCGTGCCGAAGTGGTCTGTTTATTGGGTGTAATTCACGTGGAAAGTTAAACTGCTCAGCGGCTCTGTCAACTGTTTTTGTGATGATCACAGAAATAGAGAGGTGACTGAGGTCGTCTGTAATAAAGTGTTTTAAGACACTGTTTTCATCACTCTGGCCTGCTATGAGACATTTGCTACAGAAATACAGCAACATGCCGTTTCTCCGTCCCCATACTCGTTTTAGACTATAATTAACCTGTCGCTCTGGTAAACAATAACTGAGTGTGGCAGCGAGCTGTCTCTGTGGTAGTATTTAATTAGCCTGGTCCCAGATCTGTTTGGGTTTCTGTATATCGGCTGATTGGTTGATTGGCAAGGCAACACAAACAGATCAAGTACCAGGCTGGTATTTCAGTGTCTTCTGACTTCTGACCTCCCCTCTCTCCACCATGCAGGTGTGGTGACACTCAGTCCGAGCGCGCTCAGTCGACCCATGCAGAGGAAGCTGGTGACACTGGTCAACTGCCAGCTGGTGGAAGAGGAGGGGCGGGTACGTGCGGTGCGGGCGGGCCGGTCGCTAGGGGAACGTACCGTCACAGAGCTCATCCTGCAGCACCAGAACCCACAGCAGCTCTCTGCCAACCTGTGGGCCGCCGTCAGGGCACGGGGATGCCAGTTCCTGGGGCCTGGTGGGTGGTGACTGGATAACACACCTGTCTATCATACCAACTGATGATGATAGGATAATACACCTGTCAATCACATGATGAACTGATGTGTTTTGTGAATAAGTGATAGCCGTACTGTTTGTTACGGGCTGTTGAACCTCATAGAGACTGGCGTCTTATGATGATTACTCATAGGGCAGATTCTGAGTGTGTGTGTGGGGGGCGGGGCTCTGTTTCTCACACCTGATCTGAGTTTTTGAGTTTCAAGTCTGAAGACACCAATGGAATTGCTAGTAGGACACCAGGAGAACTCCCGTGCCCTTCAGGATCCTAATCTCCCCATCCCGTTTTACTGTAGTGACATCATCGCGATGTATCAGGCGTTATGCACTAGTGTGTACTAGCAGATCTCTTGTATTTCGACCACTACAGTACTACGTCATGTGTGTGTGTGTGTATAATGAAAGCTGTCTGTACTGTCTGTACTGTTCCAGCGATGCAGGAGGACGCTCTAAAGCTGGTGTTGCTGGCCCTAGAGGACGGCTCAGCTTTGTCCAGGAAGGTACTGGTGCTGTTTGTGGTCCAGAAACTGGAGGCTAGGTTCCCTCAGGCCTCCAAGACCTCCGTCGGACACGTGGTCCAGCTGCTCTACAGAGCCTCCTGCTTTAAGGTAAGACATATTTTGTGTTGTATTGTATATTATGTTGTACATTGTAGGCAATGTTTGCTCTCACGCGCACCCACATAGACACATACACATAGACACACACACACACACACACACACACACACACACACACACACACACACACACACACACACACACACACACACACACACACACACACACACACACACACACACACACACACACGCACACGCACACGCACACACACAATATAGGGGTAATAAAAAGGACACTGATTCAGCGGTTTCACCAAAGTGCTCTAAAATGATCCCTTTATCTTACTTACAACACTGCTGTAGATATCAATACACACTATGCTGTACCACCAATCACATTTGAACCACTCTTAAGGAAGAGCGACTCTGTCTGCCATCTTCTGCCCCCTGGCACTTATGATGCCCAGCAGTGCACTTCTGAGTGTCACTTACCATGTGCACAGATGCACAATCTCCGGGAGATTTAAAAATCTGATCTTTGGTGTAGATGTCCATAACCAATATAGCCAATTAGCTGGGAATGGAAACACATACAACTCAAAATGGTCCTCTACATACTCAATAGATGGAACGAAACAGTCTGCTGGTGACGAGGAAGTGTGTGTGTGTGTGTGTGTGTGCGATAGTGCGTAAGTGCGTGTGTGCGACAGACAGACAGACAGACAGTCATGCAGACAGACACAGACAGTCATACAGACAGACAGACAGACAATCACACAGACAGACAGACAGACACAGAATGGTCCTCTACATACTCAATAGATGGAACGAAACAGTCTGCTGGTGACGAGGAAGTGTGTGTGTGTGTGTGTGTGTGTGTGTGTGTGTGTGTGTGTGTGTGTGTGTGTGTGTGTGTGTGTGTGTGTGTGTGTGTGTGTGTGCGTAAGTGCGTAAGTGCGTGTGTGCGACAGACAGACAGACAGACAGACAGTCATGCAGACAGACACAGACAGTCATTCAGACAGACACAGACAGTCACACAGACAGACACAGACAGTCATACAGACAGACACAGACAGTCATACAGACAGATGCAGACAGTCATACAGACAAACACAGACAGTCATACAGACAGACACAGACAGTCATACAGACAGACGCAGACAGTCACACAGACAGGCAGACAGACAATCACACAGACAGACAGACACAGACAGGCAGACAGACAGGCAGACACAGACAGTCATACAGACACAGACAGTCACAGACAGTCATACAGACACAGACAGTCAGACAGGCACAGACAGATACAGTCAGTCAGACAGACACAGACAGTCAGAAAGACACAGACAGACACAGACAGGCAGAAAGACAGTCAGGCAGACAGACAGACAGTCAGACAGATACAGACAGGCAGATGAACAGGCAGACACAGACAGACACAGAGAGTCAGACAGACAGACATACAGACACAGACAGTCAGACAGACACAGACAGTCAGACAGACAAGGACAGACAGTCAGACAGACAGGCAGGCAGGCAGGCAGACAGACAGACAGTCAGACATACACAGACAGTCAGACAGACAAGGACAGACAGACAGTCAGACAGACAGACAGACACAGATATGCAGACACAGACAGTCAGACAGACACAGACAGTCAAATAGACAGACACAGGTCTGTTTTAGCGGCAAAGGTCCTAAGATAGAGATACACACACATTTGTTAACATCCTCGTACACTTTTTGATTTCTGGTGTCTTATGATGATTACTCATAGGGCAGATTCTGAGTGGGGGGAACTCTGTTTCTCACACCTGATCTGAGTTTTGAGTTTCAAGTCTGAGGACACCACGCAAATGTCTGCCAGTCAAATGAGAGGGACGCAATGACATCTAGGCTGGCTGGATGTTTTTCTCTGAGCAATATCACAGTCTCTTAACTGTATGAACTTCCCCTCTCCCCTCCTCTCCCCTCCTCTCCTCCATCCCCATCCCTCCCCCTCCCCGTCCCTCCCCCTCCCAGGTGACCAAGCGTGACGAGGACTCGTCGCTGATGCAGCTAAAGGAGGAGTTCCGTACCTACGAGGCCCTGCGCCGCGAGCACGACGCCCAGATCGTGCACATCGCCATGGAGGCGGGGCTCCGTATCTCACCTGAGCAGTGGTCCTCGCTGCTCTACGGAGACCTCATCCACAAGTCACACATGCAGTCTATCATTGACAAGGTATGCTCCCTGCGTCCCCATCACTGTGTCACTTCGCTCATCGTACTAATCGGGCAATCACCGCTACAGTACTACACAGCCCTCCGTTCGCCACTTACGAGATTCCAGATCAATAGTTGATGAGAGGCACTGGACAGCCTCCTGCTCACGTGCTAACTAATACCTCATTCAGTCAGCGGTTGACAAGGCAACCGTCTCTGTCATCCCAACATTTCACCGCCATATGCCGCATTGCTATGACATACTGCACTTGCTTTCTCACTGCAAGCTTCTCTAAATGGCCGTGTGTGTGCTGTATACATCCCAGTGCATCCCTTTGTCTCTCTCTCTTTTGGGTTGGCGGTCACTCCCCCAGCTCCAGTCCCCAGAGTCCTTTGCAAAGAGTGTCCAGGAGCTGACGATAGTTCTACAGAGAACAGGAGACCCTGCCAACCTGAACAGCCTCAGACCACACCTGGAACTACTGGCCAACATCGACCACAACCCAGGTAGATACAGTGCGATCAAACCACAACTTTGAGGTCAGGGCCCCTTCAAGGTCAGGGCCCCTTCAAGGTCAGGGCCCCTAAGGAACCCAGCAGGTTCCCCCAGGCAGCTGACTTCAGGTTTAGACCGTCACAAATTACAGTACTGGACACAAGAGGTAATATGGCAATACATGATTGATGCGCCGTGCTGCGACTCCCTGGACTTGTTGATGTGCCTGGACACGGGGCTGTGCTGTACGCCTGCTGCCCGTGTGTTTCGTGTGTTTGTTTAGACGCCGCAGACACTATGGCCACCCAGTATTGTTTCGGTAAACAACTAGGCGAGGGGGTTGATGTCTGACCTGGGTGTTGTGTGTAGACGCGGCGTCTCCGTCGTGGGACGAGCTGGAGGGCGTGGTGCTGGCGGTGAAGGTGATGGTCGACGGCCTGGTGGAGTTCACACAGAACTTCAGTAAGAAGAGCCACGAGACACCACAGGTACGGAGCTGACAAGCGCGCGCACGCGCTCCTCCCTTTCATCTAATAACCCCTGTGGAATACGGCAACAAAATACACCCGTTGAACAATACCACGGTGCATTTGACTAACTCTCTGGTTTACTGTTGTGATTGACGTGCTGTCTGTTTTTTGTGTCTGTCCCTTCCCCATGCAGCCGCAGCCCAACAGCAAGTACAAGACCAGTATGTGTCGAGACCTCCGGCAGCAGGGTGGTTGTCCCCGAGGATCCAACTGCACCTTCGCACACACACAGGACGAGCTAGAGAAGTGAGCGGGAGAACACCGCCACGCTCATTTGCATACGATGAGACATAGACCTCTCTGTTCCTGTCAAGGCTTCCCCTGTGAACAAGCGTTTAAACGAACGACACTTTTTTTTTCTCTCTCCCCCTCTCTCTCTCACTTCCTCTCTCTCTTTCTCTCTGCCTCTTTCTCTCTCCCTCTTTCTCTCTCACTCCCTCTCACTCTCTCTTTCACTCCCACTCACTCTCTCTTTCTCTCTCCCTCTCTCTCTTGCTCTCACTCTCTCTCTTTTTCGCTCACCCCCCCACTCCAAGATACAGAATGAGAAACAAGAAGATCAGTGGCGTGGGCCGGCCCTTCCCCCTAGCCCAGGGGAGTATGGGTAGTGAGGGGGGCGACTCAGGAGAGGAGGCCTGTGCTGGGGGACTGAAGGGCTCAGACAAGGTGGGATCGGGGTCCCTAACAGAGGGGTCCACACACCCCCAGCTCATCCCCAGGGGAGGCAACATGATGGAGGAGATGAAGAGGGAGAGGTCTGTTGTTAACGGATCCAACGGACTCACAGGCTCCAGCCGCTCCTCATCTGGCTCCTTGGAACAGTAAGACACTTTAATACCTTCACTTACTGACTGTGGCTTCACCTACTGACTGTGGTTTCACCTACTGACTGTGGCTTCACCTACTGACTGTGGTTTCACCTACTGACTGTGGTTTCACCTACTGACTGTGGCTTCACCTACTGACTGTGGTTTCACCTACTGACTGTGGTTTCACCTACTGACTGTGGTTTCACCTACTGACTGTGGTTTCATCTACTGACTGTGGTTTCATCTACTGACTGTGGTTTCATCTACTGACTGTGGTTTCACCTACTGACTGTGGTTTCACCTACTTTCATCTACTGACTATAGCTTCACCTACTGACTGTGGTTTCATCTACTGACTGTGGTTTCACCTACTGACTGTGGTTTCACCTACTGACTGTGGTTTCATCTACTGACTGTGGTTTCACCTACTGACTGTGGTTTCACCTACTGACTGTGGTTTCACCTACTGACTGTGGTTTCATCTACTGACTGTGATTTCACCTACTGACTGTGGTTTCACCTACTGACTGTGGTTTCATCTACTGACTGTGGTTTCATCTACTGACTGTGGTTTCATCTACTGACTGTGGTTTCACCTACTTTCACCTACTGACTGTGGTTTCACCTACTGACTGTGGTTTCACCTACTTTCACCTACTGACTGTGGTTTCACCTACTGACTGTGGTTTCATCTACTGACTGTGGTTTCACCTACTGACTGTGGTTTCATCTACTGACTGTGGTTTCATCTACTGACTGTGGTTTCATCTACTGACTGTGGTTTCATCTACTGACTGTGGTTTCACCTACTTTCATCTACTGACTATAGCTTCACCTACTGACTGTGGTTTCATCTACTGACTGTGGTTTCACCTACTGACTGTGGTTTCACCTACTGACTGTGGTTTCATCTACTGACTGTGGTTTCACCTACTGACTGTGGTTTCACCTACTGACTGTGGTTTCACCTACTGACTGTGGTTTCATCTACTGACTGTGGTTTCATCTACTGACTGTGGTTTCATCTACTGACTGTGATTTCACCTACTGACTGTGGTTTCACCTACTGACTGTGGTTTCACCTACTGACTGTGGTTTCACCTACTGACTGTGGCTTCACCTACTGACTGTGGTTTCACCTACTGACTGTGGTTTCATCTACTGACTGTGGTTTCATCTACTGACTGTGGTTTCATCTACTGACTGTGGTTTCACCTACTTTCACCTACTGACTGTGGTTTCACCTACTGACTGTGGTTTCACCTACTTTCACCTACTGACTGTGGTTTCATCTACTGACTGTGGTTTCACCTACTGACTGTGGTTTCATCTACTGACTGTGGTTTCACCTACTGACTGTGGTTTCATCTACTGACTGTGGTTTCATCTACTGACTGTGGTTTCACCTACTGACTGTGGTTTCACCTACTGACTGTGGTTTCACCTACTGACTGTGGGTTTCATCTACTGACTGTGGTTTCATCTACTTTCACTACTGACTGTGGTTTCACCTACTGACTGTGGTTTCACCTACTGACTGTGGTTTCAACAACTGACTGTGGTTTCACCTACTTTCACCTACTGACTGTGGTTTCATCTACTGACTGTGGTTTCACCTACTTTCACCTACTGACTGTGGTTTCATCTACTGACTGTGGTTTCATCTACTGACTGTGGTTTCACCTACTGACTGTGGTTTCATCTACTTTCATCTACTGACTGTGGTTTCACCTACTGACTGTGGTTTCACCTACTGACTGTGGTTTTACCTACTGACTGTGGTTTCACCTACTGACTGTGATTTCACCTACTTTCACCTACGACTGTGGCATCATCTACTGACTGTGGTTTCATCTACTGACTGTGGTTTCACACCTACTGACTGTGGTTTCACCTACTTTCACCTACTGACTGTGGTTTGACCTACTGACTGTGGTTTCATCTACTGACTGTGGTTTCACCTACTGACTGTGGTTTCACCTACTGACTGTGGTTTCATCTACTGACTGTGGTTTCATCTACTGACTGTGGTTTCACCTACTGACTGTGGTTTCATCTACTGACTGTGGTTTCACCTACTGACTGTGGTTTCACCTACTGACTGTGGTTTCACCTACTGACTGTGGTTTCACCTACTGACTGTGGTTTCACCTACTTTCACCTACTGACTGTGATTCACCTACTTTCACCTACTGACTGTGGCTTCATCTACTGACTGTGGTTTCACCTACTGACTGTGGTTTCATCTACTGACTGTGGTTTCACCTACTGACTGTGGTTTCACCTACTTTCACACCTACTGACTGTGGTTTCACCTACTGACTGTGGTTTCACCTACTGACTGTGGTTTCACCTACTGACTGTGGTTTCACCTACTGACTGGTTTCATCTACTGACTGTGGTTTCATCTACTGACTGTGGTTTCATCTACTGACTGTGGTTTCACCTACTGACTGTGGTTTCACCTACTGACTGTGGTTTCATCTACTGACTGTGGTTTCACCTACTGACTGTGGTTTCACCTACTGACTGTGGTTTCATCTACTGACTGTGGTTTCATCTACTGACTGTGGTTTCATCTACTGACTGTGGTTTCACCTACTGACTGTGGTTTCACCTACTGACTGTGGTTTCACCTACTGACTGTGGTTTCACCTACTGACTGTGGTTTCATCTACTGACTGTGGTTTCACCTACTGACTGTGGTTTCACCTACTGACTGTGGTTTCACCTACTGACTGTGGTTTCATCTACTGACTGTGGTTTCATCTACTGACTGTGGTTTCATCTACTGACTGTGGTTTCACCTACTGACTGTGGTTTCACCTACTTTCATCTACTGACTATAGCTTCACCTACTGACTGTGGTTTCATCTACTGACTGTGGTTTCACCTACTGACTGTGGTTTCACCTACTGACTGTGGTTTCATCTACTGACTGTGGTTTCACCTACTGACTGTGGTTTCACCTACTGACTGTGGTTTCACCTACTGACTGTGGTTTCATCTACTGACTGTGATTTCACCTACTGACTGTGGTTTCACCTACTGACTGTGGTTTCATCTACTGACTGTGGTTTCATCTACTGACTGTGGTTTCATCTACTGACTGTGGTTTCACCTACTTTCACCTACTGACTGTGGTTTCACCTACTGACTGTGGTTTCACCTACTTTCACCTACTGACTGTGGTTTCACCTACTGACTGTGGTTTCATCTACTGACTGTGGTTTCACCTACTGACTGTGGTTTCATCTACTGACTGTGGTTTCATCTACTGACTGTGGTTTCACCTACTGACTGTGGTTTCACCTACTTTCATCTACTGACTATAGCTTCACCTACTGACTGTGGTTTCATCTACTGACTGTGGTTTCACCTACTGACTGTGGTTTCACCTACTGACTGTGGTTTCATCTACTGACTGTGGTTCACCTACTGACTGTGGTTTCACCTACTGACTGTGGTTTCACCTACTGACTGTGGTTTCATCTACTGACTGTGGTTTCATCTACTGACTGTGGTTTCATCTACTGACTGTGATTTCACCTACTGACTGTGGTTTCACCTACTGACTGTGGTTTCACCTACTGACTGTGGTTTCACCTACTGACTGTGGCTTCACCTACTGACTGTGGTTTCACCTACTGACTGTGGTTTCATCTACTGACTGTGGTTTCATCTACTGACTGTGGTTTCATCTACTGACTGTGGTTTCACCTACTTTCACCTACTGACTGTGGTTTCACCTACTGACTGTGGTTTCACCTACTTTCACCTACTGACTGTGGTTTCATCTACTGACTGTGGTTTCATCTACTGACTGTGGTTTCACCTACTGACTGTGGTTTCACCCTACTGACTGTGGTTTCATCTACTGACTGTGGTTTCACCTACTGACTGTGGTTTCACCTACTGACTGTGGTTTCACCTACTGACTGTGGTTTCACCTACTGACTGTGGTTTCAACAACTGACTGTGGTTTCACCTACTTTCACCTACTGACTGTGGTTTCATCTACTGACTGTGGTTTCACCTACTTTCACCTACTGACTGTGGTTTCATCTACTGACTGTGGTTTCATCTACTGACTGTGGTTTCACCTACTGACTGTGGTTTCATCTACTTTCATCTACTGACTGTGGTTTCACCTACTGACTGTGGTTTCACCTACTGACTGTGGTTTTACCTACTGACTGTGGTTTCACCTACTGACTGTGATTTCACCTACTTTCACCTACTGACTGTGGCATCATCTACTGACTGTGGTTTCATCTACTGACTGTGGTTTCACCTACTGACTGTGGTTTCACCTACTTTCACCTACTGACTGTGGTTTGACCTACTGACTGTGGTTTCATCTACTGACTGTGGTTTCACCTACTGACTGTGGTTTCACCTACTGACTGTGGTTTCACCTACTGACTGTGGTTTCACCTACTTTCACCTACTGACTGTGGTTTCACCTACTGACTGTGGTTTCATCTACTGACTGTGGTTTCACCTACTGACTGTGGTTTCATCTACTGACTGTGGTTTCATCTACTGACTGTGTTTTCATCTACTGACTGTGGTTTCACCTACTAACTGTGGTTTCATCTACTGACTGTGGTTTCACCTACTGACTGTGGTTTCACCTACTGACTGTGGTTTCATCTACTGACTGTGGTTTCATCTACTGACTGTGGTTTCGCCTACTGACTGTGGTTTCATCTACTGACTGTGGTTTCACCTACTGACTGTGGTTTCACCTACTGACTGTGGTTTCACCTACTGACTGTTGTTTCACCCACTGACTGTGGTTTCATCTACTGACTGTGGTTTCATCTACTGACTGTGGTTTCACCTACTGACTGTGGTTTCATCTACTGACTGTGGTTTCACCTACTAACTGTGGTTTCACCTACTGACTGTGGTTTCATCTACTGACTGTGGTTTCATCTACTGACTGTGGTTTCACCTACTGACTGTGGTTTTATCTACTGACTGTGGTTTCACCTACTGACTGTGGTTTAATCTACTGACTGTGGTTTCACCTACTGACTGTGGTTTCATCTACTGACTGTGGTTTCACCTACTGACTGTGGTTTCACCTACTTTCACCTACTGACTGTGATTTCACCTACTTTCACCTACTGACTGTGGCTTCATCTACTGACTGTGGTTTCACCTACTGACTGTGGTTTCATCTACTGACTGTGGTTTCACCTACTGACTGTGGTTTCACCTACTTTCACCTACTGACTGTGGTTTCATCTACTGACTGTGGTTTCACCTACTGACTGTGGTTTCACCTACTTTCACCTACTGACTGTGGTTTCACCTACTGACTGTGGTTTCACCTACTGACTGTGGTTTTCACCTACTGACTGGTTTCATCTACTGACTGTGGTTTCATCTACTGACTGTGGTTTCATCTACTGACTGTGGTTTCATCTACTGACTGTGGTTTCATCTACTGACTGTGGTTTCATCTACTGACTGTGGTTTCACCTACTGACTGTGGTTTCACCTACTTTCATCTACTGACTATAGCTTCACCTACTGACTGTGGTTTCACCTACTTTCACCTACTGACTGTGGTTTCACCTACTGACTGTGGTTTCATCTACTGACTGTGGTTTCACCTACTGACTGTGGTTTCATCTACTGACTGTGGTTTCATCTACTGACTGTGTTTTTCATCTACTGACTGTGGTTTCACCTACTGACTGTGGTTCACACTGACTGTGGTTTCACCTACTGACTGTGGTTTCACCTACTGACTGTGGTTTCATCTACTGACTGTGGTTTCATCTACTGACTGTGGTTTCACCTACTTTCACCTACTGACTGTGGTTTCACCTACTGACTGTGGTTTCATCTACTGACTGTGGTTTCATCTACTGACTGTGGTTTCACCTACTGACTGTGGTTTCACCTACTGACTGTGGTTTCACCTACTGACTGTGGTTTCACCTACTGACTGTGGTTTCACCTACTGACTGTGGTTTCATCTACTGACTGTGGTTTCACCTACTGACTGTGGTTTCACCTACTGACTGTGGTTTCACCTACTGACTGTGGTTTCACCTACTGACTGTGGTTTTCACCTACTTTCACCTACTGACTGTGATTGTCACCTACTTTCACCTACTGACTGTGGCTTCATCTACTGACTGTGGTTCACCTACTGACTGTGGTTTCATCTACTGACTGTGGTTTCACCTACTGACTGTGGTTTCACCTACTTTCACCTACTGACTGTGGTTTCACCTACTGACTGTGGTTTCACCTACTGACTATGGTTTCACCTACTGACTGTGGTTTCACCTACTGACTGGTTTCATCATACTGACTGTGGTTTCACCTACGACTGTGGTTTCACCTACTGACTGTGGTTTCATCTACTGACTGTGGTTTCACCTACTGACTGTGGTTTCACCTACTGACTGTGGTTTCACCTACTGACTGTGGTTTCATCTACTGACTGTGGTTTCATCTACTGACTGTGGTTTCATCTACTGACTGTGGTTTCACCTACTGACTGTGGTTTCACCTACTGACTGTGGTTTCACCTACTGACTGTGGTTTCATCTACTGACTGTGGTTTCACCTACTGACTGTGGTTTCACCTACTGACTGTGGTTTCATCTACTGACTGTGGTTTCATCTACTGACTGTGGTTTCATCTACTGACTGTGGTTTTCATCTACTGACTGTGGTTTCACCTACTGACTGTGGTTTCACCTACTTTCATCTACTGACTATAGCTTCACCTACTGACTGTGGTTTCATCTACTGACTGTGGTTTCACCTACTGACTGTGGTTTCACCTACTGACTGTGGTTTCATCTACTGACTGTGGTTTCACCTACTGACTGTGGTTTCACCTACTGACTGTGGTTTCACCTACTGACTGTGGTTTCATCTACTGACTGTGATTTCATCTACTGACTGTGGTTTCACCTACTGACTGTGGTTTCACCTACTGACTGTGGCTTCACCTACTGACTGTGGTTTCACCTACTGACTGTGGTTTCATCTACTGACTGTGGTTTCATCTACTGACTGTGGTTTCATCTACTGACTGTGGTTTCACCTACTTTCACCTACTGACTTGTGGTTTCACATACTGACTGTGGTTTCACCTACTTTCACCTACTGACTGTGGTTTCACCTACTGACTGTGGTTTCATCTACTGACTGTGGTTCACCTACTGACTGTGGTTTCATCTACTGACTGTGGTTTCATCTACTGACTGTGGTTTCACCTACTGACTGTGGTTTCACCTACTTTCATCTACTGACTATAGCTTCACCTACTGACTGTGGTTTCATCTACTGACTGTGGTTTCACCTACTGACTGTGGTTTCACCTACTGACTGTGGTTTCATCTACTGACTGTGGTTTCAACTACTGACTGTGGTTTCACCTACTGACTGTGGTTTCATCTACTGACTGTGGTTTCATCTACTGACTGTGGTTTCATCTACTGACTGTGATTTCACCTACTGACTGTGGTTTCACCTACTGACTGTGGTTTCACCTACTGACTGTGGCTTCACCTACTGACTGTGGTTTCACCTACTGACTGTGGTTTCATCTACTGACTGTGGTTTCATCTACTGACTGTGGTTTCATCTACTGACTGTGGTTTCACCTACTTTCACCTACTGACTGTGGTTTCACCTACTGACTGTGGTTTCACCTACTTTCACCTACTGACTGTGGTTTCACCTACTGACTGTGGTTTCATCTACTGACTGTGGTTTCACCTACTGACTGTGGTTTCACCTACTGACTGTGGTTTCACCTACTGACTGTGGTTTCATCTACTGACTGTGGTTTCATCTACTTTCACCTACTGACTGTGGTTTCACCTACTGACTGTGGTTTCACCTACTGACTGTGGTTTCAACAACTGACTGTGGTTTCACCTACTTTCACCTACTGACTGTGGTTTCATCTACTGACTGTGGTTTCACCTACTTTCACCTACTGACTGTGGTTTCATCTACTGACTGTGGTTCATCTACTGACTGTGGTTTCACCTACTGACTGTGGTTTCATCTACTTTCATCTACTGACTGTGGTTTCACCTACTGACTGTGGTTTCACCTACTGACTGTGGTTTTACCTACTGACTGTGGTTTCACCTACTGACTGTGATTTCACCTACTTTCACCTACTGACTGTGGCATCATCTACTGACTGTGGTTTCATCTACTGACTGTGGTTTCACCTACTGACTGTGGTTTCATCTACTGACTGTGGTTTCGTCTACTGACTGTGGTTTCACCTACTGACTGTGGTTTCATCTACTGACTGTGGTTTCACCTACTGACTGTGGTTTAATCTACTGACTGTGGTTTCACCTACTGACTGTGGTTTCATCTACTGACTGTGGTTTCACCTACTGACTGTGGTTTCACCTACTTTCACCTACTGACTGTGATTTCACCTACTTTCACCTACTGACTGTGGCTTCATCTACTGACTGTGGTTTCACCTACTGACTGTGGTTTCATCTACTGACTGTGGTTTCACCTACTGACTGTGGTTTCACCTACTTTCACCTACTGACTGTGGTTTCATCTACTGACTGTGGTTTCACCTACTGACTGTGGTTTCACCTACTTTCACCTACTGACTGTGGTTTCACCTACTGACTGTGGTTTCACCTACTGACTGTGGTTTCACCTACTGACTGGTTTCATCTACTGACTGTGGTTTCATCTACTGACTGTGGTTTCATCTACTGACTGTGGTTTCATCTACTGACTGTGGTTTCATCTACTGACTGTGGTTTCACCTACTGACTGTGGTTTCACCTACTTTCATCTACTGACTATAGCTTCAACCTACTGACTGTGTTTCACCTACTTTCACCTACTGACTGTGGTTTCACCTACTGACTGTGGTTTCATCTACTGACTGTGGTTTCACCTACTGACTGTGGTTTCATCTACTGACTGTGGTTTCATCTACTGACTGTGTTTTCATCTACTGACTGTGGTTTCACCTACTGACTGTGGTTTCACCTACTGACTGTGGTTTCACCTACTGACTGTGGTTTCACCTACTGACTGTGGTTTCATCTACTGACTGTGGTTTCATCTACTGACTGTGGTTTCACCTACTGACTGTGGTTCACCTACTGACTGTGGTTTCACCTACTGACTGTGGTTTCACCTACTGACTGTGGTTTCACCTACTTTCACCTACTGACTGTGATTTCACCTACTTTCACCTACTGACTGTGGCTTCATCTACTGACTGTGGTTTCACCTACTGACTGTGGTTTCATCTACTGACTGTGGTTTCACCTACTGACTGTGGTTTTCACCTACTTTCACCTACTGACTGTGGTTTCACCTACTGACTGTGGTTTCACCTACTGACTGTGGTTTCACCTACTGACTGTGGTTTCACCTACTGACTGGTTTCATCTACTGACTGTGGTTTCATCTACTGACTGTGGTTTCATCTACTGACTGTGGTTTCACCTACTGACTGTGGTTTCACCTACTGACTGTGGTTTCATCTACTGACTGTGGTTTCATCTACTGACTGTGGTTTCATCTACTGACTGTGGTTTCACCTACTGACTGTGGTTTCACCTACTGACTGTGGTTTCACCTACTGACTGTGGTTTCACCTACTGACTGGTTTCATCTACTGACTGTGGTTTCATCTACTGACTGTGGTTTCATCTACTGACTGTGGTTTCACCTACTGACTGTGGTTTCACCTACTGACTGTGGTTTTCATCTACTGACTGTGGTTTCATCTACTGACTGTGGTTTCATCTACTGACTGTGGTTTCACCTACTGACTGTGGTTTCACCTACTGACTGTGGTTTCACCTACTGACTGTGGTTTCACCCTACTGACTGTGGTTTCATCTACTGACTGTGGTTTCATCTACTGACTGTGGTTTCATCTACTGACTGTGGTTTCATCTACTGACTGTGGTTTCACCTACTGACTGTGGTTTCACCTACTTTCATCTACTGACTATAGCTTCACCTACTGACTGTGGTTTCATCTACTGACTGTGGTTTCACCTACTGACTGTGGTTTCACCTACTGACTGTGGTTTCATCTACTGACTGTGGTTTCACCTACTGACTGTGGTTTCACCTACTGACTGTGGTTTCACCTACTGACTGTGGTTTCATCTACTGACTGTGATTTCACCTACTGACTGTGGTTTCACCTACTGACTGTGTTTCACCTACTGACTGTGGCTTCACCTACTGACTGTGGTTTCACCTACTGACTGTGGTTTCATCTACTGACTGTGGTTTCATCTACTGACTGTGGTTTCATCTACTGACTGTGGTTTCACCTACTTTCACCTACTGACTGTGGTTTCACATACTGACTGTGGTTTCACCTAACTTTCACCTACTGACTGTGGTTTCACCTACTGACTGTGGTTTTCATCTACTGACTGTGGTTTCACCTACTGACTGTGGTTTCATCTACTGACTGTGGTTTCATCTACTGACTGTGGTTTCACCTACTGACTGTGGTTTCACCTACTTTCATCTACTGACTATAAGCTTCACCTACTGACTGTGGTTTCACCTACTGACTGTGGTTTCACCTACTGACTGTGGTTTCATCTACTGACTGTGGTTTCACCTACTGACTGTGGTTTCACCTACTGACTGTGGTTTCATCTACTGACTGTGGTTTCATCTACTGACTGTGGTTTCATCTACTGACTGTGATTTCACCTACTGACTGTGGTTTCACCTACTGACTGTGGTTTCACCTACTGACTGTGGGCTTCACCTACTGACTGTGGTTTCACCTACTGACTGTGGTTTCATCTACTGACTGTGGTTTCATCTACTGACTGTGGTTTCATCTACTGACTGTGGTTTCACCTACTTCCACCTACTGACTGTGGTTTCACCTACTGACTGTGGTTTCACCTACTTTCACCTACTGACTGTGGTTTCACCTACTGACTGTGGTTTCATCTACTGACTGTGGTTTCACCTACTGACTGTGGTTTCATCTACTGACTGTGGTTTCATCTACTGACTGTGGTTTCACCTACTGACTGTGGTTTCACCTACTGACTGTGGTTTCACCTACTGACTGTGGTTTCATCTACTGACTGTGGTTCATCTACTTTCACCTACTGACTGTGGTTTCACCTACTGACTGTGGTTTCACCTACTGACTGTGGTTTCAAACAACTGACTGTGGTTTCACCTACTTTCACCTACTGACTGTGGTTTCATCTACTGACTGTGGTTTTACCTACTGACTGTGGTTTCACCTACTGACTGTGATTTCACCTACTTTCACCTACTGACTGTGGCATCATCTACTGACTGTGGTTTCATCTACTGACTGTGGTTTCACCTACTGACTGTGGTTTCACCTACTTTCACCTACTGACTGTGGTTTGACCTACTGACTGTGGTTTCATCTACTGACTGTGGTTTCACCTACTGACTGTGGTTTCACCTACTGACTGTGGTTTCACCTACTGACTGTGGTTTCACCTACTTTCACCTACTGACTGTGGTTTCACCTACTGACTGTGGTTTCATCTACTGACTGTGGTTTCACCTACTGACTGTGGTTTCATCTACTGACTGTGGTTTCATCTACTGACTGTGTTTTCATCTACTGACTGTGGTTTCACCTACTGACTGTGGTTTCACCTACTGACTGTGGTTTCACCTACTGACTGTGGTTTCACCTACTGACTGTGGTTTCATCTACTGACTGTGGGTTTCATCTACTGACTGTGGTTTCATCTACTGACTGTGGTTTCACCTACTGACTGTGGTTTCATCTACTGACTGTGGTTTCACCTACTGACTGTGGTTTCACCTACTGACTGTGGTTTCACCTACTGACTGTGGTTTCACCCACTGACTGTGGTTTCATCTACTGACTGTGGTTTCATCTACTGACTGTGGTTTTCATCTACTGACTGTGGTTTCACCTACTGACTGTGGTTTCATCTACTGACTGTGGTTTCATCTACTTTCACCTACTGACTGTGGTTTCACCTACTGACTGTGGTTTCACCTACTGACTGTGGTTTCAACAACTGACTGTGGTTTCACCTACTTTCACCTACTGACTGTGGTTTCATCTACTGACTGTGGTTTCACCTACTTTCACCTACTGACTGTGGTTTCATCTACTGACTGTGGTTTGATCTACTGACTGTGGTTTCACCTACTGACTGTGGTTTCATCTACTTTCATCTACTGACTGTGGTTTCACCTACTGACTGTGGTTTCACCTACTGACTGTGGTTTCACCTACTGACTGTGGTTTCACCTACTGACTGTGATTTCACCTACTTTCACCTACTGACTGTGGCATCATCTACTGACTGTGGTTCATCTACTGACTGTGGTTTCACCTACTGACTGTGGTTTCACTACTTTCACCTACTGACTGTGGTTTGACCTACTGACTGTGGTTTCATCTACTGACTGTGGTTTCACCTACTGACTGTGGTTTCACCTACTGACTGTGGTTTCACCTACTGACTGTGGTTCACACCACTGACTGTGGTTTCATCTACTGACTGTGGTTTCATCTACTGACTGTGGTTTCATCTACTGACTGTGGTTTCACCTACTGACTGTGGTTTCACCTACTGACTGTGGTTTCACCTACTGACTGTGGTTTCATCTACTGACTGTGGTTCACCTACTGACTGTGGTTTCACCTACTGACTGTGGTTTCACCTACTGACTGTGGTTTCACCCACTGACTGTGGTTTCATCTACTGACTGTGGTTTCATCTACTGACTGTGGTTTCACTACTGACTGTGGTTTCATCTACTGACTGTGGTTTCACCTACTAACTGTGGTTTCACCTACTGACTGTGGTTTCATCTACTGACTGTGGTTTCATCTACTGACTGTGGTTTCACCTACTGACTGTGGTTTCATCTACTGACTGTGGTTTCACCTACTGACTGTGGTTTAATCTACTGACTGTGGTTTCACCTACTGACTGTGGTTTCATCTACTGACTGTGGTTTCACCTACTGACTGTGGTTTCACCTACTTTCACCTACTGACTGTGATTTCACCTACTTTCACCTACTGACTGTGGCTTCATCTACTGACTGTGGTTTCACCTACTGACTGTGGTTTCATCTACTGACTGTGGTTTCACCTACTGACTGTGGTTTCCACCTACTTTCACCTACTGACTGTGGCTTCACCTACTGACTGTGGTTTCACCTACTGACTGTGGTTTCATCTACTGACTGTGGTTTCACCTACTGACTGTGGTTTCACCTACTGACTGTGGTTTCATCTACTGACTGTGGTTTCATCTACTGACTGTGGTTTCATCTACTGACTGTGGTTTCATCTACTGACTGTGGTTTCACCTACTGACTGTGGTTTCACCTACTTCATCTACTGACTATAGCTTCCACCTACTGACTGTGGGTTCATCTAACTGACTGTGGTTTCACCTACTGACTGTGGTTTCACCTACTGACTGTGGTTTCATCTACTGACTGTGGTTTCACCTACTGACTGTGGTTTCATCTACTGACTGTGGTTTCATCTACTGACTGTGGTTTCATCTACTGACTGTGGTTTCACCTACTGACTGTGGTTTCACCTACTGACTGTGGTTTTACCTACTGACTGTGGCTTCACCTACTGACTGTGGTTTCACCTACTGACTGTGGTTTCATCTACTGACTGTGGTTTCATCTACTGACTGTGGTTTCATCTACTGACTGTGGTTTCAACCTACTTTCACCTACTGACTGTGGTTTCACCTACTGACTGTGTTTCATCTACTTTCATCTACTGACTGTGGTTTCACCTACTGACTGTGGTTTCACCTACTGACTGTGGTTTTACCTACTGACTGTGGTTTCACCTACTGACTGTGGTTTCACCCTACTGACTGTGATTCCACCTACTTTCACCTACTGACTGTGGCATCATCTACTGACTGTAGTTTCATCTACTGACTGTGGTTTCACCTACTGACTGTGGTTTCACCTACTTTCACTACTGACTGTGGTTTGACCTACTGACTGTGGTTTCATCTACTGACTGTGGTTTCACCTACCGACTGTGGTTTCACCTACTGACTGTGGTTTCACCTACTGACTGTGGTTTCAACCTACTTTCACCTACTGACTGTGGTTTCACCTACTGACTGTGGTTTCATCTACTGACTGTGGTTTCACCTACTGACTGTGGTTTCATCTACTGACTGTGGTTTCATCTACTGACTGTGGTTTCACCTACTGACTGTGGTTTCACCTACTGACTGTGGTTTCAACAACTGACTGTGGTTTCACCTACTTTCACCTACTGACTGTGGTTTCATCTACTGACTGTGTTTCACCTACTTTCACCTACTGACTGTGGTTTCATCTACTGACTGTGGTTTGATCTACTGACTGTGGTTTCACCTACTGACTGTGGTTTAATCTACTTTCATCTACTGACTGTGGTTTCATCTACTGACTGTGGTTTCACCTACTGACTGTGGTTTCACCTACTTTCACCTACTGACTGTGGTTTGACCTACTGACTGTGGTTTCATCTACTGACTGTGGTTTCACCTACCGACTGTGGTTTCACCTACTGACTGTGGTTTCACCTACTGACTGTGGTTTCACCTACTTTCACCTACTGACTGTGGTTTCACCTACTGACTGTGGTTTCATCTACTGACTGTGGTTTCACCTACTGACTGTGGTTTCAATCTACTGACTGTGGTTTCACCTACTTTCACCTACTGACTGTGGTTTGACCTACTGACTGTGGTTTCATCTACTGACTGTGGTTTCACCTACCGACTGTGGTTTCACCTACTGACTGTGGTTTCACCTACTGACTGTGGTTTCACCTACTTTCACCTACTGACTGTGGTTTCACCTACTGACTGTGGTTTCATCTACTGACTGTGGTTTCACCTACTGACTGTGGTTTCATCTACTGACTGTGGTTTCATCTACTGACTGTGGTTTCACCTACTGACTGTGGTTTCACCTACTGACTGTGGTTTCACCTACTGACTGTGGTTTCATCTACTGACTGTGGTTTCATCTACTTTCACCTACTGACTGTGGTTTCACCTACTGACTGTGGTTTCACCTACTGACTGTGGTTTCAACAACTGACTGTGGTTTCACCTACTTTCACCTACTGACTGTGGTTTCATCTACTGACTGTGGTTTCACCTACTTTCACCTACTGACTGTGGTTTCCATCTACTGACTGTGGTTTGATCTACTGACTGTGGTTTCACCTACTGACTGTGGTTTAATCTACTTTCATCTACTGACTGTGGTTTCACCTACTGACTGTGGTTTCACCTACTGACTGTGGTTTTACCCTACTGACTGTGGTTTCACCTACTGACTGTGGTTTCACCTACTGACTGTGATTTCACCTACTTTCACCTACTGACTGTGGCATCATCTACTGACTGTGGTTTCATCTACTGACTGTGGTTTCACCTACTGACTGTGGGTTTCACTACTTTCACCTACTGACTGTGGTTTGACCTACTGACTGTGGTTTCATCTACTGACTGTGGTTTCACCTACTGACTGTGGGTTTCACCTACTGACTGTGGTTTCACCTACTGACTGTGGTTTCACCTACTTTCACCTACTGACTGTGGTTTCACCTACTGACTGTGGTTTCACCTACTGACTGTGGTTTCATCTACTGACTGTGGTTTCATCTACTGACTGTGTTTTCAATCTACTGACTGTGGTTTCACCTACTGACTGTGGTTTCACCTACTGACTGTGGTTTCACCTACTGACTGTGGTTTCACCTACTGACTGTGGTTTCATCTACTGACTGTGGTTTCATCTACTGACTGTGGTTTCATCTACTGACTGTGGTTTCACCTACTGACTGTGGTTTCATCTACTGACTGTGGTTTCACCTACTGACTGTGGTTTCACCTACTGACTGTGGTTTCACCTACTGACTGTGGTTTCACCCACTGACTGTGGTTTCATCTACTGACTGTGGTTTCATCTACTGACTGTGGTTTCATCTACTGACTGTGGTTTCACCTACTGACTGTGGTTTCATCTACTGACTGTGGTTTCATCTACTTTCACCTACTGACTGTGGTTTCACCTACTGACTGTGGTTTCACCTACTGACTGTGGTTTCAACAACTGACTGTGGTTTCACCTACTTTCACCTACTGACTGTGGTTTCATCTACTGACTGTGGTTTCACCTACTTTCACCTACTGACTGTGGTTTCATCTACTGACTGTGGTTTGATCTACTGACTGTGGTTTCACCCTACTGACTGTGGTTTCATCTACTTTCATCTACTGACTGTGGTTTCACCTACTGACTGTGGTTTCACCTACTGACTGTGGTTTCACCTACTGACTGTGGTTTCACCTACTGACTGTGATTTCACCTACTTTCACCTACTGACTGTGGCATCATCTACTGACTGTGGTTTCACCTACTGACTGTGGTTTCACCTACTTTCACCTACTGACTGTGGTTTGACCTACTGACTGTGGTTTCATCTACTGACTGTGGTTTCACCTACTGACTGTGGTTTCACCTACTGACTGTGGTTTCACCTACTGACTGTGGTTTCACCTACTTTCACCTACTGACTGTGATTTCACCTACTGACTGTGGTTTCACCTACTGACTGTGGTTTCACCTACTGACTGGTTTCATCTACTGACTGTGTTTCATCTACTGACTGTGGTTTCATCTACTGACTGTGGTTCACCTACTGACTGTGGTTTCACCTACTGACTGTGGTTTCATCTACTGACTGTGGTTTCACCCTACTGACTGTGGTTTCACCTACTGACTGTGGTTTCACCTACTGACTGTGGTTTCACCTACTGACTGTGGTTTCACCTACTGACTGTGGTTTCATCTACTGACTGTGGTTTCATCTACTGACTGTGGTTTCATCTACTGACTGTGGTTTCATCTACTGACTGTGGTTTCACCTACTGACTGTGGTTCACCTACTTTCATCTACTGACTATAGCTTCACCTACTGACTGTGGTTTCATCTACTGACTGTGGTTTCACCTACTGACTGTGGTTTCACCTACTGACTGTGGTTTCATCTACTGACTGTGGTTTCACCTACTGACTGTGGTTTCACCTACTGACTGTGGTTTCACCTACTGACTGTGGTTTCATCTACTGACTGTGGTTTCATCTACTGACTGTGGTTTCATCTACTGACTGTGGTTTCACCTACTGACTGTGGTTTCATCTACTGACTGTGGTTTCATCTACTGACTGTGGTTTCACCTACTGACTGTGGTTTCATCTACTGACTGTGGGTTTCATCTACTTTCACCTACTGACTGTGGTTTCACCTACTGACTGTGGTTTCACCTACTGACTGTGTTTCAACAACTGACTGTGGTTTCACCTACTTTCACCTACTGACTGTGGTTTCATCTACTGACTTGTGGTTTCACCTACTTTCACCTACTGACTGTGGTTTCATCTACTGACTGTGGTTTGATCTACTGACTGTGGTTTCACCTACTGACTGTGGTTTCATCTACTTTCATCTACTGACTGTGGTTTCACCTACTGACTGTGGTTTCACCTACTGACTGTGGTTTCACCTACTGACTGTGGTTTCACCTACTGACTGTGATTTCACCTACTTTCACCTACTGACTGTGGCATCATCTACTGACTGTGGTTTCATCTACTGACTGTGGTTTCACCTACTGACTGTGGTTTCACCTACTTTCACCTACTGACTGTGGTTTGACCTACTGACTGTGGTTTCATCTACTGACTGTGGTTTCACCTACTGACTGTGGTTTCACCTACTGACTGTGGTTTCACCTACTGACTGTGGTTTCACCCCACTGACTGTGGTTTCATCTACTGACTGTGGTTTCATCTACTGACTGTGGTTTCACCTACTGACTGTGGTTTCATCTACTGACTGTGGTTTCACCTACTAACTGTGGTTTCACCTACTGACTGTGGTTTCATCTACTGACTGTGGTTTCACCTACTGACTGTGGTTTCATCTACTGACTGTGGTTTCACCTACTGACTGTGGTTTCACCTACTGACTGTGGTTTCACCTACTGACTGTGGTTTCACCTACTGACTGTGGTTTCACCTAATGACTGTGGTTTCATCTACTGACTGTGGTTTCACCTACTGACTGTGGTTTCATCTACTGACTGTGGTTTCATCTACTGACTGTGGTTTCACCTACTGACTGTGGTTTCACCTACCGACTGTGGTTTCACCTACTGACTGTGGTTTCATCTACTGACTGTGGTTTCATCTACTTTCACCTACTGACTGTGGTTTCACCTACTGACTGTGGTTTCACCTACTGACTGTGGTTTCACCTACTGACTGTGGTTTCATCTACTGACTGTGGTTTCATCTACTTTCACCTACTGACTGTGGTTTCACCTACTGACTGTGGTTTCACCTACTGACTGTGGTTTCACCTACTGACTGTGGTTTCATCTACTGACTGTGGTTTCATCTACTTTCACCTACTGACTGTGGTTTCACCTACTGACTGTGGTTTCATCTACTGACTGTGGTTTCACCTACTGACTGTGGTTTCACCTACTGACTTTGGTTTCACCTACTGACTGTGGTTTCACCTACTTTCACCTACTGACTGTGGTTTCACCTACTGACTGTGGTTTCATCTACTGACTGTGGTTTCATCTACTGACTGTGGTTTCACCTACTGACTGTGGTTTCACCTACTGACTGTGGTTTCACCTACTGACTGTGGTTTCATCTACTGACTGTGGTTTCATCTACTGACTGTGGTTTCACCTACTGACTGTGGTTTCATCTACTGACTGTGGTTTCATCTACTGACTGTGGTTTCATCTACTGACTGTGGTTTCACCTACTGACTGTGGTTTCACCTACTGACTGTGGTTTCACCTACTTTCATCTACTGACTGTGGTTACACCTACTGACTGTGGTTTCACCTACTGACTGTGGTTTCACCTACTGACTGTGGTTTCACCTACTGACTGTGGTTTCATCTACTGACTGTGGTTTCACCTACTGACTATGGTTTCACCTACTGACTATGGTTTCACCTACTGACTGTGGTTCCACCTACTTTCACCTACTGTGTATTGTTATTCATGACGATAACTCATACACTCTAATGTGTCAGCTGGCTTTAATGTGTCAGCTGGCTTTAATGTGTCAGCTGGCTTTAATGTGTCAGCTGGCTTTAATGTGTCAGCTGGCTTTAATGTGTCAGCTGGCTTTAATGTGTCAGCTGGCTTTAGTGTGTCAGCTGGCTTTAATGTGTCAGCTGGCTTTAATGTGTCAGCTGGCTTTAATGTGTCAGCTGGCTTTAATGTGTCACCTGGCTTTAATGTGTCAGCTGGCTTTAGTGTGTCAGCTGGCTTTAATGTGTCAGCTGGCTTTAATGTGTCAGCTGGCTTTAATGTGTCATCTGGCTTTAATGTGTCAGCTGGCTTTAATGTGTCAGCTGGCTTTAATGTGTCGTGTCAGCTGGCTTTAATGTGTCAGCTGGCTTTAATGTGTCAGCTGGCTTTAATGTGTCAGCTGGCTTTAATGTGTCAGCTGGCTTTAATGTGTCAGCTGGCTTTAATGTGTCAGCTGGCTTTAGCAAGACCTGTTGTATTTCTAGTCTTGACATCCTCTCTCTCTCTCTCTCTCTCTCTCCCCCTCTCTCTATCAGAAAGACTGTTTCTCCTCCAAAGACGCCTGTCAACCACCCCTCAGCTCCTTCTCCCCATGGTCCGGGGTCTAGGGTAGAGTGTGGCTCTGGTCATCCCAAACAAGGGCACTTCCTAATGAGAGGACCCCCTCACCAGCCTCCTCCCCACCAGCCTCAGTCCTCTGAACTGTACTACCAGGACCCCCGACCTCCCTACGACACACAACCCTACCAGCCAGCTAGTGAGTAGAGCCATGGCACCACATTTCAGAGACAGTGTTTATAGCATTTCATTAACAGAGGCCAGAGCAGAGGTAACTCTGTTACTGCTTGGTAATAGTGCCGGATTTAGCTAAACTGCTCATTTGCATTGCCATTCTGTTCACTCTGATCACTCTTTCACTCTATCCAACTTTTTATAATTGCTTTTTAAGGAACGCATGTTCCTGGGGCTTTTTGTATACTCTTTCATCATTGAAATGCTGTTTAAACCAGCCTTTCCTAGACTCACTGATGTCCTCTCCCCCTCCCTGCTCCTCTAGGTAACTACTACACCTCTACAATGCACCACCACAAACCCTGCATGGCTCGCTTCCTGCGTTCCAGCCACGTCCTCGAGTCCTCTCTGCCGCCTTCCATGGCCCCTCCGTACTCCGAGCAGCACCCCTCCTTTCCCCCACCACGGGAGCGCGCGGGTCCTTCTCCCTACGGCCCCCGCCGGCCCCCCAGTACGGGCCCCTGGCCCCGGCCCATGGTGGCTACGCTCCGCTGTATGACAGTCGGCGTATGTGGAGACCCCAGCTGTACCACCGCGAGGACGCCAGGAGTAACTCCCTGCCTCCAGAGGTGCTGCACTCCTCTGTGTACCAGCCCCCCCTCCGAGAGAGATACGCCTCCCTGGACAGTCCCTACTGCTCGGCGGGGGAGCACAGAGCAGCGCTGCACAGGGTACGGGTGCAGTATAGCCGCCTCCGCTCCTTAACACGACTGACTTTATCAAGTCTTTCCTGCCTCTCCTCCCACTCAGCTCAGCAAACTCATTCTCACCCACATCTTCTCTTCCGCCTCCTCTGCTTCTCCTCCTCGTTGCCCTCCTCCTCCTCCCCTCTTCCTCCTGTTCGATCGACTTTTGAAGGCTATGATTAATGTTGTTGTAGATGCTTGTTGTACACGGGGGAACTCTCACCCAATCCTAACCCTCTCTCTTTACCTCTTTCCTTCTCTCTACCTCTCTCTTTTTCTCTCTCTTATTCTCTCTCTCTCCAGGACTCTTATGGGCGTGTTCCTCTTGGATACGAGGATCTGTTCAAGCGGAAACAGGAGCAATGGACACACCATCACCACGGCAACATGAACAGGCCCTCCCAGTCCTCCCCCGTCTTCACCGTAGACTTTGGTGCAGAGGTACGTAGGCCTGCACGCAGAGTGCGTGCATTATGAGCACGAGAGAGAGAGAGAGAGAGAGAGAGAGAGAGAGAGAGGTAGAGGCATAGCATGGCAGTTTGTGCATAGAACAAGTGTAAATGGCCTACTGTAATCAGTTTTATCCACTCCTATGCCCCATGAAATTAAAGTCTAGAAATGCTCACATAAACAGTCCTGTATGTGTTGTTTGTGTGGGTTTGATTCTGGCCCAAAATATGTGTTGAATACAAAGCTATTTTAGAGTGTGACTGTTGCTGGGCAACTGGTAGCTGAAGCATAGATAGTCACATTATGTTTGTGGGAGTCCTCTGAGGGAGACAAAACAAGGATATCAATCAAATACAGTATCAACCTTTCACTTCATCTCTCTCTCTCTCTCTCTCTCTCTCGCTCTCTCTCTCTCTCTCTCTCTCTCTCTCTCTCTCTCTCTCTCTCCTCTCTCTCTCTCTCTCTCTCTCTCTCTCTCTCTCTCTCTCTCTCTCTCTCTCTCTCTCTCTCTCTCTCTTCTCCTCGTCTCTCTCTCTCTCTCTCTCTCTCTCTCTCTCTCTCTCTCTCTCTCTCTCTCTCTCTCTCTCCCTCTCTCTCTCTCTCTCTCTCTGCTCTCTTCTCTCTCTCTCTCTCTCTCTCTCTCTTCTCTCTCTCTCCTCTCTCTCTCTCTCTCTCTCTCTCTCTCTCTCTCTCTCTCTCTCTCTCTCTCTCTCTCTCTCTCTCTCTCTCTCTCTCTCTCTCTCTCTCTCTCTCTCTCTCTCTCTCTCTCTCTCTCTCTCTCTCTCTCTCTCTCTCTCTCTCTCTCTCTCTCTCTCTCTCTCTCTCTCTCTCTCTCTCTCTCTCTCTCTCTCTCTCTCTCTCTCTCTCTCTCTCTCTCTCTCTCTCTCTCTCTCTCTCTCTCTCTCTCTCTCTCTCTCTCTCAGCATGACAGTGGAGGTGGTCAGTGTATGAACTGTAAGTACCGTGGTGAGGAGCGTCTGGCCCACTACTCTCCCTGGTCCTGTGGAACCATCAGTACCTGCATCAGCCCCTTTGAACCAGAGCATCACAACGCCTCAGCTCACTCCTGCACCGAACACTCAGTGAGTCACACACATATGCTTGTAAAAGACATATGTCAACTCATATATCAACCACACACCCTCTTGGGAAACACAACTGTATATCAACTCATATATCAACCACACACCCTTTTGGGAAACACAACTATATGTCAACTCATATATCAACCACACACCCTCTTAGAAACACAACTATATATCAACTCATATATCAACCACACACCCTCTTAGAAACACAACTATATGTCAACTCATATATCAACCACACACCCTCTTAGAAACAATGCTATATATCAACTCATATATCAACCACACACCCTCTTAGAAACAATGCTATATATCAACTCATATATCAACCACACACCCCTCTTAGAAACAATGCTATATATCAACTCATATATCAACCACACACCCTCTTAGAAACAATGCTATATATCAACTCATATATCAACCACACACCCTCTTAGAAACACAACTATATATCAACTCATATATCAACCACACACCCTCTTAGAAACACAACTATATGTCAACTCATATATCAACCACACACCCTCTTAGAAACACAACTATATATCTTCTCATACATCAACCACACACCCTCTTAGAAACACAACTATATATCAACTCATATATCAACCACACACCCTCTTAGAAACAATGCTATATATCAACTCATATATCAACCACACACCCTCTTAGAAACACAACTATATATCAACTCATATATCAACCACACACCCTCTTAGAAACAATGCTATATATCAACCACACACCCTCTTAGAAACACAACTATATGTCAACTCATATATCAACCACACACCCTCTTAGAAACAATGCTATATGTCAACTCATATATCAACCACACACCCTCTTAGAAACAATGCTATATGTCAACTCATATATCAACCACACACCCTCTTAGAAACACAACTGTATATCAACTCATATATCAACCACACACCCTCTTAGAAACACAACTATATATCAACTCATATATCAACCACACACCCTCTTAGAAACACAACTATATGTCAACTCATATATCACCACACACCCTCTTGGGAAACACAACTATATATCAACTCATATCAACCACACACCCTCTTAGAAACAATGCTATATATCAACTCATATATCAACCACACACCCTCTTAGAAACACAACTATATATCAACTCATATATCAACCACACACCCTCTTAGAAACAATGCTATATATCAACCACACACCCTCTTAGAAACACAACTATATGTCAACTCATATATCAACCACACACCCTCTTAGAAACAATGCTATATATCAACTCATATATCAACCACACACCCTCTTAGAAACACAACTATATATCAACTCATATATCAACCACACACCCTCTTAGAAACAATGCTATATATCAACTCATATATCAACCACACACCCTCTTAGAAACACAACTATATATCAACTCATATATCAACCACACACCCTCTTAGAAACACAACTATATATCAACTCATATATCAACCACACACCCTCTTAGAAACAATGCTATATATCAACTCATATATCACCACACACCCTCTTGGGAACAATGCTATATGTCAACTCATATATCAACCACACACCCTCTTAGAAACACAACTGTATATCAACTCATATATCAACCACACACCCTCTTAGAAACAATGCTATATATCAACTCATATATCACCACACACCCTCTTAGAAACACAACTATATATCAACTCATATATCAACCACACACCCTCTTAGAAACAATGCTATATATCAACTCATATATCAACCACACACCCTCTTGGGAACAATGCTATATATCAACTCATATATCAACCACACACCCTCTTAGAAACACAACTATATATCAACTCATATATCAACCACACACCCTCTTAGAAACACAACTGTATATCAACTCATATATCAACCACACACCCTCTTAGAAACACAACTATATATCAACTCATATCAACCACACACCCTCTTAGAAACACAACTATATGTCAACTCATATATCACCACACACCCTCTTGGGAAACACAACTATATATCAACTCATATATCAACCACACACCCTCTTAGAAACAATGCTATATATCAACTCATATATCAACCACACACCCTCTTAGAAACAATGCTATATATCAACCACACACCCTCTTAGAAACACAACTATATATCAACTCATATATCAACCACACACCCTCTTAGAAACAATGCTATATATCAACTCATATATCAACCACACACCCTCTTAGAAACACAACTATATGTCAACTCATATATCAACCACACACCCTCTTAGAAACAATGCTATATATCAACTCATATATCACCACACACCCTCTTAGAAACACAACTATATATCAACTCATATATCAACCACACACCCTCTTAGAAACAATGCTATATATCAACTCATATATCAACCACACACCCTCTTGGGAACAATGCTATATATCAACTCATATATCAACCACACACCCTCTTAGAAACACAACTATATATCAACTCATATATCAACCACACACCCTCTTAGAAACACAACTGTATATCAACTCATATATCAACCACACACCCTCTTAGAAACACAACTATATATCAACTCATATCAACCACACACCCTCTTAGAAACACAACTATATGTCAACTCATATATCACCACACACCCTCTTGGGAAACACAACTATATATCAACTCATATATCAACCACACACCCTCTTAGAAACAATGCTATATATCAACTCATATATCAACCACACACCCTCTTAGAAACAATGCTATATATCAACCACACACCCTCTTAGAAACACAACTATATATCAACTCATATATCAACCACACACCCTCTTAGAAACAATGCTATATATCAACTCATATATCAACCACACACCCTCTTAGAAACACAACTATATGTCAACTCATATATCAACCACACACCCTCTTAGAAACAATGCTATATATCAACTCATATATCACCACACACCCTCTTAGAAACACAACTATATATCAACTCATATATCAACCACACACCCTCTTAGAAACAATGCTATATATCAACTCATATATCAACCACACACCCTCTTAGAAACAACTATATATCAACTCATATATCAACCACACACCCTCTTAGAAACAATGCTATATATCAACTCATATATCAACCACACACCCTCTTAGAAACACAACTATATATCAACTCATATATCAACCACACACCCTCTTAGAAACAATGCTATATATCAACTCATATATCAACCACACACCCTCTTAGAAACAATGCTATATATCAACTCATATATCAACCACACACCCTCTTAGAAACACAACTATATGTCAACTCATATATCAACCACACACCCTCTTAGAAACACAACTATATATCAACTCATATATCAACCACACACCCTCTTAGAAACACAACTATATGTCAACTCATATATCACCACACACCCTCTTGGGAAACAATGCTATATATCAACTCATATATCAACCACACACCCTCTTAGAAACACAACTATATGTCAACTCATATATCAACCACACACCCTCTTAGAAACACAACTATATATCAACTCATATATCAACCACACACCCTCTTAGAAACACAACTATATATCAACTCATATATCAACCACACACCCTCTTAGAAACAATGCTATATATCAACTCATATATCAACCACACACCCTCTTAGAAACACAACTATATATCAACTCATATATCACCCACACACCCTCTTAGAAACAATGCTATATATCAACTCATATATCAACCACACACCCTCTTAGAAACACAACTATATATCAACTCATATATCAACCACACACCCTCTTAGAAACAATGCTATATATCAACTCATATATATCAACCACACACCCTCTTAGAAACAATGCTATATATCAACTCATATATCACCACACACCCTCTTAGAAACACAACTGTATATCAACGCCGACTCATATTAATATGCCCTAAGGAACATAACACAGCAAACACATTTGAGTGGGTACTGTACATCATGATGACTCATCGTCTCTACATTGAAGTATGGCTTGGACAAGTAATCAGATAGAAATCTCAACCTCAAAGTTGAGAGAAATGATGAATCTGTAGGTTCTTATGTAATGTCACGAGTGCAACCTCCAATGACTTCCCCATGTAAAACGCTGTATCTTCCAGGAAGTAGAGAATGATGAATCTGTAGGTTCTTATGTAATGTCACGAGTGCAACCTCCAATGACTTCCCCATGTAAAACGCTGTATCTTCCAGGAAGTAGAGAATGGTGACAGGAAACGGTGGCTCCACACATTTGAGCCGTACCGTCGTCTGAAAGACGAGGATCCCATCATCCCATTTGGAGAGGGACCCATCATCTCGAAATGGGGGGCTATCTCCCGCGCCTCCCGTACAGGGTACCACACCACGGACCCCGTCCAGGCCACAGCCTGCCAGGGAAGCAACAGCACCACCCCCGTCAACTTCAGAGGTGAGGAGGGGATAGTGGTGGCGAGGCTTTAGCTTTGCGGGTTAACACGCTGTATTCACAGGAAACCTGGGTTCAAACCTTTCGGTTACAGCGAGGGGGGAAGGGTTCTGACATGTAGAAGTCAAATGTTGCCCCTCATTTTGACTTCTTGTCAATTCTGCTATACCATTTGACTCGTAGTCCCTCTGGTGGTGTGTACCGGTTGGAACCGACAGCCGCACTGAAATGACAGCAGCCGTTATGGATTAAGAAAGCTACTCCGTGTTAAAACCGTCAGGCATTTTGAATGATTATTCATTTGTCATTTCAGGTAATGAATGTGGAACATTCTGTTTCGAAATAAATCTCTTCAACCTCAGAGAGGTGCAGAGCTCGCTCGGGCCGGCTGCTGTGCTGGCACCGAGCAGAAACGTCTTAACGTGTGGAGCGATTACAGTGTGAATATAAATGAAAGTTGTCTCTCATCTCCAGGCCCTGAATGCACCCCGGCTCTCTGCAGGCTCAGTGGAGCCCGGGTTCACTGCAGTCAGCGCTCCCCTGTGTTCCCTTCAGCATAGTGTGAAGGGCGGGGAAATGCATTGCTATCGGTTGTTCACTGTTACTATTCTAAATCTATGCTTGTTTATATTCCAGATTATGGCCCACACATCGGTCACGGTGACTACAGGTGGAGCTCCTGTGGGTCTGACTCGTCCAGCCACTCTAGTTTCCTAGAGAGGTAGGGTATAGACTCTGTACCATACTATATTTTACTGTACTACAGTATAGACTCTGTACCATACTATACTTTACTGTACTATACTACATACCATATCTCATCACCCCCGTTTCTCTCTTTCCCCGAAACAAAGGCATTGTCCTGTTTTCTTTCATTTCTGTATTTGGGGGGGGGTGTTCGTTTTACTTCGATGTCCTCCTGTATGTTTGCAGTGGAGCGTTCGCTTGCTCGCCGTGACTGTGTGGGAGGTGTTGTTTTCAACTCCTCTCCTCTCCTCTCCTCTCCTCTCCTCTCCTCTCCTCTCCTCTCCTCTCCTCTCCTCTCCTCTCCTCTCCTCTCCTCTCCTCTCCTCTCCTCTCCTCTCCTCTCCTCTCCTCTCCTCTCCTCCCTCCCCTCCCCTCCCCTCCCCTCTCCTCCCCTCCCCTCCCCTCCCCTCCCCTCCCCTCCCCTCCCCTCCCCTCCCCTCCTCTCATTGTGCTGCAGTCGGTTCCTTTTCTCTCTCCTTAGACTATAAATAGAGCGGTTCTCTAAGCCCTCTGCTTGTTTGCTGCCTGTTCACGTTCTGACTCTGACTTACCGTCTCTGTATTTGTGATTGGAGTGGGGAATCTAGTCCTCTGTACTCCACAAGTCTCTCTCTTTTACTGTCAGTACATCAGCTATTTGCATCATTTCAAACAGAATGCACATGACATAACATTACAGTATAAAGGCACTGTTTCACCGTCACTTTGAATATCTGAGGCAGCACATACAGTGAAGATATTGTAAATGATTTCCTGTGTGTCCACAGTGACCAGCTGGGAGTGTGTGAGCTTTCTGCCCGTGAGCGGTCCTTCGGCAGTGAAGAGAAGGCTGGTGCAGGAGGCCTGCTGCAGACTGACTACTGTAAGGACACGACAGAGAGCGAACCGGACAGAGACATTGAGCTGGAGCTGTCTGTACTAGACATGGAGGACATTGACCTGCAGGACAACAGTCAACAATCTGAGGTGCAGGGAAGTCGTTATGGCTGCGTTTACACAGGCATTCCAATTCTGATATTTTTTTCCCACTAGTTGGTCTTTTGACCAATCACATCATATATTTTCACGTCAGATCTTTTTCAGAGCTGATCACATTGGTCAAGAGACAAAGACCAGACAGAATTGGGCTGCCTGTGTAAACACAGCCAATATCCTCTTAATGTGTCACATTAATTGATTGATTTATTGATTGGTTGGTTGGTTGATTGATTGGTTGATTCATAATTTGTCTATGTCCTCCTAAAGTAGGATCTTTGTGGGAACTGTAATGTGGTACATCATGGGCTTGAGTGATGTCATCTCTGTGTGACTGGTTTTCTACTACATCACTGACTGACTTCTTATCCGGATGTCCTAGGAGTCCCTTGAGCTAAGGGACCCCCACCTCCTCACGCCTCCCAGCAGTGAACCCCAGAGGAGCCAGACGGACAAGCTGTCCGCTGACAAGATGGAGGCTCACCTGCTGAAGAAGATGGCCTTCAGGTGAGCTGGGTCAACTACTATCCTCGCCTCAACCAGTGTCTGGCAACACGAGGCTAGTAAACACAAAAACGCACCAGTAGCAAAGGATGAATATTGATGTGGTCCGTACCTCGTCTAGGACAATCATTTCAATTCAATAAACTTCATTTATCCCCAAGGGGCAATTCTTTTCGGCATGCATGGTCATAACGTGGTCATACACACATCACGTACACTTGGGTGAGAAAACCTGACCTAGAATAAACATGTGCTCCCTGTACTGCAGCTTCTCTGTTACTGTCAAGGAATATAAAATAGATCTCTTCTATTTCTTGTTCACTGATCGGAGCCCCTTCTGTACCTCTGTGTTCCAGGAAGTCTCTCTCCCCTGGAGGTCTGGGCTCGGGAGGCCTCAGTGTGGGGAAGCTGATGATGAGAACCGGCCCTCCAAGGCTTGGGGACATGGGCCCTCGCCCCAACACAGGCCCTGAGATGCTGCTCAACGGCAGTTGAGAGGGCAGAGACACCCCACCGCTACAAAGCTCCTAGAGCTGCTGTCACAGTAACATCTTAGGGTCGTATAGGCCTGTATCACCAGACACCGATCAGGCCCCCCCCCCCCCCCCCCCCCCCCTAATATCACTAGTAAAAAAGGGTACATGCAGTATGCTCCTTTAGACGACAGCGAGTGTCGTCTTCGAACTTGACAAAGAGAGACTTCTGGTTGAGACACAAACACCAATAGGCTTCTGGTTGAGACACAAACACCAATAGGCTTCTGGTTGAGACACAAACACCAATAGGCTTCTGGTTGAGACACAAACACCAATAGGCTTCATCCTATTTCCTCTTTTCTCACCCGGCAAGGTTGTCAATCAATTGGTTTATTTTTGTTCTTGGTTTTGATCATATGCTTGTGTGACCTGCTCGCTCGCCCCTGCCTTCAGGGAGGGTGATGATGGTGTTTAAAATGCTTCATATGGCATCCAATAGTCTTCTATTCATTAGTTTGACAAGGTTCACACAGTGACGAAGGTGCTCGGCACTATCGGGTGTGAAGGCTATCGGTATCTGTTGATATCGGATGATAACAATAACAATACAATACTATGTATCTGTCGTCATAGGAATGAAAATTCCAAGTCATCACGAAAATTCCAAGTCTTTACTTTCAAAAGGAGAGTGCTAATTGAGCAGGGTTCATAGGTCATGAAAGATGTTTAAGAAAGGAACAGGAAGACTGTGTTACCCTGTGTGTCATTTGTTGGTCTCGAGCATTTCATAGGCGAGATTCAAGATGATGACGATCAGTCAGATATCTCACCGGTGTCACCGCAGTCACGTGTGTGCACTTTAATTGTGGCCTTTCTTTCTTTCCTAGCCGTTTGTAAAATATCCCCTTATATTTAGGCCTAGCCATCGGGTGAATTCGTGGAAACCGCCAAGAAGTCCAACATGCATCAGCAATCCTAAATATGATCGACAGATGCCACCGTCATGTATGGCTATAGTCTGAGCAGCTGCATCCAGTGATTGAATCGTACTTATCTACTGTACTGTATATGAAATAATACATCATACTGACATTTATCTGTGCCCTGGAATCTCATGACATATCAGCTCTTTTTTAGTTCTGTGCATCAAACTCATAACCTGAGTTTACTATAACAGAGGATCAGCAAATCACCAGGTGAATCTAGTGTTCCTTCATGCTGCCTTTGTTTTGTCTCTGTTCTAACTTTTTACTAAATGTGTTTCGCTGTTGTTTTCTTTGAAGCATTGCTAACTTCCGTGAAGTTGTTTGTCGAAATATTTTGTATCAGGATCTCTGTTTTGTTTTGTTTTTGGTTGTCGTTTTTTTTTTTTAAAGAAATGAAACCAATTCATCAGTCTGTCTCTATGCTCGTGTTTCGATCAGGTCGTCGGTCAAACCGATACAGCCCGTCCTTGTTTTGTGATCGCTATAATTGTTCATGCATTGGCCTAAAAGGGTCGGTGTTATTTTACTGCAGTTCTGTGCACTGAACGTTCTGTTCGCTGTCTTCTCCTGCCTGTAGGGGTGAAGAGATTCGGGTGACGCTAAGTGTTACAGCACTTAGGAAAACTCTCCTATTTATAATAGGGTTTATTTTGTTACGGTCTGAAAGGAGGCAGACAGGCCTAGTGAGTGAGACACAACTTGACCAGTGCTTCCTGACCCTTAAGGACTGCCCTACAGACATACAGTATATTCCCTCTCTCACAAGGACTGTCAGTGGTCAACACTTTGTAAGCCTCCTGTAAGCATTAGCACCTCGCCTAATATATTTCTCTTGTTTGTTCCCTTTTCCTGTGTTAAGACTCAAGACGTCTTCTTAGTGCCATGTTATGTACAATCAATCACTTGAGTTCCTAATCGTCTCAACGGGGCCCTTTGGTGGGCACACATAGGAGGTCTGGCCCTAAAGGAGACGTGGCAGCGGCGTCTCTTAAGGTCTAGAACTGGTTTAAGCTGACGGGGCCGTATGGTGTTGTGATGACAGGCTGCTCTGCCTCCTGTAGTTCAGGTTTGTTCCAGCAGGGAGTACTAGAGCCCAGTCTCTGCAGCCCTCAGGGAGGAGTTCTATAGCTAAGCTACTGATCTGATCGCATCTTCAGCACTGAATATTATGGGTGATGAGCGCAAGTATTTACATGAATAATCTTGTTTAATGTAACTTTTCACCACATAAATGTGTTCAAGGAGTGATTTATCATTTTTGCTATGATGGTTATTTTCTTTGTTTTTTAAATTCAATTCCAATATTTGTATTATAACTCTGGTGGGAAGGGGTTGGGTACAATAAGAACATTATTGGGAGTTATGTAGATAGAATGAATCCCCTGTGTGTTCCAGTGCCTGTCTAATGAAGCACTGGTGTAAGGATCTGATCGCACCACACTTCCCACCCCATCACTGCCAGATGTTCTTACTACCCACTATTCAGCCAGTGTAACCCTACACCCCCAGGCCATGCATGCTAGTCCCTCTTATTGTTATGGCGAAGGAGGAATGATTCTGTAGTTGTGATACAACACACCCAGCGCTGTAAGTGTTCTTCACATGCCCACTGTGTGGCCACGCCAAGTATTGTAGTCTGCCTGCAGCATTTCACTGTTTACCGCTTTTGAAATGCTTTATTATTGATTATGATCAATTTATTATGATTATTATTACTTCCTTACTACCATCATTGGTTGTGTTGTAGTATTTTTCTCTGGATGTAGTATTTTTTTGCTTCAGTAGAATTTTGAAAATTTGCTGAATAGTTAACAAAGTTAGCAGAGAATGGTTTAATGTAAGCCGGGAAACATTTGCCTATTTGTTAATTGTGCAACTATGATGGAACTGATGTTCGAATATCTATGTCTGTATTAGACATTTTCTTTGCAAATCTATTGTTCAATTGAAATTGAAGTGTAAGTCAAGATGGTACACACATCCATCGTTATTTTATACAGCTGGCACCATCGTTAGATGGACTTACTGCTCATTTACAACAATATGTAATCAGATTTCAATAAATATTGTTTTAGAGGGACAAATAAATGTTCAGAAAGAGGGAACTCTTCAGACAACCTAAAAATGTCCACGTACATGAATAATATGTATTCCATTTATTTCATTTGAAATATCACTTTGTGAAAGGTTTTCTTTTGCTTATCTAATGGCATTGCAAGGCAGGGTTTAGTTTGATCTGCTGTACATACAGTATGTGTTCAGATGTGACCAGCCAACTGCCTGACTTGTTGATTCTCTTTGTTTCCTGTTTGCTCTTTCACTGACAGCGTGGCCAAGCAGAATCCTCTGATACTATTTGGATGAATCAGTATTACCTGTGAAATCAGAGGGAGATTTCAGTACCTGAAACATTGCATGCTAAAATAAATGGAAAAAACCCAACGAATAATGTGACTGTTTGCTGTTTCAACTGATTTGGGATCAAAATTATTCACACTCAAAAAAGTGTGAATAACACCGTGTCTCCATCTTGCGGTCTTTGGTGGGCTGTGACCGAGCCATATGGTAATATACACCATGTCTAAATATAGTGGGCTGTGACTACTCAGTTTCATGTGCTGCAGTTACGTAATACCTATCCAACTCACTTTCCCTCCAGCCCTAGGTAAACAGAATATGTCAGAGATGTAAACTTTTCTGACATTTCACACTCTTTAGTCCAGGAACATGATGAAACGAGCCTTGACGTTTTGGTGTTGCCCAACCTGCCACACCCTGATCTGTTCCACCTGTTTTTGTGCTTGTCTCCACCCCCCTCCAGGTGTCGCCCATCTTCCCCAGTATTTATCTGTTGCCAGTTCGTCTCGTCAAGCCGACCAGCTTGTTTTTCCTTACTCTTGTCTAGTCCTCCCAGTTCCGACCTTTTCTGCCCGCCTTGACCCTGAGCCCGCCTGCCATACCATTCACCCTGCCCTAACCTCGAGCCTGCCTGTCGTCCTGTACCCATCTGACTCTGACCTGGTTTACGAACTTCTGCCAGTTCTCGACTTGCCTCTTGCCTGCCCCTGTCTATTATTAAATATCAGAGACTCGAGCCATCTGCCTCCTGTGTCTGCATTTGGGTCTCATCCTGTGTCGGGATAGTACGAACTGGTCATGCCTGACCCAGCTGACTCAGCCCAGCTCCACAATGCTGTCTCCCAGCAAGGAGCCACCATTGGAAGACACGAGGAGTTACTGCCCCGGGACGTCTTCCTGTGGGCTTGGGAGAAGCCCCAAACCTCTCCACCATTCCTGCGGAATACCAGGACCTCCGGGAGGTTTTCAGCAAGGCCTGTGCCACCTCGCTTTGGCCCTATGACTGCGTCATCGACCTTCTCCTCGGACACTACACCTCCACAGGGGTGACTTTATTCCCTGTCTGGTCCGGAGACTAAAGCGATGAAAGGGTATATTGAGGACTCTCTTACTGCTGGGCTTATGCATCCCTCTTCCTCCCCCGCCGGCACAACATTCTTCTTTGTGGAGAAGAACGACAAGACTGTCACGACTCTCCTTGTTTGGACGGCATTCGGCGGTCGACGTCACCGGCCTTCTAGCTATCGCCGATCCACTTTTCATTTTCCATTTGTTTTGTCTTTGTCTTACAAACCTGGTTTCAATCCCTCAATTACTCTTAAAAACCATTACCCGCTACCACTCGTCTCCTCAGCTTTTGAGCCTCTCCAGGTGGTAACCACCTTCTCCAAGTTGGACCTTCGGAAAGAGTACCATCTGGTTCAGATACGGGAAGGGGATGAGTGGAAAACTGCCTTTAACACGGCTAGAGGGCACTACGAGTACCTGTTGATGTTGTTCAGACTGAACAACGCTCCTGCAGTGTTCTAGGCCTTGGTCAATGATGTGCTCCGAGACATGTTGAACCGATTTGTGTTTGTCTACCTTGATGACATCCTCTATTCCCGGTCAGCTCAAGAGCATGTCCGACAGGTCCTCCAGCGTCTCCTGGAGAACCAGCTGTTCATGATGATGGAGAAGTGTGAGTTCCATCGCACCACCATCTCCTTCCTAGGATACGTCACTGCAGGGAATGTTCAGATGGACTCTGACAAGGTGAGAGTGGTGGTGGATTGGCCTCAACCCACATCCAGAGTGCAGCTGCAGCGTTTCCTGGGGTTTTCCAATTTCTACCGTTGTTTCATCCGGGGCACCCTTGCTTCCCCTTCTCTGCACTCACCTCTCCAAAGGTGCCGTTCATATGGTCTCCAGCAACTGACCAGGCATTCTCTGACCTCCAGCAGCGATTCACTACAGCCCCCATCTTAATCCATCTGGACCCGTCCCGTCAGTTTGTGTTGGAGTCTCTGCCCAGGACCAGAAGCTGCATCCCTGTGCCTTCTTTTCCCATCGCCCATGCTCCATGCTCCTGTTCTGGAATGGGTACATTCCTCGAAACTCACCTGTCCGACCTTCTCCTCGGACACTACACCTCCACAGGGGTGACTTTATTCCCTGTCTGGTCCGGAGACTAAAGCGATGAAAGGGTATATTGAGGACTCTCTTACTGCTGGGCTTATGCATCCCTCTTCCTCCCCCGCCGGCACAACATTCTTCTTTGTGGAGAAGAACGACAAGACTGTCACGACTCTCCTTGTTTGGACGGCATTCGGCGGTCGACGTCACCGGCCTTCTAGCTATCGCCGATCCACTTTTCATTTTCCATTTGTTTTGTCTTTGTCTTACAAACCTGGTTTCAATCCCTCAATTACTCTTAAAAACCATTACCCGCTACCACTCGTCTCCTCAGCTTTTGAGCCTCTCCAGGTGGTAACCACCTTCTCCAAGTTGGACCTTCGGAAAGAGTACCATCTGGTTCAGATACGGGAAGGGGATGAGTGGAAAACTGCCTTTAACACGGCTAGAGGGCACTACGAGTACCTGTTGATGTTGTTCAGACTGAACAACGCTCCTGCAGTGTTCTAGGCCTTGGTCAATGATGTGCTCCGAGACATGTTGAACCGATTTGTGTTTGTCTACCTTGATGACATCCTCTATTCCCGGTCAGCTCAAGAGCATGTCCGACAGGTCCTCCAGCGTCTCCTGGAGAACCAGCTGTTCATGATGATGGAGAAGTGTGAGTTCCATCGCACCACCATCTCCTTCCTAGGATACGTCACTGCAGGGAATGTTCAGATGGACTCTGACAAGGTGAGAGTGGTGGTGGATTGGCCTCAACCCACATCCAGAGTGCAGCTGCAGCGTTTCCTGGGGTTTTCCAATTTCTACCGTTGTTTCATCCGGGGCACCCTTGCTTCCCCTTCTCTGCACTCACCTCTCCAAAGGTGCCGTTCATATGGTCTCCAGCAACTGACCAGGCATTCTCTGACCTCCAGCAGCGATTCACTACAGCCCCCATCTTAATCCATCTGGACCCGTCCCGTCAGTTTGTGTTGGAGTCTCTGCCCAGGACCAGAAGCTGCATCCCTGTGCCTTCTTTTCCCATCGCCCATGCTCCATGCTCCTGTTCTGGAATGGGTACATTCCTCGAAACTCACCTGTCACCCTGGCTCCCGTTGAACCTTGGATTTCATCCGACAGCATTTTTGGTGGCCCACCACGGTTCCTGATGTCTCTGCATTCATTGCCGCCTGTACTGTGTGTGTGCAGAAGAAGACTCCGTGGCAACTCTGGCTGGCCTCCTTCAACCACTTCCTGTCCCTCACCGCTCCTGGTCCCATCTATCTTTGACTTCGTCACGGGCCTCCCACCATCTGATGGCAACACCACTATCCTTACGGTGGTGGACCGGTTTTCCAAAGCCGCCCATTTTATTCCCCTTCCTAAGTTGCCCTCATCTAAGGAGACGGCCATGCTCATGGTGCAGCACGTCTTCCGGATCCATGGACTGCCGGTCAACATGGTCTCCGATTGCGGTCCCCAGTTCTCATCCCGGTTCTGGAAGGTGTTCTGCACCCTTATTGGGTCGTTGGCCAGTTTCCTCTAGTTTTCATTCCCAGTCCAACGGCCAGTTGGAGCAAGCCAATCAGGACCTGGAGACTACTTTTCACTGCCTCGTCTTCACTAATCCCACCACCTGGAGCCAGCAACTTGTGTGGGTCGAATATGCTCGTGACACCCTTCCCTGTTCTGCTTCCCAGAGCAAGAGACAGAGGTCAGCACACCTTCTGCCCAGGTATTTGTAAGTGTTTATGTGTATTCTGTGTCATTATTTAGTTAGCTAGTAAATAAATAATGAAACCAATTTGAGTACTTCTGAATAATGCTCAAGGCTGGGTTTTTTGCGGATCCAAGAAGGTTGCGACCGTTCAGACTACGAGACTGATACGAGGTAATGATTAATAAGTGACTGCTATCGATATATAAGTTATATATCTTCTAGAGTTTAATTCAGGAGATGGTAACTCGTTAAACAACTACTTCCATGGTGCCCCAAATCCTAATGTGTTAACTGTTACATTGTTAATTGAATCGAGTAACAATTAAACATAGTGGGTTAAATAAATAACAGTCATCAGATTAATGAAAGTAAAGTCACAACAGTGACCCAGTTATCAGAATAAATCTCCCCTCCGGATCAGATATATTTTTTGTCAATTATGAATGGAACATGCTTATAACATGCTTATAGATAAGTATGGCTGTGCCTCTACTGTTTGATTTGAAAGATGAGAAATACACCTGTCCCACCCAAGCTCTTCTGAATTTAGCATGTTCGGCATCACAGAGGTATGTCTCTTGTAATAGCGCAATGTCTGCTTTTTCCTTTTTGAGAGCACATAGTATCTTTTTCCATTTTATTGCATGACCTGGAGCATGGCAGTTCCATGTCAGTAGATTTAACGTACTCGTCAATGTCATCGAACAGTAATGGAAATCTAGTGCAAGTCATCTCTGGGTAAAGGTGGATAATAGTTACAGCTGCGATCACATAAAAGAAAAAGAAATGCTGTAGGTAAAAGAACAATCTCTAAACACCCCAGCCGAGTTCCCAAACAACTCGACATATCCTGTTGAATTTGTTAACCCCACACTCAGTCACAATTCTGTGTTCCCGAAAAATGTGAACAGTTCTCTCCCAAGAGAGAGAGAAACAAAATCATCCTCTCCTCATCCTCTCTGCCCGCATTAAGTGATAACGTAGCCCCCTTCCAGACCACAGTAATAAAAGAGAGGGATAAATTAAGTAAATAAAATCAATAGCCCAGCCTACAAATACATCCCCCAAAGCACATAGGCCTAATCGTTTGGACTAAATAAAACAGGAATGAGGCAGCAAATCCCTAAGACGGATCTATAGCATAAGTTGTTTGTTATTATTAAAACTAAATATCAACAGGATAAGGCGGTCATAACCATAGGCATAAAATGGACACACTGAGTCTCTCGTTAGGTCTGTAGATGTGTCGTAATCGACAGGCTATCAATGGTGAAGGCCTATGTGAAAATTATAGGCACAATATAAATTGACAATATCCGATCACTTTGTCTGCCAATTAGCCTATATGTTCTACATACAAGATAACAGGCTGTAAATGGTTCATTCTCTCACTTGACATAAAAGGGGAAATTAAAGTAGGCTAAACATTAGTAGGTCTAGGCTTCTCTCAGCTAAAATAACAAATAAAAGAAATAGATGGCTATAATGACATTTAACAGGGCTGGTGGGTCATTGGATGGCGGCCGTATGTTGTCTTACCTCCATTAGTAATAACAGCAATCGCTTTTAGTCATTGGTCCATTTCTCAGTGACCAGGATTGTCCTTCAAAAAACGTTTTGTCTCTTCGGGAGTTTTGAAGTGTTGCAGGGCTCCTTGATGAAGAATCCTGGGCTCGTTTGGGTATTTGAATCCCCTGATGATGCCGCAGTCAGTTAAGTGTTTCTTCACCTCGTCAAACTCTCGGCGCTTTCGGCGTATTCCAGCTGACAGGTCCTGGTGTAAAGTGAGTTTGGCGTTTCCCACTGTGATGGTGTTGTTTTTCGCCGCCTGCAGGACTCGTTCCTTGTCGGTGAATCTCAGGAAACGTATGGTGATTGAGCGTGGTGGTTGTCTGGCTGCTGGTGGGGGCCTCAGTGCTCGGTGAGCTCTCTCAAGTTCTATGGGCCTGTCGATGGACAGGTGGAGCCACTCTGGGAGTTTGTCTTGTAGGTAGCGGATCAGTGGCATGTTTCTCTCTTCTTTTTTGGCCTGGTTTAATAGAGCACTGTTATTCCTTCGCACCCTGTTTTCCAGGTCCTCTGTTTTCTCTTCCAGATGCTCTATTTTCTTTTTAGCATATGCTATTGTTTCCATGGGGTCTGGCTGTGAGTTTTCCATGCTGACCCTCAACACGGGGCCCCTCAGGGGTGCGTGCTAAGTCTCCTCTTGTACTCCCTGTTCACCCACGACTCCAACACCATCATTCGGTAGGCCTGATCACCGATGACGATGCAGTGGTTTAAAGTACTTAAGTAAAAATACTTTAAAGTACTACTCAGTTTCTTTGGGTATCTGTACATTACTATTTATATTTTTGACAACTTTTACTTTTAAACTGTACTTTTTACTCCATACATTTTCCCTGAAACTCAAAAGTGCTCGTGACATTTTGCATGCTTAGCAGGACAGGAAAATGGTTCAATTCACAAACTTATCAAGAGAACATCCCATGTCATCAATCTGCTGCCTCAGATATGGAGGACTCACTAAACAGAGAACAGCCCTGGTCATCCCTACTGTCTCTGATCTGGAGGACTCACTAAACAGAGAACATCCCTGGTCATCAATCTGCTGCCTCTGATATGGAGGACTCACTAAACAGAGAACATCCCTGGTCATCCCTACTGCCTCTGATCTGGAGGACTCACTAAACAGAGAACATCCCTGGTCATCCCTACTGTCTCTGATCTGGAGGACTCACTAAACAGAGAACATACCTGGTCATCCCTACTGCCTCTGATCTGGAGGACACACTAAACAGAGAACATCCCTGGTCATCCCTACTGCCTCTGATCTGGAGGACTCACTAAACAGAGAACATCCCTGGTCATCCCTACTGCCTCTGATTTGGAGGACTCACTAAACACACACGCTTTGTTTGTAAATAATGTCGGAGACATGGTGCTGTCTGGTTTGCTTAATATAAGGAATTTGAATTAAAGGAATTTGATTTATACTTTTACTTTTGATACTAAAGTATATTTTAAACCAAATACTTTTAGACTTTTACTCAAGTAGTATTTTACTGGGTGACTTTCACTTTTACTTGAGTCATTTTCTATTAAGGTATCTTTACTCAACTATGTCAATTGTGTACTTTTTTCACCACTGCAACAATGAGACAGTCTATAGGGAGGTCAGAGACATGGTAGTGTAGTGACAGGACAACAACCTCTTCCTCAATGTCAGCAAGATACAGGAGCTGATCGTGGACTACAGGAAACGAAGGGGCTATTGTGGAGCGGGTTTGAGTGCTACAAGTTCCTTGCCTCCCACATCACTGAGGCTCTATCATGGTCCAAACACACCAACACAGTCGTGAAGAAGGCACGACAAAGCCTCTTCCCCCTCAGAAGGCTGTATAGATTTGGCATGGGCCCTGAGATCTCCAAAAAGTTCTACAGCTGCACCATTGAGAGCATCTTGACTGGCTGCATCACCGGTTGGTATGGCAACTGCTTGGCATTCGACCACAAGGTGCTGCAGAGGGTATTGCCTATGGCCTAGTACATCACTGGGGCCAAACTCCCTGCCATCCAGGATGTCTATATCAGGCGGTGTCAGAGGAAGTCCCTAAAAATGGTCAAAGACTCCAGCCACCCAAGTTATAGACTGTTTTCTCTGCTACTGCATGGCAAGCGGTACCAATGCACCAAGTCTGGAACCAACAGGACCCTGAACAGCTTAAACCCCCAAGCCATAAGACTACTAAATAGTTATGTAAATAGTTAACTTACTGTTACTTACTGTTATCTGTCACTTTATTCCTAGTTATATCTACCTCAATGACCTCGTACCCCTGCGCATCGACTTGGTATTGGTACCCCTTGTATATAGCCAAGTTATCATTACACATATCTATTATTACTTTTATTGTTATGTGGTTCATTTTTCTATTATTTCTCTATTTTCTTCGTCTCTGCATTGCTGGGATAGGGCCCATAAGTAAGCATTTCACTGTTGTTTACGAAGCATGTGACTAATACAATGTTGTTTTATTTGACTATAATTTTGTCTTCCTGTTTTACACTTCTGCAAAAATATTTATTATATTCTACTGAACCATTTACTTTATGTTTGTATTATTTTATATGTTGTATTATTTCTTATTGTTGATGCATTGTCGAGAAGAAACCTGCAAGTAAGCATTTCGTTGGACGGTGTATATATACACCAGGTGTATCCCGTTCATACAACTAATAAAAACTTGAAACTTGATGACTGAATCATATGCAGAATATGTTTATCTGTCACTTATTTGACACTTCATTCGATTTTTATCCGACATTGTCTCTCAATTTTCTCATATAGCCTTGTTTTATTATTTTGCAAAGATACACTTTGAAATGTAATACTGGTCTGGATGACAATAACCAGATAGGTCTCAGGGAATGCTTTTCCTGATACACGCGAAGGAGGTGTGTTGTACTGCGCATGCGCCAACGCAGTAGGTTTTTTTGCGTTGTGTTTACAGCCCTAAATGCTGTTGCAGATGTAGCTAGCTTCCTAGCTAGCGCAATGTTATGGTAACCGTCTTTGGAATAACACACAATTGTCGAAACAGGTAAGATATTCGACACGTATGTGCATGTCTGTGTTTAAATAAATAAGCTGAGTGTCTCCTCTGAACAGGACACTTTTAGCCTGGAGATATTTTGAAGTGCTGTTAAATAGCTGGCTACTGTAACTAAGCCAACATTAGCTCAGTGGGCTGCCGAACGTTCAAGGTTTGTGCATCACTTTGAAGGCCGAGCGGTTTCGCTGACGGTTTTATGTCCGAACTAGACACTAACGTTAGCTAGTGTTCCTCCAACTAGTGTAATGGCAAATGCACATTTCTGCATAAACTCGGGGCATCACGAAGTTGGCTGGAGAAAGCAGAGTTATGTAGCTAGCTAGGCTAGCGGGTGTAACGTAACGAGGTAGTGCTTTCGCTGCTTGCTTTTCTCGGTATCTAACTACAGTAGCAATCTAACATTAGCGAGCTAGTTCGCTCTACCCGGTCACAGCCAGCTACAGTTTCTTGTACTCAACCGTGTGTCAACTGGAAATGCATTTGTTTGCAGAAACAACTACCGCTCTATCGTAACCTTACGTTGGCGTTATTTGCAAATGACGGGGACTGCTAAATTCGCTAGCTAGCTAACAGTAGTTGCTGGGTTCGGTAGTTGTAATATTCTATAATCTGTATTGGCAGATGACTAGTTAGCCAGCTAGTTAGTGGCCCCCTGATGATTTACAGGACACATGACGTAAATGACCACGGATAGCCTATATGTTACCCGTAACGTTAGATGACATGTCAGGGACAACTAGTTGACCCTGACAGCCTTGACGTCAGTTAGCTATGGTAAGACTGACTAACGACGACTGTGGAATTTAGCCAAATGGATATGAATTAGTCCTCAGCATTAACACGTGCCGCATTTCTCTGGTGCCTGTAGTTTGAAAGAAGTATGGAACGCCGTTTGAACGTGTACCTTTTTTTGACACGCAAAGAAAAGACCCAATTGGAGTTCCATAGAGAAGCCCTTTCTCCCTTGGTGATTATGAGTAGCGGTAGTCATGGTAACGGAGCCCAGGCCAGTTGAAGTTTGTTCACTCACCTGAAATACAGGCAGCAGTCGACAAAAACAACTATTTGTCACACCCTCCTCCTGAGCCATATTCAAATATTTGCATAAAAACCTACAGGTGCTCACAGTAAGGGAAAGTTCCCTGGCCTACAGTTATCTATGATCAGTGTTTGTTGGAGTTGTTGTTGACTGTGTGCAGTTCTGAATTCTGTGCCAGGCTTTCCATTGTGCAGATAGCTCACCCCACGTAGCCATCAATGGTGTGCAACTCCAGGTATAGGCCCTGCTGTTGTTGCATTATGTCAGCCAGTCAGCCTGGCAGTAGCATCTAGGATGTGTACTATTGACAGCCATCTCCAGGACAGGAGTCAGACAGGATAAGGCTTGCACTTGCCCCATGAGAACTTTCACAAGTGGTGTTCGGAGCGAACCTATTACTAAACAAAATAGTCAGTTGTTCTGGAGGATGTCTCCTATGAGTCATTCCACCTCAAAAAGCACATTAAAGAGGATTTTGTTACTCACCATCTCAGATTGTTCTGAAATTGTTTCTGTAGTAAGAAACAGTTAAGATTAGCCTTCCTGAAGCATGATTTTGTTAAAATATAATTAGATCTCTATGAAATTAAGCCTCTGCACCCAAATTGTCCCTTTTTAATTGATAGGATTCATATAATCTCCAATACATTTTGTACCTAACATTCAATGCAAGCCATTGAAGTCATTTGCATTCTTTACCAGCTGCCGCTGTTCCTGCTACTGCCACCACACCCTAGCGAATGTTGTGTGGTCTGTGCATCAATATTTTTTTGTATGTCAGAAAGCCATTTGCATTGCTAGTTATAGCCTACTGTTAGCTAGCTAGCTAACATTGAACCTAGTTGGTTAGCTTTAGCTCCCTGCTGACTCATACTACAGAATTTCATACACGGTGGCTAGCTATGAAAATCCGTTTTTATTGCTAGTAGTATGGGTTGGGGTTGTGATTCATTGTTTAGATAACTAACTAACTAGCTACATGTCTAAACAAAATATTCCACTTCGCTAGATGATTACATGACCCATCCACTTAGCCAGTGTGTCTGGGGGTGATTATGACTATCTACCACTTAGCTAGAGGTGACTGGGAGGTGCTTTTAGCATTTCTTTCACACGACCCATCAATTTAGACAAGTGTGTCTGGGTAAGCATCATCTAATAATGATAAAATATTTATAAAATATTTTTCTGTGTACTTTCTATTTTTGATATTGCTACTATGCACATGCAAGTAACCATTTCACTGTACTGTTTACACCTTCTGTATCCTGTGCATGTGACAAATAAACTTTGATTTAATTTGATATAGTGTGTGTGACCTGCACTAAAGTCCGATTGGAATATAGGCCAAGGACTAGATAAAGTGTATTTTTTTTGCTACATAAAACCGAATCGAGGGAGTCGGTCACATATACATACGTTGTATTCAGACCCTTTCACTCCCCGGGCGCTGAAGACATGGATGTCGATTAACTCTGTTTCAGAGTTGTTGGGTTAAATGCGGAAGACACATTTCATTTGAAGTCATTCAGTTGTATAACTAACTAGGTACCCTCCCCTTTTCATCAATCTACAGACAATACCCCATAATGACAAAGCGAAAACAGGTTTTAAGAAATGTTTGCAAATGTATTAAATATAAATAACGGAAATACCTTATTTACTTGAGTATTCAGACCCTTTGCTATGAGACTCGAAATTGAGCTCAGATGCATCCTGTTACCGCTGATCAACCTTTAGATGTTTCTACAACTTGATGGGAGTCCACCTGTGGTAAATTAAATTGATTGGACATGATTTGGAAAGGCACACACCTGTCTTTATAAGGTCCTGCAGTTGAAAGTGCATGTCAGAACAAAAACCAAGCCATGAGGTTGAAGGAATTGTCCTTTGAGCTCCGAGACAGGATTGTGTCAAGGCACAGATCTGGGGAAGGGTACCTTCCAAAAAAGCCAGGAAGGGGTTATTGTGACAGAGTAAGAACCAAAGTGTTGGTCAGTGTTTCCCAGTGGACCCCAAGGTCCCCAAGAACACAGTGGCCTTCATAATTCTTAAATGGAACATTTGGAACTACCAAGACTCTTCAGAAGCTGGCCGCCCAGCCAAATTGAGCAATCAGGGGAGCGGGGCCTTGGTCACGGAGGAGATCAAGAACCCGACGGTTACTCTGACAGAGCTCCAGAGTTTCTCTGTGGAGATGGGAGAAACTTCCTGACGCACAATCATCTCTGCAGCACTCCACCAATCAGGCCTTTATGGTAGAGTGGCCAGATGGAAGCCTCTCCTCAGTAAAAGGCACATGACAGCCCGCTTGGAGTTTGCCAAAAGGCACCTGAAGACTCTCAGAGAAACAAGGTTCTCTGGTCTGATGAAACCAAGATTGAACTCTTTTGGCCTGAATGCCAAGTGTCACTTCTGGAGGAAACCTGGCACCATCCCTACGGTGAAGCATGGTGGTGGCAGCATCATGCTGTGGGGATGTTTTTCAGCAGCAGGGACTGGGATACTAGTCAGGATCGAGGGAAAGATGAATGGAGCAAAGTACAGACAAATCCTTATTGAAACTTGCTCCAGATCGATCAGGACCTCAGTCTGGGGTGAAGGTTCACCTTCCAAAAGGACAACGACCCTAAGCACGGTAGAAAATGAACAATCAATTGAGATAAATACATTAGGCCCTTATGGATTTCACATGACTGGGCAACGACGTTGGAGGTGGTGTATGGTAGAAAATGAACAATCAATTGAGATAAATACATTAGGCCCTTATGGATTTCACATGACTGGGCAACGACGTTGGAGGTGGTGTATGGTAGAAAATGAACAATCAATTGAGAAATACATTAGGCCCTTATGGATTTCACATGACTGGGCAACGACGTTGGAGGTGGTGTATGGTAGAAAATGAACAATCAATTGAGATAAATTAATTAGGCCCTTATTGATTTCACATGACTGGGCAACGACGTTGGAGGTGGTGTATGGTAGAAAATGAACAATCAATTGAGATAAATACATTAGGCCCTTATGGATTTCACATGACTGGGCAACGACGTTGGAGGTGGTGTATGGTAGAAAATGAACAATCAATTGAGATAAATTAATTAGGCCCTTATGGATTTCACATGACTGGGCAACGACGTTGGAGGTGGTGTATGGTAGAAAATGAACAATCAATTGAGATAAATTAATTAGGCCCTTATGGATTTCACATGACTTGGCAACGACGTTGGAGGTGGTGTATGGTAGAAAATGAACAATCAATTGAGATAAATACATTAGGCCCTTATGGATTTCACATGACTGGGCAGCGACGTTGGAGGTGGTGTATGGTAGAAAATGAACAATCAATTGAGATAAATTAATTAGGCCCTTATGGATTTCACATGACTGGGCAACGACGTTGGAGGTGGTGTATGGTAGAAAATGAACAATCAATTGAGATAAATTAATTAGGCCCTTATGGATTTCACATGACTGGGCAACGACGTTGGAGGTGGTGTATGGTAGAAAATGAACAATCAATTGAGATAAATACATTAGGCCCTTATGGATTTCACATGACTGGGCAACGACGTTGGAGGTGGTGTATGGTAGAAAATGAACAATCAATTGAGATAAATACATTAGGCCCTTATGGATTTCACATGACTGGGCAGCGACGTTGGAGGTGGTGTATGGTAGAAAATGAACAATCAATTTAAATAAATAAATTAGGCCCTTATGGATTTCACATGACTGGGCAACGACGTTGGAGGTGGTGTATGGTAGAAAATGAACAATCAATTGAGATAAATACATTAGGCCCTTATGGATTTCACATGACTGGGCAACGACGTTGGAGGTGGTGTATGGTAGAAAATGAACAATCAATTGAAATAAATAAATTAGGCCCTTATGGATTTCACATGACTGGGCAACGACGTTGGAGGTGGTGTATGGTAGAAAATGAACAATCAATTGAGATAAATACATTAGGCCCTTATGGATTTCACATGACTGGGCAACGACGTTGGAGGTGGTGTATGGTAGAAAATGAACAATCAATTGAGATAAATACATTAGGCCCTTATGGATTTCACATGACTGGGCAGCGACGTTGGAGGTGGTGTATGGTAGAAAATGAACAATCAATTTAAATAAATAAATTAGGCCCTTATGGATTTCACATGACTGGGCAACGACGTTGGAGTTGGTGTATGGTAGAAAATGAACAATCAATTGAAATAAATTAATTAGGCCCTTATGGATTTCACATGACTGGGCAACGACGTTGGAGGTGGTGTATGGTAGAAAATGAAACAATCAATTCTCTAGCAACAGCTCGTGTGGACATTCCTGCACTCAGCATGCCAATTGCGTGCTCCATCAAAATGTGAGAGTAATAAGCTTTTTGTGCCTATGGAACAATTCTGGGGTCTTTTTATTTACTCATATGAAACATGGGACAAACACCACATGTTGCGTTTTTATCATTTTGTTCAGCGTAGAAGCGTAAAAGGGCAGGATACCGTTTATCTTCCACATAATACTGTTTTAGTAGGTTATGATAGGAAACAGTGTAAGATCTCTTCGCGAATATCCGTTAACCACCCCGAGCCACTGTAAGCTTGTGACGGAGTGCCTTCTTCTGAATAAGATGGTTATCATCAACCGCACAATGTGATTCAGTGACTGTCACCGTTTCTCTCTTTCCTTTCCCGTCTCTCTCTCTGTCTCTCGTCTTTTGTGCATCGCCACTCGTGATTCGACTGTCCCAAGCTCAACTCTGTAAACCCCCCCCCCCCCACCCCCCTGTCTCTGCCTTTTTAAATCACTGCAGCGAATTTGGTTGAAGCTAGCCTATGTGTTGCAAGCCTGAGTATTCACACTCACGGTCTTCCTCTCCCTTGTGAAGTGAAATGAGATGCACTGAGAGAAGAGGGAGAGCTCAGCTGGCCTGGCAGGCCTTTAAAGCAGCCAGTTCAGCTGGAGAGGGAGTGAGAGTGAAAGAGGGAAGAGAGTCAACTCCTCGATCACACCGACATTGCATTTTGGTACACCAGAAGTACATTCATTTCCGATGGAGCGCTGTGTTTGCCTTGTTGCGTTGCAGTTGCAGTGCGTTCTGCGTGGTGGATACGTTGGATTTATCGAATGTATGCGTCAGACCGTGTGCGTAGACGGCTCGACAGAAATGATAGCATGTTGAACTTTTGTTGCACCTATATCCAGATGATGCTGCGTACTATTTTGCGTAATGACACAATCGGTGTGATCGAAGGCTTTAAGAGTCCCCCTGCAGTGCCAGGACTGAAGACATAGCTGACCACCACTGAAAGGCTGTGGCAGCTGAGTAACGAGCCGCACCCAAGTAACCAACCTCGTCAGGCTAGGGTTTACTCGATACAACTGCCAAACTCCTCTCGTAGTCTGACTGATGACCATTTGTATGAGAGGCTTTATTAACAGCCCAGCCAACTGTAGAAGATCGGCTACATTAACCGTACCGCATTTTTGTCAAGATGTGGAACATCTCGAAATGTCAAGATGGTCCCTCTGAAGGGATAAATAGGTGGTGTTGTCATGGCGACACCTAGCTGACATGACAGCTAGCTAGGCAGGACAGAAGATGGCTCAGCAGTCATAGCGTTGGCTCAGCAGTCATAGCGTTGGCTCAGCAGTCATAGCGTTGGCTCAGCAGTCATAGCGTTGGCTCAGCAGTCATAGCGTTGGCTCAGCAGTCATAGCGTTGGCTCAGCAGTCATAGCGTTGGCTCAGCAGTCATAGCGTTGGCTCAGCAGTCATAGCGTTGGCTCAGCAGTCATAGCGTTGGCTCAGCAGTCATAGCGTTGGCTCAGCAGTCATAGCGTTGGCTCAGCAGTCATAGCGTTGGCTCAGCAGTCAGCGTTGGCTCAGCAGTCATAGCGTTGGCTCAGCAGTCATAGCGTTGGCTCAGCAGTCATAGCGTTGGCTCAGCAGTCAGCGTTGGCTCAGCAGTCATAGCGTTGGCTCAGCAGTCATAGCGTTGGCTCAGCAGTCATAGCGTTGGCTCAGCAGTCATAGCGTTGGCTCAGCAGTCATAGCGTTGGCTCAGCAGTCATAGTGTTAGCTCAGCAGTCATAGTGTTAGCTCAGCAGACTTAGCATTACCCCCATTTGCTTTCTTCCTATACATGTGTTAGAGAGAAAGGGAGGGAGGGGGGAAACATCAGCAGCTTGTATTTCAGTCTTTCTTGTTTGTCCAGTTTGTTGTTCTGGTCTCCATTTAGCTGTAATGTCCCGAGGCAGTGAGTGAGAGAGGGGTAAGGAGAGAGAGGTAACAAGAGAGGGAGCTACACAGACAGAGGGAGAGGGGGAGCTACACAGACAGAGGGAGCTACACAGACAGAGGGAGCTACACAGACAGAGGGAGCTACACAGACAGAGGGAGCTACACAGACAGAGGGAGCTACACAGACAGAGGGAGCTACACAGACAGAGGGAGCTACACAGACAGAGGGAGCTACGGAGACGGACGGAGGGAGCTACAGAGAGAGAGAGAGAGAGAGAGAGAGAGAGAGAGAGAGAGAGAGAGAGAGAGAGAGAGAGAGAGAGAGAGAGAGAGAGAGAGAGAGAGAGAGAGAGAGAGAGAGAGAGAGAGAGAGAGAGAGAGAGAGAGAGAGAGAGAGAGAGAGAGAGAGAGAGAGAGAGAGAGAGAGAGAGAGAGAGAGAGAGAGAGATTAAAGCTAGTGAGGGAGATGGGAGCTGCTCTGACAGATGATGCTTATAAAGCTAGTGAGGGAGATGGGAGCTGCTCTGACAGATGGTGTTTAAAGCTAGTGAGGGAGATGGGAGCTGCTCTGACAGATGGTGCTTAAAGCTAGTGAGGGAGATGGGAGCTGATCTGACAGATGGTGCTTAAAGCTAGTGAGGGAGATGGGAGTTGATCTGACAGATGGTGCTTAAAGCTAGTGTGGGAGATGGGAGCTGCTCTGACAGATGGTGCTTAAAGCTAGTGAGGGAGATGGGAGTTGATCTGACAGATGGTGCTTAAAGCTAGTGAGGGAGATGGGAGCTGCTCTGACTGATGGTGCTTAAAGCTAGTGAGGGAGATGGGAGTTGCTCTGACAGATGGTGCTTAAAGCTAGTGTGGGAGATGGGAGCTGCTCTGACAGATGGTGCTTAAAGCTAGTGAGGGAGATGGGAGTTGATCTGACAGATGGTGCTTAAAGCTAGTGTGGGAGATGGGAGCTGCTCTGACAGATGGTGCTTAAAGCTAGTGAGGGAGATGGGAGTTGATCTGACAGATGGTGCTTAAAGCTAGTGAGGGAGATGGGAGCTGCTCTGACTGATGGTGCTTAAAGCTAGTGAGGGAGATGGGAGTTGCTCTGACAGATGGTGCTTAAAGCTAGTGTGGGAGATGGGAGCTGCTCTGACAGATGGTGCTTAAAGCTAGTGAGGGAGATGGGAGTTGATCTGACAGATGGTGCTTAAAGCTAGTGAGGGAGATGGGAGCTGCTCTGACTGATGGTGCTTAAAGCTAGTGAGGGAGATGGGAGTTGCTCTGACAGATGGTGCTTAAAGCTAGTGAGGGAGATGGGAGCTGCTCTGACAGATGGTGCTTAAAGCTAGTGAGGGAGATGGGAGTTGATCTGACAGATGAGTTTATTACCCCAATGTTAAAAAATAATTACCAATGTTTACGTTGTTTGCAAAGTGATATGTGACACGTATTAATACCAAAATAACATGTAAAAAAATAAATGTGGGTCTCAAAACAGGTAGGGCAGTGCACCACCTGCACCTGAATGACATGTCGCCTCTGGAAATAGCATCTTGTGAGTGAGTCAGTGCACGTTGTTTTCGGTTTCAGCCAGTGTATTCCGTGTCTGATTGTACGTTCATGCATGTGACTGTCTAACCATCCCATGTGTGTGTTTTGAAGTTCTGCCTGTGTGCATCTGTGTTGTGTGTCTGTGTGACTTGAAAATAATGATGCACACATCTCACTGTTCATTGTGCACGTGAAGGCAATGCCGCTCATTTGAGACCAAGCTTTAACTTCCTGACTTATGTCTTGATTTTGCTTCAATATATCCACATAATTTTCCTCCCTCATGTCGCCATCTATTTTGTGAAGTGCACCAGTCCCGGAAGCACCAGTGACTCGGTCAATAAAATAGTGGTCAGATGAAGCAGATGCTAAGCTACAGGACTGTTTTGCTGGAACATGTTCCGTGTTTCTTCCGATGGCATTGAGGAGTACACCACATCAGTCACTGGCTTCATCAATAAGTGCATCGGTATGTACATACCCCAACCAGAAGCCATGAATTACAGGCAACGTCCACACTGAGCTATAGGGTAGAGTTTCCTCTTTCAAGGAGCGTGACTCTAACCTTGATGCTTATAAGAAATCCCGCTATGCCTTCCGACGAACCATTAAAAAGGCAAAGTGTCAATACAGGACTAAGATCGAATCGTACTACACCGGCTCAATGCTCGTCGGATGTGGCAGGGCTTGCAAAACTATTACAGACGGACTACAAAGGAAGCACAGCTGCAAGCTTCCCAGTGACACAAGCCTACCAGACGAGCTAAATTGCTTCTATGCTTTCTTCAAGGCGAGTAACACTGAAACATGCATGACAGAGGATCACGTCTGCTGCAGGCACAAGCGTTTCAGTCCATGACAGAGGGTATCACGTCTGCTGCAGGCACAAGCGTTTCAGTCCATGACAGAGGGTATCACGTCTGCTGCAGGCACAAGCATTTCAGTTCCATGACAGAGGGTATCACGTCTGCTGCAGGCACAAGCGTTTCAGTCCATGACAGAGGGTCACGTCTGCTGCAGGCACAAGCGTTTAGGTCCATGACAGAGGGTATCACATCTGCTGCAGGCACAAGCGTTTCAGTCCATGACAGAGGGTATCACGTCTGCTGCAGGCACAAGCATTTCAGTTCCATGACAGAGGGTATCACGTCTGCTGCAGGCACAAGCGTTTCAGTCCATGACAGAGGATCACGTCTGCTGCAGGCACAAGCGTTTAGGTCCATGACAGAGGGTATCACATCTGCTGCAGGCACAAGCGTTTCAGTCCATGACAGAGGGTATCACGTCTGCTGCAGGCACAAGCGTTTCAGTCCATGACAGAGGATCACGTCTGCTGCAGGCACAAGCGTTTCAGTCCATGACAGAGGGTATCACGTCTGCTGCAGGCACAAACGTTTCAGTCCATGACAGAGGGTATCACGTCTGCTGCAGGCACAAGCGTTTCAATTCCATGACAGAGGATCACGTCTGCTGCAGGCACAAGCGTTTCAGTCCATGACAGAGGATCACGTCTGCTGCAGGCACAAGCGTTTCAGTCCATGACAGAGGATCACGTCTACTGCAGGCACAAGCGTTTCAGTCCATGACAGAGGGTATCACGTCTGCTGCAGGCACAAGCGTTTCAGTCCATGACAGAGGGTATCACGTCTGCTGCAGGCACAAGCGTTTCAGTCCATGACAGAGGATCACGTCTGCTGCAGGCACAAGCGTTTCAGTCCATGACAGAGGGTATCACGTCTGCTGCAGGCACAAGCGTTTCAGTCCATGACAGAGGATCACGTCTGCTGCAGGCACAAGCGTTTCAGTCCATGACAGAGGGTATCACGTCTGCTGCAGGCACAAGCGTTTCAGTCCATGACAGAGGGTATCACGTCTACTGCAGGCACAAGCGTTTCAGTCCATGACAGAGGGTATCACGTCTGCTGCAGGCACAAGCGTTTTAGTCCATGACAGAGGGTATCACGTCTGCTGCAGGCACAAGCGTTTCAGTCCATGACAGAGGGTATCACGTCTGCTGCAGGCACAAGCGTTTCAGTCCATGACAGAGGGTATCACGTCTGCTGCAGGCACAGTTGATGAGCTTTTTTCTTGAGTCAGTTGTTTGAATTGAGCTTGATAGTGTGTTCATGTTTCAAACATGTTCTCAAATGCCAGCAGCGGTATGACAACCAGCACATTCATGAGCAGCAAAACAACTTTCCTCAGTACGAAATCCTCGAAGACCCACTGTGCTGTCAGACTCCGCATGATATCGCTGGTCCAAATGTCAGCCGTGAAGCTAATAGCAGTGACGATATTACCGTGTAACTCCTGTAGGGCAACATCTGAAAAATAGCGCACTTGGTAGCGTGTACCGGTGCCCGACCAGTCGGCAAAAGCCAACATCACTCACGACAGAGAACGGTTGATTGTCATGGGCAATGAATTCCATTATCTTGGCTTTAATGGATTTCACCTTCGAGTTGTCTCTGAAATGTTCTTACTCTGTCAAATGGCTGCTCGACTTGTTGACTGCTCGAGCCACACAGCAGACGTTGTGTGCTAGGTTAGGAATGCTGTGTTGCACGTGTAGTGCTACATTTTACGTGGCATCATTACGTCATGTACCTAATTATATTAGGTATTCACGTCAGCTTTGACATCGGTTTGGAAACATCGGGGCGTTAAACTAGACATTCCAATATGTTCACCGATATATTGTGCATCCATAGGGTAAGATGAGGGTACGAGGGTAAGATGAGGGTATGAGGGTAAGATGAACGTAGCAAAGTACAGAGGGGTCCTTGATGAAAACCTGACGACATATGTAATGGGGAACAAAAATAAAAATGGCCAACAATTCACACAATGAGACAATGCAATGTGCAAGCATTTTGCGGGAGACCGTTGAGACGTTCTGGAGAGAGGCTCGCCTATATCTTCACCACACACCCCTCCCCTTCTTCTTGTCTCAACACTTTAAACTATACTCAAGACACATTATCTTCACACGTAATTGAGATGCTTTCGGTGACAGCCGCAACACAATAATCAATTAGGCCCATTGCCACCCGCGCTGCCCAAATTGAAGAAGATAATGATCCTCGATTCCTCTGTGGTTTAAGTCATGCTTTCTGGTGAAGTGTTTTGAGCGATTCCATTTAGTTCTGTATCGACAGGAGAAATTAGGACAATTTATGTAAATGTATTTTCCATTTACTTCCCTATTGGTCCCATTTCTCGCCTGTTCTATTGGTTTTCATATCAACTTTATTTCCTTGTCCAGAAGCCAAAGGCACAATCCTAGTCAAATGATCAACCCCATCCTAGTTTTTGGAGATTTAATCTCTGTCACATATGGAACCGCTATCAGGTGCGCTGTTTAGAATGGTGTTTTCCCCTCTAAATGCATTTTCAAATGTTTCAAAACAATGTTTCATTAGCTGCTTCATTGCATGAGTTTCATGGTCTGCTAAGATGCATTACCATAATCCAAGTCTTATTTCTGTCATTCCCAGTGGGGGGGGACACCCTAATGGGTTATATGCACCCAATGCATATGGATCCGGTAGATTTCTCAATCCAACTGAATCGCAATAGTTTCAAACTAAAATGTATCTTTCCGGTATCGTATTGGAGCCCAGTGCCTTCAGGAAGTATTCACACCCCTTGACTTTTTCCACATTTTGTTGTGTTACAGCCTGACTTTATAATGGGTCAAATTGAGATCCCCTCCCCATTATGTCAAAGTGGAATAATGTTTACAAATGGATAAAAAATGAAAAGCTGAAAGTCAATAAGTATATTAACCCCTTTGTTATGGCAAGCCAAAAGAAGTTCAGGAGTAAAAATGTGCTTAACAAGTCACAATCAGTTGCATGGACTCACTCTGTGTGCTATAATAGTGTTTAACATTATTTTTTAATGACTACCTCATCTCTATACCCCACACATACAATTATCTGTTAAACTCAATTATTGCACATTGTATGTGGTCCATTCAAGTCCCTCAGTCAAGCAGGGAATTTCAAACACAGATTCAACCACAAAGACCAGGGATAATTTCCAATGCCTCGCTAAGAGGAGGGGGGGGGGGGGACATCGAATATCCATTTGATCATGGTGAAGTTATTAATTACACTTTGGATGGTGTATCAATACAACCAGTCACGACGAAGATACGGGCGTCCTTCCTAACTCAGTAGCTGGAGAAGGAAACTGCTCAGAGAATTCATCATGAGGCCAATGGTGACTTTAAAACAGTTACAGGGTTTAATGGCTGTGAGTAGGAGACAACTGAGGATGGATCAACAACATTGTAGTTATTCCACAATACTAACCTTATTGACAGAGTGAAAAGAAGGAAGCCTGTATAGAATACAAATATTCCAAAACATGGCCCCTGTTTGCAACAAGCCACTAAAGTAATACTGCAAAAATTGTGGCAAAGCAATTCACTTTTTGTCCTGAATACAAAGTGTAATGTTTGGGGCAAATCCAATACAGCACATTACTGAGTACCACTCCATATTTTCAAGCATATTAGTGGCTGCATCATGTTATGGGTATGCTTGTGGTCATTAAGGACTAGGGAGATTTTCAGGATAAAAAATAAATGGAATGGAGCTAAGCACAGGTACAATCGTAGAGGAAAACCTGGTTCAGTCTGCTTTCCACCAGACACGGGGAGATGAATTCACCTTTCAGCAGGTCAATAACTTAAATCATGGTCAAATCTACACTGGAGTTGCTTACCAAGATGACTGTGTTCCTGAGTGGCGGAGTTACAGTTTTAACTTAAATCTGCTTGAACATCTATGCAAGACCTGAAAATGGTTGTCTAGCAATGATCATCAACCAATTTGACAGATTTTGAAAAGAATAATGGGCAAATGTTGCACAATCCAGGTGTAGAAAACTCTTAGAGACTTTCCCAGAAAGACTCACAGCTGTAATGCAGCCTAAGGCAATTCTAACGTATTGAGTTTGAATACTTATCTAATCAAGATATATTTGTTTTATTTTTCATTTATTTGTTGACAGTATTTTGTGTAGATTGTTGACAAACAAAAAGACGATTAAATCCATTTGAATCCGACTTTGTAACACAACAAAATGTGGAAAAAGTCAAGGGGTGTAAATTATTTCTGAAGGCACTGTATCTAGATCCGCATCAAATCGTGTTGAAAGGGAAAGATCCAGTGTAAACCTGGAATCGCACCATATGCTGTGTGGTCCTATAGAGCCCTATAGAATCCGCGATATGGACGGAATCAAGGAATCCAGACATTAAATCAGAATTCAACAATACTCAAAAATGTATTGAACTCAGTAGGAAATCAACTAAATGTATTGAACTTAGTAGGGAATCAACTAAATGTATTGAACTTAGTAGGAAATCAACTAAATGTATTGAACTCAGTAGGAAATCAACTAAATCTATTGAACTTAGTAGGGAATCAACTAAATGTATTGAACTTAGTAGGGAATCAACTAAATGTATTGAACTTAGTAGGAAATCAACTAAATGTATTGAACTCAGTAGGAAATCAACTAAATGTATTGAACTCAGTAGGGAATCAACTAAATGTATTGAACTTAGTAGGGAATCAACTAAATGTATTGAACTCAGTAGGAAATCAACTAAATGTATTGAACTCAGTAGGGAATCAACTAAATGTATTGAACTCAGTAGGAAATCAACTAAATGTATTGAACTCAGTAGGGAATCAACTAAATGTATTGAACTTAGTAGGGAATCAACTAAATTTATTGAACTTAGTAGGGAATCAACTAAATGTATTGAACTTAGTAGGGAATCAACTAAATGTATTGAACTTAGTAGGAAATCAACTAAATGTATTGAACTCAGTAGGAAATCAACTAAATGTATTGAACTTAGTAGGGAATCAACTAAATGTATTGAACTCAGTAGGAAATCAACTAAATGTATTGAACTCAGTAGGGAATCAACTAAATGTATTGAACTTAGTAGGGAATCAACTAAATGTATTGAACTTAGTAGGGAATCAACTAAATGTATTGAACTCAGTAGGAAATCAACTAAATGTATTGAACTCAGTAGGGAATCAACTAAATGTATTGAACTTAGTAGGGAATCAACTAAATGTATTGAACTTAGTAGGGAATCAACTAAATGTATTGAACTTAGTAGGGAATCAACTAAATGTATTGAACTCAGTAGGAAATCAACTAAATGTATTGAACTTAGTAGGGAATCAACTAAATGTATTGAACTTAGTAGGAAATCAACTAAATGTATTGAACTCAGTAGGGAATCAACTAAATGTATTGAACTTAGTAGGGAATCAACTAAATGTATTGAACTCAGTAGGAAATCAACTAAATGTATTGAACTCAGTAGGGAATCAACTAAATGTATTGAACTTAGTAGGAAATCAACTAAATGTATTGAACTTAGTAGGGAATCAACTAAATGTATTGAACTTAGTAGGAAATCAACTAAATGTATTGAACTCAGTAGGGAATCAACTAAATGTATTGAACTTAGTAGGGAATCAACTAAATGTATTGAACTCAGTAGGAAATCAACTAAATGTATTGAACTCAGTAGGGAATCAACTAAATGTATTGAACTTAGTAGGGAATCAACTAAATGTATTGAACTTAGTAGGGAATCAACTAAATGTATTGAACTTAGTAGGGAATCAACTAAATGTATTGAACTTAGTAGGGAATCAACTAAATGTATTGAACTCAGTAGGGAATCAACTAAATGTATTGAACTTAGTAGGGAATCAACTAAATGTATTGAACTCAGTAGGGAATCAACTAAATGTATTGAACTTAGTAGGAAATCAACTAAATGTATTGAACTTAGTAGGGAATCAACTAAATGTATTGAACTTAGTATGTGTCTAGCAGTATATGTTTTATAGTGAACTGTCAAGAATCCAGTGTATACATTATGGCAGATGGAAAGGCTTTCCCTGAAACGTAAAGGGTATTTCTAACATTGGTCTCCTGATGTGGTTTAAGCATTATTGGGAATTTAAGACCCTGCAATTTTGTTGTATTTTTCTATAAAATAAAAAGTGTGATTTTGAGAGAGCCTAAAAAATTCGAAGATTGCAGTTTTCAAAATAAATGGCCACTGGATTGATGTGAATATATCATGATATCATTCTGAAAGGGCAGTCATAGGCAGTTTTTTTTTGGGGGGGGGAATCCCTTTTCCCAGAAGGCAGTTGTCATTACATTAGCTTCATCGCTAACGGCTACACAAAGTTCTAGCGTTCATGTGCTGTTTTTTTTTTTTTTTTCACCTTTATTTAACCAGGTAGGCTAGTTGAGAACAAGTTCTCATTTGCAACTGCGACCTGGCCAAGATAAAGCATAGCAGTGTGAACAGACAACAGAGTTACACATGGAGTAAACAATTAACAAGTCAATAACACAGTAGAAAAAAAAGGGGAGTCTATATACATTGTGTGCAAAAGGCATGAGGAGGTAGGCGAATAATCACAATTTTGCAGATTAATAACACTGGAGTGATAAATGATCAGATGGCCATGTACAGGTAGAGATATTGGTGTGCAAAAGAGCAGAAAAGTAAATAAATAAAAACAGTATGGGGATGAGGCAGGTAAAAATGGGTGGGCTATTTACCGATAGACTATGTACAGCTGCAGCGATCGGTTAGCTGCTCAGATAGCAGATGTTTGAGGTTGGTGAGGGAGATAAAAGTCTCCAACTTCAGCGATTTTTGCAATTTGTTCCAGTCACAGGCAGCAGAGAACTGGAACGAAAGGCAGCGAAATGAGGTGTTGGCTTTAGGGATGATCAGTGAGATACACCTGCTGGAGCGCGTGCTACGGATGGGTGTTGCCATCGTGACCAGTGAACTGAGATAAGGCGGAGCTTTACCTAGCATGGACTTGTAGATGACCTGGAGCCAGTGGGTCTGGCGCCGAATATGTAGCGAGGGCCAGCCGACTAGAGCATACAAGTCGCAGTGGTGGGTGGTATAAGGTGCTTTAGTGACAAAACGGATGGCACTGTGATAAACTGCATCCAGTTTGCTGAGTAGAGTATTGGAAGCAATTTTGTAGATGACATCGCCGAAGTCGAGGATCGGTAGGATACTAGGGTAAGTTTGGCGGCGTGAGTGAAGGAGGCTTTGTTGCGGAATAGAAAGCCGATTCTTGATTTGATTTTCGATTGGAGATGTTTGATATGAGTCTGGAAGGAGAGTTTACAGTCTAGCCAGACACCTAGGTACTTATAGATGTCCACATATTCAAGGTCGGAACCATCCAGGGTGGTGATGCTGGTCAGGCGTGCGGGTGCAGGCATCGAACGGTTGAAAAGCATGCATTTGGTTTTACTAGAGTTTAAGAGCAGTTGGAGGCCACGGAAGGAGTGTTGTATGGCATTGAAGCTCGTTTGGAGGTTAGATAGCACAGTGTCCAAGGACGGGCCGGAAGTATATAGAATGGTGTCGTCTGCGTAGAGGTGGATCAGGGAAGAGCAACATCATTGATATATACAGAGAAAAGAGTCGGCCCGAGGATTGAACCCTGTGGCACCCCCATAGAGACTGCCAGAGGACTGGACAGCATGCCCTCCGATTTGACACACTGAACTCTGTCTGCAAAGTAATTGGTGAACCAGGCAAGGCAGTCATCCGAAAAACCGAGGCTACTGAGTCTGCCGATAAGAATATGGTGGTTGACAGGGTCGAAAGCCTTGGCAAGGTCGATGAAGACGGCTGCACAGTACTGTCTTATCGATGGCGGTTATGATATCGTTTAGTACCTTGAGCGTGGCTGAGGTGCACCCGTGACCGGCTCGGAAACCAGATTGCACAGCGGAGAAGGTACGGTGGGATTCGAGATGGTCAGTGACCTGTTTGTTGACTTGGCTTTCGAAGACCTTAGATAGGCAGGGCAGGATGGATATAGGTCTGTAACAGTTTGGGTCCAGGGTGTCTCCCCCTTTGAAGAGGGGGATGACTGCGGCAGCTTTCCAATCCTTGGGGATCTCAGACGATATGAAAGAGAGGTTGAACAGGCTGGTAATAGGTGTTGCGACAATGGTGGCAGATAGTTTCAGAAATAGAGGGTCCAGATTGTCAAGCCCAGCTGATTTGTACGGGTCCAGGTTTTGCAGCTCTTTCAGAACATCTGCTATCTGGATTTGGGTAAAGGAGAACCTGGAGAGGCTTGGGCGAGTAGCTGCGGGGGGGGGGGGGGGGGCGGAGCTGTTGGCCGAGGTTGGAGTAGCCAGGCGGAAGGCATGGCCAGCTGTTGAGAAATGCTTGTTGAAGTTTTCGATAATCATGGATTTATCGGTGGTGACCGTGTTACCTAGCCTCAGTGCAGTGGGGAGCTGGGAGGAGGTGCTCTTGTTCTCCATGGACTTCACAGTGTCCCAGAACTTTTTGGAGTTGGAGCTACAGGATGCAAACTTCTGCCTGAAGAAGCTGGCCTTAGCTTTCCTGACTGACTGCGTGTATTGGTTCCTGACTTCCACGAACAGTTGCATATCGCGGGGACTATTCGATGCTATTGCAGTCCGCCACAGGATATTTTTGTGCTGGTCGAGGGCAGTCAGGTCTGGAGTGAACCAAGGGCTGTATCTGTTCTTAGTTCTGCATTTTTTGAATGGAGCATGCTTATCTAAAATGGTGAGGAAGTTACTTTTAAAGAATGACCAGGCATCCTCAACTGACGGGATGAGGTCAATGTCCTTCCAGGATACCCGGGCCAGGTCGATTAGAAAGGCCTGCTCACAGAAGTGTTTTAGGGAGCGTTTGACAGTGATGAGGGGTGGTCGTTTGACTGCGGCTCCGTAGCGGATACAGGCAATGAGGCAGTGATCGCTGAGATCCTGGTTGAAGACAGCGGAGGTGTATTTGGAGGGCCAGTTGGTCAGGATGACGTCTATGAGGGTGCCCTTGTTTACAGATTTAAGGTTGTACCTGGTGGGTTCCTTGATGATTTGTGTGAGTTTGAGGGCATCTAGCTTAGATTGTAGGACTGCCGAGGTGTTAAGCATATCCCAGTTTAGGTCACCTAACAGTTGGGAGCTGAGGGGGGTCGGTAGCAGGCGGCAACAGTGAGAGACTTATTTCTGGAGAGAGTAATTCTCAAAATTAGTAGTTCGAACTGTTTGGGTATGGACCTGGAAAGTATGACATTACTTTGCAGGCTACCTCTGCAGTAAACTGCAACTCCTCCCCCTTTGGCAGTTCTATCTTGACGGAAAATGTTATAGTTGGGTATGGAAATCTCAGAATTTTTGGTGGCCTTCCTGAGCCAGGATTCAGACACGGCAAGGACATCAGGGTTAGCAGAGTGTGCTAAAGCAGTGAGTAAAACAAACTTAGGGAGGAGGCTTCTGATGTTGACATGCATGAAACCAAGGCTTTTTCGATCACAGAAGTCAACAAATGAGGGTGCCTGGGGACATGCAGGGCCTGGGTTTACCTCCACATCACCCGCGGAACAGAGGAGGAGTAGAATGAGGGTGCGGCTAAAGGCTATCAAAACTGGTCGCCTAGAGCGTTGGGGACAGAGAATAAAAGGAGCAGATTTCTGGGCATGGTAGAATATATTCAGGGTATAATGCGCAGACAGGGGTATGGTGGGGTGCGGATACAGCGGAGGTAAGCCCAGGCACTGGGTGATGATGAGAGAGGTTGTATCTCTGGACATGCTGGTTGTAATGGGTGAGGTCACCGCATGTGTGGGAGGTGGGACAAAGGAGGTATCAGGGGTATGAAGAGTGGGGCTCCATTGTAAACTAAAACAATGGTAACTAACCTGAACAACAGTATACAAGGCATATTGACATTTGAGAGAGACATACAGCGAAGCATACAGTAATCACAGGTGTTGAATTGGGAGAGCTAGCTAAAACAGTAGCTAAAACAGTAGGTGAGACAACAACAGCTAATCAGCTAGCACAACAACAGCAGGTAAAATGGCGTTGACTAGGCAGGGAGGGTCGGATTAACTACACACAGAGCCTGAGTGCGGCTGGGGCCGACAGATTAAACATAAACAAGCAGAATGGAGTACCGTGATTAATGGACAGTCCAGCATGCATCATCTATGTAGCCAAGTGATCAGTGTCCAGGGGGCAGCGATGGATGGGGCAGGGAAGCTGGACTGGCGAGTATTATCCAGGTAAAAAAAACTGACTGGCTGTGCAGAAGGTAAGGTAAAAGCCGCTAGCAGTGGCTAACAATGACTAAATAGCTTGTAGCTAGTTAGCTGGTTAGCTTCTGGAAGTTCTTGAGTGTGTTCTAAAAATTTAAAATCGCAGGTTACCGGAAGGTATAAATAAATTAAAAATCGAAAAGAGATTGAAAGTAAATATGGGTCCAGTGAGTGTTTGGGACGCGGCGATTCAGATGGTTAGCAGGCCTGTGCTAACAAGCTAACAGTTAGTAGGCCGGGGCTAAACAAGGTAGCAGTTAGTGGACCGGGGCTAAACAAGCTAGCAGTTAGCAGGCCGAATTAGCAAGCAAGGAGATAGCAAGGGCTAGAAAGTTAGCCTTTGGGGGGCGTCGCGATGGGGTGAGTCTGTTTATGCCTCTTCATGCGGTGACATCGATAGACCGGTCGTGGGTCCGGATATTGTAGCCCAGGAGTATGCTCTGGTGGTAGCACAGGAGCTCTGGCCGGGCTAGCTTCAAGCTAAGTGGGTGGAAACGCTAGCCAGGAGTAATCATCCGGGGTTGCGGTTAGCTAGTTAGCTAGTTGTGAAGATCCAGCTGAAAATGTTCCGTTTACGGTGGGAATCCGGGGCCAAAAAAAAAATATATATATATATATATATATATATAATATATATATATATATAGGTCCGTTATGCTCTGGTTAGAGTCGCGTTGTTCGAACTGGAGAGAGCTTTCCGAGCTAAAGGTTAGCTGAAGACCGCTAGCAATGGTTTGCTGACTGATACCTGGTAGTTAGCTGTCTAGCTTCAGTTGAGGGGATCCGGATCCGAAGTAAATATAAGTACTTTAGAAAAAATAGCTACATTGGGTGAGGCGGGTTGCAGGAGAGTATTTAGAAGTTGAGGTTTAGCAAAATGTTTTAAAAGATATGCGAAGAAAAATGTTTTAAAAAACGATATACGATATATACAAGTGACACGACAAAACGTCCGACTGCTACGCCATCTTGCCTCGATAGAGAAGTTAAAGGATGTTCTAATAAGTTCAGTACTTTAAAATATAGTGTTTACCTCTTGTTTTAATGTCTGGATTCCGTTTGCGTTCTCCGCAGTGCGGATTTTATAGGACCACCATTTACTATATGGGCATATCAAAGTTCCAGAGTGGGATCTCTGCTACTTTTAGATGCATGATCCAATTTGTAAGAATTACCAACAGAGTGAATGTGAAAATGGATTCCAAATGGTCGACCTCTGCTGGTGATTTTCAGGATGTGCAATGATGCAAGTAAAGTAGGGAGGGCTGTGATTGGTTACTTTGCCTAATATATACCAATATCTCTGGGAAAAATTGCCATAATTTTAAAACAAGCTGAGATCCCACTATGGATCTTTGATATGCCCCTAGAGTATATTATGTTCAACAATATATTGAAAAAGTAGCCAAATTAAAAATGGTGTATTTTCAATATTAGTGTGTATTTTTGCCAATATTCATTTAATGAATGTATTTTTTTATTAACAGAGCAAGCAGTAAAGCTTCATATAACACCCATTTTTGCTTTGTAGCACCTACAGATTAAACATAATGTAGTCTTTAAGGAGGCCAGTGTAATGGCCTCAATGTAATAAATATGCTAACTTTTATTGATGATTTCTTATTTCTTATACTTTGATACAAATGTCAAATATATGTCAACAATCCTTCCTCCAAAATAATATTCTATGGATTAAATGATGTAAAAATCGCCCAAATCATGGTATTTGTTCGTCCTGGTTGCGTGAGTAATCACTCTTGAAGTGTGTGTTATTGACATACTGTAAAGCATCGAGCCATTGTGTGAACTGCTCCCATGTCTGTTCCTCTTAGGACTCCATTGTTGGGAAGGGGAAGGTTCCAAAAATAGCCTCCTGTACGGTTCTTGATCCTCTGCCAAAACCTTGTGTTGCACTTGTCTTCCTGTTACACACATTGTCACCTCCCTTCTCTTTCTCTGCTCTGTTTCCCTCTGTTCTCTTCCTGTAAGTGTTGCTAGCTCCTTGACTCCGAGGAATCAAAATGGTGGTTCAGTTCACTGGGGAGCTGGGAAGAGAAACTGACAGTTTTTTTTTTTCTTCTTCGAAAATTTGACTGTAAATGAGCCCGGTTTTGAACATTATTTGGGTAAATCATTTCCTACTGCTCAGTAAAGTGAAGATTTGTATTGGTTAAACTACATTACAGTCACATAGCCTAGTCGTGCAGCCCAGTTGTGATGGGAGTCAGCGGAATCTTGTGGGATCATGTGAACTGCTTCAGGGGATGCATATGACAAGGATGTAGAGCAGAGCTGCGTTGAGATGGAGGCGAACAACAGTCAGTGTGTGTACTCTAGGCCTAATAATAGGCGTGATTTTAGTTTCTTGTTTGCATATTGCCACGGAGATGATGGAGGCTACCTACTGGAGGTGTATTCTCCATGAAATACACTAGAGTGATAGTGGGGACGTTTCTGACTGCTCAGTTCCCTCATATCCATCCACACATCTGAAGGACTTTGTATTGTATGACATTTGATTTTGGCATCACCGTGGCTTTACCTTGCATTCACTTACTTTGCTGCTGAAACTTCCAATGCAAAATATGTATGGGATTTTCTTATTTTACATCTCTATTCTCACTCTATTCTCATTCTATTCCCATTCTCACTCTATTCTATTCCCATTGTCACTCTATTCTATTCTCACTCTATTCTATTCTCATTCTCACTCTATTCTATTCTCACTCTATTCTATTCCATTGTCACTCTATTCTATTCTCACTCTATTCTATTCTCATTCTCACTCTATTCTATTCTCATTCTATTCTATTCTCACTCTATTCTATTCCCATTCTCACTCTATTATATTCTCATTCCATTCTATTCTCACTCTGCTCTCTCTCAAAGAACTCTTTCCCCTTTGAGCTAGTTCTGTTGACAGAGAAGTTGTTCTTCCCTCTGGTGGTTAGTTGTAACTGCACACGCTCAACCTACCCTCCCTGTAGGAGTCCTTGATACTTTCCCAGATAATGCCCCTATCATTTATTCTTGAGACGACTACGCGTTAAATTTAAAAAAGCACGCCGTCATTTCATCATGACCTTTTTTATTTTGTTTTTCCTTTTCTAGGTGATTTGACTCATTTCCCCTCCATTCATGAGCCTGGCTTGGTTTAGCTGTCATGGATGACAAGGCCTCGGTGGGGAAAATTAGCGTGTCGTCCGACTCCGTGTCCACCCTGAACAGTGAGGACTTTGTGCTGGTGTCGCGGCTGGGGGACGACACCCCAGGCTCCTCCACTAATAACGGTAGTGATGACGAAAAGACCGGACTGAAGGTAAGATGAAATAAAGAGTGCCTGGCAGAGTAAACAGAACTCTGACATCTGGCGAGTTGCCCAATTCACTCTCTCCCTTCCCCTTCACCTGGGCCCTAAGCCCCTAACCATATGATGTTTGCACGGCAGATCTGAAGTGCTTGGGTAGGTTTAAGGTTGTAAGCAATGTTGTGATGGAGGTTCCTTCCACCATATTGCTTAGGCTAGTCCTGCCCCTTGCAGATGGGCAAAGTGCAAACAAAGAGAGGGTTCAAGCCAAGGGGAAGGAATAGGGAGCGAATCAGGAACAGGTGTGTGTCACTCTCGATCAGCTTGATTTCTTCGTAGTCAACTCACCTGAATACCACGGCCTCAGTCGGTGGGTCATTGGAAGGTAACCGCATCAGTGGAGAATCATCATACTAGCAGCAGACACGTCTGCCTTCTCTCACCACTGATGTTAAGTGACCAGGGAATCAGTCTCGTGTCATCCCCCTTCCAAGGCAATCACTCACATACTGCACCTAATCATCTGATTAAGAAACCCATTCCATGCTCTTTTTTACATTTTCCATTCTTTACTGTAAATAATCACGAATATGCTGTAGGCTGTCAGGAGGATTGAGCTGTGTCTCTCGTATGGGGTCAGGTTACAGGGGCAAGACAGTCAGGCTCTCACTCTCCTCTATCTGGGCCATTCACTAGTGATGGGGGGGGGGGGTCGATCCGGTTACATATCACTCTCCTCTATCTGGGCCATTCACTAGTGATGGGGTGGGGGGGGTGGTCGATCCGGTTCCATATCACTCCTCTATCTGGGCCATTCACTAGTGATGGGGGGGGGGGGGGTCGATCCGGTTACATATCACTCTCCTCTATCTGGGCCATTCACTAGTGATGGGGGGGGGGGGGGGGGGGTGTCGATCCGTTTACATATCACTCTCCTCTATCTGGACCATTCACTAGTGATGGGGTGGGGTGGGGGGGGGTCGATCCGGTTACATATCACTCTCCTCTATCTGGGCCATTCACTAGTGATGGGGGGGGGGTCGATCCGTTTACATATCACTCCCCTCTATCTGGGCCATTCACTAGTGATGGGGGGGGGGGGGTCGATCCGTTTACATATCACTCTCCTCTATCTGGGCCATTCACTAGTGATGGGGGGGGGGGGGGGGGGGGGTTCGATCCGTTTACATATCACTCTCCTCTATCTGGGCCATTCACTAGTGATGGGGGGGGGGGGGGGGGGGGTCGATCCGTTTACATATCACTCTCCTCTATCTGGGCCATTCACTAGTGATGGGGGGGGTCGATCCGTTTACATATCACTCTCCTCATATCACTCTCCTCTATCTGGGCATTTCACTAGTGATGGGGGGGGGGGTCGATCCGTTTACATATCACTCTCCTCTATCTGGGCCATTCACTAGTGATGGGGGGGGGGGGGGTCGATCCGTTTACATATCACTCTCCTCTATCTGGGCCATTCACTAGTGATGGGGTGGGGTGGGGGGGGGGTCGATCCGGTTACATATCACTCTCCTCTATCTGGGCCATTCACTAGTGATGGGGGGGGGGAGTTTGATCCGGTTACGTATCACTCTCCTCTATCTGGGCCATTCACTAGTGATGGGGGGGGGGGGGGGGGGGGGGGGGGTCGATCCGTTTACATATCACTCTCCTCTATCTGGGCCATTCACTAGTGATGGGGGGGGTCGATCCGTTTACATATCACTCTCCTCTATGTGGGCCATTCACTAGTGATGGGGTGGGGGTGGGGGGTGATCGATCCGTTTACATATCACTCTCCTCTATCTGGGCCATTCACTAGTGATGGGGTGGGGGGTGATCGATCCGTTTACATATCACTCTCCTCTATCTGGGCCATTCACTAGTGAGGGGGGGGGGGTTCGATCCGTTTACATATCACTCTCCTCTATCTGGGCCATTCACTAGTGATGGGGGGGGGGGGGGGGGGGTCGATCCGTTTACATATCACTCTCCTCTATCTGGGCCATTCACTAGTGATGGGGGGGGTCGATCCGTTTACATATCACTCTCCTCATATAACTCTCCTCTATCTGGGCATTTCACTAGTGATGGGGGGGGGGGTCGATCCGTTTACATATCACTCTCCTCTATCTGGGCCATTCACTAGTGATGGGGGGGGGGGGGGGGGGTCGATCCGTTTACATATCACTCTCCTCTATCTGGGCCATTCACTAGTGATGGGGTGGGGGTGGGGGGGGTGATCGATCCGGTTACGTATCACTCTCCTCTATCTGGGCCATTCACTAGTGATGGGGGGTGGGGGGTGGGGGGGGTCGATCCGTTTACATATCACTCTCCTCTATCTGGGCCATTCACTAGTGATGGGGGGTGGGGGGTGGGGGGTCGATCCGTTTACATATCACTCTCCTCTATCTGGGCCATTCACTAGTGATGGGGTGGGGGGTGATCGATCCGTTTACATATCACTCTCCTCTATCTGGGCCATTCACTAGTGATGGGGGGGGGGGGGGTCGATCCGTTTACATATCACTCTCCTCTATCTGGGCCATTCACTAGTGATGGGGTGGGGGTGATCGATCCGGTTACGTATCACTCTCCTCTATCTGGGCCATTCACTAGTGATGGGGGGTGGGGGGGGGGGGGGGTCGATCCGTTTACATATCACTCTCCTCTATCTGGGCCATTCACTAGTGATGGGGGGTGGGGGGTGGGGGGTCGATCCGTTTACATATCACTCTCCTCTATCTGGGCCATTCACTAGTGATGGGGTGGGGGGTGATCGATCCGTTTACATATCACTCTCCTCTATCTGGGCCATTCACTAGTGATGGGGGGGGGGTTCGATCCGTTTACATATCACTCTCCTCTATCTGGGCCATTCACTAGTGATGGGGGGGGTCGATCCGTTTACATATCACTCTCCTCATATAACTCTCCTCTATCTGGGCATTTCACTAGTGATGGGGGGGGGGGTCGATCCGTTTACATATCACTCTCCTCTATCTGGGCCATTCACTAGTGATGGGGGGGGGGGGGGGGGGTCGATCCGTTTACATATCACTCTCCTCTATCTGGGCCATTCACTAGTGTTGGGGTGGGGGTGGGTGGGGTGATCGATCCGGTTACGTATCACTCTCCTCTATCTGGGCCATTCACTAGTGATGGGGGGTGGGGGGGGGGGTCGATCCGTTTACATATCACTCTCCTCTATCTGGGCCATTCACAAGTGATGGGGGGGGGGGGGTTCGATCCGTTTACATATCACTCTCCTCTATCTGGGCCATTCACTAGTGATGGGGGGGGGGGGGGGGGGTCGATCCGTTTACATATCACTCTCCTCTATCTGGGCCATTCACTAGTGATGGGGGGTGGGGGGGGGGGGGTCGATCCGTTTACATATCACTCTCCTCTATCTGGGCCATTCACTAGTGATGGGGGGTGGGGGGTGGGGGGTCGATCCGTTTACATATCACTCTCCTCTATCTGGGCCATTCACTAGTGATGGGGGGGGGGGTGATCCGCTTACATATCACTCTCCTCTATCTGGGCCATTCACTAGTGATGGGGTGGGGGGGGTGGGGTCGATCCGGTTACATATCACTCTCCTCTATCTGGGTTATTCACTAGTGATGGGGGGGGGGGGGGGGGGGTGATCGATCCGGTTACATATCACTCTCCTCATATCACTCTCCTCTATCTGGGCCATTCACTAGTGATGGGGTGGGGGGGGGGGGGTCGATCCGGTTACATATCACTCTCCTCTATCTGGGCCATTCACTAGTGATGGGGTGGGGGGGGGTCGATCCGGTTACATATCACTCTCCTCATATCACTCTCCTCTATCTGGGCCATTCACCAGTGATGGGGGGGGGGGGGGGGGGGGGTCGATCCGGGTACATATCACTCTCCTCTATCTGGGCCATCCACTAGTGATGGGGGGGGGGGGGGGTCGATCCGGTTACATATCACTCTCCTCTATCTGGGCCATTCACTAGTGATGGGGGGGGGGGGTCGAACCGTTTACATATCACTCTCCTCTATCTGGGCCATTCACTAGTGATGGGGGGGGGGGTCGAACCGTTTACATATCACTCTCCTCTATCTGGGCCATTCACTAGTGATGGGGGGGGGGGGGGGTCGATCCGGTTATTCGGTTACATATCAGGTTATTACTTTTGACGATGTATCGTTTTGACAATATCGCAGTATTATTTTTGCACTAGTTGGCTGTACCTGCACCAAAACGCCAGTATTTTTTAAACTTCATAGCTTGTTGTCTCCATCTTCTTTTTAATAACTAGGGAGAACATTTGTTTTCAGCACTTTTTATTTTATTTCCATGACTGATCAGGACTGGTTTTCTCATGGCTCTCTCTTGTCCCTCTGCTGTACATATTGGTGAACAACATGTTTGGAACATCGAATCGCAATAAAATCATATTATCGAAACGCAATACATATAGAATTGTGGGAATCGCAATACATATAGAATTGTGGGAATCGCAATACATATAGAATTGTGGGAATCGCAATACATATAGAATTGTGGGAATCGCAATACATATAGAATTGTGGGAATCGCAATACATATAGAATTGTGGGAATCGCAATACATATCGTATCGACACCTAAAATATTGTGATAATATCGTATAGTGAGGTCCCTGGCACATTCCCAACCGTACCATTCACCCTGTGGTGCTCAGCTGCCTGTGGGGCTGGGTGGGGGAATTATTGTCCATTTAAGTATTTCAACCCCCCCCCCCTCTCTTTTCCCCCATTTCTTTTTTTTCTCTCCCCCTCTTTTGATCTCTCTCTCTCTCCATGCTAACAAACACTCTCGCTGTATAGGTTATTAGACTGTTGATTGTATGTTTCTTCAGTCTCAAGTCATTCTGTCACCCTTCTGTGTATTTGTTCCCGCTAATGTGAAAATGAAACATTAACAACAAAAAACCAAGATGTATAAATAACATGTTAGTTTACCCATCCATGTTGTGCTTTATTTGGTGCCTCTGGACACCCCCACACTGTACTTCCTTCTGATGAGGTAGTGCTCAAAAGACACCAGCAGGTGGTGATAGTGGACTGCTGAAATGACTTAAGTTAAGCCACTCAATTGCCTTCAGTTGAGGTACAAGACGATATTTAGACTAGCCTCACGGAAACTGTACACCTCACCCCCATGTACATTAACAACCGTAATTAGAATTGATTAGAAAAACGAAATAACTCTCTTGGCTATTCTTACACGTACTTCTCCCCACACAAGGTAGTTGAAGAGGGGAGTAGCGCAGGCTGTCTAAATGTGTTGTTTATTACGCAGGTGATTTCTGAGGAAGGGGTCAGCTTTAAGGTCAGTTTCTCTCTCACTCTCTCTCTCTCCCTCTCTCGTCCTCTCCCCCTCTGTGCTGTGATTCTGTGGTGACACTGTATTTGTTCTGTGGTGCTCTTATTAAGTGTTTTCGGGTTGGCTGTTGAATGATTTGATGCCCACCTAGCTTGTCTTGTGATGAGGTAGCTAGCTCAGCTGTTTTGGTGCAAGTTCTTGTCCTAGCTCTGTTTTTTGAGGCTTTACGGCCAGACTCCCAGTCTGCCACCCGCCCACCCCTCCTCAGCTCAATACGCCTCTTGTTTGCCACTGTATGTTGTGGTGTAGTGTTAGGCTACTGCTGGAGGCTGAGGAACAGTGCTTTGCAGTCTTCACTAGTTTGCTTTGCAGTATATTGCCTCCCCCTGTATGGTCCACCTTTGCTTAGCATCTGTCAGCTCAATGAACTTGGCGAATGTGCTTTCTCTTAGAAAGATAGGCTACAATTTGTAAGCAAACAGACCAGTGTTCGGTTTCTAGAAACTTGTAAGCCCTCCTGTGGTGATCTAATTCATTCACAATCGTAAATTCACATACTAATCTAATCACTTCGTACTTCAAGTGCTATCTCTGTTGAAGACGTCGCTTTCCCTCTCAATTCCCTTGTCAATCACTTGGAGAGAATCTCAAGATCAGTATAACATTTTCAACCTAGCCACTACTGAAGTTGGACAGGAAAAAGTTACTGAGATTGATTGATGAACTGTTTCTTAGGTAGCCTGAATAATGAACCTTGTATTTTGACCTATGCTCGTCTGTGTGTGTGTGTGGGCTTTGGGATTCCTTGTGTGTCTGTGTGAATGCCTCTGTGTCCGACTGTGTGTGTGTGTGTGTGCCTATCCGTCCGTCCGTCCGTCTGTGTGTGTGTGTGCCTATCCATCCGTCCGTCTGTGTGTGTGTGTGTGCCTATCCGTCCGTCCGTCCGTCTGTGTGTGTGTGTGTGTGCCTGTCCGTCCGTCCGTCTGTTTGTGTGTGTGTGTGTGTGTGCCTATCCGTCCGTCCGTCTGTCTGTGTGTGCCTATCCGTCCGTCCGTCTGTGTGTGTGTGTGTGTGTGTGTGCCTATCCATCCGTCCGTGTGTGTGTGTGCCTATCCGTCCGTGTGTGTGTGTGTGTGTGTGTGTGTGTGTGTGAATGCCTGTGTGTCCGACTGTGTGTGTGTGTCGATGTGCTTGTCCGACCGTCGGTGTGTGTGTGTGTGCCTATCCATCCGTCCGTGTGTGTGTGTGTGCCTATCCGTCCGTGTGTGTGTGTGTGACAACAGATTGTGGGGAACGGCAGTGAGCATCAGTTGCAGCAGGAGCTGGAGGATGTTCTGATGGACCCTTCTGTAGCTGAGCAGGCGCTGGGTGGTGGCGTCCCCAGTGGTGGCGGCGTGGAGGATGTTCTGATGGACCCTTCTGTAGCTGAGCAGGCGCTGGGTGGTGGTGTCCCCAGTGGTGGCGGCGTGGAGGATGTTCTGATGGACCCTTCTGTAGCTGAGCAGGCGCTGGGTGGTGGTGTCCCCAGTGGTGGCGGCGTGGAGGATGTTCTGATGGACCCTTCTGTAGCTGAGCAGGCGCTGGGTGGTGGCGTCCCCAGTGGTGGCGGCGTGGACCAGGCAGGCGGGGTAGACCATGTTTTCTCCCCCACCATGGCAGCACCACCCGAGCCCCAACTGTGCCCTGACCCCCTCGGCACCCCGGCCAAAGTTGAGATGGTGCTCCCCGTCCAATCTGCAGCGCAGGAGAGTGAGCTGAATGAACGATCTTACCGCGGTGAGTCAAAGCAACAATACCAAATCAACTTCTGGGACCCTACACCTTAGGAACTTCTCTAGATCTGAAAGGGTTGGGCAGATGTAAGAACTATGGTTATAGTTTAATCTTGTCTTCTGATTGGCTGAGCAGAAATGTCACTTCCGTATATCCAATGTCCTATGGGGTAGGGGTTACGCTTTGATCTGCTGTCTCTCCCCCTCACTAGACCCTCTCTGTATGACCTTTGACATCCACAGGGGATGAGTCGTCATCGGAGTGCAGCCCCAGTACGCCCATCCCAGACGAGGACAGTGTGGTCTTTAATAAGCTGACCTACCTGGGCTGTGCCTCGGTCAACGCTCCCCGCAGTGAGGTGGAAGCGCTCCGTATGATGACCATACTCAGAGGGCAGTGCCAGCTACCCCTGGACGTCACCCTGTCTGTGCCTGGAGTCTCAGAGGGCACCGTCAGGTCAGGACTGCTTAACAAACAAACTGACAAACCAACCAAAGAGATTTGTGTTTGTGGCTCATAACGCTCCCGAGTAGTTATTCTGATACCCATGTAAAATAGCATTTTGAGTGACTAAAATGTCACCCATAATATATATATATATATATATATATATATATATATATATATATATAATAATTTTTTTTGGGGGGGGGGGTAGAAATGTAAAATGAAAAAGTCATTTTTCTCTCGCAACCAGGAAGTTTGAGAATACAGGCTGTGTGGGCGGGGAGCTTACAATTCATGAGCTCACCTTGACTGACAGCTCTTTGAAACGCCCATGTCAAGAAACCTGAATGTATTTAGTAAGCAGTGTTGCAGTAAAATCAGATCAAGCTCATTTGGTGATACACAAAGCAACTCCAACAACATTGAAATTGCATCAGTGATGCACAAAAAATTTCCCTATTGACATGTCTGTTGTGATGCAGTTGACAGCAGCACCGACGGATTTGTTGACATGACATCTGCGTCAGAGTTTAAAACGACCCCCCCCACCCCCCCTTTGTTCCATGCCGGCCGAAAGACCTGGCTAGCCGGTAACTAGCTAACACCAGACACCGATGAAAGGGTAGAGATAGAAGTACCTTTTCCATAGAGACATAGTGTAAACTCCCTGACACCCTACAGTAAAATGTTGGCGCTAGTAGGTCAGCTATCTAGCTATGTAAACCATTCCCCTCTGCAAACACACCTTCTCCGATGTTGGTTACCAGGCGGCACTTATTTCAATTAGGTAAGAGAATATCATGTTACCATTGGTGTATTAAAATGAGATGGGGATGTCACCCTATCCCCTTAATAATCCCGCCTCAAATATCATCCAATGAAAAACATGATTTTGACTGTTCGGGACCTTTTAAACAAACACAGACTGAAGAGTGGGAGTGCTTTTGTGAGCCGCGCTGTTTGAATACCTCCATTATGTCTCTATCTTGTTATTGTTTTCTTTGCTACCCTTTAACCATAATATGACCTGACTCTTTTTCTGCAGGTTGCTGGACCCCCAGACAAGCACAGAGATAGCCAGCTACCCCATCTACAAGATCCTGTTCTGTGTGCGGGGTCACGACAGCACGCCAGAGAGTGACTGCTTCGCCTTCACGGAGAGCCATTACAACGCAGAGATCTTCCGCATCCATGTCTTCCGTTGTGAGATCCAAGAGGCGGTGAGGACACTATATACTTGACAGGCATTCACACACACACACACACACACACACACACACACACACACACACACACACACACACACACACACACACACACACACACACACACACACACACTCCTTCAATTCCTGTGACTTTTGTTTTGCTCCTTGCTGCCTGGGTCTTCAATCACTGCACTACAGTTTCATCCACATTTGACAGCAGTGCAGATGGTGAGAGCCGGCGCTCCTTCCATTTATCACACAGTACCAGAGCCTCCCTTATGCTCTGACAGCACAGCAGAACTCTTCCGTGCTGCCCACACACAATGCCCAAACATTCATGTTGAGGTGAAATATCTCTCCCTGTGTGAGCTGTTTACCCCGCTATCCTGGCCCTCTGGGCTGCACTCTCTGTACAGACACTGATGTACCCAATGCCCATGTGTTTATATCTCATGTCTAGCCTGCAGTTAGTCAGTCAGCCTTAGCCTGCTGTTCTGCTGTACTCTTCTCTGCCTGAACGGGCCTCGGCCTATATAATAGTGTATAACAGAGTTTGCATTCCAAATGGCACCCTATTTAAAGTAGGGCACTATATGGAATAGGGTGCTGTTTGGGACACAGCCAGACAGAGAGCTGGTCTTCCTTACTCTCCTTAGTCTCCCTCTGTGTGCAGTGACCTGATTTCCCCCTTTTCCTTCCTTGGAGAAAGATGTCTCTTGCTATCTTCCAGACAGCCCAGAACACAGACCACCCCATGTCTGCCTGGTGGCTGGACCTCCTCCCTCCCATGACACACACACACACACAAACGCACGTGCACACACGGCTCTACAGGAACATTTTTCATTGCTACCACTGGTGCTCCCAACTTTAGGAGCGCCTCATGAAATTTAGAAAGCACAATTGTTTTTATTGTTTGAGTTACAGCCTGTATTGACTACATTTGAGGCTCATGTTCTGTGTCTAGAAACGAATATGTAACGATGTAAAGACCATTAGTTTATTGTAAAAGTTAGCGGTCATATGAATAACTATCATTGGACTTACTAAGTAATTTGTGGAGTAGGTTTCTGCATTGTGTAAAGGCACTATTTTCACTTTACAAATGCCAGGTTTGTGATGATGACATGCACGAGGTCCATCATTCATTCATTGCTATGATCATTGGTCTCCTGAAGAGGTTATCCGTTTTTTTTTCTCTGTGCCTCCCAAATAATTTTTTTTATATTTTTTTTTATTTCACCTTTATTTAACCAGGTAGGCTAGTTGAGAACACCTTTATTTAACCAGGTAGGCTAGTTGAGAACACCTTTATTTAACCAGGTAGGCTAGTTGAGAACACCTTTATTTAACCAGGTAGGCTAGTTGAGAACACCTTTATTTAACCAGGTAGGCTAGTTGAGAACACCTTTATTTAACCAGGTAGGCTAGTAGAGAACACCTTTATTTAACCAGGTAGGCTAGTTGAGAACACCTTTATTTAACCAGGTAGGCTAGTTGAGAACACCTTTATTTAACCAGGTAGGCTAGTTGAGAACACCTTTATTTAACCAGGTAGGCTAGTTGAGAACACCTTTATTTAACCAGGTAGGCTAGTTGAGAACACCTTTATTTAACCAGGTAGGCTAGTTGAGAACACCTTTATTTAACCAGGTAGGCTAGTTGAGAACACCTTTATTTAACCAGGTAGGCTAGTTGAGAACACCTTTATTTAACCAGGTAGGCTAGTTGAGAACACCTTTATTTAACCAGGTAGGCTAGTTGAGAACACCTTTATTTAACCAGGTAGGCTAGTTGAGAACACCTTTATTTAACCAGGTAGGCTAGTTGAGAACACCTTTATTTAACCAGGTAGGCTAGTTGAGAACACCTTTATTTAACCAGGTAGGCTAGTTGAGAACACCTTTATTTAACCAGGTAGGCTAGTTGAGAACACCTTTATTTAACCAGGTAGGCTAGTTGAGAACACCTTTATTTAACCAGGTAGGCTAGTTGAGAACACCTTTATTTAACCAGGTAGGCTAGTTGAGAACACCTTTATTTAACCAGGTAGGCTAGTTGAGAACACCTTTATTTAACCAGGTAGGCTAGTTGAGAACACCTTTATTTAACCAGGTAGGCTAGTTGAGAACACCTTTATTTAACCAGGTAGGCTAGTTGAGAACACCTTTATTTAACCAGGTAGGCTAGTTGAGAACACCTTTATTTAACCAGGTAGGCTAGTTGAGAACACCTTTATTTAACCAGGTAGGCTAGTTGAGAACACCTTTATTTAACCAGGTAGGCTAGTTGAGAACACCTTTATTTAACCAGGTAGGCTAGTTGAGAACACCTTTATTTAACCAGGTAGGCTAGTTGAGAACACCTTTATTTAACCAGGTAGGCTAGTTGAGAACACCTTTATTTAACCAGGTAGGCTAGTTGAGAACACCTTTATTTAACCAGGTAGGCTAGTTGAGAACACCTTTATTTAACCAGGTAGGCTAGTTGAGAACACCTTTATTTAACCAGGTAGGCTAGTTGAGAACACCTTTATTTAACCAGGTAGGCTAGTTGAGAACACCTTTATTTAACCAGGTAGGCTAGTTGAGAACACCTTTATTTAACCAGGTAGGCTAGTTGAGAACACCTTTATTTAACCAGGTAGGCTAGTTGAGAACACCTTTATTTAACCAGGTAGGCTAGTTGAGAACACCTTTATTTAACCAGGTAGGCTAGTTGAGAACACCTTTATTTAACCAGGTAGGCTAGTTGAGAACACCTTTATTTAACCAGGTAGGCTAGTTGAGAACACCTTTATTTAACCAGGTAGGCTAGTTGAGAACAAGTTCTCATTTGCAACTGCGACCTGGCCAAGATAAAGCATAGCAGTGTGAGCATACAACAAAGAGTTACACATGGAGTAAACAATTAACAAGTCAATAACACAGTAGAAAACAAAGGGGGGGGGTCTATATACAATGTGTGCAAAAGGCATGAGGAGGTAGGCAAATAATTACAATTTTGCAGATTAACACTGGAGTGATAAAAGAACAGATGGTCATGTACAGGTAGAGATATTGGTGTGCAGAAGAGCAGAAAAGTAAATAAATAAAAACAGTATGGGGATGAGGTAGGTGAAAAGGGTGGGCTATTTACCAATAGACTATGTACAGCTGCAGCGATCGGTTAGCTGCTCAGATAGCTGATGTTTGAAGTTGGTGAGGGAGATAAAAGTCTCCAACTTCAGCGATTTTTGCAATTCGTTCCAGTCACAGGCAGCAGAGTACTGGAACGAAAGGCGGCCAAATGAGGTGTTGGCTTTAGGGATGATCAGTGAGATACACCTGCTGGAGCGCGTGCTACGGATGGGTGTTGCCATCGTGACCAGTGAGCTGAGATAAGGCGGAGCTTTACCTAGCATAGACTTGTAGATGACCTGGAGCCAGTGGGTCTGGCGACGAATATGTAGCGAGTGCCAGCCGACTAGAGCATACAAGTCGCAGTGGTGGGTGGTATAAGGTGCTTTAGTGACAAAACGGATGGCACTGTGATAGACTGCATCCAGTTTGCTGAGTAGAGTGTTGGAGATGTTTGATATGAGTCTGGAAGGAGAGTTTGCAGTCTAGCCAGACACCTAGGTACTTATAGACGTCCACATATTCTAGGTCGGAACCATCCAGGGTGGTGATGCTAGTCGGGCATGCAGGTGCAGGCAGCGACCGGTTGAAAAGCATGCATTTGGTTTTACTAGCGTTTAAGAGCAGTTGGAGGCCACGGAAGGAGTGTTGTATGGCATTGAAGCTTGTTTGGAGGTTAGATAGCACAGTGTCCAAAGACGGGCCGAAAGTATATAGAATGGTGTCGTCTGCGTAGAGGTGGATCAGGGAATCGCCCGCAGCAAGAGCAACATCATTGATATACACAGAGAAAAGAGTCGGCCCGAGAATTGAACCCTGTGGCACCCCCATAGAGACTGCCAGAGGACCGGACAGCAATATTTGGATATACAGGTCAAGTTACTAGGTTGTTGGCCAGCTAGGCAATGAGGTAACATGACTGAACAAAGTGTAAACAAATGGTTAAGGACGTGCAAGTAGAACGGCCCACGGCGTGGTTTATGGATGTAAAATGCAGTCCCGGCGGTCCGTTATAGCAGGGGTCTCTTACCCTCCAATCCTGGAGCCTGCTGGTTTTCTGTTCTACCTGATAATTCATTGCACCCACCTCGTGTCCCAGGTCTAAATCAGTCCCTGATTAGAAGGCGATCAATGAAACAATGCAATGAAACTGACTTCATGGTCCAGAGCTGAATTTGAGGCACTATAGGAAGATAAATATGTGGTCAAAGGAATTGTCTGTAGAGCTCTGAGACAGGATTGTGTCGAGGCACAGTTCTGGCGAAGGGTACCAAAAACATTTCTGCAGCATTGCATGTCCCCAAGAACACAGTGGCCTCTTCCTAGATAGAGCTGGCCGCCTGGCCAAACTGAGCAATCGGGGGAGAAGGGCCTTGGTCAGGGAGGTGACCAAGAACCAAATGGTCACTCTGACAGAGCTCCAGAGTTCCTCTGTGGAGATGGGAGAACCTTCCAGAAGGACAACCATCTCTGCAGCACTCCACCAATCATCTTTATGGTAGAGGGACCAGATGGAAGACACTCCTCAATAAAAAGCACATGACAGCCTGCTTGGAGTTTGCGAAAAGGCACCTGAAGGACTCTCAGACCATGAGAAACAAGATCCTCTGGTCTGATGAAACCAAGATTGAACACTTTGTCCTGAATGCCAAGCATCACGTCTGGAGGACACCTGGCACCATCCCTACGGTGAAGCATGGTGGTGGCAGCATCATGCTGTGGGGATGTTTTTCAGCTGCAGGGACTGAAGAGACTAGTCAGGATCGAGGGAAAGATGAACAGAGCAAAGTACAAGAGAGATCCTAGAAAACCAGCTCCAGAGTACTCAGGACCTCAGACTGGGGTGAAGGTTCACCTTCCAACAGGACAACGACCCTAAGCACAAAGCCAAGACAACTCCAGGAGTGGCTTCGGGACAAGTCTCAAGATGACTCGAGGCTGTAATCGCTGCCAAAGATGCTTGACCAAAGTACTGAGTAAAGGGTCTGAATACTTATGTAAAAACGTTTCTAAAAATCTGTTTTTGCTTTGTCATTGTGGGGTATTGTGTGTAGATTGAGGGGGGAAAAAACGATTTTATAAATGGTAGAATTAGGCTGTAATGTAACAATATGTTAAGCTATCTGAATAGTTTCCGAATGCACTGTTATTCCAAATGGGTTCTCCAACAGATTAATAAGAATGACTCACCCTATGTTAAACAATTGCGCTTTTCCATATTATGTTTAATCTCAAATATACTACTAATTGATCATTTAAAAAAAACAGGACGGTATAATCTTTGTTAATGATATCATAAACAGAACTGAGGAAGTTATGCCACACATGCAGGTAACAAAAATATATAGAAATATTTGCTCTATTCAAAATTACAACCAACCGATTGCATCATTACCGCAAAAATGGAGGAGGCAAGTGGGAAGGGGGAGATGGTAAGGAACTTGTTTGTCGGCCCTGTATTAAAGACCATAATTGGTAAAAGATAAATATGTGATAAATAAAAAAAGTATATCAGTTGCATTTAAGGACCAAAAAATTGACAGTTTGCAAAATAGCTGAGGAGATTTTTGATGTGCCGATTCCATGGCAAAGGTTTTGATACACAAAACACTGGATTGAAAACGTAGAGCTTTTTAATTTAAATTATTATACAACATTCTTGCAACCAATAGAATGTTAGGTATATGGGGGATTCAACCATCCCAGCTCTGCAGATTTTGCTGCGAACAGACCGAACCATTAGCTCACTTGTATGTAGCTTGTTTTTGGTCGCAGGTTCAGAAATGTACTTAAAGCTATCTTTGCAAATAGCACTGCTGGGTGACTTGAAAAACCATGGTAAGTCGATCAATAATATAGTAGTATTTTTAGTAAAGGTGTTCATCTTTCATTTAGAATCTGTGAAACCGCACAGGTGAAAAATATATGGCAAGTAGAAGTCAAGACTGGATGGTTTTCAGAGATGGATGGGAGAGGTTGAGTATAGCTGAAGGGGAAAAGAAAAAGGCTGCTCTTCTTTCACTCTGTGGTCTAAATAATCCCAAACCATCTCATTTGGGTTGAAGACTGGTGATTATGGAGGCCAGGTCATCTGATGTAGCACTCATCACTCTCCTTCTTGGTCAAATTGCCCTTACACAGCCTGGAGGTGTGTTGGGTCATTGTCCTGTTGAAAAACAAATGATATTCTCACTAAGTGCAAACCAGATGGGATGGAATATCACTGCAGAATGCTGTGGTCATGCTGGCTAAGTGTGCCTTGAATTCTAAATAAATCACTGACACCACCTCCTCCATGCTTCACAGTGGGAACCACACATGCGGAGATCATCCATTCACCTATTCCGCGTCTCACAAAGACACGGCAGTTGGAACCAAAAATCTCAAGTTTGACCAAAGGACAGATTTCCACCGGTATAGTGTCCATTGCGGTCCTGTGGCGGTCCTCATGAGAGCCAGTTTCATCATAGCGCTTGATGGTTTTTGCGACTGCACTCGAACAACATTTTTAAGTTCTTGAAATGTTTCCATGTTGACTGACCTTCATGTGTTTCTCTTTGCTTATTTGAGCTGTTCTTGCCGTAATATGGACTTGGTATTTTACCAAATAGGGCTGTCTTCTGTATACCACCTCTACCTTGTCACAACTCAAACTCATTAAGGAGGAAAGAAATTCCACAAATGAACTTTCAAGAAGACACACAATGTAGAAAAACATTAAGAAAAAACGTTGAATGAGTAGGTGTTCTAGAACACAGGGGTTTGTGTGTAACACACATCGGCCTCCTAGAAGTGTGTGTGTGAGACACTGCCATCTCCTAGAAGTGTTTTCGCCGCTCGACTATGAGCTGAGTTTGGAGATGATGCGTATTGTAAGAAGAGAAGCCAAACTGTGTGGATGCAGATGACTCAACCAGTGTAACAGACATTAGTTTTATCTACAGTGCAGTGATGGGCTAAGGCCTAGGGGATCACCTAACGAGAGAGAGAATTCGGCTCAGCTCACACACTGTAAACAGAGCCCTATCTAGATTCCAATAACACAGGATGAGATGTTACTATCCTTTTGTGCAAGCACTTCCAAGAGCTAATGAACAGTGAGCCTGGTGAAATTTGCATGCATGCTCTTGTTTATGCTCTTGTTTATGCTCTGGTGTGTGTGTGTGTCTCTCTCTGTGTGTGTGTGCATGCTCTTGTTTATGCTCTGGTTTATGCTCTGGTGTGTGTGTGTGTGTCTCTCTCTGTGTGTGTGTGCATGCTCTTGTTTATGCTCTGGTTTATGCTCTGGTTTATGCTCTGGTGTGTGTGTGTGTTTAAACGCCACAGGTCAGCAGGATACTGTACAGCTTCGCCACGGCCTTTAGGCGGTCCTCCAAGAAGACACTCCTCTCGGGCATGGCTCCGCCCCTGACTCCAGACAGCGACGTCTTCACCTTCACCGTCAGCCTGGAGATCAAGGAGGATGATGGCAAAGGGACCTTTAGGTACGTTGCCGATCTGTACACAACAGCCACCTTCCTCCATCTCTGGGTGTGGTAGGGGTCAGGGGTCAGTGTTATCCAACTGTACACCGGCGCTATCATCTGTACACAACAGCCACCTTCCTCCATCTCTGGGTGTGGTAGGGGTCAGGGGTCAGTGTTATCCAACTGTACACCGGCGCTATCATCTGTACACAACAGCCACCTTCCTCCATCTCTGGGTGTGGTAGGGGTCAGGGGTCAGTGTTATCCAACTGTACACCGGCGCTATCATCTGTACACAACAGCCACCTTCCTCCATCTCTGGGTGTGGTAGGGGTCAGGGGTCAGTGTTATCCAACTGTACACCGGCGCTATCATCTGTACACAACAGCCACCTTCCTCCATCTCTGAGTGTGGTAGAGGTCAGGGGTCAGTGTTATCCAACTGTACACCGGCGCTATCATCTGTACACAACAGCCACCTTCCTCCATCTCTGGGTGTGGTAGGGGTCAGGGGTCAGTGTTATCCAACTGTACACCGGCGCTATCATCTGTACACAACAGCCACCTTCCTCCATCTCTGGGTGTGGTAGGGGTCAGGGGTCAGTGTTATCCAACTGTACACCGGCGCTATCATCTGCATTGTCTATTTGTTGCACGTTTATACATAGTTCATTGCAGCCTTGTTCAGACATGCTTTCTCTACTGTGTGTTTATTAATGTCCTCTCTCTGAATGTGTTATATATGCAGATGATCTCTTTACCGCTCTCACATTATGGTACATGTTCGAACATCACCCGGCCTCATCCTCAAGTCTATTTGTTGCCTATCTGAAAGGCCTCTTTTCCCCGTCTCGAAACACACATTAACTGAATTCGCTCCACTTCAATCTATGGCATTCAATCTCACTCTCAGAAAGAACGATGCCCCTTCAGTGCAGAAGGGAATAGCAGAAATAGCTACAGGTGTCTTTTTATTCTTGAGCATTTATTTGAATTGTCGACACGTGCTTCCTCTAATTTATCATCCCGAGCAGCAGAACAGCCTGTTCTCCTCCTCCACAGAAGCTTATTCACAAGCGGACTGCCACTGGCCCGGGCCGACGCCGACAGGCAGACACGTCCTCCTAGGAATCTGTCACAGTGCCGGAGATTAGACAGCCCTTTTCTGCTCACAGAGAGGACGTTGGGGTCCTCAGATTAGTCACCGACTCTCACATAGGGACACTCTGGACATGTCCGCATGGAAACCAAGTGAGCGATCATGCGCTTCAGCAGAGGCAGAGAGGACCCGTTATCATCAGCTCTGTGTTGCGATTTATTTTAGATGAGAGAGAGAACTTTAGCGTCTCACTCATGGCTGTTCCTCTAAGGCTTAGTCTCAACTGCATAAACATCTGTCCTGTTCTTGTGTCCTCCCCTAACCGGTGAAAACAATATGGTGGAAGCTCATCAGTTCTTTCTGATCCGAGTGATTTAAGGAGAGGAGGCAAGGAAAGAACAGATCCTCAGACTTTAATGGTTTCCAATTCCCACCAAACAAGTAACTTCCTGTAGCTCCCAAATGGCCAGATACTACACATAAAAAGCCATTGCTTATTTTTAGATGGGCATATTTCCTCCTCATTAAGCCATGGGCTGCTTATTTCTGGAATGTTGAGATCTAAGCGCAGCATTCACACGCTATCAGGGCCAAATCGGCAAGTCATTAGGATGTTTTCTCCAGGAATTCCAGAATTGATTGGTGTAATCTACAGTACACAGCAAATATTGTAAAGATCAGAGTAGTGTCGTGGTTGCGAAGTCTTGAAAATTCTATATATATTTTTTTGAAACTTGGACCGTCGTACTGTTCAGTCTCCCTCCCCTTATATGGTGTTTATTACCTCATTTCGGTTTTCGTTAGGCGTGTATTTCTCTTTTATTATAATTTATTATAATTTTTGTTCATTTTGTAGATGTTTTTATCCAGAGCGCCTAAAGCATACATTTCATACTTTTTTTTTCTTTCTCCATACTGGTCCCCCGTGGGAATTGAACCCACAACCCTGGCATGGCTAGTGCCATGCTCTACCAACTGAGCCACACGGGAAGAGTGGCTCTTAAGCCGCATGCCACAATTTTTATTCTGCATTTATTTATGATCTCAGTAGCTCATAACTCCAGTGTGGTGGCTCTGACAGAATGCTCGAAGTGCCTTGAGTGCATGCTGTGTATAAATTATTTGTAATTTTTGAAATATTTTTGGGAGGAGGGGAAAAAAAGAGTGTGCTCTGATCAGGTTGACTGTTATTTCAGCAGTCATTCAAACCCTCACTATTCAGAACAGAAACATTCTCCGTGCTTGCATCATCCCATTAGATCAATGAACTGCGTAAACAAATGCAAAGAGTGGTTTATTATCTCCATCGATATGGCATTACTGTATAAGTTCTCAGGGCAAGCGGTCTCCCGAGTCACTCTTTCACATTGACTGAAATCCAAATCATTTTTAGAGTAAGAGCTTTTTCTATGTTTCTATTTTTCCAGTGCTGTGGCGAAAGACAAAGACAAGAACAGCTTCAAGCTGCGTCCGGGAATGGACAAGAAGATCGTCATCTACGTTCAACAGACGTCTAATAAGGAGCTGGCCATAGAGAGGTAACGTGCACGCAAACACACACACACGGGTAGAGAGGCAGACGTGACACAGTGTACGGTGCACAGACTGTATCGGACTGGGAGCCTTAGTCCCACCACCACGGAGACTTCTCAGTCAGGACGTCTCAGCTATTCATAACAAGCTGTAATTCAGTTCTAATTGATAAACAACCACTGTTTAATGTCCGTCTGTTTCCGAGCTGAAGTGTCCCAGTCGGGCCATGAGAAGGAGATGGATGTTTCTGTTGTGAGCCTGCTATTTCTCTACGGTTAATAATGTTGTTTTGACTTGCCGTCACCTTCACTTGAACCTCAGTTCCTTTGCTTTTTGTTATTTCACTGTTCCTATACTGGGCCCGGATTGGAGAGCTCTGTTATCCTCTGTTATTCCATGCTCTGGTATGTCAAGGATATATCTAGCCTGATACTTTGGGGGGGGGGGTCTTGTCTGATGCCTTCCACCTGGTTCCACTCTTATGACTTGTGTCTTTGTGTGTCTGTGAACGCCTGCTCGGTGTATGTGTTTTCGGTGTGTGTTCCAGGTGCTTCGGCCTCCTGCTGAGTCCAGGGAAGAACGTGAAGAACAGTGACATGCACCTGCTTGACCTGGAGTCGATGGGGAAGTCCTCTGATGGGAAGTCCTACATCATCACAGGGAGCTGGAATCCCAACACACCTCAGTTCCAGGCTGTTAACGAGGAGACACCCAAAGGTACAGCAGGCCAGACGGCCAACGCGCAATGATATGTCCACAGGTTATGTGGTGCCACGTTAACATGGTATTCTTCCTGTCTGTGTATGATCAGGCCTCTAAGGATGATGCCCCCCAGATGGTTCATAGCCGACCGTGGCTGTCTGGCTGATGTCATTTACATAGCTAACCACTGTTCCTGTTACAAATGCATATCTATGACCACAGCAACTGTATGTGGGTTATATTGAGGATGTTTGTGTTCCAGATTAAGTTATTGTACAGGTCCATGACTTTTACGGTCAAATTGATGAGTGTTGTGTCAATTTACATGACCACAGCTGTAAGGTTTCTGGTAAGGCTTCTAGTAATGGCAGTGATGGGTTATGTTCAACATATAAGTTAATGTTTAACACTAATTAGGTGGGTGCTTATATTTTTCCTGTAAATGTACACATCCACAGATATAGTAATGGCGGTTATGGGTCATGTCCAACAGATAAGTTCATGTACATGACGACGGCGGTGGACCTGGTGATCACTGAGGTGGAGGAGCCGGTTCGTTTCCTTCTGGAGACCAGGGTCAGAGTCTGCTCTCCCAACGAGAGGCTATTCTGGCCCTTCAGCAAACGCAACTACACCGAGACCTACTACCTGAAACTCAGACAGGTGAGACAGACCTTCTAGCTGAAACTCCGACAGGTGAGAGTGTCTAGCTGAAACTCAGACAGGTGAGACAGACCTTCTAGCTGAAACTCCGAGAGTTGAGACAGACCTTCTAGCTGAAACTCAGACAGGTGAAAGTGTCTAGCTGAAACTCAGACAGGTGAGACAGACCTACTACCTGAAACTCAGACAGGTGAGACAGACCTTCTAGCTGCAACTCAGACAGGTGAGACAGACCTTCTAGCTGAAACTCCGAGAGTTGAGAAAGACCTTCTAGCTGAAACTCAGACAGGTGAAAGTGTCTAGCTGAAACTCAGACAGGTGAGACAGACCTACTACCTGAAACTCAGACAGGTGAGACAGACCTTCTAGCTGAAACTCAGACAGGTGAGACAGACCTTCTAGCTGAAACTCAGACAGGTGAGACAGACCTTCTAGCTGAAACTCAGACATGTGAGAGTGTCTACCTGAAACTCAGACAGGTGAGACATTCTAGCTGAAACTCAGACAGGTGAGACAGACCTCCTAGCTGAAACTCAGACAGGTGAGACCTTCTACCTGAAACTCAGACAGGTGAGACGGACATTCCACTTGAATCTCAGACATGTGAGACAGACATTCTAGCTGAAACTCAGACATGTGAGAGCGTCTAGCTGAAACTCAGACATGTGAGACCTTCGACCTGAAACTCAGACATGTGAGACCTTCGACCTGAAACTCAGACAGGTGAGACAGACATTCTACCTGAACTCAGACAGGTGAGAGCATCTAGCTGAAACTCAGACATGTGAGACAGACCTTCTAGCTGCAAATCAGACAGGTGAGACAGACATTCTAGCTGAAACTCAGACAGGTGAGACCTTCTAGCTGAACTCAGACAGGTGAGACCTTCTAGCTGAAACTCAGACAGGTGGGACAGACCTTCTAGCTGAAGCTCAGACAGGTGAGACCTTCTAGCTGAAGCTCAGACAGGTGAGACCTTCTAGCTGAAGCTCAGACAGGTGAGACCTTCTAGCTGAAACTCAGACAGGTGAGACCTTCTAGCTGAAACTCAGACAGGTGAGACCTTCTAGCTGAAACTCAGACAGGTGAGACCTTCTAGCTGAAACTCAGACAGGTGAGACCTTCTACCTGAAACTCAGACAGGTGAGACCTTCGAGCTGAAACTCAGACAGGTGAGACCTTCGAGCTGAAACTCAGACAGGTGAGACCTTCGAGCTGAAACTCAGACAGGTGAGACCTTCGAGCTGAAACTCAGACAGGTGAGACCTTCGAGCTGAAACTCAGACAGGTGAGACCTTCGAGCTGAAACTCAGACAGGTGAGACAGACATTCTACCTGAACTCAGACAGGTGAGAGCATCTAGCTGAAACTCAGACATGTGAGACAGACCTTCTAGCTGCAAATCAGACAGGTGAGACAGACACCATGGAAGACCAAACACTTAAACATTATGGGCATCTCCCGGTTTCCCTGAAAATCTCAATGGAGAACCAACACTGAACATACTTTTTAGTCTAGACTTAATTTGTGTTAACCCAACATGAATTGTGAGAGGGCTCTTTTTTGAGTTTCTTGAACACATTGAACTGCTAGTCAATGTGGTCACCTATTGTCTTGACCCTGTATGTAACACCATTCCTTTCCTCACTTCCCAGATGTAGCGTAACAGTATCAATGACACGAATCCAATGCTTTCTGATCCATGACAGGAAGTGTGTATGTGACTCTATACCCTGCTTCCTCCAGATGGAGCGTAAGAGTAACAACGATACCCTGTACGAGGTGCTGAGCCTGGAGAGTGAGTCAGAGAGGGAGAGGAAGAAAACCACAGCCAGCCCAAACATCCTGCAGTCTTCCTCCCACGGCTCCATGGTGCCATCGCCTCCCGAGGATGATGAGGAGGAAGGTGACTGTCTGAGCAACCCAAATTTTACATTGTATTCAACCGTAATTTAACCAGGAAGTCCGATTTGAGGTCAGAAGAGCTCTCTTCCCCTACATTTACATTTGAGTCATTTAGTAGACACTCTTATTCACCAGAGTGACTTACTAAAGTAGTTAAAACAACCACATATCACAATCATTGCAAGTGTGTCCTTAGAAAAGCTGCTAAATCTGCTAAATCTGTGGTAGTAAGAATAAAGGATAGTTGTTGTTGCCCTCCTGTCTCTATAGTTCCATCCTAAATGAACCCCTAGCCTCTACCCCCGGCCTATGTACTGTTCATTTCCTCTACCCACTAGACACTGGTCGAGTTCTGAGAGGATTAGACAGGTGTATCCAATCCTCTCAAATCCACACAACTGAACCCCCCAAACAAAAACAAAAAGAAAAACAGCACAATGTTTTGGTTACAAAATATTTTTGCTACAATGTGCCCTAGTGAACAGGAAATGGTCTGTTTGGGATTGTGTAGTAGTCTCTCCCTGTCTGTTTGTTCCTTATTCCTCTCCCTGTACAGTATGTATTATGCCATTCTTGATGTGTGACAGCTAGGTCTATTTGTCTGTCTCAATGTCAGTACTCCCCCCCCCCCCCCCTCTCCTGTGTTTGTCTCCTGTCTAGCCAGCCTGTTATGTGCCATAGTTTAGTCTCTCGGCATGGCTGATCGTGTGTTTACCAGTCTAGTAAGTCGCTATACATACAGTATGTTTATGTACTTTAGCCCAGGTCAACTACTTTGATATGTCAACCCTTCAAGTCTCTGGATGCATCCCAAATGCCACCCTATTCCCTATAAAGTGCACTACGTTTGACCACAGCTCTGATCAGAAGTAGTGCACTACGTTTGACCACAGCTCTGATCAGAAGTAGTGCACTACGTTTGACCACAGCTCTGATCAGAAGTAGTGCACTACGTTTGACCACAGCTCTGATCAGAAGTAGTGCACTGTCCTGGGAACAGGGTGCCATTTGGGACATGCCCTCTGTCGCAGAGCTCATGTTTATTTTTGCAAGGTGGACAATAAAGTGATTTAATAAATAAATAATCTTCTGTCCAGACAATGACGAGCCGTTGCTGAGTGGCTCGGGAGACGTGTCAAAGGAGTGTGCTGAGAAGATCCTGGAGACCTGGGGAGACCTGCTGTCCAAATGGTGAGTCAGGGAGGAGATCTCATCTCACTGATCATACATTACATTACTCTGCTCCCCCTCAACCTTAGTGTTAGTGTTTGGGGCGGCAGCGTAGCCTAGTGGTTAGAGCGTTGGACTAGTAACCGGAAGGTTGCGGGTTCAAACCCCCGAGCTGGCAAGGTACAAATCTGTCGTTCTGCCCCTGAACAGGCAGTTAGCCCACTGTTCCCAGGCCATCATTGAAAATAAGAATGTGTTCTTAACTGACTTGCCTGGTTAAATAAAGGTTAAATAAAAAAAAAACACTTTACTGCAGGTTGATCAGTTTGTATCAGGAATATCATACCTTGCCTTCGTGTAGATCATCCAATGTATTTTGTACTTCTCATCTTAATTTAGCTCAACATTCAGTGGTGTTATAGAAAATTTAAACCATAAACAAACGAAGGTAAAAGATGAGGTGATTTTGAACTTTATTTGACCTTACAAGACCTTACCACCAGCTGTACCAGTCTGGCACCACCAGGCAGCAGGCTCTTTGCTCAGTGAACGATCTGTGCTGAGAAAGCAGCTACCACTGAGCTGCCGTTTAGTTAGTGTGCCTGAAGATGCCGGTGAGCCTTTAGAGCTGAGCTCCCTGCCTGGCTGGCCAGGCTGCCAGGAGAAAGATTGATGTGGTGGTGGGCTTTTGATATTCCTGTTGACCAGTCAGCGTAGGCATGGAGGGAGGCATGTCAGGGAGAGAGATGAGGGGACTTACTGCTGGCACAGTGATAGAGTGGCCCTTTTGCTGAGTTACAACCCAAATTACGGCCTTCTTTACAATGTTCCTTGTAGGTCAGGAGCCTTTTATAATGTACCGTGGTCTGATTCTTCATAATCTTTCTTTGACAGAATGTTTTTGTGTGATAAATTCACATTTATCTCTGGTAATCATGATGATAAGAAAAGCAAACTAACACCTAGTGCTTGTAAAATATAGACTTATCCTTCATACATACGGAGTTGCTATAGCTTATACTAAGAATGGACACACGCGCACACACACACACTCAAATCCACACACACTCCTAATTTGAAAACGCATTCATGGGTGGTGGGAAATGATGTCGATATTTTAATCTCTGGAAGTGGCAAGGAAAAGAAAGAGGTGTATGTGTGTGTTGTCACATCCAGATAACCAGCTTATTAAGGTTATTTCCCATCTGTAGTTCCGCATTCGCTCTGTTCCCTTCAACCCAGACTTCAGACCGGAGGGAGGGAAGAGGGAGGGAGCACATCCAGATAACCAGCTTATTAAGGTTATTTCCCATCTGTAGTTCCCCATTCGCTCTGTTCCCTTCAACCCAGACTTCAGACCAGAGGGAGGGAGCACATCCAGATAACCAGCTTATTAAGGTTATTTCCCCATCTGTAGTTCCCCATTCGCTCTGTTCCCTTCAACCCAGACTTCAGACCAGAGGGAGGGAGCACATTTAGCTTTCTCCTATGTCTAATACAGCACATACAAGGTTGTTGTTTTTTTGCCTCACAAATCCTTTAATGCTTTACCGTTAAAGGACAATTCCGCCACTTTATAACCAATTATTATGCTGTTAGTATATATGCAATAATGTAAGATTTTATACACATTCTGATGTTTTATAGTTTTGTTAATCATGCTGCACAATTCCATTTTAAAGATGCTGTATTGCCCTCGTCTACAGCATACTATGATTCCCAGAGTACATTTTGTTTCCCATGATGCAATGCTCCGCCTAGTTAGCCTACAGTTATCTTAGCTAGCTGGCTATCAAGCCCAAGACAAAGCTTAGTCTAAATATATTTTCATATCATAAGTTATGAGTGAATTCCACATTACTTTTGGGTTGTAAATATATTAGAATGCTTGACTGTCATGCTGAATATATGTTCATGGCATTGTCACCAATCAACTGCAAATACAATAAAAAATTTTTTAAATGTAGATGCTAACTAGCTATGCTAACCATAACATTGTTGCTGTATCTAGTTAGAATGCTAGCTAGCCTGACTGCTACATCTAAAATAATATAATTTGCAACAATAACAGCTGAGTTTCGTCTTAGCAACTGTTAGAAGAACACAACATTTATTATGAAATTGACATACAAGTCATTACGCAATCCTAGTCTCTCAGCCTGTATCTTTGGCTGGCACAGCAAATAACCAAATAACCTTACCTTGTTAGCCAGCTAGATAGATTATTTTATCTCATGACAGCCAACAATAGAACGAAACTAAATGTAGCTTTACATCAAAAGTTAGCTTTTGTGCTCTCTCTCCCCCCTCACCAATCTGTCTCTCCTAGCTCTTCGTCTGCTTCCTTCAAAACACAACTATATTTTATCTAGGTGTATTGGCCTCTTAGTTTCAATCAAGACACATACTAGGAATACAAGCATTTTGCTACACCCCGCAATAACATCTGCTAACTATGTGTATGCAACCAATCAAATTAGATTTTGCGATTTGATTTTACTGTTGTTTTAATGAACCACTAGCTTGTGCTAGGCATGTATCTTCGACGTTACGAGACCTAGCTAGTGGTTTGTTACATGTAGATTATCATGCAAATGCTAGTGCTGCCACTTTGTGGTGATAATGGTGAACTGCTTATTAATTTTATAACATGCCGCAAACCAATTGCAACTTGCTCTAATCCATTTCATGACAGCATATACAGTAGCTGTAGAAGTAAATTCTGGAATCCTTCAACATGGTTAGCCTCATTAATTGTCTAATGAAAAATTTAATAAAAAACAACACACGGATCTTGCCAGTATTACAGTATCTCTGATGTGTGAGTGCTTTTCCTATTTCTAATAGGATCATTTCCCATTGGAGAAGAAGGTAACAGGGGAGGGACCTCTCCTCCAATACAGTTGCAATATAATACAGGTGAGGAGATAGGATGTGAGTAATCAAGGAATGACAAAGTGAGAAAAGGCCTTAGTAGCTATCGTGTGGTAAGATTACCCCCCGAGACCTAAAGTTATGTTATCCTAGCCCCACTAAGAACATGGTTTTGGTTGGGTAATAGACGCTGTTTTGTGGGTAGGAAGTGCTGTTGTTGACAGGGGTTGCATCCTAGGTCAGCCATACAGGGATTGATACACCCACACCCATGATCGAGGACATCAGCTGCAAATCTGTGCAGTAAAACTAAACAAAAAACTAACTAAACCAAACTAAATGAGAATGAGTGACAACTAAATAAAACAAATAGGGAATGACCAAAGAATACACCACATCCTGACTGATGGCAGCCCATTCCATACACTGTACAGTCCTGACTGATGGCAGCCCATTCCATACACTATACAGTCCTGACTGATGGCAGCCCATTCCATACACTATACAGTCCTGACTGATGGCAGCCCATTCCATACACTGTACAGTCCTGACTGATGGCAGCCCATTCCATACACTATACAGTCCTGACTGATGGCAGCCCATTCCATACACTATACAGTCCTGACTGATGGCAGCCCATTCCATACACTATACAGTCCTGACTGATGGCAGCCCATTCCATACACTATACAGTCCTGACTGATGGCAGCCCATTCCATACACTATACAGTCCTTGCCAAAAGTTTTGAGAATGACAGAAATATTAATTTCCACAAAGTTTGCTGCTTCAGTGTCTTTAGATTTTTTGTCAGATGTTTCATACGTGTCAAAGGCGTTTATTGACAATTACATGAAGTTGATGCAAAGAGTCAATGTTTGCAGTGTTGACCCTTCTTTTTCAAGACCTCTGCAATCCGCCCTGGCATGCCGTCAATTAACTTCTGGGCCACATCCTGACTGATGGCAGCCCATTCTTGCATAATCAATGCTTGGAGTTTGTCAGAATTGTTTATTTTTTTTGTCCACCCCCCTCTTGAGGATTGACCACAAGTTCTCAATGGGATTATGGTCTGGGGAGTTTCCTGCCATGGACCCAAAATATCAATGTTTTGTTCCCCGAGCCACTTAGTTATCACTTTTGCCTTATAGCAAGGTGCACCATCATGCTGGAAAAGGCATTGTTTGTCACCAAACTGTTCCTGGATGGTTGGGAGAAGTTGCTCTCGGAGGATGTGTTGGTACCATTCTTTATTCATGCTGTGTTCTTAGGTAAAATTGTGAGTGAGCCCACTCCCTTGGCTGAGAAGCAACCCCACACATGAATGGTCTCCGGATGCTTTACTGTTGGCATGACACAGGACTGATGGTAACGCTCACCTTGTCTTCTCCGGACAATCTTTTTTCCGGATGCCCCAAACAATCAGAAAGGGGATTCATCAGAGAAAATTACTTTACCCCGGTCCTCAGAAGTCCAATCCCTGTACCTTTTGCAGAATATCAGTCTGTCCCTGATGTTTTTCCTGGAGATAAGTAGCTTCTCTGCTGCCCTTCTTGACACCAGGCCATCCTCCAAAAGTCTTTGCCTCACTGTGCGTGCAGATGCACTCACACCTGCCTGCTGCCATCCCTGAGCAAGCTCTGTACTGGTGTTGCCCCGATCCTGCATCTGAATCAATTTTAGGAGACGGTCCTGGCGCTTGCTGGACTTTCTTGGGCGCCCTGAAGCCTTCTTCACAACATTTGAACCGCTCTCCTTGAAGTTCTTGATGATCCGATAAATGGTTGATTTAGGTGCAATCTTACTGGCAGCAATATCCTTGCCTGTGAAGTCCTTTTTGTGCAAAGCAATGATGACGGCACGTGTTTCCTTGCAGGTAACCATGGTTGACAGAGGAAGAACAATGATTCCAAGCATCACGCCCCTTTTGAAGCTTCCAGTCTGTTATTCGACCTCCATCAGCATGACAGAGTGATCTCCAGCCTTGTCCTCGTCAACACTCACACCTGTGTTAATGAGAGAATCACTGACTTGATGCCAGCTGGTCCTTTTGTGGCAGGGCTGGAATGCAGATGAAATGTTTTTTTGGGTGATTCAGTTCATTTGCATGGCAAAGAGGGACTTTGCAAGTAATTGCAATTCGTCTGATCACTCTTCATAACATTCTGGAGTATATGCAAATTGCCATCATGCAAACTGAGGCAGCAGACTTTGAAAAATAATATTTGTGTCATTCTCAAAATTTTGGCCACGATTGTACATAACTCAAAGAATCAACACTTTATTTCATCTAATATAAAGAACACCTATATGAATGGTTAGTGGGTTTAGACATGAATCTAACTTTAAAACAAGAGATGATTGAACAGTTAAATGAATAGTGTCTAATACAAATAATAAACCAAATGTCAGGGCTGGGCTGGAACAGAAACCTGCACACCCAGTAGCTAGATCTCTAGGAACAGGGCCATGCATTTTCTAGGTCTATGCATTGTTCCTTTTAACAGTACAACTAGACTAAGTTATCTAGCTAGTGGTTTTCAGCCGCATCACAACAGCTGTTGTTTTTGAACAGCACCAGATGTTCTTTGGGGTTCCAGGGTTCACTTCGGTCCATCCTTAAAAAGCCGTTAAAAAGGTGCTACTTGATCAAATCAAATTTATTTGTCACATGCACTAACATCTGCTAACCATGTGTAAGTGTAGCGAAATGCTTGTGCTTCTAGTTCCGACCATGCAGTTATATCTAACAAGTAATATAACCTAACAATTTCACAACTACCTTACAAGTGTAAAGGAATGAATATGAATATATGTACATCAAATATAGAAATGAGTGATGGCCGAATGGCATAGGCAAGATGCAGTAGATGGTATAGAGTACAGTATATACATATGAGATGAGTAATGTAGACCTCCACATGTCACATTATATGAAGTGGCATTATGATACATTACATCAAGATGGCAAGATGCCTGAAAAGGCACAATGGCTGCTGGAGCTGCAACTTCGGTCGGTGATGGTGGGAGTGGTTTTGGCCGAATAGAATCAATCTATAGGTTTTTTGTGTGCCTATTTAAAATATTTAGAGATGTTATTAGACAAAAACAACCAGAGCAACATATGGCATGCAGTTCCAATATGATCTGAAAACTAGGGATGGGTTTAGTCGAAAGTTTACTTACACTTGGGTTGGAGTCATTAAAACTGTTTTTTCAACCACTCCACAAATTTCTTGTTAACAAACTACAGTTTTGGCAGGTCGGTTAGGACATCTACTTTGCATGACACAAGTAATTTTTCCAACAATTGTTTACAGACAATTGTATCACAATTCCAGTGGGTCAAAAGTGTACATACACTAAGTTGACTGTGCCTTTAAACAGCTCGGAAAAGTCCAGAAAATGATGTTGGGGTACTTTGCTACAGGAGGGACTGGTGCACTTCACAAAATAGATGGCTTCATGAGGGAGGAAAATTATGTGGATATATTGAAGCAACAATTCAAGACATCAGTCTGGAAGTTAAAGCTTGGTTGCAAATGGGTCTTCCAAATGGACGATGACCCCAAGCATACTTCCAAAGTTATGGCGAAATCGCTTAAGGACAACAAATTCAAGGTATTGGAGTGGCCATCACAAAGCCCTGACCTCAATCCTATAGAAAATTTGTGGGCAGAACTGAAAAAGCGTGTGCGAGTAAGGAGGCCTACAAACCTGACTCAGTTACACCAGCTCTGTCAGGAGGAATGGGCCAAAATTCACCCAACTTATTGTGGGAAGCTTGTTGAAGGCTACCCAAAACGTTTGACCCAAGATAAACAATTGAAAGGCAATGTTACCAAATACTAATTAAGTGTATGTAAACTTCTGACCCACTGGGAATGTGATGAAAGAAATAAAAGCTGAACTAAATCCTTCTCTCTACTATTATTCTGACATTTCACATTCTTAAAATAAAGTGGTGATCCTAATTGACCTAAGACAGGGAATTTTTACTTAGATTAAATGTCAGGAATTGTGAAAACCTGAGTTTAAATGTATTTCGCTAAGGTGTATGTAAACTTCAGACTTCAACTGTAGAGCACTGAAAATGACTGTCCATTTCCTATATTAGCCATCTCAGGGATCCTACTTAAAACCTTGCAGAGAAGCCACTTTTTTATCCACTTTGGCTCATCACTAAACAGTTTATATGAATGAAATCATAAAACTACGCTAAAACTGTGTAGAACATTACTAAATACTTTGTAATAACAACCCAAATTGTGTAAGTGTCCTTTAAAGTGTTTCTTCAGAATGGCTCTGCTGACTGAAATAAAACGACTAATTTTAAGAAATCTGCTTTCATTTTAACTGGCAAAGGGTGGTCAATTATGTAATGCAAATGTCACTGTGGTGTGTTGTGCGACTCGATGCAGGGCTCTGGAAGTCAGTGGGAGACTTTTTTTTTTTTTTGTATGGCCAACCCCCTGAGGACCAGAAGCTGGTTTCACTTACATCACACTCAAAGTACACCCTGTCTTGTTTCAAGTGTTTTATCTGAGAAGAAAAGAAATGCCACGTTGCAATGCATAACCAACTAAGTACCTCGGGACAAATAAACAATAAGACGAAACAACTGAATGAGAGTGGGGGGTGATTTAATCTGGAATGTTCTTTAGCCTTCTTAGGAGTGTGTGGTGTGGAACCTGATTACTATATTGCCTGGCATTGTGACTGTAATTCCCGCCAGCTGCCGAGGCCTCTGGCAAGAGCCAGGGGTAGACTCTGTCTCTCGGTCTGTCCTGATCAAAGAGAGCCTCACCTTTCTCTCTCTCGCCCCCCCCCCCCCCCCCCCCTTCTCTATCTGGCTCCTCAGGACACACATCTCTCTCTCCTCTGCCAGCTGCCGAGGCCTCTGGCAAGAGCCAGGGGTAGACTCTGTCTCTCGGTCTGTCCTGATCAAAGAGAGCCTCACCTTTCTCTCTCTCGCCCTCTCTTCTCTATCTGGCTCCTCAGGACACACATCTCTCTCTCCTCTGCCAGCTGCCGAGGCCTCTGGCAAGAGCCAGGGGTAGACTCTGTCTCTCGGTCTGTCCTGGTCAAAGAGAGCCTCACCTTTCTCTCTCTCGCCCCCCCCTTCTCTATCTGGCTCCTCAGGACACACATCTCTCTCTCCTCTGCCCATTAGATACGACAACTACACCCTCATGAACCCCCTACCTCCTGATCATTTCAGCTGGATACGTACGTAACAGACACGGATAACTTGTGGGTCTGTGTATACAGGGCCTCCAGAAAGTATTAATACCCCTTCCCTTATTCCACATTTTGTTGTGTTACAGCCTGAATTCCAAATTGGTTAAATAAATACAACATTTGCCCATGTACACACAATACCCCATAATGCCAAGAGTGTGCAAAGCTGTCATCAAGGCCAAAGGGTAAAAGTAAACCCTTGAATGAGTAGGTGTGTCCAAACCTTTGACTGGTACTGTATATTATGCTGACATTTTGTGACGTTTTTGTTTGTTTTGGACTTCGGTAGCTGGTCTACACTCCTTCGTCGGTGATTGGTCAACAGTAGGGATTCTTCAAAAGAAAGTCTTTGTTGCCGTTCGACGAGAGACGACTAGTTTTCATTAAAAAAAAGAAATACTGCACCGATTTCTTGAGTAATCTTATATTCATTCTGACTATTTTTACTGAGTGTATACTGGCTATGGCGTCCCAAAATATACAATTTGTACTACTGCAGCTTTTTTTCTCGTTTTTCAAGCGAAGGTCTTTTAAGGGAGCGTGAGAGCGCCCTTGTTCTGTTTCAGCTAGCCCAGTGGTTCCCGTTTTATAGTCGCATACTCCTTCCGACATTCCAGCTGTACCCCCTCTAGCACCAGGGTCAGCGCCCTTGTTCTGTTTCAGCTAGCCCAGTGGTTCCCGTTTTATAGTCGCATACTCCTTCCGACATTCCAGCTGTACCCCCTCTAACACCAGGGTCAGAACCCTTGTTCTGTTTCAGCTAGCCCAGTGGTTCCCGTTTTATAGTCGCATACTCCTTCCGACATTCCAGCTGCATACCCCCTCTAGCACCAGGGTCAGCTGTACCCCCTCTAGCACCAGGGTCAGCGCCCTTGTTCTGTTTCAGCTAGCCCAGTGGTTCCCGTTTTATAGTCGCATACTCCTTCCGACATTCCAGCTGCATACCCCCTCTAGCACCAGGGTCAGCTGTACCCCCTCTAGCACCAGGGTCAGCTGTACCCCCTCTAGCACCAGGGTCAGCGCCCTTGTTCTGTTTCAGCTAGCCCAGTGGTTCCCGTTTTATAGTCGCATACTCCTTCCGACATTCCAGCTGCAAACCCCCTCTAGCACCAGGGTCAGCGCCCTTGTTCTGTTTCAGCTAGCCCAGTGGTTCCCGTTTTATAGTCGCATACTCCTTCCGACATTCCAGCTGTACCCCCTCTAGCACCAGGGTCAGCGCCCTTGTTCTGTTTCAGCTAGCCCAGTGGTTCCCGTTTTATAGTCGCATACTCCTTCCGACATTCCTGCTGAGTACCCCCTCTAGCACCAGGGTCAGCGCCCTTGTTCTGTTTCAGCTAGCCCAGTGGTTCCCGTTTTATAGTCGCATACTCCTTCCGACATTCCTGCTGAGTACCCCCTCTAGCACCAGGGTCAGCGCCCTTGTTCTGTTTCAGCTAGCCCAGTGGTTCCCGTTTTATAGTCGGATACTCCTTCCGACATTCCAGCTGTACCCCCTCTAGCACCAGGGTCAGCTGTACCCCCTCTAGCACCAGGGTCAGCTGTACCCCCTCTAGCACCAGGGTCAGCTGTACCCCCTCTAGCACCAGGGTCAGCTGTACCCCCTCTAGCACCAGGGTCAGCTGTACCCCCTCTAGCACCAGGGTCAGCTGTACCCCCTCTAGCACCAGGGTCAGCTGTACCCCCTCTAGCACCAGGGTCAACGCACTCTCAAATGTTGTTTTTTGCCATCATTGTAAGCTTGCCACGCACGCACACACTATACGTACTATACGCAATGTTGGGTTGTATTGGAGAGTCTCAGTCTTAAATCATTTTCCACACACAGTCTGTGCCTGTATTTAGTTGTCATGCTAGTGAGGGCCGAGAATCCACTCTCACATGGGTACGTGGTTGCAAAGGGCATCAGTGTATTAACAGCGTGATTTGCCAAGGCAGGATACTCTGAGCGCAGCCCAATCCCGAAATCTGACAGTGGCTTCTGATTAAATTACATTTTCACAGAACCGCTTGTTGCAATTTCAATGAGGCTCTTGTTCAGACATCGGTAAGTGGACCGGAGGCAGGGCATGAAAGGGATAACGAATCCAGTTGTTTGTGTCGTCCGTTTCAGGAAAGTACCTGCGTAATTGCACACCCAACTCACTCAGGTGCTTCGCTATATCACATTTGACATTGTCAGTAAGCTTCAGTTCATTTGCACACAAAAAAATCATACAATGTCCTTGTTTTTTGTGTTTTTTTTTTTACCCCTTTTTCTCCCCAATTGTTTAGTAGCTACTATCTTGTCTCATCGCTACAACTCCCGTACGGGCTCTGGAGAGACGAAGGTTGAAAGTCTTGTGTCCTCCGATACACAACCCAACCAAGCCGCACTGCTTCTTAACACAGCGCCATCCAACCCGGAAGCCAGCCGCACCAATGTGTCGGAGGAAACAACGTGCACCTGGCAACCTTGGTTAGCGCGCACTACGCCCGGCCCGCCACAGGAGTCACTGGTGCGCGATGAGACAAGGATTTCACTACCGGCCAAACCCTCCCTAACCCGGACGACGCTGGGCCAATTGTGCATCGCCCCACGGACCGGTCACGGCCGGTTACGACAGAGCCTGGGCGTGAACCCAGTCTCTGGTGGCACAGCTGGCGCTGCAGTACAGCGCCCTTAACCACTGCGCCACCCGGGAGGCCTGTGTTGTCCTTGTTAATGCAGACAGAGAAGAGCTCCAACTTCTTAATCATAGCCTCAATTTTGTCCCACACATTGAATATAGTTGCGGAGAGTCCCTGTAATCCTAGATTCAGATCATTCAGGTGAGAAAAAACATCACCCAGATAGGCCAGTCGTGTGAGAAACCCGTCCTGGTGCAAGCGGTCAGACAAGTGAAAATTATGGTCCGTAAAGAAAACTTGACTCTCAGTTCAAAAAAATGTGCCACTACTTTGCCCTTTGATAACCAGCGCACTTCTGTATGTTGTAAAAGCGTTACATGGTCGCTGCCAATATCATTGCATAATGCAGAAAATACATGAGTGTTCAGAGGCCTTGCTTTAACAAAGTTAACCATTTTCACTGTAGTGTCCAAAACGTCTTTCAAGCTGTCAGGCATTCCTTTGGCAGCAAGAGCCTCTCAGTGGATACTGCAGTGTTACCCAAGTGGCGTTGGGAGCAACTGCTTGCATGCGCGTTACCACTCCACTATGCCTCCTTGTCATGGCTTTTACACCATCAGTACAGATACCACCACATCTTGACCACCAAAGTCCATTTGATGTCACAAAGCTGTTCAGTACTTAAAATATATCCTCTCCTGTTGTCCTGGTTTTTGAGCGAACGTTAGTTGAATTCCTGCGAGACAGTAATGGTTAATGTGATTGGATATTAATTATTTGACTAGGCTTCCTGTATTTGACATTGTGTTGTTATTTCGCTGAACACTAGATGGTTTAATTTTATTTTGGCCGATGAAACGAGGCTATTCATGCGAGAAAAAAACATGTATATAGCCCTGTTGGAAAATCTAAATGGACTGTTTGAAAATGTGAATCACATTGCGTGTACCTACAGTTTGGGAATAGCCGGCCTAGCCGAACGAACTAAAGCATGCTGACGCCTTTAAGGTATACGCATGCTTCCCAGCCAAAACAGTTTGGAAGAATTTGTGAATATATATTGTGGCAACATTTTGTGACGTTTTGGCTGTTTGGGGAAACAAAACATTTTCTCGAGGCAAGCCGAAGTCTACGTCTTTGTTGTCGTAGACTCTTTATCATTCATTGAGAGGACTTGCTTTCATGCACATTTATTAATTGAGAAATACTGCACCAAACGTCTTAGTTAGATGTAACATTTTGCCACAGATTTCCTCTGCAAAAGCTTTTTACAATTTGTATTTTTATTATACAGATTTCTTGAGTTATATTAGATTAATTCTGACTATTTTGAGGAAGTGAGTATTGGCTATGGCGTCTCCAAATGGACAAACAGTACTATTGCCATTAAAACTTTTTTTTTTTCAAGAGAAGGTCTTTTACGGGATTATGCGAACATACTCGTTCGGTTTCGGCTAGGACTCAACTAAAGCATGCTGATGCCTTTATCCCCACAGTAGTGGGCCGCCAGTGTTTTATGTCAATGTAAGCTTCAGTATTAATGTTTCATTAACACTGAAGTGTTGTGGCGAGCAGAATCAACAATCTCTGCGCCGCTCAAGACTGTTGCTTTTTGAGAAGGACTCTTTACAAGTCTGCTCGCCACAAGTCGTTCACAGTTAGCCCTGGTTACAGTAAATGCCAGCTAAAACGTACCAAGGCCCTTGCCTTGACTTCAAATTCTATCAGGTCCGCGGTGGGCCATGGCCCAGTGAGGCGCAGGTGCCGGCCCGCGTAGAGGGAAACAGAAAAGTCTGAGCCTGTTGTGTAAGAAAACCCCAAATCTTTGTTGGAAATGCGGCATTAGTGGGGAAAAGGCAAAACTGACCCAAGATTAGTGTCTAGGGGCAACTTCACCCTACACCTGTTACATTATTCTGATCGTTATGATAACCTGTCTCTCTCCCTCCCTCTGTCCCCAGGCACCTGAACTTGTCGGTGCGTCCCAAGCAGCTCCCGGCGTTGGTACGTAGTGGCGTACCAGAGGCCCTCAGGGGAGAGGTATGGCAGCTCCTGGCCGGTTGCCATAACAATGACCACCAGGTAGAGGAGTACCGCACCCTCATCACCAAGGTAGGCCTGACCCCTGAGCACGTACCTAACCTGACCCAGAGATACTGTGTATATAATGACGAGATGGTCTTGTCTCCATCCTAACAATGGGAGTCGTTGTCCCAAAGGCAGGAAGGAAGGTCATCTTATCGCTCTATTTCCAAATGGACAGGTTTTTACAGGAGTGGACCCCCCCCTTCTACCTGACCCCATTCACATTGTGACCCCTGACCTCTTACCTAACCTGAGGTTAATGGCATAGCTTACTGATTGTTTGAGTTGTTCAGTTTGAGCAAGGTGAGGCACAGAATCACTCATCTTGATCACGATAAGTTATTTTAGTTTCAAACCTGGTGATTTGTAGATCAGTGATTCTGAGCATTTCCGACTGCCATGCAACTTCGTCGATCTCAAAACACTCAGTGTCAGTGGCAATGGGATTTGTAGCCCATTATGTAACTGACTCATGTGGATGACGCGTGGTAAACCTTCGCCATGAACCTGTGTATTTACATTTCAACATGTTTTACATCATCATTGGAACTTGGGCACAGAAGTGTCCAGAGTGTTATTGAAAATGTTCCCACAGCATGGGTCTGTAGATCGGAGGCCTTGATAGGCCTGTCTAAGAAGTGCTGGGTGGTGACACTGGAATCTTCTCGGGAGGAGAGTGCATAAACAAAAAGGGTTTTGTTTGAGAGACTATGTTTATGTATTGTCAGAGAGAGAGAGTTTGCGCCCATGCGTGTGGGTGTACGCACAAGGGTGTGCTTATGAGCATCATAGTCTGTGTTACCGTTGTTTGAGGTGGTGTGAGAAGAGCGGCAGGAGGCCGGAGAAGTGATAGCTGCTTTTCTATCAAGTCACATCAAACAGGGATGCCCAGCTCAGCCTGGTTTGACCATGTCCCTAATATTTCAGGCCTGTACAACCAAGGCCACAGCCCTGTTGACCCCCCCGCCCAAAAACGTTTTGATCCAAATTGTATTGCCAGATTACTTTGATTTTCTCTTTTTATGTTTTATTTATTGAAGAGGTCTCTAGATTTTCCATCATGTGTTTGATACGACAGAATTGAAAGTAGAACAGTTTTTTCCTAAAAGGGATTCAATTTAGACATCTGAATGTCATTTTGTGGAAACGAAAAACAGATTTTGTTTTACAAGAAACAAAGAATGTTGGACGGCCAGCTCTAAATCATTTAAGTCATGTGACTCCATCACCAGTTCAACAGAGTCATTCTCACCAGTTCAACAGGGTCATTCTCACGAGCTCGACAGGGTCATTCTCACGAGCTCGACAGGGTCATTCTCACGAGCTCGACAGGGTCATTCTCACGAGCTCGACAGGGTCATTCTCACGAGCTCGACAGGGTCATTCTCACGAGCTCGACAGGGTCATTCTCACAAGTTCAACAGGGTCATTCTCACGAGCTCGATAGGTGACTGTTCATCATATTCAATGGACTACTGGTGGAATATAGCTTGTGTACAATGGTAATGTGGTATAACTGCTGATGCTTGATACCGTAGGATTGTCATTCCTGTCACCTTTGTGATTTTCCACTGGGAGGTTAAAAGAGCTGGGACGATAAACCGACTGTACTTACCGCAGCCATATTGCTTATGTCGTTCATTATGATAAGTAGCCTATACTCGAGAAACCTGAAGTTTAAAATTAAATAAGTTTGCCAGTATGGGTTATTGTTAATGGGACAATTGATGTCTTCAACCATCAAGCTAGACGTAGTAGTTTAAAGTAGAACGACCAATATGGATTTTTTTTAAAGAGCCAATACCGATTTTTTGGGGGGGGGTCAAGGAGGCCGAAGGCCGATATTTTAGGCATATATTCAAAATCATGAAATTGGAACATTTTGATACATTTCCCAGAGATAATGCAATATTTTTTATCAAACAATTCATTTGACTTTGGTTAAAAAAACTATCTAAATATATAACATAATGGTAATAATTGTATTTGAATGGTAAATCTCTATTGATTAAACTGGGTAAATCAAGATGTAAGCCTAGGCCTATTCACAATACAGGTGAATGCATATTCAATAGGAGTGTGTGCATGCATTGGGTTATTGAGCTTGTGGAGTCTATGGTGCTACAGATGACAAACAAATCCATTTGGGAATTATTAGCCTACTGATCAACAACGTTTGCATAGAAGCATCACTCCAGCATGTCATGCCTGTATGGAAGGACATCATGTAGGCACTGCTGTTAGTTTGAGAATGTAAAATAACTATCTATTCAATGCAAATGGCTCCAATGTAACATCACGATTTGTTATCATGGATGCTTATCAAACTAGTATTTTTTGGGCATTTTTCGTGATCGGGATAATTAATTTAAATTTTAAAAAAAAACTCTAAACCACTCTGTTGCAAGGACACAAAATCGAAACAACTCTATTGGCTAGTTCATCTGTCAGGAAATGGCCGGGTTGTAACTTGATCCTACTGCTGTGATTGGATGCAGCAAGGCAAAGCCAATCGAGTCGGCTTGGTCGTTCTCTAGTTTAAAGGATAGAAGAAAAAACACTGATACACATTGTCATAAACGTCTTGTTCTGTTTATTGTTATCGTATCAATTCAGGCATTTTATCGCAACATGGGTTTTTTGGCCCACTTACTGTAAAGTCATTTTGTGAGTGCTGATGTAAAACAAGGGCTTGAAACATCAGTTTGGCTGATAATGGATTGATTGAATGATTGCCTGAAGACTGCCTTGTCCATAGAAATGGTTGACCATTTTGTGTCCTCACATTACACATATGGGCAAAGGAAGGAATCGAAAAGAAACCTATCTTAGATGATCTAAGACGATAAAGTCTCTTAAGTGGAAGAAGAAGGCTCACTTACATATCTCCCACTGTGATGGTCTCTGATACTTAACAAGCTGTTTAACGTAATTATGTCCCCCCCTAATTCTTCAATGTCCTATTTCTTCTTAATGTGATTTCTATGTTATGTGACTGCTGGTCAGCCCCTCATTAGGGGGTTGCCCTTTGGCGCTTGATGGGGCTTAGCTGCGCTGCAAACGCTTCACTCATACTGTAGTAGTTTAGTAGTCGTTTAGTTTATTAGGATCCAGTGTGTGAGCGGAGTTGAGCGATAGGAATGCCCCGGTGTCCTTTTCAACCACTCCACTAAAAACTGCTCTGCACTCACATAAAAAAATTAAATGACGCTCCAAATTTGCTCCATTCATTAATATCCCAATTTAACCAACGCCCATCTATTGTGTGACTACCTGGACCTACCATTTGGTTTTGAAGTATTGACACCAAACCATATGATTTGAATGAAAAGTATTTCATAAACATGAAAAGGGAAGAAGCTCTCATCATTTCAAATCGGCTACATATTAAACGGCATGTAAACATCGTAGTAAACATCGTAGTAAACATCGTAGTAAACATCGTAGTAAACATCGTAGTAAACATCGTAGTAAACATCGTAGTAAACATCGTAGTAAACATTGTAGTAAACATCTTAGTAAACATCGTAGTAAACATCTTAGTAAACATCGTAGTAAACATTGTAAAACACTCTAAATAGGTCCGGAGACAGTCAGAGAGCCTAAGAAGGAACGGAAGGAATTATTTACGCTACATTATTTCATATAAACATCGTAGTAAACATCATACAACACTCTAAATAGGTCCGGAGACAGTCAGGGAGCCTAAGAAGGAACGGAAGGAATTATTTACGCTACATTATTTAATATAAACATCGTAGTAAACATCGTAGTAAACATCATACAACACTCTAAATAGGTCCGGAGCCAGTCAGGGAGCCTAAGAAGGAACGGAAGGAGTTATTTACGCTACATTATTTAATATAAACATCGTAGTAAACATCGTAGTAAACATCATACAACACTCTAAATAGGTCCGGAGACAGTCAGAGAGCCTAAGAAGGAACGGAAGGAATTATTTACGCTACATTATTTAATATAAACATCGTAGTAAACATCGTAGTAAACATTGTAAAACACTCTAAATAGGTCCGGAGACAGTCAGAGAGCCTAAGAAGGAACGGAAGGAGTTATTTACGCTACATTATTTCATATAAACATCGTAGTAAACATCATACAACACTCTAAATAGGTCCGGAGACAGTCAGAGAGCCTTAGAAGGAACGGAAGGAGTTATTTACGCTACATTATTTCATATAAACATCGTAGTAAACATTGTAAAACACTCTAAATAGGTCCGGAGACAGTCAGAGAGCCTTAGAAGGAACGGAAGGAGTTATTTACGCTACATTATTTCATATAAACATCGTAGTAAACATCATACAACACTCTAAATAGGTCCGGAGACAGTCAGGGAGCCTAAGAAGGAACGGAAGGAGTTATTTACGCTACATTATTTAATATAAACATCGTAGTAAACATCGTAGTAAACATCATACAACACTCTAAATAGGTCCGGAGACAGTCAGGGAGCCTAAGAAGGAACGGAAGGAGTTATTTACGCTACATTATTTCATATAAACATCGTAGTAAACATCATACAACACTCTAAATAGGTCCGGAGACAGTCAGAGAGCCTTAGAAGGAACGGAAGGAGTTATTTACGCTACATTATTTCATATAAACATCGTAGTAAACATCATACAACACTCTAAATAGGTCCGGAGACAGTCAGAGAGCCTTAGAAGGAACGGAAGGAGTTATTTACGCTACATTATTTCATATAAACATCGTAGTAAACATCGTAGTAAACATCATACAACACTCTAAATAGGTCCGGAGACAGTCAGAGAGCCTAAGAAGGAACGGAAGGAGTTATTTACGCTACATTATTTCATATAAACATCATAGTAAACATCATACAACACTCTAAATAGGTCCGGAGACAGTCAGGGAGCCTAAGAAGGAACGGAAGGAATTATTTATGCTACATTATTTCATATAAACATCGTAGTAAACATTGTAAAACACTCTAAATAGGTCCGGAGACAGTCAGGGAGCCTAAGAAGGAACGGAGGGAATTATTTACGCTACATTATTTCAATTATTTCAAGGTTATATCCCACAAATAAATACATTGTGAAGCATTTGCGAGTGCGACACACAAGGCTGGTAGGGAGTTAGGGGCATTAAGTGCTCAGCATTTAAACAGCATTTAGTTGTATTAAATCATTATAGTTTATAAATTGTGCATATAGGCTGTGACTTACTTATAATTAAATACACATTAAAAAACAAATGCCTTATTAGGCTCAGTCTACAGTGCCTTCAGGAAACACGAGTTTGGTCAGAGTCTGTGGCCTCAGGCTGATGGTTGTGATGGTGCCTGGAGAGCAGGCCAGCAGCGGGGAATATCCTCTCCAGCTTGCAGAGCCACTGGGTATGCAGAACACCCTTTTGGCCACTCTTGCCAGGCTGGGTAGGAATGCAGAGATGTATATTTGTTTCTAGTGGTAGGCATAAAGGATTTTTCGGAAAAATAAACCAATTAAGCTCCTTGGAAGTTGGAATATACCAGGCCTATTGGGCCAAGATCCATGATGGCCTATTGTATAGATAATATAACATAAATGAAAGACACTGTTAAGAGATCAGAGTTCTGTTTCTTTTAGCATGTAGGTAGTACACCGTCATGCTTTTGGGATACGTGTCTTTTCACATTCCATAATGATTCTTTAGTTGTGGACACTACATCACCGCACTCCCTCTCTTGCTCTTAGTCCTCATCTTTGTAAGTCACCTTGATTTAGCACCTGTGTGTTTTATCAGTTTCCTCATGAAAATATTTAGTGAACTCCATGGCAGTAGCTATAAAGCAAGGGGCTATAGCAGCACACAAGTTGACTACAAATGCATGCTGGGCTCAGGCACTCCCTGAGCTCGTGAAGTGAGCGCTACTGGAGCAAAAATGGAGCGGGCAAAAAGGCTCCGTCCTTTGGGAATCTCGCTCCAGTCAAATTGGGCACGTTCCGCTCCTCGCTCCAGCTCCACTCACATGCTGTTACGATCCCCATTAACTACTGCACATGCAGCAGCTACTCTTCATGGGGTCCACATAAATACATGCAGCAGCTACTCTTCATGGGGTCCACATAAATACATGCAGCAGCTACTCTTCATGGGGTCCACATAAATACATGACAGAGTACAGAACAGTAATAGACAAGAACAACATAACAAATAAGTTACGTGTAGGAAATATGTATGTGCATATTCTTATAAATAGTACGGTTAAATTAGATCTTTAGAAAAAGTGGAGGTACTGTGATAGTGTTTTTTTATTTTTCTGTAGTTTATTTGAAAGACTTTCTGCCTGAGTAACCGTGATGACATGGCTCTATACATAACTAGCGCCGCGTTAAATCTGTTCTTGGTTTGGGTACCGTGAAGAAACCCATGGTGGCGTGTCTGGTGGGGTATTTCTGTATGCTAAGTTTATGTGTATGCAAATGTTTCTTAAAAAGACGAGGAGAGAGATAGTCAACTTCTACTCAACCATCAGACTATCGTGCATGTTGTTGATAGTTCTGTGTGTGCAGTTAAGGGCAAGGTGAGCTGCTTGATTTTGAGCCAGCTGCAACTTTGCCAGGTCTTTCTTTGCTGCACCTGACCACATTACAGGACAGTAATCAAGATGGGACAAGATCAAAGCCTGAACAACTAGTACAGTTGATCTTCTTGCCAAGCGCAGAGCATCTTGCATACCTCTCCCTATCTTCACAACGACTTTGTCAATATGACCTGACCATGATAACTGACCATCCAATGTTATTCCTAGGAGTTCAGCTTCTTCGTCTTGTTCAATGGTCACACCCTTTACGGACTGCTCCAGTTGAGGTTTAGGTCGACGATCATGTTTTGAACCAAATACAATGCCTTTGGTTTCAGATGTATTTAAGACCAGTTTATTGTAATTAACCATTCTATAATGACGAGATGCTCATGCCTCCGCCCTAACAGTGGGAGTCGTCCCAAGGGTGGGAAGGCAGGCTGCAAGCTTAGATCCACAGTAAGCCCATAGAAATGCATTGGGCTTATTTTGGACATATTTTGGCAAGAGTGAAACCTCTCGATTTGCCTCTTCCTCTCTGCTGTTTCCCTGTCATTGCTTTATGACTACAAGGCGCCTAGCCTATCAATAGATCGCTAGAAGATGCATATCTTCCATTCTAGCAGGAGACGGCTCGACGGACTAGCGAATTGAAACTTTTATATGAGAAGTAGCCTCGTTAATATGAAGTGTAAAAGTGGTGCTAATTGAAAACACCCTGTTTTCAGCGGTCTGATGGCCTGATAAAATAGGCATTTGTTTTTGTTGTCTCTGTCTTAGCTCTGATGCACTCGTACTGTCTCCGTCTGTCGGACAGTGAGGTCCTTAATGATCTTCATCTTGGCCTTCCTGTAACACCGGGTGCTGTAGATGTCCTGGAGGGCAGGCAGCGTGCCCCCGGTGACGCGTTGGGCTGCCCACACCATGCTCTGGAGAGCCTTGCGGTTGAGGGCGGAGCAGTTGCCGTACCAGGCGTCAATGCGGTCCGACAAAATGCACACATTTTGGTTGAATGCATTCAGTTCTGCAACTGACTAGGTGTCCCCTTTTCCTTTCCATGCTGTTGCGCCTTCTTCACCACAATGACTGTGGCGAGACCATTTTAGGTCCTCAGTGATGTGCACGCGGAGGAACTTGAAGCTTTTCACCCTTTCCACTGCGGCCCCGTCGATGTGGATGGGGACATGCTCTCTCTCCTGTCTCCTGTCTCTCTACGATAAGCTCCCGGTTGACGTGAGGGAGGGGTTATTTTCCTGGCACCACTCTGCCAGGCCTCTCACTGTGGGCTGTCTCGTCATTGTTAATAATCAGGCCTTCTGTCGTATCATCAACAAACTTGATGATTGAGTTGGAGCTGTGTTTCGCCGCGCAGTCATGGGGGAAGAAGGGAGTACAGGAGGGGGCTGAGCACACACCCCTAGGGTCCCCCCGTCTTGAGGATCAGTGTGGTGGAGGTGTTGTTGCCTACCCTCACCACCTGGGGTTGGCTCGACAGGAAATCTAGGATCGAGTTGCAGAGCAAGTAAAGTTAAGGACGAGTTAAGACCCAAGGCCCTGAGCTTAGTGACACGCTTGGAAGGCACTGTGGTGTTAAAAGCTGAGCTGTAGTCGTTTAACATCATTCGCACATACAGTGTCATCAGATAGTATTTAGACCTATTGACTTTTTCCACATTTTGTTGTGTTACAGCCTGAATTTAAATTAAGATTTTGCATCACTGGCCAACACACAATACCCCATAATGTCAAAGTGGATTCATGTTTTTAGAAATGTTTACAATTTAATAAAAATGAAAAGCTGAAATGTCTTGAGTGAATTCAACCTGTGTCTCATGGCAAGCCTAAATAAGTTATTGAGTAAAAACACATAATGAGTTGCATGGACTGTGTACAATGATGGTGTTTAACATGATTTTCGAATGACCACCTCATCTCTGTACCTCACACAATTATCTTTAAAGTCTCTCAGTCATGCAGTGAATGCAGTAAACAGTCCTGTCGCATGGATTCCAATTGGTCAGACCAGTGTTGAACAGACCTTACCACAGGTGCTTGCTGTTTTAATTTCTGCCTATAGGCGGAGAGGAGCAGAATAGATGAGTGGTCAGATAACAGGGGTTTGAAGTTTTTCTCCCGCAGGTGAGTCAAGAGATGTGTTGGTGGAATTTGGGGAGAATTTTCATTAGATTTCCATTGTTAAAGTCCCCAGCTATAACGGATGCAACCTTGGGATATGCTGTTTCCAATTTGTTCTAGGTTTTGTGTAATTCCTTGAGTGTCAGTGTGGTGTCTGATTGTGTGTGAGGGGGCGGTAAAAATCCATGATACAAACGGCTGTAAATTCTCTCGGTAGATAATGGGGTCGGCATTTGATCGTGAGGTATTTTAGGTCAGGTGAATGGAACCTATTAAGGGTTTGTACATTCCTATAACCACACGAAGTCCGCCGCCTTTGGTTTTTCCCCCGCAAAGCGAATTTTACCATGTCCGCGCAATGTACAGAGAACACCCGTAGGCTGTATAGCCTGATCTAGCACTTCTCCCGACAACCAACTCTCTCGCATCTCTCTGGTAGGAAATCCGCACTCTGAGCTTGCAAAGTTCATTACCCAGAGACGGTACATTAGCGAGTCATTAATCTGACTAAAACTTCAGCTCGCCCTCCCCTCCAGCGTCTTTTGATGATGATGATTGAACATTCAAGTTTTTAAATTCACCTTGACCAATGACTATGGCTCTTAAAAGGACATGAGACCATTATACACAAACTCTAACAGAGATTCTAATTCTACTTACTGTCTTAAGTGTCCAGTCCACTCAGCAGCCAACAGTACTAAAAAAAACAAAATGCTACGCATCACATACATTTGCAGTAAGATGTTTGTTGACCACACAGCTAGTTACTGTGTAAACTGATAAGCTGTGGTGACTTAGTTTGCCCTGCAGTTTGTTTATTGGTTTGGCGCGGGGCACGCAGTGTTTTTCCTGGCCTCAGCCATGTCAACTGCCATTATGTAAAGTCAACATCCCGCGGCGCCCACGCCAGGGTCCCAGGTGGCAACAAGATGTTACCCACCCTCCCTGCACTCCTGTTCCCGTTCCTGTTTCCGTCTGTCCCCATCTCCCTTGCATGCACCCCCATCCCTGTCTTTATCCTCAAATAAACTCCATCAGTACTTGTGTGTGTTGTCTCGGTTAACCCAGAACTATAATCTTGCGTAATTTAGTCATTTGTAGTCTGTTGTGTGGCAATTTTCTGTTCAGTCACCATTAACACTTTGTTAACTAGCCCATTTGATAGTAGCCTTGTAAGAAACGCGTCCGTTGTCTTAAGACATCACTAGCCCAGTATTGTTGGTAAGAGTATATATGGCCACCATATCCTCCTGTCCGTCGTAGTGAGATGATGATGGTGTGATATTGATCGGGGATGAGAGAGAGTGTAGACTTCCCTTTACTGGGGTGGGAGCTCGAGATAGATTTATGTTCTGTCAGACAGTGGAGGTTTGTGGAGCACGCCACTCACTCACTCACTCACTCACTCACTCACACACGCCTGCACACGCGCACCACACACACGAGAGAGAGACGGACGAACCGCTGAGACAATTGATGCTTTATTTAGCCTCTAAGTAGGACTGCTTGTGCCTGATGACTCCAGATGCGAGACGTTAGGCTAGACGTTCTCTCGCAGATTCAACCAGGTCACTACACTACTCACTGAGGAGACATTGGAATCGTAAACACAATCTTTTTCCTTTTTTTAAATTATAAACAAAACTTTATTTTTTTAAATCATGGCCTTGGAATGTGTGGAGTTCCCCACTCCTAAATGTGTGGTGGTAACGTATCAAGAACACTACTTTATTTTAGAATAAACTATTCTCAGCATAGAGATACTGCTAATCATTTGAATTTGTTTGAAGTTAGTTCATGCGTAAGGAATCCACAAGGATTTGATTTTGGTTGGGGGGGGGGGGGGGGGTGTTTTGGTTGGGGGGGGGGGGGGGGGGGTGTAAGTCTAGTGACTTATTAACCAAAACCCTGTTGTACTGTAGCTAAATGAGAACCCTTATCGTTGTGTTGCCTTTCTTTGCACTGATTGTAAGTCTTTGTGGTGTCTGTAAGTGGCACATTACATCCATCTGTGTCCCTGTGTGTACAGCCTGTCCTCTCCTCTCTCTTTGTTTACTTGTCCTTGTATGGACCCATAGCTCTGGACAGGAGGTCCTGACCTGTGCTGTCATTGTACTGCTGCCTGGCCTGCCCCTTTCCAATCCTCTTGTCTTTGTCCCCCCTCCTCGTGCATTGAAACCCATACATTGACCCCATTTGATAAAGCCTACCCTGTGACCTCAGTGTACTGTACCAAGCGAGATAGCCTTGCACGTCTGTAACTGTAAGTATGGGCTAATCATGTCATAAGTGACCGGCATCGGCGCCATGGCCCACATACTTCACTGTTCCCTCTTTTTCGCTCTCTCCCTCTCTCACACACTCTCCTCACCCCCCCTCTCCTCACCCCTCTCTCACACACTCTCCTCACCCCCCCCTCTCCTCACCCCTCTCTCACACACTCTCCTCACCTCCCCCCCTCTCCTCACCCCTCTCTCACACACTCTCCTCACCCCCCCCCTCTCCTCACCCCTCTCTCACACACTCCTCACCCCCCCCCCTCTCCTCACCCCCCCCCCCTCTCCTCACCCCCCTCTCTCGCTCTCCTTCCCCTCTCCCCCTCCCTCCCTCCCTCCCTCCCTCGCCTCACCCTCCCTCCCTCGCCCCACCCTCCCCTCTCTCCCCTTTCTCTCTCTCTCGCTCTCTCTCGCTCTCTCTCTCTCTCCTCCGCATTCCTCTCTTCCCCCCTCTCTCTCTCCCCCTCCCCTCTCTCTCCTCCCTTCTCTTTGTCTCTGTCTTCCCCCTTCTCAATTCAATTCAAGGGGCTTTATTGGCATGGGAAACATATGTTAACATTGCCAAAGCAAGTGAAGTAGATAATATACAAAAGTGAAATAAACAATCAAAATTAACAGTAAACATTACACTCACAGAAGTTCCAAAAGAATAAAGACATTACAAATGTCATATTACAGTGGGGCAAGTATTTAGTCAGCCACCAATTGTACAAGTTCTCCCACTTAAAAGATGAGAGAGGCCTGTAATTTTCATTATAGGTACACTTCAACTATGACAGACAAAATGAGCAGGATTTTTAATGAATTTATTTGCAAATTATTATAAGTTTATCTCAATACTTTGTCATTGCCAACAAAGGGTATATAACAGAGGTCAAACGTTTGCCGTAAGTCTTCACAAGGTTTTCACACACTGTTGCTGGTATTTTGGCCCATTCCTCCATGCAGATCTCCTCTAGAGTAGTGATGTTTTGGGGCTGTTGCTGGGCAACACAGACTTTCAACTCCCTCCAAAGATTTTCTATGGGGTTGAGATCTGGAGACTGGCTAGGCCACTCCAGGACCTTGAAATGCTTCTTACGAAGCCACTCCTTCGTTGCCCGAGCGGTGTGTTTGGGATCATTGTCATGCTGAAAGACCCAGCCACGTTTCATCTTCAATGCCCTTGCTGATGGAAGGAGGTTTTCACTCAAAATCTCACGATACATGGCCCCATTCATTCTTTCCTTTACACGGATCAGTCGTCCTGGTCCCTTTGCAGAAAGACAGCCCCAAAGCATGATGTTTCCACCCCCATGCTTCACAGTAGGTATGGTGTTCTTTGGATGCAACTCAGCATTCTTTGTCCTCCAAACACGACATGTTGAGTTTTTACCAAAAAGTTATATTTTGGTTTCATCTGACCATATGAGGGCCTGGACATGTACTGGCTTAAGCAGGGGGACACGTCTGGCACTGCAGGATTTGAGTCCCTGGCGGCGTAGTGTGTTACTGATGGTAGGCTTTGTTACTTTGGTCCCAGCTCTCTGCAGGTCATTCACTAGGTCCCCCCCGTGTGGTTCTGGGATTTTTGCTCACCGTTCTTGTGATCATTTTGACCCCATGGGGTTGAGATCTTGCGTGGAGCCCCAGATCGAGGGAGATTATCAGTGGTCTTGTATGTCTTCCATTTCCTAATAATTGCTCCCACAGTTGATTTCTTCAAACCAAGCTGCTTACCTATTGCAGATTCAGTCTTCCCAGCCTGGTGCAGGTCTACAATTTTGTTTCTGGTGTCCTTTTTCAGCTCTTTGGTCTTGGCCATAGTGGAGTTTGTAGTGTGACTGTTTGAGGTTGTGGACAGGTGTCTTTTATACTGATAACAAGTTCAAACTGGTGCCATTAATACAGGTAACGAGTGGAGGACAGAGGAGCCTCTTAAAGAAGAAGTTACAGGTCTGTGAGAGGCAGAAATCTTGCTTGTTTGTAGGTGACCAAATACTTATTTTCCACCATAATTTGCAAATAAATTCATTAAATGTTCTACAATGTGATTTTCTGGATTTTTTTCTCCTCATTTTGTCTGTCATAGTTGAAGAAAATACAGGCCTCTCTCATCTTTTTAAGTGGGAGAACTTGCACAATTGGTGGCTGACTAAATACTTGTTTGCCCCACTGTATGTATATATACAGTGTTGTAACGAAATACAGTGTTGTATTTACAACGGTGTTTGTTCTTCACTGATAGACATTTTCTTGTGACAACAGGTCACAAATCTTGCCGCTGTGATGGCACACTATGGTGTTTCACCCAGTAGATATAGAAGTTTATCAAAATCGGGTTTGTTTTCGAATTCTTTGTGGATCTGTGTAATCTGAGGGAAATATGTGTCTCTAATATGGTCAGACATTGGGCAGGAGGTTAGGAAAGTGCAGCTCAGTTTCCACCTCATTTTGTGGGCAGTGTGCACATAGCCCGTCTTCTCTTGAGAGCCAGGTCTGCCTACGGCGGCCTTTCTCAATAGCAAGGCTATGCTACCGGGTCTAATTGTCTCTCTGCCAGGCAGTCACAGAGGAGAGCCGCAACAGACAGTGTTAGTTAGCAGCAGAACACAGAAAATAAAGGCATAGAGTCACTGTTGAAGGCACTTCCATATGCTAAATGTTGTAACTGTCAGATGTTGGTTTGAACTGGTCATTCATATGACCAAAAGGTCAACTGTTCAATAGTAGAAGCTATTCAATGATGAACGCTATGCCCCAATTTTTTTTTATAGGCTTTACCACAGGGTTCCCCAATATATATATTCATAATTCATTTGGGGGGCCAAATAATATTGCTGCGGGCCACCATAGGAATACAAAAGTCTCGGACCCACAATGTAGAAAAAAATCCCAAAATGCAATGTCCCAAACGGACCGCAGCGCAATCATTAGGTGGTGAACAGCTTTTATAAAATACCTTGGCCTACCTCAGCCTGTTGTTATGTGGCATAATAGCAGACACATATTTTAATTAGGTGGTGAACAGCTTTTATAAAATACCTTGGCCTACCTCAGCCTGTTGTTATGTGGCATAATAGCAGACACATATTTTAATTAGGCCTACTTACAATGACAGCTGGACAAAAATGTAGCATCCTACATAAATGTTTGCACATTTATTCAAAATAAAAAACAGAAGGCCAGCATCCCGGAGTCGCCTCTTCACTGTTGACATTGAGACTGGACAGAGGAACTCTGCCTAGAAGGCCAGCATCCCGGAGTCGCCTCTTCACTGTTGATGTTGAGACTGGACAGAGGAACTCTGCCTAGAAGGCCAGCATCCCGGAGTCGCCTCTTCACTGTTGACGTTGAGACTGGACAGAGGAACTCTGCCTAGAAGGCCAGCATCCCGGAGTCACCTCTTCACTGTTGACGTTGAGACTGGTGTTTTGCGGGTACTATTTAATGAACCTGCCAGTTGAGGACTTGTGAGGTGTCTGTTTCTAAAACTACACAATCTAATGTACTTGTCCTCTTGCTCAGTTGTTCACCGGGGCCTCCCACTCCTCTTTCTATTCTGGTTAGAGCCAGTTTGTGCTGTTCTGTGAAGGGAGTAGTACACAGCGTTGTACGAGATCTTCAGTTTCTTGGCAAGTTCTTGCATGGAACAGCCTTCATTTCTCAGAACAAGAATAGACTGATGAGTTTCAGATGAAAGGTCTTTGTTTCTGGCCATTTTGAGCCTGTAATCTAACCCACAAAGGCTGATGCTCCAGATACTCAACTAGTCTAAAGAAGGCCAGTTTTATTGCTTCTTTAATCAGGACAACAGTTTTCAACTGTGCCAACATAATTGCAAAAAGGTTTTCTAATGATCAATTAGCCTTTTAAAATGATAAACTTGAATTAGCTAACACGGCGTGACATTGGATTACAGGAGTGACGGTTGCTGATAATGGGATTCTGTAGACGCCTATGTAAATATTCCATTCAAAATCAGCAGTTTCCAGCTACAATAGTCATTTACAACATTAACAATGTCTACACTCTAGTTCTGATCAATTTGAAGTTACTTTAATGGATAGAAAAATGTGCTTTTCTTTCAAAAACAAGGACCTTTCTAAGTGACCCCAAACCTTTGAACGGTAGTGTAAATGTAATATTTTGTAGATTGATGAATGGAAAAAAACGAATTAATCAATTTTAGAATGAGGCTGTAACATGACAAATTGTGGAAAAGTCAAGGGGTCTGAATACTTTTCCAAATGCACTGTAAATAGCGTTGGATAAGCACTCACAATAATGATAGTAGCCTATATGATCGCATTTAGTAAATACTAAGTTACCTACTCAATATAAAACGTTGCATTTCCCCTCGTACATGATCATGTGGAAGTCGGGTGAGATGGATGTGATTTTGATGTGCAGGCAGTCCTCGATTGAAAGCCGGCTTCTGTCGTGAGTCTTGCTTGCGTTCATAGAGAAAAAGGAGGACTCACAGATGTGAGTCGATCCAAACATTGTTAGCATATAAAATGCAAGTGTCTTTATTGGGCTATAATCCTCTGAGCATGCCACCCGAAACGCACACAGTGACTCGGCACTCCTGAGCGCATCGCTGATTTGGCTCAGTGTTTGGAATTCTATCAGCTCAGTTTGAATTGCAGCCTCATCCAGCAACGGCGTCGTTTTCCTAGCAAGGGGGCGGGGGGAATCCTCCACCTGGGTGGACTGTTGAGAGGATCACGTAAAAACGCAACGATATCCTTTGGCATGCTGTAGTCTTCAGATCTGGTGGAGAAGTTGTCTCTCAGCTGCCGGATAAAATCTTCCATCACCTCTGTGACAATGCTGGTCCCTCTGCCTGTCATTTCTTCAGTGTGCTGAAGTGCAGTAGCCTTCCAGATGACCAAGTCCAAATCAAACAACTCAAGTTCCCCCACCATGCCCATTACTGTTTTCCCTCTTCCTCTAACTGCAGATTAAGTGACAGGATATGTCAGCCAAAAAGCAACATTGGAAAATAATTCCTCAATTTCCAGAATACCAAGGTGATCAGCTGCTGCCGTCATTTGGCTTTTTTTTGGAGAAAATCCACAACCTCGTCATGCAGCAGAACCCCTTTTCCTTTACTCAGCCAGCTCAAGTCGTTGCAGGAGATAATCGTGGGTGGCCTCTGATAAAGCTTGCAAAAACGACGGTTTTGGGTGCTTGATGTCCCCCTGACAAAGTTGATTATGCACATTTAGTTTATCCATTACATCTTTTAGCTCACCGTTTAGTCTGGCTCACAGCACACGCTGATGAATGAGACAATACAAGCCATTCATTTGGGGGGCGAATTCCTTCAACCTGCTGACCAGGCCCCTGTGTCCCTGCCCCTGTCTCCATAGCAGGAACCCTGTCGTGACCACAGCGTTTACTTGTTTGAATGAAAGGCCATGCTGGGTAAACGATCCTTTCAGCTTCGTGAATATGATGTCCCCGGTGGTGTGTCCTTCGAGGGGAATCAGTGCCAGCGGCTCTTCTTCAAATTCATTTCCATCAAAAGGATGGACACGTACACACAACTGTGCGACATCGGTGTTGTCAGTTCTCTCATCAATGCTTCTCACCGTGCTTCTCCACCTGCATTGCTTGCTGTTTGGGGTTTTAGGCTGAGTTTCTGTACAGCACTTTGAGATATCAGCTGATGTACGAAGGGCTATATAAATAAATTTGATTTGATTTGATCAATAGCCAGAAAGAAATGCTCAATTTGATTGAGCCCCTCCAGAACAATCCTATGCACATCATCCACCAGTGCATGGACACGGCGGCCGGCTGTCGACGCTGACAGGGACACCTGTTTGACAGACTCAATTATGCTATCAATAGACTTGTCGGTAGCCAATTCCTCAAACTGTCACCATGCACTTTTTAAATGCCCCACGTCTGTGAACGGCATGTTGTGTGTTTGGTTAGAACCCAAGACGCTTTTAGGGAGGCACTTGTGACTTTCTGTTTTGTCGGGTCAGGCCGCGAAGGAGGATTCTGCTGCCGTGTGTGTAGCTCGCAGTTTAGCGCCTCATTTTTTCACTTGTGACTTTCTGTTTTGTCGGGTCAGGCCGCGAAGGAGGATTCTGCTGCCGTGTGTGTAGCTCGCAGTTTAGCGCCTCATTTCAAAAGATCAGATCAAAAGATTGTAAGGTGAACGCATATCTCTGTCCATCCTTGAAACTTCGTTTTTTTTTAAATCCACCTTTGCTTCTTGAGAGAGATTTGTCTCTTTCTTGCAAGTTAATTGTTCTGAACTAATGTTGACGTGCTGTAGATCTGTTTTTGTCCCCCACCAATCAACTCAGAAACAATGTGGCTTAGTTGACGAACCCTACCTCTATCAGGTCACAACCACAAGTTAATTGTTCTGAACTAATGTTGACGTGCTGTAGATCTGTTTTTGTCCCCCACCAATCAACTCAGAAACAATGTGGCCTAGTTGACGAACCCTACCTCTATCAGGTCACAACCACAAGTTAATTGTTCTGAACTAATGTTGACGTGCTGTAGATCTGTTTTTGTCCCCCACCAATCAACTCAGAAACAATGTGGCCTAGTTGACGAACCCTACCTCTATCAGGTCACAACCACAAGTTAATTGTTCTGAACTAATGTTGACGTGCTGTAGATCTGTTTTTGTCCCCCACCAATCAACTCAGAAACAATGTGGCCTAGTTGACGAACCCTACCTCTATCAGGTCACAACCACGAATTGAATTCTTATTGAATTGTTTGGTTTCTAGTAGCCTCTCTCGACAGCCGCTCTATAACTGGCAAAGTTAACCTAATGTGAACTTTTGTGTGGGTTTATGTATGTCTTGAGGCTAAATTTCACGTGTCAAAAAACATGGTCTCTCTGCTGCACTCCACCATTGTACTGTATTCAATGGCATTAGCAACAGGAAATACCACAGTATCTGACCCGCATTCTATTTCAAGTTTTAGCCTCCGTTACCAGGTGGTACTAAGAGCTCAATGTTGTCATTGTGGCTACAAAATATTTCCAGACAATCCTAAAGTAATACCCAGCAGAACATATAACATCATATAAATAGAGTATTCCTGTTTTTAAGTTATTTTAGATTGTGGGTATTATCAAGCCTTTTCAGCTAATCCTGAGTACTATCCACAGAGGTTCTGGTATAAATATCTGTTTAAGTTTAACCCATATACAGGTTGAAAATGGCAGATTTGGGTACTGATAAGCGCCTAAATTGTAACGCAATGGCTGTACAGTAACGTGCTATAAATGACATCAGAGCTCCGGCTCTGCACTTCACAGCGTTCTATGGGTTTGGACCGACCTCCGCTCTGAACTTGAGCACCGCTCATGACAGGAAGTTGCCCCCATCCCTCCTGTATTTGGGCAACTTTAGCAGTTTTTTATTGTCTGAGTGAGTGAAATGCTGTAAATGAATTATAACCTTGTCAGAAATGTCCAGATGATCAACTACTATCCCATGTTGGCTAGATAGGGAAGTTAGACTAATGTAAGACATGTAAAAATGGGTAGAATTGCAGGAAATTATCTTTAAAACAGCAAAAAATATATATCCACCAACAAGAACGGACTCGGGCTAATTCTATGTTACTTTCACATTTGTTCAGCCCAAATGTCTTGCTCATGCCTTAAACTGTTACCGGGACCTCCTCTCAGTCTCTTCTTCTTCCCCCACCTCCTCATCCTAATGTCTGGTCCATATGCTTGTCTGATGATGTCATTTATTAGGGTCTCTGTGATTAAAGTGGACTGAGAGGGATTCTACTAGCAGCGGTGTCCGTCTTTACAAGTTCTGTGACCAGCTGCGGGCGGCTGAACACACACACACACAAGACCCCCCACACCCACCCCACCCAGCCCGTATAGCCATACTGCCTCCAGATGTGCCCCAGTCCTTCTGTCCATAAACAGAGACCATAGAGGTCAGACACGGGGCTGCTGCTGGTCTACTGATGCCCAGCCCCAAGCACGGCACCTTACCCCATACTGTGAGGGAAAACAAACCTACAATGACCTGTGGTCTCTCCAGTCGGGTCTCTCCAGTCGGTCTGTGGGTTTGCCCCAGGCCCACCATAACACAGAATTACTATCCTGAAGCATCATTCTTTTTTTGAACATCAGCAAAACATGACAATAAGATAATTCCCCCCTCGTACACAAAACCACTCGTACGCAAAACAACACTACATGGGAGTACATGAAGCATCATTCTGACACCGCTAATGATCAGTCTTGTCTTGAATTGTCTTAAAGAATTCAGGAGGCTTGTTGCCCATAGGGACGTGTATGTTGTTGTTGTATGTTACATTTATTATCTTACAAAGATAGTTTATCATGTCACTGTTGATATTGCATTGGTTTGATTTGTTTTCAACATGCTCAGGAGGAACCTAGCTCGGCAGGTTGCTGCAATTTTAAAATGAGCTGACTAGGTCAGTAGACTACACTAGCCGATTGTGCTATCTTTACCTAGCTAGTGCTAGCCAGGTGTGCCACGGTGCCAGTGTCACCTTTTGCTTCGACAAGCTAATTGGATAGAGCTAAGAGCTAAACCTGTCTGCAGCTGTGGCTTCGTCCTTCCCTCTTTCCTCTCTTCCTTCATCCCGCCTTTCCCTGTTCCCATCACCAGCCAGAGGAGAGAATCAGGAGCAGTTCACGGTCACTCTCCTCCTCTCCCTCTTTGTCTTCCTCTCTCTTTCTCTCCCTTCCCCCCTCCATCTCCCTCTCTCATTATGGATGAGCCCAGCGTTGCCCAGCGGCTCCCCAGCTTTCAGATGCCTCTACTTTTAACCCCTGGTGTGGCAGGCTGAGCAGGTGCATGTACGCTGAGGGAATGTGTCTAGAGCAAAGCACAGGGGAAAGGTCCGTGTCTGACTCTGAAGGTGCAGCAGGGTGGTGTGAGTGTGATAAAGAGAGTGTGTCTTCGGGCTGCATCCATCTCTCTGCCACAAGGCCTGAGACTGCAGAACTAACAGAGTCATCCAGACCACGACGGACGGACACTGCAGTAGATACACACAGACAAACACAGACAGTCGGACACTGCAGTAGATACACACAGACAAACACAGACAGACGGGCACTGAAGTAGAGACAGACTGATGGACGGGCAGACAGACAGCCAGACCGAAAGGATAGGCACACATCCAGACAGGCAAACCGATATCCAGACGGACTGACGGACTACTCATTCAAGGGTTTTTCTTTCTTTCTTATTTCTACTTTCTACATTGTAGAATAATAGTGAAGACATCAAAACGATGAAATAACACATATGTGATCCGTTTCAGGAAACTAGGCGTATGTCGCAGGTCACTACTTCACAGGACAGCCTTTTGAACGTAAAACTAAAAAAAAAAAATCTAAATTAACTTTCATGTGCCTTAGTAACGAACTTGTATGCCATCTGTAAATACGAATACAATTTTTTAATTACAAGCCTAGTTGGTTTAGCCACAGAAAAAGCCAGCTAGCCATGATTTTCTGAGATAATGAGTGGGCTGGACATGACGAGACATGAGTTGGGATTGGTCTGCCATATAGCATATTTGAGCTGGTCAGTATGTCTAAGTAATCCTGCCGAGTGCTGCTTTAAATTGTGTATTAAAACGGCATAAGTGGTGCTCTCCACTTTCTGGAGGACTGAGTTTTGAAATCAGTGGAATTCGCGAATGATGGCTAAAGAGATTGAGAACACCTGTCTCCGGATTACATCTTCAAACTAAGGGCAACCATGGCATCTGACAGGAGACGCGTCCAACCATGAATGATGTAAGATAGTCTAGCTAGCTACATTTTCAGATATGACATGTTTCTAATTTTGACAGAAAGAGCTATAGCCTAATGTTAGCTAGCTAACATTGAACCTGGTTGGTTAGCTACCTGCAGTTTATTGCAGGATAGTAACGTCATGAGTTGTGATTATTGTAATGGCTGTTGGAAGGACCAAGGTGCAGCGTGGTCCATATTTATTTAATGAACACTGAAATAACAGACCAAAACAGTTCTGGCTGGTGCAGACACACAACAGAAAACAACTACCCACACCCATAGTGGGAAAACAGGCTGCCTAAGTATGGTTCTCAATCAGAGACAACGATTGCTGATGAATTTACAAACGCTCAACACCCGTTGAATATGGCCGGTGTCAGTAAACGTTGGCAAAAATTGTTGCCAGCAGCACAGTTACAGTCACCGATGCTCTGAATAACATGAAAACATCCTAAACAGCTCTGCCAGGGCAAGTAAAATTGTCAGAGGGGGGTGTTCTCTCACTGTGTATGGAAGTAGCCCGTTAGCTTGACTGCTGTTGTAAGATCAGAACGTTGGGATCAACCCTACTAATCAGCCAGAGTGTCTGGTGTGCACTCTGAACGTGAAACGCTCTGATTTTACGAACAAACAATCTGACAACACAGTTGCAGTCACCAACACTCTGGATAACATAACAGCCTAACCAGCTCTGCTAGGGCGAGTAATGTTCAGTGAGCTGTTCTCTCTCACTTAGATGTCAGGAAGTAGCTAGCAAGTTAGCTTGGGTGTAGACAAAGAACGTCTCCCCAATAGTACTACCAAAACATTCAAAAGCCATTTTCTAAAAAGTTGATAAACTTTCAAAGCAAAATTACTTTCCCATTGTTCCTCAACTGTAGCGTATGATATACAATTTTGTAGTCTCTACTTTTAACCAATGTAAAAAAATTCAAATGTTGCTACATAAGACTGATTTGAGCCGGTTGGTGACATGTGGAATTATCTATTAACCAATAATGTTTTAAACAAATCCAAATATATTTGGTATTTGATATTCTTCAAAGTAGCCACCCTTTGCCTTGATGACAGCTTTGCACACTCTGGCATTCTCTCAACTAGCTTCATTCACTAGCTTCACCTGGAATGCTTTTCCAACAGTCTTGAAGGAGTTCCCACATGTGCTGGGACTTGTTGGCTGCTTTTCCTTCACTCTGTGGTCCAACTGTTCCCAAACCATCTCAATTAGGTTGAGGTCAGGTGATTGTGGTGGCCAGGTCATCTGATGCAGCACTCCATCACTCTCCTTCTTGGTCAAATAGCGCTTACACAGCCGGGTGTTGTATTTTGGGTCATTGTCCTGTTGAAAAACAAATTATAATCCCACTAACTACAAACCAGATGGGATGGCGTATCGCTGTGATAGCCATGCTGGTTAAGTGTGCAATGAATTCTCAGTTCTCTTCTTCTTGTTGGTGTCCTTTAGTAGTGGTTTCTTTGCAGCAATTTGACCATGAAGGCCTGATTCATGCAGTCTCCTCTGAACACTTGATGTTGAGATGTGTCTGTTACTTGAACTCTGTGAAGCATTTATTTGGGCTGTAATCTGAGGTGCAGTTAATTACAGATTTATGAGGCTGGTAACACTAATGAACTTATCCTCTGCAGCCAAGGTAACTCTGGATCTTCCTTTCCTGTGGCGGTTCTCATGAGAGCCAGTTTCATCATAGCGCTTGATGGTTTTTGTGACTGCACTTGAAATTTGCCTTATTGACTGACCTTAATGTCTTAACATAATGATGGACTCTCGTTTCTCTTTGCTTATTTGAGCTGTTCTTGCCATAAATGGACTTGGTATTTTACCAAATAGGGCTATCTTCTGTTTACCACCCCTGCCTTGTCACAACACAACTGATTGTCTCAAACGTATTAACCTGTTGCGTCGAGCCATCCCGGATCCGGAATCGTGAATACAGCCTCAAGCTCATTACCATAACTATTCATGAAAATCGCAAATGAAATGAAATTAATATGCTAGCTCTCAAGCTTAACCTTTTGTTAACAACACTGTCATCTCAGATTTTCAAAATATGCTTCTCAACCATTGCAAAATAAGCATTTGTGTAACAGCTAGCGCGGCTAGCGTAGCATTTAGCGTTAGCATCAGCAGACAACATTTTCACAAAAAACAGAAAATCATTCAAATAAAATCATTACCTTTGAAGAACTTCAGATGTTTTCAATGAGGAGACTCTCAGTTAGATAGCAAATGCTCAGTTTTTCCTGAAAGATGATTTGTTTAGGAGAAATTGCTCCGTTTGGTGCGTCACGTTTGGCTACCAAAAAAAACGAAAATTCAGTCTTCAAAACGCCAAACTTTTTTCCAAATTAACTCCATAATATCGACTGAAACATGGCAAACGTTGTTTAGAACCAATCCTCAAGGTGTTTTTCACATATCTCTTCGATGATATATCGTTCGTGGAAGTGTGCTTTCCCCTCTGAATCCCAGGAGAAAATGCCTGCGGCTGAAGATTACGCACCAATTTACACAAAGGACACCGGGCGGACCCGTGGTAAATGTAGTCTCTTATGGCCAATCTTCCAATGATATGCCTACAAATACGTCACAATGCTGCAGACACCTTGGAGAAACGATAGGAAGGGCAGGCTCATTCCCGGCGCATTCACAGCCATATAAGGAGACAATAGAAAACAGAGCTTTGAAAATTCTGCCCATTTCCTGGTTGAAGTATCATCTTGGTTTCGCCTGTAGCATGAGTTCTGTGGCACTCACAGATAATATCTTTGCAGTTTTGGAAACCTTAGTGTGTTCTTTCCAAAGCTGCCAATGATATGCATAGTCGAGCATCTTTTCCTGACAAAATATTGCGCTTAAAACGGGCACGTTTTTTCATCCATAAATTAAAAGAGCGCCCCCTATATCCAAGAAGTTAAGAAGGAAAGAAATTACACATATATATATATATATATATATACTACCGTTCAAAGGTTTGGGGTCACTTAGAAATGTCCTTGCTTTTAAAAGAAAAGTAAAAATCTTTGTCCATTTAAATTAACATAACATTGATCAGAAATACAGTGTAGACATTGTTAATGTTGTAAATGACTATTGTAGCTGGAAACGGCTGATTTTGAATGGAATATCTACATAGGCGTACAGAGGCCCGTGTATCAGCAACCATCACTCCTGTGTTCCAATGGCACGTTGTGTTAGCTAATCCAAGTTTAGAATTTTAAAGGGCTAATTGATCATTAGAAAACCCATGCAATTATGTTAGCCCAGCTGAAAACTGTTGTGCTGATTTTAAGAAGCAATAAAACTGTTCTTCATTAGACTAGTTGAGTATCTGGAGCATCAGCATTTGTGGGTTCGATTACTGGCTCAGAATGGCCAGAAACAAAGGACTTTCTTCTGAAACTCGTCAGTCTAATCTTATTCTGCGAAATGAAGGCTATTCCATGCAATACATTTCCAAGAAACTGAAGATCTCATACAACGATGTGTACTACTCCCTTCACAGAACAGCACAAACTGTCTCTATCCAGGATAGAAAGTGGAGTGGGAGGCCCCGGTGCACATCTGAGCAAGAGGACAAGTACATTAGATTATGTAGTTTTAGAAACAGACACCTCACAAGTCCTCAACTGGCAGCTTCATTAAATCGTACCCGCAAAACACCAGTCTCAACTTCAACAGTGAAGAAGCGACTCCGGGATGCTGGCCTTCTAGGCAGAGTTGCAAAGAAAAAGCCATATCTCAGACTGGCCAATAAAAATAAAAGATTAAGATGGGCAAAAGAACACAGACACTGGACAGAGGAAGATTGGAAAAAAGTGTTATGGACAGACGAATCTAAGTTTGAGGTGTTCGGATCATGAAGAACAAAATAACACAGACACTGGATAGAGGAACTCTGCCTAGAATGCCAGATTTTCCCAAGAGGCACTGATTTTGAAGGTAGGCCTTGAAATACATCCACAGGTACACCTCCAATTGACTCAAATGATGTCAATTAGCCTATCAGAAGCTTCTGAAACCATGACATAGTTTTCTGGAATTTTCCATGCTAAAGGCACAGTCAACTTAATGTATGTAAACTTCTGACCCACTGGAATTGTGATACATTGAATTATAAATGAAATAATCTGTCTGTAAACAATTGTTGGAAAAATGACTTGTGTCATGCATAAAGTAGATGTCCTAACCGACTTGCCAAAACTATAGTTTGTTAACAAGAAATGTATGCAGTGGTTGAAAAACAAGTTTTAATGACTCTAACCTAAGTGTATGTAAACTTCTGACTTAACTGTAGAGATTCCATTCAAAATCATCCGTTTCCAGCTACAATAGTTATTTACAACATTAATTTGTATTTATTTATCTGTTATTTTACCAGGTAAGTTGACTGAGAACACGTTCTCATTTGCAGCAACGACCTGGGGAATAGTTACAGGGGAGAGGAGGGGGATGAATGAGCCAATTGTAAACTGGGGATTATTAGGTGACCGTGATGGTTTGAGGGCCAGATTGGAAATTTAGCCAGGACACCGGGGTTAACACCCCTACTCTTACGATGCCATGGGATCTTTAATTAACTCAGAGAGTCAGGATACCCGTTTAACATCCCATCCGGAAGACGGCACCCTACACAGGGCAGTGCCCTGGGGCATTGGGATATTTTTTTTAGACGAGAGGAAAGAGTGCCTCCTACTGGCCCTCCAACACCACTTCCAGCAGCATCTGGTCTCCCATCCAGGAACTGACCAGGACCAACCCTGCTTAGCTTCAGAAGCAAGCCAGCTGTGGTATGCAGGGTGGTATGCTGCTGGCCAGGACCAACCCTGCTTAGCTTCAGAAGCAAGCCAGCAGTGGTATGCAGGGTGGTATGCTGCTGGCCAGGACCAACCCTGCTTAGCTTCAGAAGCAAGCCAGCAGTGGTATGCAGGGTGGTATGCTGCTGACCAGGACCAACCCTGCTTATCTTCAGAAGCAAGCCAGCAGTGGTATGCAGGGTGGTATGCTGCTGGCCAGGACCAACCCTGCTTAGCTTCAGAAGCAAGCCAGCAGTGGTATGCAGGGTGGTATGCTGCTGGCCAGGACCAACCCTGCTTAGCTTCAGAAGCAAGCCAGCTGTGGTATGCAGGGTGGTATGCTGCTGGCCAGGACCAACCCTGCTTAGCTTCAGAAGCAAGCCAGCTGTGGTATGCAGGGTGGTATGCTGCTGGCCAGGACCAACCCTACTTAGCTTCAGAAGCAAGCCAGCAGTGGTATGCAGGGTGGTATGCTGCTGGCCAGGACCAACCCTGCTTAGCTTCAGAAGCAAGCCAGCTGTGGTATGCAGGGTGGTATGCTGCTGGCCAGGACCAACCCTGCTTAGCTTCAGAAGCAAGCCAGCTGTGGTATGCAGGGTGGTATGCTGCTGGCCAGGACCAACCCTACTTAGCTTCAGAAGCAAGCCAGCAGTGGTATGCAGGGTGGTATGCTGCTGGCCAGGACCAACCCTGCTTAGCTTCAGAAGCAAGCCAGCTGTGGTATGCAGGGTGGTATGCTGCTGGCCAGGACCAACCCTGCTTAGCTTCAGAAGCAAGCCAGCAGTGGTATGCAGGGTGGTATGCTGCTGGCCAGGACCAACCCTGCTTAGCTTCAGAAGCAAGCCAGCAGTGGTATGCAGGGTGGTATGCTGCTGGCCAGGACCAACCCTGCTTAGCTTCAGAAGCAAGCCAGCTGTGGTATGCAGGGTGGTATGCTGCTGGCCAGGACCAACCCTGCTTAGCTTCAGAAGCAAGCCAGCTGTGGTATGCAGGGTGGTATGCTGCTGGCCAGGACCAACCCTGCTTAGCTTCAGAAGCAAGCCAGCTGTGGTATGCAGGGTGGTATGCTGCTGGCCAGGACCAACCCTACTTAGCTTCAGAAGCAAGCCAGCAGTGGTATGCAGGGTGGTATGCTGCTGGCCAGGACCAACCCTGCTTAGCTTCAGAAGCAAGCCAGCTGTGGTATGCAGGGTGGTATGCTGCTGGCCAGGACCAACCCTGCTTAGCTTCAGAAGCAAGCCAGCAGTGGTATGCAGGGTGGTATGCTGCTGGCCAGGACCAACCCTGCTTAGCTTCAGAAGCAAGCCAGCAGTGGTATGCAGGGTGGTATGCTGCTGGCCAGGACCAACCCTGCTTAGCTTCAGAAGCAAGCCAGCTGTGGTATGCAGGGTGGTATGCTGCTGGCCAGGACCAACCCTGCTTAGCTTCAGAAGCAAGCCAGCAGTGGTATGCAGGGTGGTATGCTGCTGGCCAGGACCAACCCTGCTTAGCTTCAGAAGCAAGCCAGCTGTGGTATGCAGGGTGGTATGCTGCTGGCCAGGACCAACCCTGCTTAGCTTCAGAAGCAAGCCAGCAGTGGTATGCAGGGTGGTATGCTGCTGGCCAGGACCAACCCTGCTTAGCTTCAGAAGCAAGCCAGCTGTGGTATGCAGGGTGGTATGCTGCTGGCCAGGACCAACCCTGCTTAGCTTCAGAAGCAAGCCAGCAGTGGTATGCAGGGTGGTATGCTGCTGGCCAGGACCAACCCTGCTTAGCTTCAGAAGCAAACCAGCAGTAGTATGCAGGGTGGTATGCTGCTGGCCAGGACCAACCCTGCTTAGCTTCAGAAGCAAACCAGCAGTGGTATGCAGGGTGGTATGCTGCTGGCCAGGACCAACCCTGCTTAGCTTCAGAAGCAAACCAGCAGTGGTATGCAGGGTGGTATGCTGCTGGCCAGGACCAACCCTGCTTAGCTTCAGAAGCAAGCCAGCAGTGGTATGCAGGGTGGTATGCTGCTGACCAGGACCAACCCTGCTTAGCTTCAGAAGCAAGCCAGCAGTGGTATTCAGGGTGGTATGCTGCTGGCCAGGACCAACCCTGCTTAGCTTCAGAAGCAAGCCAGCTGTGGTATGCAGGGTGGTATGCTGCTGGCCAGGACCAACCCTGCTTAGCTTCAGAAGCAAACCAGCAGTGGTATGCAGGGTGGTATGCTGCTGGCCAGGACCAACCCTGCTTAGCTTCAGAAGCAAACCAGCAGTGGTATGCAGGGTGGTATGCTGCTGGCCAGGACCAACCCTGCTTAGCTTCAGAAGCAAGCCAGCTGTGGTATGCAGGGTGGTATGCTGCTGGCCAGGACCAACCCTGCTTAGCTTCAGAAGCAAGCCAGCAGTGGTATGCAGGGTGGTATGCTGCTGGCCACGACCAACCCTGCTTAGCTTCAGAAGCAAGCCAGCTGTGGTATGCAGGGTGGTATGCTGCTGGCCAGGACCAACCCTGCTTAGCTTCAGAAGCAAGCCAGCTGTGGTATGCAGGGTGGTATGCTGCTGGCAAAATAATAATAATGCCTATACTGTATTTCTGTTATTTGAATGGACACATTTTTTGCTTCTCTTTGAAAAACAAGGACATTTTTTAGTGACTCCAAACTTTAGAACGGTTTGTGTGTATATATATATATATACACACACACACACACTGAACAAAAATATATGTGCAATATGTATTTTACTGTTGGTCCCATGTTACTTGAGCTGAAATAAAAGATCCCAGAATTTTCCATACACAGACTTATTTCTCAAAAATGTTGGGCACACATTCTCCTCTGCCAAGATAATCCCTCCACCTGACAGGTGTGGCATATCAAGCAGCTGATTAAACAGCAGGATCATTACAGAGGTGCACCTTGTGCTGGAGACAGAAGGCCACTCTAAAATGTGCAGTTTTGTTTCACAACACAATGCCACAGGTGTCTCCAAGTTTTGTGAGAGTGTGCAATTGGCATGCTGACTGCAGGAATGTCCACCAGAGCTGTTGCCAGACAATTTAATGTTAATTTCTCTACCATAAGATGCCTCCAAAGTCATTTTAGATAATTTTGCAGTGCGTCCACCCGGCCTCACAACCACAGACCACGTGTATGGCGTCGTGTAGGCGAGCGGTTTGCCGATGTCAACGTTGTGGACAAAGTGCCCCATGGTTGTGTTGGGGTTATGGGCAGGTATAAGCTACGGACCACGAACACCAATTGCATTTTATCGATGGCAATTTGAATGCACAGATCTACTGTGACGAGGTCCTGAGGCCCATTGTTGTGTCATTCATCTACTGCCATCACCTCATGTTTCAGCAAGATAATGCACAGCCTCATGTCGCAATGATCTGTACACTATTCCTGGAAGCTGAAAATGTCCCAGTTCTTCCGTGGCCTGCAGACTCACCAGACATGTCACCCATTGAGCATTTCTGGAATGCTCTGGATCGACGTGTACAACATTGTGTTCCAGTTCCCACCAATATCCATCAACTTCGCACAGCCATTTAAGAGGGGTGGAACAGCATTCCACAGGCCACAATCAACAGCCTGACCGACTCTATGCAAAGGAAACGTGTTGCGTTGCATGAGGCAAATGGTGGTCACACCAGATACTGACTGATTTTCTGATCCACACCCTGACTGTTTTCTTTTTTTAAAGGTATCTGTGACCAACAGATGCATATCTATATTACCAGTCATGTAAAATCCATAGATTATGGCCTAATGAATTTATTTCAATTCGCCAATTTCCTTATTTGAACTGGAGCTCAGCAAAATCTTTCAAATTGTTGCATCTTGTGTTTATATTTATGTTCAGTAGACACTGTATTCTTGTCAAGGCCTATCCTATTTAACTATTGCTGTACATATACTATTCTTCAGATATACTGTCCATATTGTCTATACATCTCATCACATATATACAGTATATATTTATACTCCGGACACCGACATTGCTCATCTTAATATTTTTATATTTATTAATTCCATTCTTTTTAGATTTGTGTGTTATGTTGTGTATTTTTAGATATTTCTGCGCTGTTTGAGCTAGAAACACAAAGCATTTTGCTACACCAACAACATCTGCAAAATATTTGTATATGACCAATAAAATGTGATTTGGTTTGATAACAACAACCAAAAATACATTAAGGGTTGTGCTATTTCCTGGGGAAGGTGCAAGTTGAGCCTGCTCTGAGGTTGCCTCATTAGGCAGGCAAATCAACCACACTGCAAGGAATTCCTAAAAACTGATTTTGTCTGGTTCCTTCCCATTGTTTAAGTGAAAGACAGACAATTTATGGAAAGTTGAGCCTGCACTGAGAATCCTTTTTAATGATAACAACCAAAAAAAACAAGATTCCTACCCATTGTGTAGGTGAAAATAAAACAATACTGTATATGGCGTTTCTGGATGTAAATGGCTCGTTTACATTTTTTTGCGCAAGTGATCATAATATTCGGGCAACCCAAAAATACAAATTCACACCTTTCACACCTTAATGTCAGTCTCTGGACAGACTGAAAGACACTGCGGTAGAGATGGACTGACTGACGGGCAGACAGATGGACAGGCAGGCACTGGTCTGACAGTCAGATGGTAGGGGAGAAAGTTTAAACTCTGAAGACAATGCAGTCAGTTACTGTGGGACAGTATAGGCAACATTTCAGTCATGCTCCTTCAGTATGACCAAAGACGAGGCTTTCATAGTTTTGCGAGGGTTGAAATCTTTACTTTAGCCAGACAGTGAAAGCAGGGAGCATAACAGAGCGTGCTGAGCATCTTCAGTTCAGACACACTGTGGTCCTCAGAGAAGAAGCTAAATGAAGGAACAGCATCTGGTGATCTGGCAGCCTAATGAGGAGCAGGTGCATAAGGGACGACACGCACGCACGCAAGCTGCACAGACACACATACACTCACTACAATGAAGGGCCTTGAGGAGGAATGCGAAAATGTAAACTCATCTTGCACAGTGAGTCCCCTGAGGGACATTAGCTATATTTTATACAAATTACATAAGCCATTCTTAATCATGTAACTGTGGAAGTATGGTCTTAACTGCCAATGTGGTATTGTTTTATTCACATTCCTGCTTCATGTTAGACGGAGGTGCTAGCCTTCCCTTTACCAGGAAGACATTCAATGACTGAATAAAAAATGTGTCATTTGAGGGTTTCTGTGGTGTCTGCGGGTTGAAGTTTAAGAGACGACAAATTTAGTTTACAAGGTGGACAAACGTACAGTGTCCTCCCAATGCCCTGTTCTTGTCTTGGCTCGTTATGATCTCCGATCAGAAGTCCGAATCTCCCACAGTTTATGTGATAGGAATGCCCTGTCATGGCTGCTGAGAAGGGAATGAATAGAACAGTACAGATGGCCAGGCTCCAAAAAAAAAAAACACAAGTATTTATTTGGCGCGGACCAGAGGACGCAAGGCATAGATAACATCCACTGATGTGAGTTCAACTCTATGCTAAATGTGTGAATATGTGAATCTAAGTGTTTGTGCTAGTGAGGAACAAAGTGGGTAAAACAATGAGGCACAATTGCGATCAGAATTTCCGTTAACTTAATTTATTGAAAGAAAATGGAACTGAAACTTTTACCCTGGCATTTAAGAGAGGAAGAGTTGCATTGTCATTTTTTGGTTTACACTACTAGCATTATAGGAGTGCACAAATAACCCAATATTAACATCTCTAGGGCTACAGACAGCAACATATCTAATCAAAACCCTATAGAAGTCAAATTTGGGTATATACAGTTGAAGTCGGAAGTTAGCCAAATACATTTAAACTCAGTTTTTCACAATTCCTAACATTTAATCCTAGTAAGAATTCCCTGTTTTAGTTCAGTTAGGATCACCACTTTATTTTTAGAATGTGAAATGTCAGAATAATAGTAGAGAGAATTATTTATTTCAGCTTTTATTTCTTTCATCACATTCCCAGTGGGTCAGAAGTTTACATACACTCAATTAGTATTTGGTAGCATTGCCTTTAAATTGTTTAACTTGGGTCAAACGTTTCTGGTAGCATTCCTCAAGCTTCCCACAATAAGTTGGGTGAATTTTGTCCCATTCCTCCTGACAGAGTTGGTGTAACTGAGTCAGGTTTGTAGGCCTCCTTGCTCGCAGACTCCTTTTCAGTTCTGCCCACATTTCTATAGGATTGAGATCAGGGCTTTGTGATGGCCACTCCAATATAGAGGTCGACCAATTATGATTTTTCAACCGATACCCGATTATTGGAGGACCAAAAAGGCAGATACCGATTAATCCGGCGATTTTTATTTGTAATAATGACAATTACAACAATACTGAATACTAACTCTTATTTTAACTTAATATAAAACATCAATAAAATCAATTTAGCCTCAAATAAATAATGAAACCTGTTCGATTTGGTTTAAATAATACAAAAACAAAGTGTTGGAGAAGAAAGTAATTATGTGCCATGTAAAATGTGTGCCATGTAAAATGTGTGCCATGTAAAATATGTGCCATGTAAAATATGTGGCATGTAAAACGTTTGTTCCTTGCTCAGAACATGAGAACATATGAAAGTTGGTGGTTCCTTTTAACATGAGACTTCAATATTCCAAGGTAAGAGGTTTTAGGTTGTAGTTACTATAGTATTTATAGGACTATTTCTCTCTATACCATTTGTATTTCATATACCTTTGACTATTGGATGTTCTGATAGGCACTATAGTATTGCCAGTGTAACAGTATAGCTTCCGTCCCTCTCCTCGCCCCTACCTGGGCTCGAACCAGGAACACATCGACAACAGCCACACTCGAAGCATCGTTACCCATCGCTCCACAAAAGCCGCGGCCCTTGCAGCGCAAGGGGAATAACTACTGCAAGTCTAAAAGGGAGTGACGTTTGAAACAGTATTAGCGCACACCTAGCTAACTAGCTAGCCATTTCACATTGGTTACACCAGCCATAGGGCTGATAGGCTTGAAGTCATAAACAGCGCTGTGCTTGCGAAGAGCTGCTGGCAAAACGCACTAAAAGCTCTGTTTGAATGAATGATTATGGGCCTGCTGCTGCTCAGTCAGACTGCTCTATCAAATCAGACTTAATTATAACATAATAACACACAGAAATACGAGCCTTTGGTCATTAATATGATCGAATCCGGAAACTATCATTTCGAAAACAAAACGTTTATTATTTCAGTGAAATACGGAACTGTTCCGTATTTTATCCAACGGGTGGCATCCCTAAGTCTAAATATTCTTGTTACATTTTCACAACCTTCAATGTATGTCATATTTACGTAAAATTCTGGCAAATTAGTTCGCAATGAGCCAGGCAGCTCAAACTGTTGCATATACCCTGACTCTGCGTGCAATGAACGCAAGAGAAATGACACAATTTCACCTGGTTAATATTGCCTGCTAACCTGGATTAGTAGTTATAACTAGTGATTATGATTGATTGTTTTTTTATAAGATAAGTTTAATGCTAGCTAGCAACTTACCTTAGCTTCTACTACATTCGCGTAACAGGCAGGCTACTCGTGGAGTGCAATGGTTAGAGCGTTGGACTAGTTAACTGTGCGGTTGCAAGATTGAAACCCCTGAGCTGACAAAAATACTGATTTACGATTGTTATGAAAACTTGAAATCGGCCCTAATTAATCGGCCATTCTGATTAATCGTCGACCTCTACTCCAATACCTTGACTTTGTTGTTCTTAAGCCATTTGCCACAACTTTGGAAGTATGCTTGGGGTCATTGTCCATTTGGAAGACCCATTTGCGACCAAGCTTTAACTTCCTGTCTGGTGTCTTGAGATGTTGCTTCAATATATCCACATCATTTTTCTGCCTCATGATGCCATCTATTTTGTGAAGTGCACCAGTCCCTCTTGCAGCAAAGCACCTCCACAACATGATGCTGCCACCCCTGTGCTTCACGGTTGGGATGGTGTTTTTCGGCTTGCAAGCGTCCCCATTTTTCCTCCGAAAATAACGATGGACGTGTGTCAGTACCACTAGCACTGCACTGTGTCTGAATGGCTTTGTCACATGCACCGAATACAACAGGTGTAGACCTTACAGTGAAATGCTTACTTACAAGCCCTCCACAACATGATGCTGCCACCCCTGTGCTTCACAGTTGGGATGGTGTTCTTCGGCTTGCAAGACTCCCCCTTTTTCTTCCAAACATAACGATGGTCATTATGGCCAAACAGTTCTATTTTGGTTTCATCAGACCAGAGGACATTTCTCCAAAAAGTACGATCTTTGTCCCCATGTGTAGTTTCAAACCATAGGCTGGCTTTTTTATGGCGGTTTTGGAGCAGTGGCTTCTTCCTTACTGAGTGGCCTTTCATGTTATGTCGATATAGGACTCGTTTTTCTGTGGATATAGATACTTTTGTACCTGTTTCCTCCAGCATCTTCACAATGTCCTTTGCTGTTGTTCTGGGATTGAATTTCACTTTTCTCACCAAAGTACGTTCATCTCTAGGAGACAGAATGCGTCTCCTTCCTGAGCGGTATGGCGGCTGCGTGGTCCCATGGTGTTTATACTTGCGTACTATTGTTTGTGCAGATGAACGTGGTACCTTCAGGCATTTGGAAATGTCTCCCAAAGATGAACCAGACATGTGGAGGTCTACAATTTTCTTTCTAAAGTCTTGGCTGATTTATTTAGATTTTCCCATGATGTCAAGCAAAGAGGCACTGAGTTGAAAGGTAGGCCTTGAAATACATCCACAGGTACACCTCCAATTGACTCAAATGATATCAATTAGCCTATCAGAAGCTTTTAAAGCCATGACATAGTTTTCTGGACTTTTCCAAGCTGTTTAAAGGCACAGTCAACTTAGTGTATGTAAACTTTTGACCCACTGGAATTGTGATACAGTGAATTATAAGTGAAATAATCTGTCTGTAAACAATTGCTGGAAAAATTACGTGTCATGCACAAAGTAGATGTCCTAACCGACTTGCCAAAACTATAGTTTGTTTGCAAAAAAATTGTGGAGTGGTTGAAAAATGAGTTTATGTAAACTTCCGACATCAACTGTACATTATATGTAAAAAATTTACGTGGACACTTCAAATGAGTGAATTTGGCTTTTTCAGCCACACCCGTTGTTGACAGGTGTATAAAATCGAGCACACAGCCATGTGGCAAACATTGGCAGTAGAATGGCCTTACTGAAGAGCTCAGTTTTATTTGACCTTTATTTAACTAGGCAAGTCAGTTAATAACAAATTCAGTGACTTTCCACATGGCACCGTCATAGGATGCCACCTTTCCAACAAAGTAGTATATCAAGTTTCAGCCCTGCCAGAGCTGCCAAACTGCCTCTGGAAGCAATGTCAGCACAATAACTGTTTGTCGGGAGCTTCATGAAATGGGTTTCCGTGCCCGAGCAGCCGTACTCAAGCCTAGTGGTGTAAAGCTCGCCACCAATGGACTCTGGAACAGTGGAAACGTGTTCTCTGGAGTGATAAATCATGCTTCACCATCTGGCAGGCCAACGGACGAATCTGGGTTTGCAGATGCCAGGAGAACGCTACCTGCCCCAATGCATAGTGCCAACTGTAAAGTTTGGTGAAGGAGAAATAGGGGCTGTTTTTCATTTGTCGGGCTAGTCCACTTAGTTCCATTGAAGGTAGATCTTAACGCTGCAGCATACAATGGTGTTCTAGACAATTTTGTGCTTCCAAGTTTGGCAAGAGTTTGGGGAAAGCCTTTTCCTGTTTCATCATGACATTGCCGCCGTGCAAAAAGTGAGGTCCATACAGAAATGGTTTGTCTAGATTGGTGTGGAAGAACTTGACTGGCCTGCACACACCCCATCGAACACCTTTGTGATGAATTGGAACTGCAAGCCAGGCCTAATCTCCCAACATGTTTTTTTTTTATTTGACCTTTATTTAACTAGGCAAGTCAGTTAAGAACAAATTCTTATTTTCAATGACGGCCTAGGAACAGTGGGTTAACTGCCTGTTCAGGGGTAGAACGACAGATCTGTACCTTGTCAGCTCGGGGATTTGAACTTGCAACCTTTTGGTTACTAGTCCAACGCTCTAACCACTAGGCTACCCTGCCACCCAACCTCACTTAATGCTCTTGTTACTGAATGGAAGCAAGTCCTAACTCCATATTACTGCCCATGATTTTGTAATGAGAAGTTTCACGAGCAGGTGTCCACATACTTTTGAAATACAGCCTGAATGTGTGTCTGAAAAAAATAGAGAGAGAAATTGGGGTTTTCTGCATATTTAACACAGACTGGTATGAGCAAAATGCACTTACTAGGTGTGTATGGATAAGTGAGTGTTAAATAATGATGTGTGTGTGTGTGTGTGTGTATATGAGAGAGGTGGTGTGTGTGAGTTCAAGGAGAGAGAGCGAGAGTGTGTGTGGGAGTGAGATAGTGGAGTGGCGGTCGGGGTATGCTCTGTGCAGCCAGCCAGTCTGTCATGGGAGGGACAAGGGAGACTTGCGCTCCTGCAGCTGCTTACTGGCTGGCGTTAGAACAGGGGGCGGACTGGCTCTGCCCTGCCTGCTGCAGAGAGACAAAGAGAGAGAGAATCCGAGTGACCGAGAGAGAGAGAGAGAGAGACCGAGACAGAGAGTCCAAGAGAGAGAGACCGAGACTGAGTGAGAGAGAGTGAGCGAGTGAGACTGAGTGAGTGAGAAAGTGAGACTGAGTGAGTGAGAAAGTGAGACTGAGTGAGTGAGAAAGTGAGACTGAGTGAGTGAGAAAGTGAGACTGAGTGAGTGAGAAAGTGAGACTGAGTGAGTGAGAAAGTGAGACTGAGTGAGAAAGTGAGACGTGAGTGAGTGAGCGAGTGAGACTGAGTGAGTGAGCGAGTGAGACTGAGTGAGTGAGCGAGTGAGACGGAGTGAGTGAGTGAGCGAGTGAGACGGAGTGAGTGAGTGAGCGAGTGAGACGGAGTGAGTGAGTGAGCGAGTGAGACTGAGTGAGTGAGTGAGCGAGTGAGACGGAGTGAGTGAGCGAGTGAGACGGAGTGAGTGAGCGAGTGAGACTGAGCGAGTGAGCGAGCAAGTGAGACCAAGTGAGACGGAGCAAGTGAGACCAAGTGAGACGGAGCGAGTGAGCGAGCAAGTGAGACGGAGCGAGTGAGACGGAGCGAGTGAGCGAGCGAGTGAGACGGAGCGAGTGAGACTGAGCGAGTGAGACGGAGCGAGTGAGTGAGCGAGCGAGACTGAGCGAGTGAGACGGAGCGAGCGAGTGAGACGGAGTGAGCGAGTGAGACGGAGTGAGCGAGTGAGACGGAGTGAGCGAGTGAGACGGAGTGAGCGAGTGAGACAGTGAGCGAGTGAGACTGAGCGAGTGAGACTGAGTGAGTGAGATGGAGTGAGTGAGATGGAGTGAGTGAGTGAGATGAAGTGAGTGAGATGTGAGTGAGTGAGTGAGTGAGACGGAGTGAGTGAGACGGAGTGAGTGAGACGGAGTGAGTGAGACGGAGCGAGCGAGTGAGACGGAGCGAGCGAGTGAGACGGAGCGAGCGAGTGAGACGGAGCGAGCGAGTGAGACGGAGCGAGCGAGTGAGACGGAGCGAGCGAGTGAGACGGAGCGAGCGAGTGAGACGGAGCGAGCGAGTGAGACGGAGCGAGCGAGTGAGACGGAGCGAGCGAGTGAGACGGAGCGAGCGAGTGAGACGGAGCGAGCGAGTGAGACGGAGCGAGCGAGTGAGACGGAGCGAGCGAGTGAGACGGAGCGAGCGAGTGAGACGGAGCGAGCGAGTGAGACGGAGCGAGACGGAGTGAGTGAGACGGAGTGAGTGAGCGAGTGAGACTGAGTGAGTGAGCGAGTGAGACTGAGTGAGACGGAGTGAGTGAGCGAGTGAGACGGAGTGAGTGAGCGAGTGAGACGGAGCGAGCGAGTGAGCGAGTGAGACGGAGTGAGTGAGACTGAGTGAGTGAGCGAGTGAGACTGAGTGAGTGAGCGAGTGAGACGGAGTGAGTGAGCGAGTGAGACGGAGTGAGTGAGCGAGTGAGACGGAGTGAGTGAGTGAGCGAGTGAGACGGAGTGAGTGAGTGAGCGAGTGAGACGGAGTGAGTGAGCAGGTGAGCGAGCGAGTGAGACGGAGTGAGTGAGTGAGCGAGTGAGACGGAGTGAGTGAGCAGGTGAGCGAGCGAGTGAGACAGAGATGAGTGATTGAGGGAGACGGGGACGGACGCAGTGAGTGAGACGGGGACGGGCGGCGTGAGACTGAGTCAGAGAGACGGAGACGGTGTCTCAGTCACTCACGGAGACAGAGACCGAAAGAGCGAAAGAGAGAGACAGAGCCCAAAGGAGAGAGAGACAGAGCGAGAGAAACAAGACTGAATCAACTCCACAGAAGAGAGAGAGACTGGGTTTCTGCATTGGTATGCCTGCTCCTGCTCTCTCATTTCCACCATATGCCGCTGCTGCCTCTCTGAGGAGACCTGGATGCCAATCGCCTGCTTGAGGCTACTCCTTCATCCTCAATCATTTACATGTAACATTTATACTCTCTGTTCCCGGCGTGAGAGAGACCGGGAGAGCCTGAGTGAGAAGAGTGGATGACAATATCCTTGCTTTTCTCCTTTCTGCTGAAGTTCCTGCGGCGATTAGCAGAGCGGGTGGTTTCGACTCTTTGGACACTATCCGTCTGAGCTGTCCGTGTTTGGAGAAAAAGACTGAAAGGAGAGGACACAACATTCTCTGGGAAACATCGCACTCCATATCATCTAAGATATTGGGGAACGTGTGACTGCATTTTTATGAGACAAACCGGTATTATAGTAAGCGAAGATGATGAAAGTTGTTTGACCTTTTTGATGATATATTTCCCCCCTGCTCTTCGTGCAGCAGGCACACAGCGCTGCACGTGTTGGCTGTGTCTTTTCTGAGGAGAGAACGAGAAGTAGGATGAGAGCCTGCCAGAGTATTTGTCCTCTGCTATCTGTGTCCTTCTCTGTGTGACTCGTCTGTGTCTGTGCAGTGAGGGGTGCCCTGGGAGACTCCCGAGTCGCTGATCGTGGGCGAGGGCTAGTCCTCAACATTGCTGCTGACATGGCAGAGGGAACACAGCTTCTCTCTTTGGGGCACCGGCCTGGTCTGCTGCTGAGCTAGGACTTGGACCAGCCATTGACCATCCCCGGCCAAGTTCCAGTCCTCTGTCTCTGGATCTGGTTTCAGACCAGGGGCTTTCAGAAGGCTCCCTGGCTGCAAGATGAACTCTTCCTTGGACCTGCTGGACCTTGAGCTCCTGAACCAGAGTGGCTCTCCTTTCTGCCTCCTAGACATGGGCTACTCCCAGATCTTCAACACCTGTCTTTTAGAGGTGGCCATCATCTTGCTCCTCACAGTTCTCATCATCTCTGGCAACCTGGTGGTGATCTTTGTCTTCCACTGTGCTCCACTGCTCCACCACCACACCACCAGCGCCTTCATCCAGACCATGGCCTACGCAGACTTGTTAGTTGGGGTCAGCTGCCTCATCCCTTCCCTCTCCCTCCTCCACCACCTGAAAGGCCTGGATGAAGAGCTCACCTGTAAGGTGTTTGGTTACATGGTTTCCGTGTTGAAGAGCGTTTCCATGGCGTCACTGGCGTGCGTTAGCGTGGACCGCTACATGGCGATAACGCGGCCGCTGTCATATGCTACACTGGTGACACCGTGCCGGATCCGCGTGTGCATCCTCCTCATCTGGCTCTACTCCGCCCTCATCTTCCTGCCCTCCTTCTTCGGCTGGGGGAAGCCTGGCTACCACGGCGATGTGGTTGAGTGGTGTGCCATGGAGTGGGGGACAAAGCCGCTCTTCACGTCATTCATCGTGGCGCTGCTCTATGTGCCGGCCGCCATGACGGTCTGCTTCACCTACGCCAACATCTTCCGTATCTGCCGGCAACACACAAAGGAGATCAGCGAGCGCCACGCCCGCTTCAGCCCACAGGAGAGCTCTCTGGGACAGGATGGCCAGCCGCAGCATGCGCCGGCGTGCACGGACAAACGCTACGCCATGGTGCTGTTTCGCATCACAAGCGTGTTCTATCTCCTCTGGCTTCCCTACATCCTGTACTTCCTGTTGGAGAGTGCTGGAATCTACCGTCACCCCGTCGCCTCGTTCCTCACCACCTGGCTGGCTATCAGCAACAGCTTCTGTAACTGTCTGATCTATAGTCTAACCAACAGTGCCTTCCGGAAGGGTTTAAAGCGTCTATGTTCATTCTGCGTGCAGCGTGTGGACAGTAAGAATCCTTTTGGCCCTGGGCCGGGGCACGGACAGGGGCCAGTCTGCACACGCTCCACATGCCATGTGTAGGACCTCCCAGAGACCCGTGTGACGGTCGAGTCAGTGTGTCGTGTTGCTAAAGCACTAAGTGTGTCCCATGTTGATGCTGAGCTAAGGGGAACAGGCTTCACAGGATGCAGTGTTGCTACGGTTGTTTCCAGACAGTTGGATGTTTGTTGGATGGTTGCGTTCCTGGTCACAGCTGGCTCTGACAGGATCGGCTCCAGGACCCGAGCGTTTTGAGCCCCGCGTGGGAAGTACAGCCCAGCCTCTGCCATGAGAGAGGTAGAACATGGAGGGGGAGTGAGAGTCAGAATAAGGATGTGGAATTACAGTACCCTAACCTTTGACTCCAGTTACGGATGACAGAGCTATGGCTACGTTGTGTCAGCGTTTTGCGGTGGATGGAGTGTTAGTTGATTGAACATCTCCCTTCTGACAGTACTTGCCAAAAACACAAACTGTAAGAACACAAGAACACATGTTCTTGTGGGAAAAATATGTTTGAGACTGTATCTTCCTAGCAGTTTGTGAAACAATGTGTATTTGTGCCATGACTTCAGTGTATTAAATGCAACAAAGTACTCACATAATTTAAAAAAAACTGAAAAACACTTTAATACTGAGCTAAGGGGAGCTGTCAATAACTTATTTAAATGTTTTCCCTTGTGGTTTTTATTTAAACACGGAAACAGAATATTTACAATATTGTGCTCTGAAGGGTGCAGCAAGCTCAGACTCTGAAGAGAAGCAAGTACTTCATCATTCATTTATATCTGGGCTGTTCTGAGGCAGAGGTACAGGCAGAGAAAGGGAGGACCACTTTGTTTAGAGGTTTAAACACCAGGACTAGTTTACTCCCGAGGGATCAGAGTAATCATTGACTGGATTACTTTTGTTTCAACAAGCTTCCTTATCATCAGAGCCTGTCTGACTCTGTAACCAAAGTACATTGCAGACAGACAGTCCGTTCCAGTTTACTTATGAGGAGAATGTGGTCGTTGTGTCAAAGCAGAAGATTGATTGAAAATTGATTGTTTGAGTTTCAGAGTAGTTTATCATCTCCAAAGCGTTGCCCCATTGTCTGTTGCATCTGGTATTAACAAGCCAATACCAGTGGGCCTGATTAGTGACCTTTTATTTTTTTATTTTTTTTATTTTTATTTTACCTTTATTTAACCAGGCAAGTCAGTTAAGAACACATTCTTATTTTCAATGACGGCCTGGGAACAGTGGGTTAACTGCCTGTTCAGGGGCAGAACGACAGATTTGTACCATGTCAGTTCGGGGGTTTGAACTCGCAACCTTCCGGTTACTAGTCCAACGCTCTAACCACTAGGCTACGCTACTGTCTTCATTATCTAAGATTTTTCTGATGAGACTTTATAAAAGAAAGAGTGAGCAAACATCCACATCTGATTTATTTTTTTTTATATCAAATTTTCTCTTCCAATTATCTGGTTACTCAACGTGGTCTCAGGGCAATTCGTATTATTCTGTACATAAATCTGAGACATTTCTTTTAGTATGCTATATTACTTTACATTATGAATGCAATTGCGGTTGTACAGTATCATATGATTATAAGATATGGTCAAAAGTATCATTCGTCTTATCCGGCCGTACAATAGCATACAAATTGGATGAATTAACTTATCATATGTCTTGGGAGGGATGTATAGTATCATACGTCTTTCTCTGAGGCCAAGTTGCTTGTTGCGCCATAACAACAAAGGAGAATGATGAGAATCATTTTGGTGGTTAGGCGACAACAATTGCGTCAAGTTGGAAGTAAAAAAAAAGCCTAAAATACGATAGCAAACCTTTTAATGCACAATGAATTTTTTTGTTATTATTTGTGAATTTATCGTTGATAGTATGTGCTTGTTTCTGTGCGTCGACGTCTCTGCAATGCTCTTCCTTGCCGTGGAAAATAGACTCAAGCGATCCCCGCTTTCGCGGACGTGCTGCTTTTTCAGGTTGCATAGCATGTCTCATAGGTCATCGTGAGTTGTTAAACTGCGGCTGGCGTTAACGGTGACGTGACGGTATTATGGTTTGGCCATGGGTTAATGACCGTGAATGTTGAGAAAGCTGTGAGCTGCTGTCAGCTGAGGAACATCGGCCCCTGGCCAAGTGTCGTAAAGTATTGTCTGCATAGTAATGCAGCCCCACAGGTTCTTGTGTTACTGCATACATTCCAATTGGCACCCTATTCTCTAAATAGTGCACTACTTTTGACCAGAGCCCTATAGTGCACTACTTTTAACCAGGACCAAAAGGGCTCTGGTCAAAAGTAGTGTACTAGATAGGGAATAGGGTGCCATTTGGGATGTATGCGGTAACACAAGAACCTGTAGGGCTGCATTACTTTACAGTATAACGAAACAGATAGAAATGAAGATCTCAATGTTCAACTGTTTTCGGTCCAATGTTACTAGTTATTTATTAGACCTTTCACAGGCTTTGGCCTCTTGAATCTTTTCTCTCTCTTTTTATGGTAGCCTACTCCTCCATTTGGGAGCAAATATACAATATACTTAGTAGCTTTACTTTCTTAGTCGACCAAAGTTGAACGTGTGTTAGATGTTATATATTTCAAAAAAGAACGAGACGGAATGAGAGATGTAGAGAGAGATAACGTGCAATTTAGGGTTATTTTTTAATGGAAGTTTTCATGTTAGGAATTTTGCAGTGATGATGGTATGGACAGACATTGAGTTGGACTACTGTATTGTTAGGCTGCCTCTGCAATGAATACAGTGCTGTTCATCTTTATGTAGGCTAAAGTTCCATGTTACTTTTCAAATTTGTACATAGTCTTATGCATGTTTTGCCTACTGTATATATTTTGATTAGGTGCTTTGAATAAGAAAGCTCACAATTGAAATATTGACAAACTACAAACACTTTTGGAGACTGTCTTTGCGCAGCCAAAGGGCAGAGTGCAATATGTTCATTGTTCCTCCATTTTGTCCTCTTTATTGAAGAATGTCAACACAGACACCATTGTTATATATATATCTATCTTATTTCCTCCTCTACATTTCACCACTGGTTATTGAAACAATAGTTTCTCTCTATTGACCATGTGATTTTCCTGAACTGTTGGTGATATTCAGAGTCATCACACGTTGTTCATCGCTTTATTACTTTCACATGACTTTCTCTGTGACTCTTCTGCCCTTTGGGGGTGTGTGTGTGTGGGGTGTGTGTGTGTGGGGTGTGTGTGTGTGTGTGTGGGGGTGTGTGTGTGTGGGTGTGGGGTGGGTGTGTGTGGGGTGTGTGTGGGTGCTTTGTATGCTACTATGTTTGATGTGCGAATGCAGTTTTTTTAAATATATTTTTAAATTTTGTAATAAATGTTTGGGTCTTTTTTAGTGTGTTGGATACTGACAGGCAGCTCAGTTCTCTCGAAACAAATATTTGCTCACGGACGTATGCCAAATATCGATTGGGTTTCCTACTATTGTACTTTCAAACAGGCTCTTATTTTTTCAGATACTGACCACTTAGTATTCCGATGAGGTGGATTTGTACTTCTAAAACAATTCCTTACATTTGTATACCATTTTCCATGCTTTCAGGTTAATGGATTTACTAATATCGTTGTGTATTTTGTTCTTCTTTTGAGGAGATAGGAGTTCAACATTTGACAGTATCCCCATCTAGGTGTCGGTTTAGTTGAACTATTCAATCCAGCAGTCAGTTGACGGTTCTTTAGAAAGGGGGCAAAACTGGGGGAAAGGTTTCTTGCTTTGCTTGTTTGCTGATGTACGTTTTTGGGACATATCAATGCCAAAACTCCCACGATGACCTGCTCGCGACAGTGCCATATTAGGACGTTGTGAGACCTGATATGATGCTGGAAACGTCCATGCCAAATCTGGGACAGTTTTGTGGCCCAAGCTTTTACTAGAGGACTACACACCCACGCACACACACACAAACACACTGTTTTCCCTTCTGTTATCCAGCATGTCCTTATTGAATTTTCTCATATGTATTTTCTTAATGCTCTAAATTGTCAGGCCAGGCTCTCTTAATGGTTAGCTCATGACCCGACTGACTGTATTAAGTGGCTCAGCTCTTTATCAGATTAAGAGGAGAATGGACGCATTAACAAGAAGGCCGTTTGGCTGGAAATGTCCCAAAACATGGTTGAAAATGTGACTTAAAAAAAAATGTATTTAATGTTGAACTCCAATGTTTAGATCATTTGTCGCAAATGCTGGGTAAACTGAATGTTGCGGGGCTTAAACATAATCATGTTCTCTGTTATTTAAGGCTAGTTAACTAACTCGGTACCACGAGCCCTTGTAATGATGTAATGTTGTAGAGTTGTCCTGAGGTATTTCTATTCTGGTATATTATTCTGCACTGAGCAAATAAATGTGATCTTATCTAAAAGAATCACACTTCCTGCTTGTTATTCTTGCTTTGTGCTTTATGAAAACGTGTGCGTGCTTGTGGGCTCACCGAGCTTGTACACTATATGGGCGTGTGTGTGTGTCACTGTTACCACAAATGCATACCTGCACATGACGGACACGTGTTTGTGTACGCTATCGACTTATCGTTACCACAATAGAATACCAGGGATCAGCAATTCACCACATCTTCAGTCTTAACGGTCCCTGTACATTATGTGTGAAATCAGGCAAAGTTCGTCTGAAGAAGAGGTTCTTTCATATGTGGGTTATTCTTAGCTCCCTGCCTGGAGCCGATAGACTGCTAGCCTGGTTGCTAGCCTGTTAGCTAGCCTGTTAGCTAGCCTATTAGCTGGAGCCAGAGGAGCTAGCCGGCTGTACAGAGGAAAGGAACAGTACCACACCGTATACACACACAGACACCTCTGCCCAGCCTGGCTCTGTATTCAGGGCCGAGGGTGGCTGTCTGAGAGAGGGCAGGTTGCTCCCCCACACAGGGCCTGAGTAGGAGACGGAGGAGAGCCCTCTCTCCCACCCTTCCTCCTCCTCTTTCTCTCCCTCCCACCATACTTCCTGGAGTAGGGCTTTCATCGCCCCACTCCAGGTCTCATAATCAGCCCTAAGTAAGAAAAACAACATGCCATTTCAGCCATTGTGTTGGGTCAGAATAAACCTGAGCTGTAAACAATGGAGGAACAGGTTAAAGTGTTTCCTACACACACACACACACACACACACACACACACACACACACACACACACACACACACACACACACACACACACACACACACACACACACACACACACACACACACACACACACACACTGTCTTTCTCCATCACTAACAATGAGCGTTTTTTTCTCCCCCCACTCACGCGAAGGCCCTAGATGGACAGAGGCTAATTGGTGTTATGTCACTGGGCTTTTTAAAGTGTCTCAGAGCCCGAGAGAACCCTCCCGAACATAAACATGGATCCTTATCAGTGATGGAGACCAATGGCTCACAGGCTTCAGTCCAGCGCAACATCCCTATATCCTTATGTAGTGCACTCCTTTTGACCCCTTAGGGCTCTGGTCAAAAGTAGCGCCCTATATAGGGAATAGGGTGCCATTTGGGACACAGGCATTGATGTTAGCCACCCCCTACTACCCCAATGGCTGGAAGGAGAGGAGAAGTCCGTCCACCAGTTAGGTCTTTGTTTATTCTTCTTTTCTTCCGTCCATTCTTCTCCTGCTTGCTTTCTTTTGGTTTCAGTCTTCCTCTTTGGAAGTAGGAACAGAAAGCTTGATGGAGATTAGGGTGGAAGGAGAGAGGGAGTTGGTCGGTTGAGTTTCAGTCTTCCTCTTTGGAAGTAGGAACAGAAAGCTTGAGGGAGATTAGGGTGGAAGGAGAGAGGGAGTTGGTCGGTTGGGTTTCAGTCTTCCTCTTTGGAAGTAGGAACAGAAAGCTTGATGGAGATTAGGGTGGAAGGAGAGAGGGAGTTGGTCGGTTGAGTTTCAGTCTTCCTCTTTGGAAGTAGGAACAGAAAGCTTGATGGAGATTAGGGTGGAAGGAGAGAGGGAGTTGGTCGGTTGAGTTTCAGTCTTCCTCTTTGGAAGTAGGAACAGAAAGCTTGAGGGAGATTAGGGTGGAAGGAGAGAGGGAGTTGGTCGGTTGGGTCCAGTTTTTGCAAAATTGGTGTACATGAGTAATAAAGGCATAATTCGCTGATTTTATGAGGGGGGAAAGATTATATATATAAAAATAGAGATATTTATCAGCCGCCCTACTTCCTAGGGCTGTGTCTGTGATGACTAGCTAGACCAACAACAACAAACCAAATGGTCTTCTGATGTGAGCATTGACATGGACTCAGAACATCAAATGTCGTTGTTTCTCTATGAAGAATTGTAATTCGATAGAAAAATATAAAAACGGAATTTGGGAAATGACACAGTGTCTTATTTGAAAGGTTTAAAAAACAAACAAAACCACACAAAAAAACACAGTAGCTAGTGACATTTTTCATCATTTAAAAGTAGCTCTCATGCTCAAAGTATACCACATTTCTCATACCGATGCTTTTCAATCCTGGAAGAGGAGTGAACGAGCACACTGCCACACTTCCAGACGATAACTAAAAGTAGTCTGCTGGTGACCAGACATCCAGCCGGATAATAAGGGTGCTGGTAACTGTTACTTGGTACTGTAGCTGGTGCTGAATCATTTCCTCTGTGCCTTGCTGAAGCCAGTCAGCCAGCCAGTGACTCTCACCGTTATTCTGTAAATACTGTCCGCCATACTGGTCCAGATATCTAGGTGCTGAATCTGCCCCTAAGTCACTGGCTGACTGGCTCAGCTCAGTGACTGACTGAGTCTGTGTGTGGATGCTAGTGACTGTGTGTGGTATATGTGCATTATTTAAATGCTGTTCTGTTCCAGATAAACAGAGCATCAATAATGGAACCCGGGGGTAATTAATATTTGAAAAGGGCGCTGCAGAGTTGTGTGTGTGTGTCTGTCCGTTTGTGTGCGTGCGTGCGTGCGTGTGTGTCTGTCCGTTTGTGTGCGTGCGTGTGTGTCTGTCCGTTTGTGTGCGTGTGTGTGTGTGTGTGTGCGTGCGTGGCGTGTACTCCTGTGCATTCGTACGTGTGGGTACTGTAATTACAGTAATTCCATTCCGTGTGGCGCCGCGTCAGAATAGGGATCCCCGGGGGAAACATGTCAATACCGCCTGGGTTCCACTCTGGCGTAATAAGACTGACTGCCATCTGACGTGTGCTACATGTGTTACTGTAAGGTGAGCACGATAACATGGAGGGTGGCTGGTCACCGGCGCTGAGCTGAGAGGATGGGATCCATTCACACCCCTGTCTGTGTCATTTCATCTCTTTTTTTCCCCACATTTTAGTATTTCTTATCAAACATACTTTCAATAAAGTTATTTGCATTCACTTTTCCTCTGTAAATAGATTTGTCCGGGAGCAACACTGTTCTAAAAGTTATTTATCTCTTTGTGCCACTGCGGCAGCCAAACCTGCCTGCACGAAAAACAATGCACTGTCCTCGAGACAAAGCTTCAGTCACTGGAGAGACCCCGAGAGACAGGCTGAGCGTGCCAGTCAATGGTACAGAATACATATTAGGTACTTTGTCATTCCTTCTCATGGTACCTCTTAACTGAACACGATAGGGGCGATGAATCATCAAAAGCGGGCTGGGAGACCATTGGGCGAAACTCTGCTGCAAGGGGATCTTCCAGCAAGACAACCCCAAGCACACATCAAAGAAATGGTTCATTGACCACAAAATCAAGTCTCCGGACTTGAACCCCATTTGAAAACCTGTGGTTTGAATTGAAGAGGGGAAGTCCGTAAGAATAGACGAAGGCTATCAAGGATCTGGACATGTTCTGTGTGGAGGAATGGTCTAAGATCCCTCCAATCTAATCAAACATCTGAGAAAAAGGCTCAGTGCCGTTATCTTGTCAAAGGGGGGGTGCTGGAGTATTGATTTAAAATAGGGGATCCTATTATCTTGTCAAAGGGGGGGTGCTGGAGTATTGATTTAAAATAGGGGATCCTATTATCTTGTCAAAGGGGGGGGTGCTTGGAGTATTGATTTAAAATAGGGGATCCTATTATCTTGTCAACGGGGGGGTGCTTGGAGTATTGATTTAAAATAGGGGATCCTATTATCTTGTCAAAGGGGGGGGTGCTGGAGTATTGATTTAAAATAGGGGATCCTATTATCTTGTCAAAGGGGGGGTGCTGGAGTATTGATTTAAAATAGGGGATCCTATTATCTTGTCAAAGGGGGGGGGGGGGTGCTGGAGTATTGATTTAAAATAGGGGATCCTATTATCTTGTCAAAGGGGGGGGGGGTGTTGGAGTATTGATTTAAAATAGGGGATCCTATTATCTTGTCAAAGGGGGGGTGCTGGAGTATTGATTTAAAATAGGGGATCCTATTATCTTGTCAAAGGGGGGGGGGGGTGTTGGAGTATTGATTTAAAATAGGGGATCCTATTATCTTGTCAAAGGGGGGGGGGGGGTGCTGGAGTATTGATTTAAAATAGGGGATCCTATTATCTTGTCAAAGGGGGGGGGGGGTGCTGGAGTATTGATTTAAAATAGGGGATCCTATTATCTTGTCAAAGGGGGGGGGGGGTGCTGGAGTATTGATTTAAAATAGGGGATCCTATTATCTTGTCAAAGGGGGGGGGGGGGGGTGCTGGAGTATTGATTTAAAATAGGGGATCCTATTATCTTGTCAAAGGGGGGGGGTGCTTGGAGTATTGATTTAAAATAGGGGATCCTATTATCTTGTCAAAGGGGGGGGGTGCTTGGAGTATTGATTTAAAATAGGGGATCCTATTATCTTGTCAAAGGGGGGGGGTGCTTGGAGTATTGATTTAAAATAGGGGATCCTATTATCTTGTCAAAGGGGGGGTGCTGGAGTATTGATTTAAAATAGGGGATCCTATTATCTTGTCAAAGGGGGGGATGCTGGAGTATTGATTTAAAATAGGGGATCCTATTATCTTGTCAAAGGGGGGGTGCTGGAGTATTGATTTAAAATAGGGGATCCTATTATCTTGTCAAAGGGGGGGGGGGGTGCTGGAGTATTGATTTAAAATAGGGGATCCTATTATCTTGTCAAAGGGGGGGGGTGTTGGAGTATTGATTTAAAATAGGGGATCCTATTATCTTGTCAAAGGGGGGGGGGGGTGTTGGAGTATTGATTTAAAATAGGGGATCCTATTATCTTGTCAAAGGGGGGGGTGCTGGAGTATTGATTTAAAATAGGGGATCCTATTATCTTGTCAAAGGGGGGGTGTGTGCTGGAGTATTGATTTAAAATAGGGGATCCTATTATCTTGTCAAAGGGGGGGGGGGGGTGCTGGAGTATTGATTTAAAATAGGGGATCCTATTATCTTGTCAAAGGGGGGGGGGGGGTGCTGGAGTATTGATTTAAAATAGGGGATCCTATTACCTTGTCAAAGGGGGGGGGTGCTTGGAGTATTGATTTAAAATAGGGGATCCTATTATCTTGTCAAAGGGGGGGTGCTTGGAGTATTGATTTAAAATAGGGGATCCTATTATCTTGTCAAAGGGGGGGTGCTGGAGTATTGATTTAAAATAGGGGATCCTATTATCTTGTCAAAGGGGGGGATGCTGGAGTATTGATTTAAAATAGGGGATCCTATTATCTTGTCAAAGGGGGGGTGCTGGAGTATTGATTTAAAATAGGGGATCCTATTATCTTGTCAAAGGGGGGGGGGGTGCTGGAGTATTGATTTAAATAGGGGATCCTATTATCTTGTCAAAGGGGGGGTGCTGGAGTATTGATTTAAAATAGGGGATCCTATTATCTTGTCAAAGGGGGGGGGGGGGGAGTATTGATTTAAAATAGGGGATCCTATTATCTTGTCAAAGGGGGGGGGTGCTGGAGTATTGATTTAAAATAGGGGATCCTATTATCTTGTCAAAGGGGGGGGGGTGTTGGAGTATTGATTTAAAATAGGGGATCCTATTATCTTGTCAAAGGGGGGGGTGCTGGAGTATTGATTTAAAATAGGGGATCCTATTATCTTGTCAAAGGGGGGGGGGGTGCTGGAGTATTGATTTAAAATAGGGGATCCTATTATCTTGTCAAAGGGGGGGTGCTGGAGTATTGATTTAAAATAGGGGATCCTATTATCTTGTCAAAGGGGGGGTGTTGGAGTATTGATTTAAAATAGGGGATCCTATTATCTTGTCAAAGGGGGGGTGTTGGAGTATTGATTTAAAATAGGGGATCCTATTATCTTGTCAAAGGGGGGGGGGTGCTGGAGTATAGATTTAAAATAGGGGATCCTATTATCTTGTCAAAGGGGGGGGGGGGGTGTTGGAGTATTGATTTAAAATAGGGGATCCTATTATCTTGTCAAAGGGGGGGTGGAGTATTGATTTAAAATAGGGGATCCTATTATCTTGTCAAAGGGGGGGGGGGGGGGGGTGCTGGAGTATTGATTTAAAATAGGGGATCCTATTATCTTGTCAAAGGGGGGGGGGGTGTTGGTGTATTGATTTAAAATAGGGGATCCTATTATCTTGTCAAAGGGGGGGGTGTTGGAGTATTGATTTAAAATAGGGGATCCTATTATCTTGTCAAAGGGGGGGTGTTGGAGTATTGATTTAAAATAGGGGATCCTATTATCTTGTCAAAGGGGGGGTGCTGGAGTATTGATTTAAAATAGGGGATCCTATTATCTTGTCAAAGGGGGGGTGTTGGAGTATTGATTTAAAATAGGGGATCCTATTATCTTGTCAAAGGGGGGGGTTGGAGTATTGATTTAAAATAGGGATCCTATTATCTTGTCAAAGGGGGGGTGTTGGAGTATTGATTTAAAATAGGGGATCCTATTATCTTGTCAAAGGGGGGGTGTTGGAGTATTGATTTAAAATAGGGGATCCTATTATCTTGTCAAAGGGGGGTGTTGGAGTATTGATTTAAATAGGGGATCCTATTATCTTGCCAAAGGGGGGGTGGAGTATTGATTTAAAATAGGGGATCCTATTATCTTGTCAAAGGGGGGGGGGGGGTGCTGGAGTATTGATTTAAAATAGGGGATCCTATTATCCTTGTCAAAGGGGGGGGGGTGTTGGAGTATTGATTTAAAATAGGGGATCCTATTATCTTGTCAAAGGGGGGGTGTTGGAGTATTGATTTAAAATAGGGGATCCTATTATCTTGTCAAAGGGGGGGTGTTGGAGTATTGATTTAAAATAGGGGATCCTATTATCTTGTCAAAGGGGGGGGTGGTGGAGTATTGATTTAAAATAGGGGATCCTATTATCTTGTCAAAGGGGGGGGTGTTGGAGTATTGATTTAAAATAGGGGATCCTATATCTTGTCAAAGGGGGGGTGTTGGAGTATGATTTAAAATAGGGGATCCTATTATCCTTGTCAAAGGGGGGTGGTGTTGGAGTATTGATTTTAAAATAGGGGATCCTATTATCTTGTCCAAAGGGGGGGGGGGTGGAGTATTGATTTAAAATAGGGGATCCTATTATCTTGTCAAAGGGGGGGTGCTGGAGTATTGATTTAAAATAGGGGATCCTATATCTTGTCAAAGGGGGGGGATGGCTGGAGTATTGATTTAAATAGGGGATCCTATTATCTTGTCAAAGGGGGGGGGGGGGTGCTGGAGTATTGATTTAAAATAGGGGATCCTATTATTCTTGTCAAAGGGGGGTGCTGGAGTATGATTTAAAATAGGGGATCCTATTATCTTGTCAAAGGGGGGGGGTGGAGTATTGATTTAAAATAGGGGATCCTATTATCTTGTCAAAGGGGGGGTGCTGGAGTATTGATTTAAAATAGGGGATCCTATTATCTTGTCAAAGGGGGGGATGCTGGAGTATTGATTTAAAATAGGGGATCCTATTATCTTGTCAAAGGGGGGGTGCTGGAGTATTGATTTAAAATAGGGGATCCTATTATCTTGTCAAAGGGGGGGTGCTGGAGTATTGATTTAAAATAGGGGATCCTATTATCTTGTCAAAGGGGGGGGGGGGTGGAGTATTGATTTAAAATAGGGGATCCTATTATCTTGTCAAAGGGGGGGTGCTGGAGTATTGATTTTAAAATAGGGGATCCTATTATCTTGTCAAAGGGGGGGGGGGGGGTGGAGTATTGATTTAAAATAGGGGATCCTATTATCTTGTCAAAGGGGGGGATGCTGGAGTATTGATTTAAAATAGGGGATCCTATTATCTTGTCAAAGGGGGGGGGGGGGGTGGAGTATTGATTTAAAATAGGGGATCCTATTATCTTGTCAAAGGGGGGGGGGGGGGGGGTGGAGTATTGATTTAAAATAGGGGATCCTATTATCTTGTCAAAGGGGGGGATGCTGGAGTATTGATTTAAAATAGGGGATCCTATTATCTTGTCAAAGGGGGGGGGGGGGGTGGAGTATTGATTTAAAATAGGGGATCCTATTATCTTGTCAAAGGGGGGGGGGGAGTATTTGATTTAAAATAGGGGATCCTATTATCTTGTCAAAGGGGGGGATGCTGGAGTATTGATTTTAAAATAGGGGATCCTATTATCTTGTCAAAGGGGGGGGGGTGGAGTATTTATTTAAAATAGGGGATCCTATATCTTGTCAAAGGGGGGGATACTGGAGTATTGATTTAAAATAGGGGATCCTATTATCTTGTCAAAGGGGGGTGCTGGAGTATGATTTAAAATAGGGGATCCTATTATCTTGTCAAAGGGGGGGATGCTGGAGTATTGATTTAAAATAGGGGATCCTATTATCTTGTCAAAGGGGGGGTGTTGGAGTATTGATTTAAAATAGGGGATCCTATTATCTGTCAAAGGGGGGGGGTGCTTGGAGTATTGATTTAAAAATAGGGGATCCTATTATCTTGTCAAAGGGGGGGGGGCTGCTGGAGTTATTGATTTAAAATAGGGGATCCTATTATCTTTGTCAAAGGGGGGGGGGGGTGTGGAGTATTGATTTTAAAATAGGGGATCCTATTATCTTGTCAAAGGGGGGGTGGAGTATTGATTTAAAATAGGGGATCCTATTATCTTGTCAAAGGGGGGGGGGGGTGCTGGGAGTATTGATTTAAAATAGGGGATCCTATTATCTTGTCAAAGGGGGGGGGTGTTGGAGTATGATTTAAATAGGGGATCCTATTATCTTGTCAAAGGGGGGGTGTTGGAGTATTGATGTAAATAGGGGATCCTATATCTTGTCAAAGGGGGGGTGCTGGAGTATTGATTTAAAATAGGGGATCCTATTATCTTGTCAAAGGGGGGGTGTTGGAGTATTGAGTTAAAATAGGGGATCCTATTATCTTGTCAAAGGGGGGGGGTGTTGGAGTATTGATTTAAAATAGGGGATCCTATTATCTTGTCAAAGGGGGGTGTTGAGTATTGATTTAAAATAGGGGATCCTATTATCTTGTCAAGGGGGGGTGTTGGAGTATTGATTTAAAATAGGGGATCCTATTATCTTGTCAAAGGGGGGGTGTTGGAGTATTGATTTAAAATAGGGGATCCTATTATCTTGTCAAAGGGGGGTGTTGGAGTATTGATTTAAAATAGGGATCCTATTATCTTGTCAAAGGGGGGGTGGTGGAGTATTGATTTAAATAGGGGATCCTATTATCTTGTCAAAGGGGGGGTGTTGGAGTATTGATTTAAAATAGGGGATCCTATTATCTTGTCAAAGGGGGGGGGTGTTGAGTATTGATTTAAATAGGGGATCCTATTATCTTGTCAAAGGGGGGGGTTGTGGAGTATGATTTAAAATAGGGGATCCTATTATCTTGTCAAAGGGGGGGGGGGGGGTGTTGGAGTATTGATTTAAAATAGGGGCATCCTATTATCTTGTCAAAGGGGGGGTGTTGGAGTATTGATTTAAAATAGGGATCCTATTATCTTGTCAAAGGGGGGTGTTGGAGTATTGATTTAAAATAGGGGATCCTATTATCTTGTCAAAGGGGGGGTGTTGGAGTATTGATTTAAAATAGGGGATTCCTATTATCTTGTCAAAGGGGGGGTGTTGGAGTATTGATTTAAAATAGGGGATCCTATTATCTTGTCAAAGGGGGGTGTTGGAGTATTGATTTTAAAATAGGGGATCCTATTATCTTGTCAAAGGGGGGGTGGAGTATTGATTTAAAATAGGGGATTCCTATTATCTTGTCAAAGGGGGGGGTGGTGGAGTATTGATTTAAAATAGGGGATCCTATTATCTTGTCAAGGGGGGGGGGGTGGAGTATTGATTTAAAATAGGGATCCTATTATCTTGTCAAAGGGGGGGGTGTTGGAGTATTGATTTAAAATAGGGATCCTATTATCTTGTCAAAGGGGGGGGGTGGAGTATGATTTAAAATAGGGGATCCTATTATCTTGTCAAAGGGGGGGTGTTGGAGTATTGATTTAAATAGGGGATCCTATTATCTTGTCAAAGGGGGGTGTGGAGTATTGATTTAAAATAGGGGATCCTATTATCTTGTCAAAGGGGGGGTGTTGGAGTATTGATTTAAAATAGGGGTCCTATTATCTTGTCAAAGGGGGGGTGTTGGAGTATTGATTTAAAATAGGGGATCCTATTATCTTGTCAAGGGGGGGTGTTGGAGTATTGATTTAAAATAGGGATCCTATTATCTTGTCCAAAGGGGGGTGTTGGAGTAGTATGATTAAATAGGGGATCCTATTATCTTGTCAAAGGGGGGGTGGAGTATGATTTAAAATAGGGGATCCTATTATCTTGTCAAAGGGGGGGGTGGTGGAGTATGATTTAAAATAGGGGATCCTATTATCTTGTCAAAGGGGGGGGGGGTGGAGTATTGATTTAAAATAGGGGATCCTATTATCTTGTCAAAGGGGGGGTGTTGGAGTATTGATTTAAAATAGGGGATCCTATTATCTTGTCAAAGGGGGGGGGTGGAGTATTGATTTAAAATAGGGGATCCTATTATCTTGTCAAAGGGGGGGTGTTGGAGTATTGATTTAAAATAGGGGATCCTATTATCTTGTCAAAGGGGGGGGGGGTGGAGTATTGATTTAAAATAGGGGATCCTATTATCTTGTCAAAGGGGGGGGTGTTGGAGTATTGATTTAAAATAGGGGATCCTATTATCTGTCAAAGGGGGGGTGGAGTATTGATTTAAAATAGGGGATCCTATTATCTTGTCAAAGGGGGGGTGGAGTATTGATTTAAAATAGGGGATCCTATTATCTTGTCAAAGGGGGGGGGTGGAGTATTGATTTAAATAGGGGATCCTATTATCTTGTCAAAGGGGGGGTGGTGGAGTATTGATTTAAAATAGGGGATCCTATTATCTTGTCAAAGGGGGGGGGTGGAGTATTGATTTAAAATAGGGGATCCTATTATCTTGTCAAAGGGGGGGGTGCTGGAGTATTGATTTAAAATAGGGGATCCTATTATCTTGTCAAAGGGGGGGTGGAGTATTGATTTAAAATAGGGGATCCTATTATCTTGTCAAAGGGGGGGTGGAGTATTGATTTAAAATAGGGGATCCTATTATCTTGTCAAAGGGGGGGTGGTGGAGTATTGATTTAAAATAGGGGATCCTATTATCTTGTCAAAGGGGGGGGGTGGAGTATTGATTTAAAATAGGGGATCCTATTATCTTGTCAAAGGGGGGGGTGCTGGAGTATTGATTTAAAATAGGGGATCCTATTATCTTGTCAAAGGGGGGGTGGAGTATTGATTTAAAATAGGGGATCCTATTATCTTGATCCTTATCCCTTTTTTACATTTTTATTTGTTAAGCAAATATCTTTCTCTGAGCAATTGTATCAGTATAAAATATATCGCAGTTTTGTTTTTTGTTTTGTTTTGCATAGTGTTTATAGTATTTTTTACTCATCTTTGTCAAGGGATCCAGGCCCCTTTATTCCGGGCCCCACTGTATGCTGTGTTCAGGGGCCTTTCCTCTCCAAACCCATCTCCTCTCCCAGAGAGACCAACTGAGAGGCTTGCATTTACCATAGAACACTGTCCCCTGGTGGAGCCAGGGCAGAAAAGTCTGTTGACTGGTCTGGTATTGTGATGTGGACGATTTTGTACCGTTTGCTTCCTTACTCTTCAGCTGGTTGGATTCCTTACTGGACTTTATGTACAGAGTCCGTGGTTAATTGGGGAAGATCTAACTCCAGGGGAACAGCCAATCTAAATGTAACTCTATGGACTGACTGTTTCCTTTCTCTCGTTCCCTCCTTTTCTCCCCTTTTCCCTTGTCTGACCCTCCCAGGAGTCTCCCCAGGACAGTGCCATCACCAGAGACATCAACAGGACTTTCCCAGCTCACGACTATTTCAAGGACACTGGAGGAGACGGACAAGACTCACTCTACAAGATCTGCAAGGTGAGGAGAGGAGGGAGCAGTAGGAGAAGAAGAAAGATGAATTATCCCCGAGGGGGAAATGGTCTCGCTTCAGAATCGTACAAATTGCATTACAACACATTACTAGGAAGGGGACTGTCCCACAAGGTCTCGATCCATCATTGAACGGTGACCAAGAAGCAGTGTTTCTGTATGGTTGACTGGGTTCGCTCTCGATTCTCTGTGACTGCTAGAAAGTTGTGTGTGTGTGTGTGTGTGTGTCTGCTCTCCCTGTACGTTTGATCCATATCCGTTGTACCGCTGTGTTTCAGCATTGACTGTTTCAGCCGGACAGCTCATCATTATAACAGGGTTTACAGAGTAGCTTAGAAGGCTACTGCTCAGACCTCCCCCTCCCTCTCTTTCGATCTCCATTCAGAGTTCAGGGAGTTTATTATGTCGTCCGTTACGACCAATGGTAATTCTCCGGAGAGTTGTAAGTGGATCCAATGGCTCGCTGGGTTTGATTTCGGCGTCTTAATGAGTCACTGTCAATGTTGACAGTTCTGTACGGCGTGTGCATGTTGGTATTCTTTTATTGTAATACAGAGAAGATACTTTACAATAGCACTAACAACCCGTCTCTGGTGCTGTCTCTAACGTTGGGCGTTTTGCTCCTCTCTCCTCCCCAGGCCTATTCAGTGTATGATGAGGAGATTGGCTACTGCCAGGGGCAGTCTTTCCTGGCTGCGGTGCTGCTGCTGCACGTGAGTTACACATGGCAACAGCAGAGCTGGGAGCTGATTGAGACATGCGGTATCTCTCTCTCTCTCTCTCTCTCTGTCTCTCTGTCTCTCTCCTCACGGGCTCAGTTCTGTGATGGAGTGCTCTAGGCTGGAGGAGGTTCAGGGCAGATGTCTCATCCCTCCCTCTCAGCCATCACAAGTGCTAGAGCGCTCTCTGATTTAAAACACTGACGCCTAGTGGACAGACAGTGAACTGCACGGTCCTGTTATTATTTCAGGGAAACATGAACTTTCAGGCTAAGTACCTAGATGGCCTATGGTGAACAAGTCAGACATCAAGAGATGCCTCTCCTTTTTAACCTAAACGAAAGGTTTTTGATGTATGAAATCAGATCTGATGCATTGTTTAAGTACTGTTCCAATTAGATCGACATTATTTAACGAGGCAAGTCAGTTCAGAACAAATTCTTATTCACAATGATGTCCTCCCAAAAGGCCTCCTGCAGGGACGGGGGATAAAATATATATAGGACAAAACAGACATCACAACAAGAGACACCCCAACACTACATAAAGAGAGACCTCAGATGACAACATAGCATGGCAGCAACACATGACAACATAGCATGGCAGCAACACATGACAACATAGCATGGCAGCAACACATGACAACATAGCATGGCAGCAACACATGACAACATAGCATGGCAGCAACACATGACAACATAGCATGGCAGCAACACATGACAACATAGCATGGCAGCAACACATGACAACATAGCATGGCAGCACACATGACAACATAGCATGGCAGCAACACATGACAACATAGCATGGCAGCAACACATGACAACATAGCATGGCAGCAACACATGACAACATAGCATGGCAGCAACACATGACACACAGCATGGCAGCAACACATGACAACACAGCATGGCAGCAACACATGACAACACAGCATGGCAGCAACACATGACAACATAGACATGGCAGCAACACATGACAACACAGCATGGCAGCAACACATGACAACACAGCATGGCAGCAACACATGACAACACAGCATGGCAGCAACACATGACAACTACAGCATGGCAGCAACACATTACAACATAGCATGGCAGCAAACATGACAACATAGCAGGCAGCAACACTGACACAAGCATGGCAGCACACATGACACATAGCATGGCAGCAACACATGACAACATAGCATGGCAGCAACACATGCAACATAGCATGGCAGCAACACATGACAACACAGCATGGCAGCAACACATGACAACACAGCATGGCAGCAACACATGACAACACAGCATGGCAGCAACACATGACAACACAGCATGGCAGCAACACATGACAACATAGCATGGCAGCAACACATGACAACATAGCATGGCAGCAACACATGACAACACAGCATGGCAGCAGCACAGGGTACACACATTTTTGGGCACAGACAACAGCAAGAAGGCATAGGCGACAATACATCACGCGAAGCAGCCACAACTGTCAGTAAGAGTTTCCATGATTGAGTCTTTGAATGAAGAGATTGAGATAAAACTGTCCAGTTTGAGTGTTTGTTGCAGCTCGTTCCAGTCTCTAGCTGCAGCGAACTGAAAAGACGAGCGACCCAGGGATATGTGTGTTTTGAGGACCTTTAACAGAATGTGACTGGCAGAACGGGTTTTGTATGTGGAGGATGAGGGCTACAGTACGTACTGTAGGTATCTCAGATTTGTAAAACATTTTTTTAGGCAAGTCAATTAAGAACAAATTCTTATTTACAATGACGGCCGCCCTATGGGACTCCCAATCACGGCCGGTTGTGATACAGCCTGGAATCGAACCAGGGTCTGTAGTGTCACCTCTAGCACTGAAATGCAGTGCGTTAGACCGCTGCGCCACTCGGGAACCCAACATAGGGGGGAGTGAGGCCTAAGAGGGTTTTATAAATAAGCGTCAACCAGTGGGTCCCGTACAGTGTGTGCTTGTGATTGCTGATGTACCTACTGTATGTACTCTCTCTCTCTCTCTGTACCCCTGTCTAGATGCCTGAGGAGCAGGCCTTTAGTGTCCTGGTCAAGATCATGTTTGACTATGGACTCAGGGAGCTCTTCAAGCAGAACTTTGAGGATCTACACTGCAAGTTCTTCCAGCTGGAGCGACTCATGCAGGTGAGATGACGTGCTGAGTCCCGTGTAGGCTCAGTTGGTGGAGAATGGCGAGTTGTGGGTTCGATTCCCACGGGGGGGACAAGTACGGTCCACTCAATACTGTAAGTCGCTCTGGATAAGTGACTGAAATGTAACAAATGTGTGATACTCTCTGTGTTTCTCTACCTACTGTTACTGTAGTAATTGTTCTTCTCTCTCTCTCTCGCTCGCTCTCTCGCTACCTCTCTCTCTCTCTCTCGCTCTCTCTCTCGCTCTCTCTCTCTCTCTCTCTCGCTCTCTCTCTCGCTCTCTCTCTCTCTCTCTCTCTCTCGCTCTCTCTGTGTATCAGGAGTACATCCCAGACTTGTATAACCACTTCCTGAACGTGGGTCTGGAGGCTCATATGTACGCCTCTCAGTGGTTCCTCACGCTCTTCACAGCCAAGTTCCCCCTCTACATGGTGTTCCACATCATAGACCTGCTTCTCTGTGAGGTATCTATAGCCCGATACACTCTGCTCTCTCCCTAACCCTCGTTCCCCTCTCTGTAACCCTCACTCTTCTTCATTCACCCTCACTCCTCTCCCTCAACCCTAACCCCTCTTCTGAACCCCTAACCCCTCACCTCTCTCCCTAACCTCTCACCCCTCTCCCTAACCCTCACCTTTCTCCATCACCTCTCTCCCTAACCATCACCTCTCTCCCTAACCCTCACCTTTCTTCCTTACACCTCTCCCTAACCCTCTCCCCTCTTCCTAACCATAACATTCACCCTTCATCCTCACCCTTCTCCCTAAACCTCACCCCTCTTCCTTACCTATCTCCCTAACCCTCACCCCCTTCCATAACCCTCACCGTTCTCCCTAAACCTCACCGCTCTCCCTAATCCTGACCCCTAACCTCACGCCTCTCCCTAACCCCCACCCTGACCCATAACCCTCACATCTCTCCCTAACCCTCGCCCCTAACCCTCACCGCCCTCCCTAACCCTCACATCCCTCCTTAACCATCTCCCTAAACCTCACCTCTCTCCCTCAACCCTCCCCCTAATCCTGACCTCTAACCCTCACCCCCTCCCTACCCCTAACCCTCACCTCTCTCCCTAACCCCCTCACTCCCTAACCCTAACGGCTATCCCTAACCCCTAACCCTCACCCCCTTCCTAATCGTAACCCTCACATCTCTCCCTAACCCTCACCTCTCTCCCTCAACCCTCTCCCTAATCCTGACCTCTAATCCTCACCCCTCTCCCTAACTCTCACCCCTCTCCCTAACCCCTCTCACTAACCCTCACCCCTCTCCCTGACCCCTCTCCCTAACTTCTAACCCTCACCCCTCTCCCTAACCCCTCTCACTAACCCTCACCCCTCTCCCTGACCCCTCCCTAACTTCTAACCCTCACCCCTCTCCCTAACCCCTCTCACTAACCCTCACCCCTCTCCCTGACCCCTCCCTAACTTCTAACCCTCACCCCTCTCCCTAACCCCTCTCACTAACCCTCACCCCTCTCCCTGACCCCTCCCTAACTTCTAACCCTCACCCCTCTCCCTAACCCCTCTCACTAACCCTCACCCCTCTCCCTAACCCCTCTCACTAACCCTCACCCCTCTCCCTGACCCCTCTCCCTAACTTCTAACCCTCACCCCTCTCCCTAACCCCTCGTCCTAACCCTCACCCCTCTCCCTAACCCCTCGTCCTAACCTTACATGTTCCACATAGACCTGCTACTCTGTGAGGTATTGTACTGTACTTGCCCCATCTGGACCTCTCCCTCTATTTACCCTTCTAATTCTGTGTTTCTACCCCCACTTCCCTTCTCTCTTTCTGGACTCAATCCCCCTTTCTCTGTCTTCCCCTAACCCTCTTCCTCCATTTACCCTTCTAATTCTGTGTTTCTACCCCCACTTCCCTTCTGTCTTCCCCTAACCCTCTCCCACTATCTTTCTACTCTCAACTTCCTCTACACTCTGTCTCTCTACCAACCCTCTCCCACTATCTTTCTACTCTCAACTTCCTCTACACTCTGTCTCTCTACCAACCCTCTCCCACTATCTTTCTACTCTCAACTTCCTCTACACTCTGTCTCTCTACCAACCCTCTCCCACTATCTTTCTACTCTCAACTTCCTCTACACTCTCTCTCTCTACCAACCCTCTCCCACTATCTTTCTACTCTCAACTTCCTCTACACTCTGTCTCTCTACCAACCCTCTCCCACTATCTTTCTACTCTCAACTTCCTCTACACTCTGTCTCTCTACCAACCCTCTCCCGCTATCTTTCTACTCTCAACTTCCTCTACACTCTGTCTCTCTACCAACCCTCTCCCTCTATCTTTCTACTCTCAACTTCCTCTACACTCTGTCTCTCTACCAACCCTCTCCCACTATCTTTCTACTCTCAACTTCCTCTACACTCTGTCTCTCTACCAACCCTCTCCCTCTATCTTTCTACTCTCAACTTCCTCTACACTCTGTCTCTCTACCAACCCTCTCCCACTATCTTTCTACTCTCAACTTCCTCTACACTCTGTCTCTCTACCAACCCTCTCCCACTATCTTTCTACTCTCAACTTCCTCTACACTCTGTCTCTCTACCAACCCTCTCCCTCTATCTTTCTACTCTCAACTTCCTCTACACTCTGTCTCTCTACCAACCCTCTCCCTCTATCTTTCTACTCTCAACTTCCTCTACACTCTGTCTCTCTACCAACCCTCTCCCTCTATCTTTCTACTCTCAACTTCCTCTACACTCTCTCTCTACCAACCCTCTCCCACTATCTTTCTACTCTCAACTTCCTCTACACTCTGTCTCTCTACCAACCCTCTCCCTCTATCTTTCTACTCTCAACTTCCTCTACACTCTCTCTCTCTACCAACCCTCTCCCACTATCTTTCTACTCTCAACTTCCTCTACACTCTGTCTCTCTACCAACCCTCTCCCACTATCTTTCTACTCTCAACTTCCTCTACACTCTCTCTCTCTACCAACCCTCTCCCTCTATCTTTCTACTCTCAACTTCCTCTACACTCTGTCTCTCTACCAACCCTCTCCCACTATCTTTCTACTCTCAACTTCCTCTACACTCTGTCTCTCTACCAACCCTCTCCCACTATCTTTCTAGTCTCAACTTCCTCTACACTCTCTCTCTACCAACCCTCTCCCACTATCTTTCTACTCTCAACTTCCTCTACACTCTGTCTCTCTACCAACCCTCTCCCACTATCTTTCTACTCTCAACTTCCTCTACACTCTGTCTCTCTACCAACCCTCTCCCACTGTATCTTTCTAGTCTCCCACGTGCCTCTCCTCTCCCCGCTGACCTCTGCTCTGTTCAGTAACACAGTCTTTATTTTCTCTTCTGTCTCACTCAGGGCATCAGTGTGATCTTCAATGTGGCTCTGGCTCTCCTGAAGGTGAGTTGCTGCCTCTGTGGAGACCTACACATGCGCACACAAACCGCCAGCCACGAGGCCGTGTTACCACAGCGGCGCACCGCAAGCTTAGACATGGAACCAAGGCTTCGATTTCATTCTAATCACATACACACCGTTCTTCTCACACTGTTCCTGCTGTGCTCTTGGCAGCAGTAATGTTATAGAGGGTTTTCCTGTGGGGGGGGTTCTGGGCTGTCTCACCGTGTCCCTCCTCTCCTCTTCCAGACCTCGCGAGAAGACCTGCTGGCGACTGACTTTGAAGGGGCGCTCAAGTTCTTCCGAGTCCCGGTTCCCAAACGCTACCGCTCAGAGGAGAACGCTAAGAAACTTATGGAACTGGCCTGCAGCATGAAGGTACTGCATTATTCACTGCCTAAAATCCAGTGTATCCAAACTAACTGTCCGTGGACACTACTGCCGCCGTTTGAACCTACCCTGGCTATCTCCACCATGTCGTTTTCTCCTTAGTTTGCATTTACTATGGTTAATTCAGTCACTTAATTGTCCCCCATGATGAAATCGGGGGGGGGGGGGGGGGGATTCTCAGACAGCACTTGCCCCGATTTTGACGAAACTTGGGGGAATGATGCGTCTTGCCATGGATATCCGCCATTTAGCGAATAACTCTGATTGGCCCTAGGCGGGAGCTATAGTGATTAACCTGTTGCGTCGAGCCATCCCGGATCCGGGATCGTGAATACAGCCTCAAGCTCATTACCATAACGCAACGTTAACTATTCATGAAAATCGCAAATGAAATGAAATTAATATGCTAGCTCTCAAGCTTAGCCTTTTGTTAACAACACTGTCATCTCAGATGTTCAAAATATGCTTCTCAACCATTGCAAAATAAGCATTTGTGTAACAGCTGGCGCACCTAGCGTAGCATTTAGCGTTAGCATTAGCAATGCCTGCAGCTGAAGATTACGCACCAATTTACACAAAGGACACCAGGCGGACCCGTGGTAAATGTAGTCTCTTATGGCCAATCTTCCAATGATATGCCTACAAATACGTCACAATGCTGCAGACACCTTGGAGAAACGATAGGAAGGGCAGGCTCATTCCCGGCGCATTCACAGCCATATAAGGAGACAATGGAAAACAGAGCCTCAGAAATTCTGCTGATTTCCTTTTTGAGGTTTCATCTTGGTTTCGCCTGTAACATGAGTTCTGTGGCACTCACAGATAATATCTTTGCAGTTTTGGAAACCTTAGTGTGTTCTTTCCAAAGCTGCCAATTATATGCATAGTCGAGCATCTTTTCATGACAAAATATTGCGCTTAAAACGGGCACGTTTTTTCATCCATAAATTAAAAGAGCGCCCCCTATATCCAAGAAGTTAAGCAAAATGTGTGAGACACACCAGAGAGGGAGAGGGATAACTCTGCCCAAAATCTGTCTTCTCCAGCAGGTGGCGGTTTTTGTCTGACACATGACATGGAGTACTGCGAGTGGATTAGCTAAAGAGACGAGAAGGGGGTAGCTGCATCCCAATATGGCGACTTAAAAATGGGAGAGTAGATGTGTGAGAAGGCGTGGGTATGTCGAATGCGCTCTGCTATCCACCTCATTTTCGAACGCTTTCAAAACACTGAAGCCAAACGCCGGAAACTGCGTACAACTTCCTCTATGCTCGCTCATTATCATAATTCATATGCCCGCCACTAGAAATCCCTGCATTAGCATGTTTCTGTTAACTGATACATCATGACAAAATACACCATTTTACTATCCTGCAAATACCTTGCCCTTTTAGGCTAAACTGTGGAGAGAAAAAAACAACATAACTGATCCAAATGGTTGCCCAATCAGATGCAGTTATTTCTAAATGAATATGCACAAACTCTGCAGTTTTCAGCCTAGACAAGAGTTTTGTACTCATTTGAGAACAGTAATTACATTCTTCATTACACTGTGTTGTTGAAGCCTATGTAGGAAACATTTGTTGTCCCTATAAAACGTAATCAATAGGGTCACTTTTCGAGCTGCGTACCCCGGGGACTAGGTACGCACTAGGTACGCAGCCTCAGGAGAGCACAGCGTAAGCCACCTATGATTTCGTTATCTGATCAACTTTTTCATTTTTTTTGCTGCGTAAATTGACTGGATATATTCACTGCAGTATTAAGCCTAACATTGAGCTTATGAATTATGGGCTGATATGCATAACCTTATAATTTAGGCTATATCTCGAGCCTGTCTGTCTTCATTGGTCTGTTTTGCAATTATGTACCTGGCCGCGCCACTGTTGGCCTCTCAAAACCGTTGTTTCAGCATGAAACAAAGCAGGACATGTGAGCGGTTATTCAAATGAGCCGACATTACTGCAGTTTACAGCCTATGGACAATAATTGTTTTTTCACTTGATAACAATAATATATTCCTCATTGCACTGTGTTGTTGTAGCCCAGGTATAATAATGTTCTTGTCTAAAAATGCAGGCCTAGGTCTAAAATCAATAGCGGAGCGTTGCGTGCCCGGGGACCACAGAGTGCCAGTCTGGAGGAACATCACCACAGATCTGCCATTTCATAATCTCTTTTCATTTATTTTTTCTTTCACTTTTGACGAGTACATATTTAGCCTATAGCCCTAATATTTAGCAAATGAATGGCCTAATATCTAGCGAATATTTAGGTTCTTACTTTAGCTACACATCACTAGCCCTCTCTCTTCCAGCTGTTCCCGTGCGCAACAGGCTATAGGCTACGCAAGCCTCGCCGCAGTTGGCCATTCCTCTTCTTGTGAAATACCAGGAAAAAGCTATCGGCTACAAAAGCTATAGGACATTTTTTTTAAATCATGTTTTATTCTAGGCCTACTTGCCTATTTGGGGGAAAGAAGCAGACTTGCTCTTGCTAATTGTTGAATGTTAAACAGGCCTACAGCATAGCAAATTAATGCCGGGGAAAGTTAAGGAGAGAAAGTGCATTGGTGTGATGGCTTTTGGCCGGTTATGATAACATTGTTACCGATGCATTGCAAATAGTTGCACAGGACATATAGAGATGAGCAAAGTGAAAAATAAGGAATTTACAACCATTAGAAAAATGGAAATCACTTGCAAACCACTTGAGCAATGAGGCAATGACAAGCTAAGATATGCACAGGCTACACGGCGGTTGTTGTTGAATTGCTACATTGAAATTCAAGTTACAATATTATTTTTCATTAGGCCTACATGTACATTGAAGTATTGTTTGCAGTTGTCACTATGACAATGAACACACCCAGAAAGCACTGAATGGTCGGAACCAGTGCGTTAGAGACCTCATGAATGGTCTCGTGTTACCACCTTATTCATGTATGGATGCGTTGATCAGTTGATTGCCAGGTGTAGGACTGTAGAACGATAAATGTCCTCTAGTGTAGAGGCTCACCATCGCTTTATAGTTACGTATAGTGTCGTTTATCACTATAGGCCTTAACTCTGACACAACACAACTAACGTGATCACAACAGAACTAGCCAATTAGTAGGTATAGCTCGACTTTTATAGTCTAAATGTACTCTTTCAAATCATTTACTCTGGCAAGTTTGCCACTGGCGCCCCGCGGAATTCGAATCCATCACTTCCGTTGTTTGGCTGTGCGGGTAGCATCGAAAATGAGGTGGGTAGGTTAGAAGGTTTTGACGGAGCTGTGTTTTTTTCCCGTTTCTTACCACGCGACTACCGTAAATTTGAGCTACCGTGATGTGTGTACTGTTAGATTATGCGTTTGATTACTTTGGCTGTCACCCTGATACAGACTACTATGTGGCTATACTTCCCACGCCGTTGCTGGACAGTAGTGCTGAGCAAGCGGGAGCGAAAGGCAGTGTGTCCCGGTGTTGTTGCCATTCGTACTCTCCCCATTGAGTAGGCGGTTTGTATCAAGGTGACATCTATATGGTTATAAATATTTGTTTTGTTGTGTAGGCTGGCTGCTATAGTACTTGAAATAAAATCATGGGAGGGTTAGGGGGGAAATGAGCTACCGCCGGGCACGTCGAAACAACAGAGGTGGACTGGTTGCCGGTGTGCCGAAAATCTCCCCCCTGACAGAATCCCCCCTTTTGCATTTTTCATTGCTGCGACTTGTTTGCTAGTTGAGATTTCTGCTCTTCACTCTGTTGTCAGTCTAGTCTACATTTCACTGATGAAGGTAGCAGAAAGCATTTTTGTCTGCAGTTTTCGGTATGACTATTTGTTTCAAGTGTATGTAGCGGTTCTAACTTGTATGACGCCCTGGGCGATCCCCACCTTCATGCTCCCCATTTCGCCCATACCTAAATCCGCTACTGAATTTTGTATTAGTCTATAAATAAATCTCTTTGCCAAAATTCGTCATCTCTCCCATGTCTTATTCGACTAGCATTTTTGAAAGTGTCAGGATAATAATTCAGCCATAGTTGTTCTGAAATGTTTATTGCTTGCCAACGTTTGACTCCCTCTATATTTAATTATTCGTTTCGGTTGCCTACGTGAAATTTGTTCTATATAAAGTATTTGACTCTGATGTGGGCCACAGAAACTATTTAACTCTAGTCACAAAATTAAGGAAATTAGAAGGGGGGGTTTCCGGCACAACACCGGTTTATCGATTCGTGTGCAGCCCAATCAGCCACGCAAACCGTTCTTGAGTGGCAAAAAATCTGCCTAATTAGCTGATTCGCTTTCCATAAACTTACTCCTTTCGACACACCTAATTCTCCCGGTCGCCATATTGGCCTGCAGCTTCCTGATAGAGACTCGACATTCAGGGATGCCCGCTGGCCAGGCAACATCTGCCGAGCTCACCGGGCCAGTTAATCAAGCTTTCATATGGCCGCTTGACCCGGTACATTTTCCACAAAAATATATACTTGTATTCATTTAATCGTTCACAATCATCCCGAAGTCTGACGCTTCACACTTGTTATCAACCAGCTGTTTCCAAGCGGAGGCAAGAATGTCAAAGCCTTCCCTCCATCTCGGAGTGAGCCCCTCCTCAGGCTATGTCCTCGCGGAGGCGAGAAGCCCATCAATTCCTGCTTGTCAAGACATTAACATTATTTAGCCTATACAAGTCACTTGAATATTGGAATAATGCTTTTCAGTAGTCTAGGTCTATAGCCAATAATTGTTTTAAAAAATTGGACTAATTCCCGAAGCTGTTCATGAGCTAGGCCTAAGTCCTTTATCAGCTGAATGTCAACTGTCGGGTGGCAAGAACTCACAACTCCTCACACAGCTGATTGCAGTGCAACATTCCTAATTAAATATCGGGAAAGGACTAACGTTTTGATGGCAATTATTGAAAAGAGCTGGATCCCAGCAATTTTGATTAATTGGAAACGTTTTACATTCATTTGAGTGTTTGTCATGAAGATGTTTTTTAAAAAGTGACCACAGGAAGTCGTCGGCATTATAATGCATAAACGGTAGGCAATAGTCACTATTACACTGTATTTATAAACACTATACAAAATCACATGATTTTATTAGTGCAAGTGGTAGTTCGATGTTTGCTGTTGCCTTGTTTTGTCTTCAGTTTGTGTGTTGTTGAGGCAGGCTACTGTAGTAGAATGACCTCGCAATTTAGTCTCCTTCACAAGCTAAAGAAAAGTTGTATGAAGGTAACAGGATGCAAACGTGGCTCTCCTTTCTACTAGCAAGTTAGTGATGACCTCTATTAAATTGGGGCTTTATTGTAATGGAGCATTTGAGATACTCCAATAAAGATCATTTTAAGCTGATGAAGGACCAGGAATCCTTCAGTACTGTGTTTCAGCACTATAAGGGATCAGCAACGAGGGGCTATGCGTTCTATGGAAAATAATGCACGCCGTGGAAGGTGTGCGCCTCTCTGCATGGCGTAGTAGCAGCACTAACCTTCCACGAAGTTGCATTTTTTTCCCCCATAGAGTGCCAAGTTGATTATCCCCAACACAGTGCTGAATCACAGTCACACAGTAATGCTTCCTGGACGTTTCATCCATCCAGTTTTAGCCTTAGCCAGCACCATCTTCAGATTAGCCTTCACCAGGGAGCAGTGCTACCGACGTTACCTGTGTATGATCGCCGGATAATTCTTATTAAGTCTAATACTGCGGGTAATGGAGTCGTCCATGCCGAGGGTTTTCAATTTGTCAGAGCTAATGGTGGGAGGCTTCGGCATCTCAGACCCCGTAAGGGGAGGAGTAGAGACCAGAGAAGGATCTGACTCGCTGCTTAATGGGGAAAACCGGTTGTACGTTTCTGTCGGCTGAATGAGCGATACCGGTTGAGCATTCCTACAGCATTTTCTTCCAGAAGCCATGAGAAAGTTGTCCGCCTGCGGGGACTGTGCCAGGGGATTTATACAACTATCTATACGTATTGGTGACACAGGCGCTGTTTCATCCTTTCCTACACTGAAATTACCCTTGCCTAATGATTGAATCTGAAGCTGGGCTTGCAGCACAGCTATCCTCGCCATAAGGCGATCGTTCTCCTGTATATTATGAGTACAGCGACTACAATTAGAAGGCATCATGTTAATGTTACTACTTAGCTTCGGCTGGTGGAGGTCCTGTAGAACCACGTCCAGATAAAGCATCATGTTAATGTTACTACTGGTTGGCTGTTGGAGGTCCTGATGAACCACGTCCAGATAAAGCATCATGTTAATGTTACTACTGGTTGGCTGGTGGAGGTCCTGGAGAACCATGTCCAGATAAAGCATCATGTTAATGTTACTACTGGTTGGCTGGTGGAGGTCCTGGAGAACCACGTCCAGATAAAGCATCATGTTAATGTTACTACTGGTTGGCTGGTGGAGGTCCTGAGGAACCACGTCCAGATAAAGCATCATGTTAATGTTACTACTGGTTGGCTGGTGGAGGTCCTGATGAACCACGTCCAGATAAAGCATCATGTTAATGTTACTACTGGTTGGCTGGTGGAGGTCCTGACGAACCACGTCCAGATAAAGCATCATGTTAATGTTACTACTTAGCTTTGGCTGGTGGAGGTCCTGACGAACCACGTCCAGATAAAGCATCATGTTAATGTTACTACTTAGCTTTGGCTGGTGGAGGTCCTGACGAACCACGTCCAGATAAAGCATCATGTTAATGTTACTACTGGTTGGCTGGTGGAGGTCCTGACGAACCATGTCCAGATAAAGCATCATGTTAATGTTACTACTGGTTGGCTGGTGGAGGTCCTGTAGAACCATGTCCAGATAAAGCATCATGTTAATGTTACTACTGGTTGGCTGGTGGAGGTCCTGACGAACCATGTCCAGATAAAGCATCATGTTAATGTTACTACTGGTTGGCTGGTGGAGGTCCTGACGAACCACGTCCAGATAAAGCATCATGTTAATGTTACTACTGGTTGGCTGGTGGAGGTCCTGACGAACCACGTCCAGATAAAGCATCATGTTAATGTTACTACTTAGCTTTGGCTGGTGGAGGTCCTGACGAACCACGTCCAGATAAAGCATTATGTTAATGTTACTACTGGTTGGCTGGTGGAGGTCCTGTAGAACCATTTCCAGATAAAGCATCATGTTAATGTTACTACATAGCTTTGGCTGGTGGAGGTCCTGTAGAACCACGTCCAGATAAAGCATTATGTTAATGTTACTACTGGTTGGCTGGTGGAGGTCCTGTAGAACCATTTCCAGATAAAGCATCATGTTAATGTTACTACTTAGCTTTGGCTGGTGGAGGTCCTGTAGAACCACGTCCAGATAAAGCATCATGTTAATGTTACTACTTAGCTTTGGCTGGTGGAGGTCCTGACGAACCACGTCCAGATAAAGCATCATGTTAATGTTACTACTGGTTGGCTGGTGGAGGTCCTGTAGAACCATGTCCAGATAAAGCATCATGTTAATGTTACTACTGGTTGGCTGGTGGAGGTCCTGTAGAACCATTTCCAGATAAAGCATCATGTTAATGTTACTACTTAGCTTTGGCTGGTGGAGGTCCTGTAGAACCACGTCCAGATAAAGCATCATGTTAATGTTACTACTGGTTGGCTGGTGGAGGTCCTGTAGAACCATGTCCAGATAAAGCATCATGTTAATGTTACTACTGGTTGGCTGGTGGAGGTCCTGTAGAACCATGTCCAGATAAAGCATCATATTAATGTTACTACTGGTTGGCTGGTGGAGGTCCTGTAGAACCATGTCCAGATAGAGCATCATGTTAATGTTACTACTGGTTGGCTGGTGGAGTTCCTGACGAACCACGTCCAGATAAAGCATCATGTTAATGTTACTACTGGTTGGCTGGTGGAGGTCCTGTAGAACCATGTCCAGATAAAGCATCATGTTAATGTTACTACTGGTTGGCTGGTGGAGGTCCTGTAGAACCATGTCCAGATAAAGCATCATGTTAATGTTACTACTTAGCTTTGGCTGGTGGAGGTCCTGTAGAACCACGTCCAGATAAAGCATCATGTTAATGTTACTACTTAGCTTTGGCTGGTGGAGGTCCTGACGAACCACGTCCAGATAAAGCATCATGTTAATGTTACTACTGGTTGGCTGGTGGAGGTCCTGTAGAACCATGTCCAGATAAAGCATCATGTTAATGTTACTACTGGTTGGCTGGTGGAGGTCCTGTAGAACCATGTCCAGATAAAGCATCATGTTAATGTTACTACTTAGCTTTGGCTGGTGGAGGTCCTGTAGAACCACGTCCAGATAAAGCATCATGTTAATGTTACTACTGGTTGGCTGGTGGAGGTCCTGTAGAACCATGTCCAGATAAAGCATCATGTTAATGTTACTACTGGTTGGCTGGTGGAGGTCCTGTAGAACCATTTCCAGATAAAGCATCATGTTAATGTTACTACTTAGCTTTGGCTGGTAGAGGTCCTGTAGAACCACGTCCAGATAAAGCATCATGTTAATGTTACTACTTAGCTTTGGCTGGTGGAGGTCCTGACGAACCACGTCCAGATAAAGCATCATGTTAATGTTACTACTGGTTGGCTGGTGGAGGTCCTGACGAACCACGTCCAGATAAAGCATCATGTTAATGTTACTACTTAGCTTTGGCTGGTGGAGGTCCTGACGAACCACGTCCAGATAAAGCATCATGTTAATGTTACTACTGGTTGGCTGGTGGAGGTCCTGATGAACCATGTCCAGATAAAGCATCATGTTAATGTTACTACTTAGCTTTGGCTGGTGGAGGTCCTGTAGAACCACGTCCAGATAAAGCATCATGTTAATGTTACTACTGGTTGGCTGGTGGAGGTCCTGACGAACCACGTCCAGATAAAGCATCATGTCAATGTTACTACTGGTTGGCTGGTGGAGGTCCTGATGAACCACGTCCAGATAAAGCATCATGTTAATGTTACTACTGGTTGGCTGGTGGAGGTCCTGTAGAACCACGTCCAGATAAAGCATCATGTTAATGTTACTACTGGTTGGCTGGTGGAGGTCCTGTAGAACCATGTCCAGATAAAGCATCATGTTAATGTTACTACTGGTTGGCTGGTGGAGGTCCTGTAGAACCATGTCCAGATAAAGCATCATGTTAATGTTACTACTGGTTGGCTGGTGGAGGTCCTGTAGAACCACGTCCAGATAAAGCATCATGTTAATGTTACTACTGGTTGGCTGGTGGAGGTCCTGTAGAACCATGTCCAGATAAAGCATCATGTTAATGTTACTACTGGTTGGCTGGTGGAGGTCCTGTAGAACCATGTCCAGATAAAGCATCATGTTAATGTTACTACTGGTTGGCTGGTGGAGGTCCTGACGAACCACGTCCAGATAAAGCATCATGTTAATCTTACTACTTAGCTTTGGCTGGTGGTGGTCCTGAGGAACCATGTCCAGATAAAGTGTCCAGGGAGAAACATTTGAATGAAAAAAGTAGAGTTAGGGAAAACAATTAAATATAAAACAGTCATTAAAAACTAAAAACCGTAATGTTGGCAGATTAGCAACGTAACGTTAGCAACAAACTGCACAGCATCACGTAAACAAGTCCACAAGTTGTGACACTATAGTATTAGATCTCTCTCCCTCTTACAAAAGCCACAGCACATCACAGATCACGTCAAACATTGTAGCCAGAATAACAGCAACGTAGCTGCATTTGCGTTTGTTTAAGCTGTTTTCTAGTGACATTTATTTGAGTACATCCATAACAATGAGCTAATGATGAACGATTTCGCCTGGGGTAGAACATGTGCTCTCTCGTCAGGACACTGTTGTTCAGAAGAGCTAGCGAACACAATCACTTCAAACTGAACTAGCTGCATTTCCTTTCGTTTGACCTGTTTTCTATTGATAGTTCTTTGTATATAGCCATAAAAAAATGATGCTGATTCATGATTTCGCCTGGCTGAGTGAAGCTGCCTGCCTGCCTGTGTCTCATTCCGACATGTTCATTACTATGGGACAGCTGGAGATCAAATCTTAATATTGAAACAATGGAGACAGACATCTAGGTTTATACAAATCTCTGCTGTTGGAAACTAAATATTAGTCTAAAAGAAATGTGAGATAATGTCTAGATGCTTTTTATAGTGGCGATCAAGTTTATAAATTGCCTGGCTGGGCTGATGAGACAGTAGATTGCACAGTCAGATAGGGCCGAGTTAATAGCCATTTTAACGTCATAGATTTAGCTGGTGGTAATGTGGAATAGACACCAGCTGGAATGCGGTTTTAACCAATCGTCTGCTTTGGTAACCAGTTGATAATAGAACTAAGGCACCACTGGGCTTTGTGGTATATGTCCAATATACAATGGCTAAGGGCTGTCTCCAGCCACTCCGCAGTGCATAGTGCATAAGAACAATATACCACACTTCCTCTGGCATTTTAAATAACCAGTCAGAGGCAGTGTTGAGCTGCAATAGAAACTGACAGCTACAGTACACCTTCATAACCTTATGGCCTGAGCTCTCTCCTGGCCTAAGAAAGTCAGAAGTATTTACATCCTATATGGATTTGTATCAAAATATTTGGAAACGGACTGTATCTAAAATCATCTGAAATAATTGTCAGAAGTATCTGCTAATCCTAAAAGACATATCTGTGCTCTGTCCTGACCCAGAAGATAAGTCTATGCTTACGAATAATACTTTTTTATCCCTTTACATATGTTTTTTGTATCTAAAAGGGGTTGGCTTATCCTAAACTGCATTACGTAACACCTACAGTACACTAGGTTGGAGATTACCTGCGTCCTTGTCCTCTGATTCAGACAGGCTTTAGAACAGGTCGACCTTTCTTGTCACATCTTTTATAAGGTAGGGCATGGAGTCAGGCTTAAGGTCATGCACTCTTTGACCTCTGACCTTTTTTTTGACAGGTCTGGTCACCCAGGGCTGGTCATCTGAAAGTTAGTCGTAGAGCAGGATTAGGATCTTAAGGGCTAAAAAGAGCAGGCAAGGTTCTCCTGGTGAGAGACACAGCCACACCCACTCACCCTCCCTCAGGGTGTCACAGGCAGTACACACCCACACACATACTTTTCATAGTGCATACACAGTGAAACACACACACACACACAGCCTCAAACATGTACACACACATACACAATGGAGCTGAGAGGAGAGAGGGCACACCGGGGGTCATACTGCTTTCCCCCTCTCGCTCACTGACTGCATATGTTGACATTTTTGGCCTTTTTAAAGGGGCAATCAGCAGTTGTTACATCCATTTTTGGACTCATAAATGAATGATTCTTGAAGAATAAAACCTGTAAATGCCTCATGAGCTTTGTTTAACTGACGTACCCCATCAGAACCCACAATATAAGATTGTTTTACTCCAATGTTTGTGAACAAAGCAAACATAAACAAACAGGTCAGACCCTGCATTCATAGCTTTGTCTAGGAATTTGCGAGTGATTGCTTATCTCCAGCCCAATCCCTGATCTTTTTTTTACCAAAACAGTGGCAGGGTCTACACTGTTGTTTCAACTGTTGTTTGGCCCTTCAAGTTGATCATGTGTATGTGGGTACAGTATGCTAATTTCCGTCACGCTTTGTATAATGATCACATGCGCAAGGAAACTGACACCTCGTGTGCACTCGGTTATTTTATCTGCACAATTCTGTAAAATGCGTTCATGGACATTTCTGGGGCTGCCGTGTCGAATCGAGTAAGTGACAATAGTCTCACCATGTCATAGGGTGTGTCAGTGACCCCGGTGAGTACAGTTCTGTTCCGTTGTTGTTCAGTCAGCAGAGATGCGCTGTGTTGTCAGTGACACGACCCAGTGTTCCTCTTCTGCTCGGATGGTTGCTCTGACAACAGCTGTCAGACTGGGACAGATTGGGGATCTGACTGGATGGGGGCACTTCCTAACACTCTTAACTTTCTCACACTGTGTCTGGTCTGGCTCAACCTCACTGTGCAACGTGTGCATGTACGCTCTCTCACTCACTCACTCTCACTTTAATATACAAAAGGCTAGCATTCAAACTCATGGAGGCTGCTGTTCTAGAACGTAACCAGTAGCTACTAAGCCCTTATAGCATAGCAGGTGTGTCAGTGGTGTAGTGAAGCCAGTGTATCCTGAATAGCTGAATCTGCAGTCATCACTGGGACCATTATGGACCTGCTCCTCCACAACAGACCCGGTTCTGTACTGTGGGTCGTAGCCGGAGGAAACCGCAGCCGGATAAATAGACCTCATTTACAACGAGGTGCCTGCTGGAGAAAGAGCATACAGTATTTATGCCCCCTACATGCTGATTACAACATGCTGAGTGTGCTTTGAGAAACTGCTGCTCTTTGTACAAGGGCAGCAGTGGAGAGAAGTGAAAGGCAGGGCTTTTTGAAAGAGCTGTTGATAATCACACAGACACATGCATGGTTGTTCATGGTTATTATTGAAGTGCTGTACATGCAGCATAACCAACGAGTAACTCGTTCTTGACAAATATGCAGGTTTGTTTTATCAGTAAATTCCTATTTAGTTATTATCAACAGAGAGTTCTCTCTTTGGTCCTTTTTTGACATGTATTTTTCCATATTATAGACAGGTCTTGTGTCTTTTAATCAAATCAACTATAGGCACTGAGCTTGTCTGATGCTTTAAGCACACTGTTTGATGAAATAATTAAGACACAAGTGACCAACGTGCCATTGGAACAAAGGAGTGATGGTTGCCGATAATGGGCCTATGTAGATATTCTTTAAAAAATCTGCCGTTTCCAGCTACAATAGTAATTTACAACATTAACAATGTCTACATTGTATTTCTGATCAATTTTATGTTATTTTATTGGACAAAAAAATGTGCTTTCCTTTCAAAAACAAGGACATTTCTAAGTGACCCCAAACTTTTGAACGGTAGTACTAGCCATAGTACTAGCCATCAGAGACACCCTGTTGCCTGGAGCTGTAACCAGGCTATGGGGAGCCCCCACAGCACTCGTAATGCCCTCACCCTTACCTCCTTGTTGTGTACTGTAGACCTACTGTAGACGTGGTCCAGTAACAGTGCGTCTGTCTGTCCCTGTCTCTACAGATCAGTCAGAAGAAGCTGAAGAAGTACGAGAAGGAGTACCACGCCATGAGAGAGCAGCAGGAACAGCAGGAAGCTCCCATTGAGAGATACGAGGTACTATGCATGTTTTCCATTTGAGTCATTTAGCAGACGCTCTTACCCAGAGCGGGTTACAGTTGGTTCATTCATCTGAAGATCGCTGGGTGGGGGCAGCCACATATCACAGGGATAGAAAGTACATTTGTCCTCAAAGTAGCTATCGGTAGAGTCACACAGCATTGGCGTGAAGGAGTTGAGTTAGTCTCTTAAGTGGGCTGTGCACACAAACATCTACTTGTGCACAGCCTCATTATCCATTACGTAGTTGTAATGCCAGGAATGTCTGGAGGGGAATTTGTGTACGGCAGCCAGGTCAATTTTTAATCTAGGCTGATTCTCAAAGGTTGTTATTTACAAGCATAGTTAAACATTATATATGTCACGAGTTGAGAGAAACAGGAAGAAGATCGGAGGATCTTCAATAGTGCAGCCCGGCAACAGGCTTCTCTCTCTCGCTATTCTCCACTCACTCACTCACTCACTCACTCACTCACTCACTCTTTCCTTTCTCCACTCTCTCTCACTCTCGTCTCCTCTCCCAATCTTTCCACTTGTTCCTCTCACTCTCTCCTTCACCTACCCACTCCTGCTTTCCCCCTCTGCCCTTTCCGTGTGTCCTGTAGAGGGAGAACCGTCGTCTCCAGGAGGCTAACATGCGTCTGGAGCAGGAGAATGATGACCTGGCCCATGAACTGGTCAGCAGCAAGATCGCCCTGCGCAAGGACCTGGACAACGTAAGGCTGACACATCATCCCAAAATGTAGTTTCTTAGACTTGTGCAAGTATGTAAACGTGGGCGTGCGTGTGTGTGTGTGCGCTCGTACGTTTTCTGTTATCCAAAACCCATTTAGCTGTCAAATCCATTTTTAATTAAAATAAAAATGTTTTAACCTCCGATAGGTTTGTTGTTGTCATTTGGTATTAGCTATTGTCAGTTGACCTTGTCACTGTATCCATGTGTGCAACTGTCCCTCAGGCTGAGGAGAAAGCAGACGCTCTGAACAAGGAGCTGTTGATGACCAAACAGAAGCTGGTGGATTCGGAGGACGAGAAGAGGCGGCTAGAGGAGGAGTCTGCGCAGGTCTGTCTTTCTGGCTCTGTTTGTCTCTTCGTCCGTTTGTCTGTTCATCTGGCTGGCTGTCTCTGTCTGAAAATAATATTGCTGTCATGGAAGGACAATAGAAGTTCACTGACAATGGAAGTGAATGTGTTGGATTGATCGATAACTAATTATTTTGAAGTGAACTGCCATTGTCCTCCGGAGTATTGCTGAATATTTTTTCCATCAGATTGCTTTTCTGTTCATGCACCTTGGTGGGAAAGCAGTCTCTCTCTCTTTTTGTCCGTCTCTTTAAGACAGGGGGATGGTGGGCTCCCCCATGTACTGTGGCCGTGGTCTGTGTTCCAAGGACATGACTTATCGTCTAGCACAGGGCCTACTGTATTTCTCACTTACTTGTACAACTCTCTCAGGGGGCATCTGCCATTGCCACTGTCCTTTGCTGATGTCCTCTTGATGATTACATCTTTTCTACTCCGTGTGTGTGTGTTAATCCTTGAGTGTGTCACTACTGTACGCACTTTACAGGCCCAAGGACAGTTGACTCCTGTCCTGACTGAGATGAAGTCCTTATGTTTTAGGTTAGAGGTGAAGTTATTCATAATGCATGTCTGTCTGTCTACAGCTGAAAGAGATGTGTAGACGGGAGCTGGACAAATCAGAGTCTGAGATAAAGAAGAACGGTTCCATCATAGGAGAGTACAAACAGGTACGGTTGACTATTGTATTCTCCTCATTCTGTATTCAATCAAATGTCATTCAAATGTATTTATAAAGTCCTTTTTACATCAGCAGATGTCCCAAAGTGCTACGCAGAAACCCAGCCTGGTGTTACATGGCCATTAAGGCCAGATCGTTCAAATGTTCATAGATGACCAGCAGGGTCAAATAATAATCACAGTGGTTGTAGAGGGTGCAACGGGTCAGCACCTATAATGTAAATGTCAGTTGGCTTTTCATAGCCGAGCATTCAGAGGTCGAGACAGCAGGTGCGGTAGAGAGGGAGAGTCGAAAACAGCAGGTTAGGTAGCTCGTCCGGTGAACAGGTCAGGGTACCATAGCTACAGGCAGAGCAGTTGAAACTGGAGCAGCGGCACGACAAGGTGGACTGGGGACAGCCAGGAGTCATCAGGCCAGGTAGTCCTGAGGCATGAAAGGGGTGGAAATTAGAGAGAGCATACTTAAATTCACACAGGACACCAGATAAGACAGGAGAATACACCAGATATAACAGACTGACCCGGCACATAGACTATTGCACCATAGATACTGGAGGCTGAGACAGGGGTGGGTCAGGGGACACTGTGGCCCCAACTGACAATAACCCCGGACAAGGCCAATCAGGCAGGATATAACCCTGCCCACTTTGCCAATGCACAGCCCCCACACCACTAGAGGGATATCATCAGACCACAAAATTACTACCCCGAGACAAGGCTGAGTATAGCCCACAAAGATCTCCTCCACTGTACGAGCCAGAGGGGTCACAAAACCGGACAGGAAGATCACGTCTGTGACTCAACCCACTCAAGTGATGCACCCCTCCTAGGGACGGCATGGAAGCGCACTAGTAAGCCAGTGACTCAGCACCCGTAATAGGCTCAGAGGCAGAGAATCCCAGTGGACAGAGGGGAGACGGCCAGGCAGAGACAGCAACGGCGGTTTGTCGATCTTTCACTCCAGTGCCTTGCCGTTCACCTTCACACCCCTGGGCCAGACTACACTCAAACATAGGACCTACTGAAGAGATGGGTCATCAGTAAAGACTTAACCTCTCTGGGATATGTGGGACAGTGGCGTCCCACCTCGCCAACAGCCAGTGAAATTGCATGGCGCCAAATTCAAAACAACAGAAATCCCATAATTAAAATTCCTCAAACGTACGTGTTTTACACCATTTTAAAGAAAAACTTCTTGTAAATCCAGCCACAGTGTCCGATTTCAAATAGGCTTTACCGCGAAAGCACACCAAACGATTATGTTAGGTCAGCACCAAGTCACAGAAAACCATACAGCCATTTTCCAGCCAAGGAGAGGACTCACAAAAATCAGAAATAGCGATTAAATTAATCACTAACCTTTGATCTTCATCAGATGGCACTCACAGGACTTCATGTTACGCAATAAATGTGTGTTTTGTTCGATAAAGTTAATCTTTCTGTCCAAAAACCTCATTTGAAAATGGTGCGTAATGTTCAGATAAGCATTGTCTCAAACAAACATCCGGTGAAAGTGCAGAGAGCCACATCAAATTACAGAAATACTCATAATAAACATTGATAAAAGATACGTGTTATGCATGGAAATATAGATAAACTTCTCCTTAATGCAACCGCTGTGTCAGATTTCAAAAAGGCATTACGGTGAAAGCACACCTTGCGATTATGTTAGGTCAGTGCTAGTCACAGAAAAACATCCAGCCATTTTCCAAAGAAGGGGAGGTGTCAGAAAAGTCAGAAATAGCGTTATAAATAGTCACTTACCCTTGATGATCTTGATCGGAATGCACTCCCAGGAATCCCAGTTCCACACTAAATGTTTGTTTTGATCGATAAAGTCCATCATTTATGTCCAAATACCTCCTTTTAGTTTGCGCGTTTAGCCCAGTAATCCAAATGCATAATGCGCGATCACTTGTTCAGACAAAATGTAAAAAACGTTCTATTACAGTTCATAGAAACATGTCAAACGATGTATAGAATCAATCTTGAGGATGTTTTTATCATAAATCTTCAATAATGTTCCAACCGGATAATTGCTTTGTCTTTAGAAATGCAATGGAACGCAGCTACCTCTCACGGGCGCAACCATGATCAGCTCATGGCACTCTGCCAGCCCTCTAGCTCAAACAGCTCTCATTCTCTCCTCCTTCACATTAGAAGCCTCAAACAAGGTTCTAAAGGCTGTTGGCATCTAGTGGAAGCCTTAGGAGGTGCAATATTATCCCCATAGACACTGTATATTCGATAGGCAATGACTTGAAAAACTACAAACCGCAGATTTCCCACTTCCTGCTTGGATTTTTTTCCTCCGGTTTTTGCCTGCCATATGAGTTCTGTTATACTCACAGACATAATTCAAACTACAGAGTGTTTTCTATCCAAATATACTAATTATATGCATATTCTAGCTTTTGGGCCTGAGTAGCAGGCAGTTTACTCTGGGCACCTTATTATCCTAGCTACTCAATACTGACCCCCAGTCCCAAAGAAGTTAAAGGTTGAGACCGAGTCTGTGTCTCTCACATGGAAAGGCTATAGGAGAAAGCTCTACCTCCAGCTGTTTGCTTAGAAATTCCAGAGACAATAAGGAGGCCTGCGTCTTGTGACTGTTGCATATGTGTAGATATGTACGGCAGGACCAAATCGGAGAGATGGGTAGGAGCAAGCCCATGTAATGCTTTGTAGGTTAGCAGTAAAACCTAGCCCTAGCCTTAACAGGAAGCCAGTGTAGAGAGGCTAGCACATATGATACATTTCTTTGGTTCTCGTCAAGATTCTAGCAGCTGTGTTTAGCACTAACTGAAGTTTATTTAGTGCTTTGCCCAGGTAGCCAGAGAGTACAGCATTGCAGTGGTCTAATCTAGAAGTGACAAAATCATGGATTATCTTTTCTGCATACTTTTTGGACAAAACGTTTCAGATTTTTTGCAATGACACGAAGATGGAAAAAAGCTGTCCTTGAAATATTATTGATATTTTTGTCAAAAGAGAGATCAGGGTTCAGAGTAACGCCGGGATCTTTCACAGTTTTATTTGAGACGACTGTACAACCATCAAGATTAATTGTCAGATGAATTTGTTTCTTGGGACCTAGAACAAGCATCTCTGTTTTGTCTAAGTTTAAAAGTACAACATTTTCCGCCATCCACTTCCTTATGTCTGAAACACAGGCTTCCAGGGTAGGCAATTTTGGGGCTTCAACATGTTTCATCGAAGTGTGTCGTCCACATAGCAGTGAAAGTTCACGTTGTGTTTCTGAAAGACATCACCATGAGGTAGAATATATTGTGAAAACAATAGTGGTCCTAAAACAGAACCTCGAGGAACGCCGAAACGTACAATTGATTTGTCAGAGGACAAACCATCCACAGAGACGAACTGATATCTTACTGACAGACAAGATCTAAACCAAGCTAGAACCAATTAGGGTTTCTAATCTCTCCAAAAGAATGTGGTGATCGATGGCGTCAAAAGCAGCACTATAAGGCCTAGGAGCACGAGGACAGATGCAGAGCCTCGGTCTGACGCCATTAAAAGTTCATTTTCCACATCACAATTAGGGTTTCTAATCTCTCCAAAAGAATGTGGTGATCGATGGCGTCAAAAGCAGCACTATAAGGCCTAGGAGCACGAGGACAGATGCAGAGCCTCGGTCTGACGCCATTAAAAGTTCATTTTCCACATCACAAGGGCAGTCTCAGTGCTATGATGGGGTCTAAAACCAGACTGAAGCATTTCATTTACATTATTTCTCTTCAGGAAGGCAGTGAGTTGCCGTGCAACAGCTTTTTCTAAAATTCTTGAGAGGAATGGGAGATTCAATATTGGTCGATATTCTTCTTTTTTTTTTACATTTTACGGGTCAAGGTTGGGCTTTTTCAAGAGAGGCTTTATTACTGCCACCTTTTAGTGAGTTTGGTACACATCCAGTGGATAGGGAGACATTATGTTCAACATAGGAGGGCCAAGCACAGGAAGTAGATCTTTCCGTAGTTTAGTTGGAATGGGATCCAGTATGCAGCTTGACGGTTTAGAGGCCATGATTATTTTCATGAATGTGTCAAGAGATACAGGATTAATAAACTTGAGTGTCTCCATTGATCCTAGATCCTGACAGAAATACGCAGGTTTTATTCTCACCATTCTCTCCATTCTGTATTCTCTCCTCTGATGGCAACATCCTATTTATTTATCCTATCTATTTATTATTTGTCAGGGACCATGTAAACATGCTATTGCACCTGATTAAGCTAGATAGCACATTTTCATCTGGGCAGAAAACAAACATTAATACATCACTACAATATAACAAACTATTCATATATATATATATTGAACAAAAATATAAATGCAACCATTTCAACAATTTTACTGAGTTACAGTTCATATAAGGAAATCAGTCAATTTAAATAATTTCATTAGGCCCTAATTTATGGATTTCACATGACTGGGAATACACATGCATCTGTTGGTCACAGATTCCGTAAAAAAAGGTATGAGTGTGGATCACCTTGTCCCTCAGCACAAGGTGTGTAACGATCATGCGGTTTAATCAGCTTCTTGATATGCCACACATGTCAGGTGGATGGATTATCTTGGCAAAAGAGAGATGCTCGCTCACGGGGATGTAAACAAATGTGTGTCCAACCCAAAAAATATTTGGGTTTGCCTTGATGCTAGCCAAGATACTCTCTCACACTGGTTGAAAGGTTGTTCTATTATCTAGACGCTCTGATCGAAAAGATTTGGTGGACCGAGACTGAGTTGAACAGTCCCCTTCTGTTATCCACTTATCCACAGTTTATTTTGTAATCAGTAAAACCAATTATATACAGTGGCAAGAAAAAATATGTGATCCCTTTGGAATTAATTGGATTTCTGCATAAATTAGTCACAGAATTTGATCTGATCTTCATCATAGCCCGAATACCTATAAAAACCTTGAATATCTGATACTATTTAAGGAACATGTTTATACATGTTAAATGTTTATGCTTAGCTCACATAATATATCATTTAAAAGTATGTAAGGTGTATGGAATAGAATACATGTGGCAATAACTAATATAGACATTAATAAATGCATTTCTATAGCTTCCAAAATAGGTTTTACAATGATGGGGGAGTGCCAAGATGGCTGCACGGTGGCTCTAGTCAACACAGTCCTCTAGTTGATATATAAATCGTTGAGTAAAGCTCGTCCTATCCATATGTTTAATTCCTCAACACAAACTTCAGTTGACATAGCCAAAGCTAGATTACACAACACTGAGGGCGTAAAAGGTACTGAGGGCCAACAGAAATAGTCTCACTATTTTAAAAACAGATGTAGCTACCTTTTGACAGGAATCTAAAATGATAGGAAACAGAAAATGATCAAATTGATGGTAGCAGCTCCGCTGGCTGCGATGTGCCAGTTGAAAGCAGCTCTTCGGATCAGAAAGCAGAAAAACGGTGAGGAGATGTGGTTCTTTAAAAATAGTTTCTCTCTGGTCGCCATTGCGGTGTTGAGGCTGTTTTAATAGGCCTCCTAACAGTGTGATGTATGGTAGAGTGTGATAATAGGTTCCTGTGAACTGATCTGGGACCAGCAGCAGGCTGGAGATCACACACATCAGGAATAGCAGGCTGACAGACTGAGACAGACAGGTGTGTTGAGGAAATGCTTGTTCCAAGGACCAGGTAGGGATAATTTTATTCAAGCAATTGCAATGAATTTAACTCTCCAGATATACTGGGGATGAACTTGCTTATTTACACAGTCTTTTATATACTTATTCTTCACAAAGAGCTGTTTACCTCTCGTAGGGGGAGGTACGCTTACAAAAGAGATGAGGTAATTGGCTCCACTGTCTTAGAATAGTACAAACAGCAGCTCTCACAGCCGATGATAGAGGAGTGATAAGATCTTTAAAGCCTGAACAGAGGAAACTACATTTTCCCCTGGCTAGGTTTTTAGTGCCCTACACATAAAGAGACAGTAATATATCACTCATCCTTGCGGTATGTAAAGAGGGCACTGGACAGCTGTGGTATTATTCAACTTAAGCATTTGGCACAGAATTAGACTGTAACAAAACCATTTTGCTCTAGCAGGTTGGGAACAAGTAGAGCAAGGGGAAGATGTGCAGGCTTTTGTTCTAGCCCAGTACTAACACACCTGATTCCATAATCGAAGCCTTCATACGTTGCATTGGGTGTGTTCGTACTGAGCTGGACCAAAGCCCTAGTTGGCAGGGTTGTTAGCTAGACTGTCTGGCGGAGGCAAGGGTCTTGCCTTAATGATCTAAACCATTTATAACCTGCCCACAACAAAGCCTTAATAATCCCAGAGCTAAAAACCCTTCCCTCCAAATAACCACTAAACTATAAGTGACTGAGACACCGTGTCTCTGTCTCTTCTCTCTGATTGCATTAATTAAAAACATCATTAATAACACATTGTTTGTTAATTACAATAGCTTATGCATGGTAATGAATTTCTGTTTTTAGTGTTGCCTAATCGCTCCGGCAACCTATTTAAACCATATTCGTGGCGATGAATCAAGCTTTCTCTAAATTAAGATGTGTGTGGTGTTGCCGCGGTGACAGGGAGGGCGGAGTGGGATAGATGGGATTTCTTGGGTGATCAAATTGATAAAATGTTCCAGTTAATTTCCCATCGATCTCACTGCGTCCATCTCCCTGCGGTAAGGTGGGCGCATGGGGTGGGTTGTATTCATAAGGGCACACCGTAGCCAGACATTTTCCATTTTCTTATTTGACAAGTTCAGGCAGTCCCTCCCTGTTTCAGTCAGTTTTCTTCCGTGTGGTGCCTAACGAATACTCCCCCGGTGCAGAGTAGGGCCAGCCGGATGGTTAGGTAATCCTCTAATGACAGGAGTTGTGTAGTTGAGTTAATACACTTAACTGTAAGAGGATAGAGCCCACGGCCTGCCCGGGATGACACTCACATTCAGATGAGGGAGGATTCATGGAAAGGTGTTTGAGATTCGCCCTGTGTTCTAACCTCTTGACCTTTGACCTCTATGTTGACCCCTTTAGATCTGCTCCCAGCTCAGTGAGCGTCTGGAGAAACAGCAGGCAGCCAACAAGGGAGAGCTGGAGAAGATCCGGGTGAGACCATGTCACAGGACATCACACCATCACATGACAGACTGCTCAATCACGTGACATACCGCTGTTTTCAAATGTGCATGCTTTCTTTGTGTGGCTGTGCGAGTGAGTGTTGTACTCTTTATTTATTGTCCTTCCGCTTAGCAAGTTAACATTAGCTGCTAAGTTTATTTTTGTCTGTATGTATACAGGTTAGTCTCATTGAGATAACATTTATTTTACAAGAGAGACCAAGTATGACAGCCCCCGCACCTCTCCGAAACCTGTATATGTATATACAGTACCAGTCAAAAGTTTAGACACACCTACTCATTCAAGGGTTTTTCTTAATTTTTACTCTTTTCTACATTATAGAATAATAGTGAAGACATCAAAACTATGAAATAACACATGGAATCATGTAGTAACCAAAAAAGTGTTAAACAAATGAAGATAGATTTGAGATTCTTCAAAGTAGCCACCCTTTGCCTTGATGACAGCTTTGCAGACTCTTGGCATTCTCTCAACCAGCTTCACCTGGAAGGCTTTTTTTGTGTTATTACATACAGCCGGAAGTAACTTTTGGATATCATAGCGACGGTAACTCACCAGCATTACGACCAGGAATACAACTTTCCCAAATTGGATCCTTTGTTCGGACCCCCCAGGGCAATTGAACTTATCCCAGAGGCTGCTCCAAAACGCCGCCGGCTGAGAAGAGGTATTCGGAGTGGACTTCTAGTCCGACTCAGGAGGCGTGCACACCATCCACCACTTCCGAGTATATTACTTGCTAATATTCAGTCTCTGGACAACAAAGTAGAAGTGCTCAGGACGAGGATCTCCTTCGGGAGACATCAGGGACTGTAACATACTCTGTTTCACGGAATCATGGCTCTCTCCAGACATACAGCCAGCTGGGTTCTCAGTACATTGCACAGACAGGAATAAAGAACTCCCGGGAAGAAGAACGGTGGTGGTGTCATGTTTCATGATTAAATACTCAGTGTGGTTGTGATAATGTAAATAAACTCAAGTCCTTTTGTTCACCCGTCCTAGAATACCTCACAATCAAATGCCGACCATATTACCTCCCAAGAGAATTCTCTTTGGTTGTAGTCACAGTCGTGTACAGTCGTGGCCAAAAGTTTTGAGAATGACACAGATATGAATTAATTTCCACAAAGTTTGCTGCTTCAGTGTCTTTAGATATTTTTGTCAGATGTTACTATGGAATACTGAAGTATAATTACAAGCATTTCATAAGTGTCAAAGGCTTTTATTGACAATTACATGAAGTTGATGTGTACCATTCTTTATTTATGGCTGTGTTCTGAGGGAAAATTGTGAGTGAGCCCACTCCCTTGGCTGAGAAGCAACCCCACACATGAATGGTCTCAGGATGCTTTACTGTTGGCATGACACAGGACTGATGGTAGTGCTCACCTTGTCTTCTCCGGACAAGCTTTTTTCCAGATGCCCCAAACAATCGGCAAGGGGATATATCAGAGAAAATGACTTTACCCCAGTCCTCAGCAGTCCAATACCTGTACCTTTTGCAGAATATCAGTCTGTCCCTGATGTTTTTCCTGGAGAGAAGTGGCTTTTTGCTGCCCTTCTTGACACCAGGCCATCCTCAAAAAGTATTCGCCTCACTATGCGTGCAGATGCACTCACACCTGCCTGCTGCCATTCCTGAGCAAGCTCTGTACTGGTGATTCCCCGATCCCACAGCTGAATCAACTTTAGGAGACGGTCCTGGTGCTTGCTGGACTTTCTTGGGCGGCCTGAAGCATTCTTCACAACAATTGAACAGCTCTCCTTGAAGTTCTTGATGATCCGATAAATGGTTGATTTAGGTGCAATCTTACTGGCAGCAATATCCTTGCCTGTGAAGCCCTTTTTGTGCAAAGCAATGATGATGGCATGTGTTTCCTTGCAGGTAAACATGATTGACAGAGGAAGAACAATGATTCCAAGCACCACCCTCCTTTTGAAGCTTCCAGTCTGTTATTTGAACTCAATCAGCATGACAGAGTTATCTCCAGCCGTGTCCTCGTCAACACTCACACCTGTGTTAACAAGATAATCACTGACATGATGTCAGCTGGTCCTTTTGTGGCAGGGCTGAAATGCAGTGGAAATGTTTGTTGGGGATTCAGTTCATTTGCATGGCAAAGAGGGACTTTGCAATTAATTGCAATTCATCTGATCACTCTTCATAACATTCTGGAGTATATGCAAATCAAATCAAATCAAATTTTATTTGTCACATACACATGGTTAGCAGATGTTAATGCGAGGGTAGCGAAATGCTTGTGCTTCTAGTTCCGACAATGCAGTAATAACGAACAAGTAATCTAACTAACAATTCCAAAAAAACTACTGTCTTATACACAGTGTAAGGGGATAAGGAATATGTACATAAGGATATATGAATGAGTGATGGTACAAAGCAGCATAGGCAAGATACAGTAGATGATATCGAGTACAGTATAACATATGAGATGAGTATGTAAACAAAGTGGCATAGTTAAAGTGGCTAGTGATACATGTATTACATAAGGATGCAGTCGATGATATAGAGTACAGTATATACATATGCATATGAGATGAATAATGTAGGGTAAGTAACATTATATAAGGTAGCATTGTTTAAAGTGGCTAGTGATATATTTACATAATTTCCCATCAATTCCCATTATTAAAGTGGCTGGAGTTGAGTCAGTGTCATTGACAGTGTGTTGGCAGCAGCCACTCAATGTTAGTGGTGGCTGTTTAACAGTCTGATGGCCTTGAGATAGAAGCTGTTTTTCAGTCTCTCGGTCCCAGCTTTGATGCACCTGTACTGACCTCGCCTTCTGGATGACAGCGGGGTGAACAGGCAGTGGCTCGGGTGGTTGATGTCCTTGATGATCTTTATGGCCTTCCTGTAGCATCGGGTGGTGTAGGTGTCCTGGAGGGCAGGTAGTTTGCCCCCGGTGATGCGTTGTGCAGACCTCACTACCCTCTGGATAGCCTTACGGTTGAGGGCGGTGCAGTTGCCATACCAGGCGGTGATACACCCCGCCAGGATGCTCTCGATTGTGCATCTGTAGAAGTTTGTGAGTGCTTTTGGTGACAAGCCGAATTTCTTCAGCCTCCTGAGGTTGAAGAGGCGCTGCTGCGCCTTCTTCACGATGCTGTCTGTGTGAGTGGACCAATTCAGTTTGTCTGTGATGTGTATGCCAAGGAACTTAAAACTTGCTACCCTCTCCACTACTGTTCCATCGATGTGGATAAGGGGGTGTTCCCTCTGCTGTTTCCTGAAGTCCACAATCATCTCCTTAGTTTTGTTGACGTTGAGTGTGAGGTTATTTTCCTGACACCACACTCCGAGGGCCCTCACCTCCTCCCTGTAGGCCGTCTCGTCGTTGTTGGTAATCAAGCCTACCACTGTTGTGTCGTCCGCAAACTTGATGATTGAGTTGGAGGCGTGCGTGGCCACGCAGTCGTGGGTAAACAGGGAGTACAGGAGAGGGCTCAGAACGCACCCTTGTGGGGCCCCAGTGTTGAGGATCAGAGGGGTGGAGATGTTGTTGCCTACCCTCACCACCTGGGGGCGGCCCGTCAGGAAGTCCAGTACCCAGTTGCACAGGGCGGGGTCGAGACCCAGGGTCTCGAGCTTGATGACGAGCTTGGAGGGTACTATGGTGTTGAATGCCGAGCTGTAGTCGATGAACAGCATTCTCACATAGGTATTCCTCTTGTCCAGATGGGTTAGGGCAGTGTGCAGTGTGGTTGAGATTGCATCGTCTGTGGACCTATTTGGGCGGTAAGCAAATTGGAGTGGGTCTAGGGTGTCAGGTAGGGTGGAGGTGATATGGTCCTTGACTAGTCTCTCAAAGCACTTCATGATGACGGATGTGAGTGCTACGGGGCGGTAGTCGTTTAGCTCAGTTACCTTAGCTTTCTTGGGAACAGGAACAATGGTGGCCCTCTTGAAGCATGTGGGAACAGCAGACTGGTATAGGGATTGATTGTTTGCCATCATACAAACTGAGGCAGCAGACTTTGTGAAAAATAATATTTGTGTCATTCTCAAAACTTTTGGCCACGACTGTGTATTCCTCCTCAAGCCGATACCACAACGGCCCTCAAGGAGCTACACTGGACTTTGTGCAAAATGGAAACCACACATCCTGAGGCTGCATTTATTGTAGCTGGGGATTTACACAAAGCTAATCTGAGGAAAACACTCGATCACTGCTACTCCCCCTTCCGGAATGCCTACAGGGCCCTCCCCCACCCTCCCATCAGAAAATCAGATCACAACTCAATTTTGCTCCTCCCTTCCTATAGGCAGAAACTCAAACATGAAGTACCTGTGCTAATGCCTATTCAACGCCTGTCTGACCAATCGGAATCCATGCTTCAAGATTGTTTTGATCACCCGGACGGGGATATTTTCCGTTTAGCCTCGGAGAATAACATTGATGTATACACGGACACAGTGACTCAGTTCACCAGGAAGTATATAGGGGATGTTGTTCCCACTGTGACTATTAAAACCTACCCAAACCAGAAACCGTTGATAGACAGCATCATTCGTGCAAAAATGAAAGTGCGAACCACCACATTTAACCATAGCAAGGTGACTGGGAATATGGTTGAATACAAACAGTTTAGTTATTCCCTCCGTAAGGCAATCAAACAGGCAAAATGTTGGGTACAGAGACAAAGTGGAGTCGCAAGTCAGCGGAAGACCAGCCACATCACGAATACTGAAGTCTTGCTTCCGGACAAGCTAAACACCTTTTTCATCCGCTTTGAGCATAACACAGTGTCACCGACGCGGCCCGCTCCCAAGGACTGTGGACTCTCGTTCTCCGTGGCTGACGTAAGTAAGACGTTTAAATGTGTTAACCCTCGCAAGGCTGCCGACCCAGACAGCATCCCTAGCTGCGTCCTCAGAGCATGCGCAGACCATCTGGCTAGAAATTAACAAATCAACTTTTAACAAGGCACACCTGTTAATTGAAATGCATTCCAGGTGGATACCTCATGAAGCTGGTTGAGAGAATGCCAAGAGTGTGCAAAGCTGTCATCAAGGCTTCCGAGTGGCGCAGGAGCCTAAGAAACTGCTTCTCAGTGCGAGAGGCGTCACTATAGACACCCTGGTTTTGAATCCAGGCTGTATCACAACCGGCTGTGATTGGGGGTCCCATAGGGCCACGCACAATTGGCCCAGCGTTGTCCAGGTTTGGCTGTTGTAGGCCGTCATTGTAAATAATAATTGATTCCTAACTGACTTGCATAGTTAAATAAAGGTTCAATCAAAATTAAATTAAAAATAAAAGGCTACTTTGAAGAATATCAAATTTCAAATATATTTTGATTTGTTTAACATTTTTTTAAATTTTAATACATGATTCCATATGTGTTATTTCACAGTCTTAATGTCTTCACTATTATTCTACAATGTAGAAAATAGTAAAAGTGAAGACAAACCCTTGAATGAGTAGGTGTGTCCCAACTTTGGACTGGTACTGTATATGCGTGTATTTCAGATGGACTGGGTTAAAAGCGGAAGTCGAATTTCGGACCTTGTGTTCAATTGACCAATAAAGTGATCTTAATGCATCATGGAATGTAAAATGTATACTATCAGCTATGCATGATTATAGCCTAATATTCAAACCTCTGCCGTCTTATATGAGAATTAGGAGATTAGGACAAAGCATCCATTTCTATTCCCTTTTGATAACACAAACAGAATAGCCCACTTCTCTGTCTCCCTGTACCGTAGGACTCTGGATTGGGATATTGGATGATCATGGAGTTGGTATACAGCTTCTCATTTCCGGACTCGGCGAGGTGATGGGGGTTGGGTGAGGTGGAGGATGAGAGGGCTCTTGAAACTGCGGAGGACTATATCTCCCGTAAAGGAGAGACCCTCAGCCTGCCACCTCTTATCACCCTATCACCCTGCATATCACCCTCCATTGCTCACTACTATTGCAGCTGCCTGTACTTACTCAGACAACACACCACATTACAGGGGGAATGGGAGGGAGATACCTGTGTGAGCTAGCTGGAAGTGAGGAAGCCCCAGTGATGTCGTTTTGTAAACTGTGCCTGCTCTTAGATGCTCCGATTTGCGTGGTGTATCGTTGTGGTACAACATGTGACCTGGTTTAACCTGTGTCTGGGTCTCTCTCACTCCAGTTGACGGTAAAAGGCTGGGAGAAGTGCAGTACTTGTTGAACAGAAAGGTTTGTCTGAAGGGATAGGCTTAGAGGTCTACTGGTGTAAGCTGTGCCTGGCTGGTATAACTGGTGTCCTGGTCTCTCCCCTGTACAGGTGAAGGTAAAAGGCTGGGAGAAGTGACTTGCCTCTGTGGTGTAGCCATGTTTTAACCCCTGACCCCGCTCTATGCGGTCTCTCCCCTACAGCTGAAAGTCGAAGGCTGTGAAAAGTGCTCCATCCTGTTCAGCAAGGAGGGTCGTCTGAAGGCAGCGAGGAAGCTGAAGGAGGGCAGTGAGGAGGAGACGGACGAGGAGAAGGAGGCTCTGAAGAACCAGCTCCGAGAGATGGAGCTGGAACTGGCCCAGACCAAACTACAGCTGGTGGAGGCAGAGTGCAAGATACAGGTACTAGGCTCACTTCAAAATGACCCCAATACTTCTGCTTAAATTGTTGTCATCCGCACTGTAGCTACCCACATAGACTAAACTCAGCTGAGATCCTCGATCAGTTCATTTAAATCCTAACAGTTCACGATTTCATTACTGAAGGGAGTTTGAGGCAATACACGTTTTCGTTCATGCAGCTCCAGCCCATTGCCTAACCTCTTCCCGGTACGTCCTCCCCCCCCCCCCCCCCCCCCCCCCCCCCCCCCCCCCCCCCCCCGCAGGACTTGGAGCACACCCTGGGTCTGGCTCTCAACGAGGTCCAGGCTGCTAAGAAGACCTGGTTCAACAGAACCTTAACCTCCATCAAGACTGCGACGGGAGCACAGGGCAAGGAGACCACCTAACTTGAGACACTCCTTCTCGACCATAGACTGTCTCCTTCTCCCCGCCCTGCTCCCAAACCTCCCCCTCCCGGCCTCCCCCTCCTTCTCCTAGTCAGAGGTACCACCCACTCACTGGACTGGAGCAAACCAAACCTCACCGTGACACGACGGGGGTTTAAAAAAAAAGGACTAAGCTCAAAGGTACCACTGCCCCAAACGAAACAACGTACTTAATTAAAAAAGAAGAGAGAGGTTTCAACATTAGTCTTTATACTACTGATATTTAACAGGTAAGGAAGGAGCTTTCTAGAGAGCTACCTGAACTGTCCTTCCAGTCCAGACCTGGGAAATACAATCTATTTTACTGTCCTCTCTAGACTGCTTGCACAAACAACTCCAACTGTAATCTAAGTACTACGAGTGCTAACCGACAGCCTCTTCCTTTTTCTCATTTCCGTTCTACCTTTCTTTTCTATATGTGTATGATTATGAACACGCTCATGTATAGACGTGTGTCTGTGAAGACTGAGCACACCAGAGTGTATGTATGGGTGTGTTAGTGTGTGTGTGAACATTTAGCCGAATGTGTGTGTGTGTGTGCATGTTTGTGTGTGCATGTTTGTGTGACTGATGATGGTTCTGAGTGTGTGGCGGTGAACCTGTGAAGCTCGGAGTGCGAGTTTAGTGTATGAAAAGTGGGTGCTGTATAGTGTGCGGAGATTGGCGCTATATGAGGAGGAAGAGGATCTTATTGACGAAGCCTTGATGCGAAGGGTTAAGGTGAACATAATGTACAGCATAACAGTAGATATATTAGCAACAGCCTGGGGTCTGTCCGGCCGGTGGTGCAGTAGCAGACGGAGGCCACTAGTGGGCGATGTCCTGGTGGTCCTGACGCAGTCCTCACAATGCGCTTTCTGGGCCGGGACAGGCTGGGCTCAAAGCATGGGAGCTGCAGATATAGAGATGTGGGTGTGGCCCTCCCTTGGCTCACACACTCTTTCCCTCCACGGCTGAAATGGCACGTTGGATGCGGCTCATCACTCCTCCACTCTTGAGACCAGCTGCTCCTCTGGGGTTCCTAGATGACCCCGTGTTATTTTAGCTCCATGACACGCCCCCCCCCAGACCTAGTCAGTGACCCCACTCTCCCAACATAGACATAAACACACACAGACCTTACAGGCACCTACCTATGCACACTCTGAATCCACTCTCCCTATGTAGACATAGACATATACACACATCACAGCCACCTACCTACCTACCTACACTTCTGAAAGGGAGAGAAATGGCGATATGGCACACGCATGTCATCTAGTCGTCAGTTACAGGCTGTGTGCTTATGTGGGAGACGGAGACAGAGGGTCAGACAGAGACATAACTGTTGGGGCTCATCAAAGTTCAGAGGTCGTTGGAGGTCAAGCTGGCACTCCCTAAAGGAGTCTGGGGCACGTTACGGGATGTCATGAACAGAGCTGACATGATTCCTTGTTTTACATGCTTGCACTACATAATATATTTCTATCTGAACGCTCCCTGGTTAGAGCTCTGTGTCCATATTGGGGAAGGTCCTACTCTCTACTGACAGTCTGTGTGTGGGTTTGTGGTGGGAGGAGCGGTCTTTGCACCTTAATATTCATATTTATAACGTATGGGATCCGGCTAAGCTTGCTTAAGTCTGTGTTGATGTCAGTGGAAGAAGTAAGGCCTGTGCAATGTGCTGAGAACAGAGGCTGCTCCGTAAGGCACTGGGTTGTACATAAAAAGCATTCTGATGATGAGTTTTTGTCTATTCTTTTGTATTTCTACTCTCCGCTGTAAACTAATGAATAATTAAGGACTGTGTTACAGATTAATGAGGATCATAATGTATGTTTTTTGCTCAAAGCTTCTGTCTCATCTATAACATGCCAAAATGTACCTTCTGTCTCATCTATAACATGCCAAAATGTACCTTCTTTCATCCAACTTTACTGAACGTGTGGAACATTGTACTAATGTAGGTTGCATTACTCTGCATTTCAATATAAAGCTATGAACACAGGCCTATGTGTTGTTCCTTTCATTTTTATGCTCGTCTGAATGTATGGATGGATCATACACTTTTTATAGCCCTGAATGTATGGATGGATCATACACTTTTTATAGCCCTGACTATTTCTCCTCTTCTTCTCCCTGCATGTTGGCTGAATATAATTCAAGTCATTATAGTGTCTCTATCCTGCTCCATGATCAATTAAATGAGTATCAGATTCCCGTTGCCATGTTACCTCTGGACATAACGAAGCAGAGAGATCTGATGTCTCACTTGTCTGTCTGCCTGTGACAACTCCTGGGCCAGGGTCCCAAATGGTACCCTATTCCCTATACAGTTCACTGTTTTTGACCTGGTCAAAAGTAGTGCCCTATAAAGGAACTAGGGTGCCATTTGGGATGCAGGCCCTACTATCCTGCTCTACTGAAAATACCTTGAAACCCTTTTAATATATCCAGGTCTCTCTCTTGCGCTCTTCTTTATATAGTTAAATAAAGGTTAAATAAAAACATTTGAAATATCCCCCTCTCTCTCCCTCCCTCCGTCCCTCTCTCTCCCTCTGTCCCCCTCTCTCCCTCCGTCCCCCTCTCTCTCTCTCCCTCCGTCCCTCTCTCTCCCTCCGTCCCTCTCTCTCTCTCTGTCCCCCTCTCTCCCTCCGTCCCCTCTCTCTCTCTCCCTCCGTCCCCCTCTCTCTCTCTCCCTCTGTCCCTCTCTCTCCCTCTGTCCCCCTCTCTCCCTCCGTCCCCCTCTCTCTCTCTCTCCCTCCGTCCCTCTCTCTCCCTCCGTCCCTCTCTCTCTCTCTGTCCCCCTCTCTCCCTCCGTCCCCCTCTCTCTCTCTCCCTCCGTCCCCCTCTCTCTCTCTCTCCCTCAGTCTGTCTCTCTCTCTCCCTCCGTCCCTCTCTCTCCCTCTGTCCCCCCCTCTCTCTCTCCCTCCGTCCCTCTCTCTCCCTCTGTCCCCCTCTCTCCCTCCGTCCCCCTCTCTCTCTCTCCCTCCGTCCCTCTCTCCTCCCTCTGTCCCCCTCTCTCCCTCCGTCCCCCTCCCTCTCTCTCTCTCCCTCCGTCCCTCTCTCTCCCTCTGTCCCCCTCTCTCCCTCCGTCCCCCTCTCTCTCTCTCCCTCCGTCCCTCTCTCTCCCTCCGTCCCCCTCTCTCTCTCTCCCTCCGTCCCTCTCTCTCCCTCCGTCCCCCTCTCTCCCTCCGTCCCCCTCTCTCTCTCTCCCTCCGTCCCCCTCTCTCTCTCCCTCAGTCCGTCTCTCTCTCTCCCTCCGTCCCCCTCTCTCTCTCTCCCTCCGTCCCCCTCTCTCTCTCTCCCTCCGTCCCCCTCTCTCTCTCCCTCAGTCTCTCTCTCCCTCCATCCGTCTCTCTCTCTCTCCCTCCGTCCCTCTCTCTCTCTCTGTCCCTCTCTCTCTCCCTCCGTCCCCCTCTCTCTCCCTCCCTCCGTCTCTCTCTCTCTCCCTCCGTCCCTCTCTCTCTCTGTCCCTCTCTCTCTCTCTCCCTCCCCCCCTCTGTCTCCCTCTCTCTCCGTCCCTCTCTCTCTCTGTCCCTCTCTCTCTCTCTCTCTCTGGTGATTAATAAGGGCCATTGCTCAGGGGCCCAGTGGCTCTTCATCCTTCCATCCCACCCCTTTTTATTCCACTTGGGAGAAAAGACCGTGAAGGGATTATAGCAGGGTTGTCAAACTCATTTAGCCCCATTTAGCATTCAGTCTTCAACGAGGTCCGGAGAGCTGCACTGGAAATTTGTCAAATTTCCTCGCTGTCAAAATGTTGCAAAGAAATTGTCCATCCATAGCTCTTGGAATTTTCCGGTGCTCCCCGACTGTCTAGCTTTCCTTTCGGTGATCATTAGCAGCTGGACACAGTCAAGAAACTTTAGGAATGTATGTCCATTATCATTTCTACACAGTTTCGATTTGGTTTTAGTCTTTTTAAAGTATATTGAGTTTTTTTTGTTCTTCTCAAATCACAGCAGGCCGGATTGGACCCCCTAGTGGGCCATATGTTTGACACCTCTGGACTAGAGCGATAGACAGGTACCATGGTAACCAGGTAGGAGTACCCCCTCTGTAATGATATTGTGCAGTGATGGGGTTTCTTTCTCTCTCTGTGATCTAACTGCACAGGTGTGGTGACAGTGGGGTTTGGGAGGAGGGTGAAAAGAATGTGTCCCTCTGCCTGCCTGTTTACCCACAAATGCCTTTTCAGAGGCTCTCGTCGTCTCATGTACTGAATAGCCGAATAATATTACAAAGCACACTGTGTCAAACGGATTTTATATTTCTCTGTCAAATTAAACAAAACATTCTCAACCTTAATATAAAATCATCTCTTGAGAAAATCTTTGTTTTGGGGGGAGGGAATCTCAGACGATTGTAATATGAAAAGCTCCCGCTATTTTGATGTTGTTCTGCATAATTCGGTTCTGTTGTTCTAAAAACAGTCTCCGTTGTCAGTCAACTCATAACCCTGACGCCCTAACAAGCTGCCTAACTGCTAGGCGGTGCTGGCAGTAGAAGTCCCAGAAGACATTTGGGTTCTGTTGTTCTAAAAACAGTCTCCGTTGTCAGTCAACTCATAACCCTGACGCCCTAACAAGCTGCCTAACTGCTAGGCAGTGCTGGCAGTAGAAGTCCCAGAAGACATTTGGGTTCTGTTGTTCTAAAAACAGTCTCCGTTGTCAGTCAACTCATAACCCTGACGCCCTAACAAGCTGCCTAACTGCTAGGCAGTGCTGGCAGTAGAAGTCCCAGAAGACATTTGGGTTCTGTTGTTCTAAAAACAGTCTCCGTTGTCAGTCAACTCATAACCCTGACGCCCTAACAAGCTGCCTAACTGCTAGGCGGTGCTGGCAGTAGAAGTCCCAGAAGACATTTGGGTTCTGTTGTTCTAAAAACAGTCTCCGTTGTCAGTCAACTCATAACCCTGACGCCCTAACAAGCTGCCTAACTGCTAGGCAGTGCTGGCAGTAGAAGTCCCAGAAGACATTTGGGTTCTGTTGTTCTAAAAACAGTCTCCGTTGTCAGTCAACTCATAACCCTGACGCCCTAACAAGCTGCCTAACTGCTAGGCAGTGCTGGCAGTAGAAGTCCCAGAAGACATTTGGGTTCTGTTGTTCTAAAAACAGTCTCCGTTGTCAGTCAACTCATAACCCTGACGCCCTAACAAGCTGCCTAACTGCTAGGCAGTGCTGGCAGTAGAAGTCCCAGAAGACATTTGGTTGTTTTCTTTGTGTTATTTTGTCTTCAGCAATGAAGGCGCTATTTTTAAACATTTTAAAACAACACATTTTTAAACAACAACACATTATAGCCCTCCAGTTGTCCCTGATTTTAAATCTCCTGCGTGTATGGATTGTGACAGCTTAAAAAAAAAAAAATTATATATCATTTAAGTGTTTATAACTTTGGGGCCCCCATAAAGTTATCACCCGGGCTGAGGTGTCTGCTTGCGGTGAGGCATGGGAAACCTGTTACCCGCAGGGAGTAACAAGCGTCAGCATTATGCAATCAAACAGACCCCCCCCTTCCCCCCAATCCCTACTTACCTTACAGAATGATATTAGCCTACCGCCCGGCAGCAGAGAGCAGAGTATGGGCGGAATGTTTATAGGGTTAAGTTGCAGACAGGCACTGAGGCAGCATCGCTCTGTGCTTTTGTGAGTCAAGAGGGACCAGGTCGCCCAGACAGGTTCGCACAGGTTTGGCTTCAGAGTGAACCCCCCCCACTCTCCCTTCATTGCAGACCCCTCCACCCCCAACCCCTTCTCCACTCCACTGACACAGGGAGAGGTGTCATTGCCCAGTCGGTCGTCTCCAGAATCTAAAATAGGAGCATCCTGGGCCCAGTCGTTGGAGCTGCTGTGTGTGTGTGTGTGTGTGTGTGTGCTGCTACCGAGACCCTCCCACTAATCCTGATTACTTCCCCAGATGGAGAGACGGTGTCTCTATTAAACAACTTGGCTCTGGTCTCCCACAGTACATCCATACTGGAGAGGGAGTTATAGGTATTTTGATGGTCTCCTGCCTCCCCAGTGCAGCAGCTAACAAACTCATTTCAACATGGACAGCACACCTGCTTGATTAATCGTGCCTGGTTCAATGGAACTAATAAAACAGAAGAGTACAAACACCTGCATATCTGGCACTCTAAAGCAAACACGAAACGTATTTGAAAGATTTCAAGTAGTATTTGAACCCAGTTCATGTAATTGTTTACAGTCTCCGTTAATGTGGAATATGGGAGATATTAGAGATGTCATCCAATACAGTTGACTCAATCAGCAGCTGTTTTGCTCCATTACCCCCTAGTTCATTATTCAACCTTTAAATTGGTCCCCACTATCATACTCTGAGAAATGTTGTTATAATGAAATCCCCTGGTAGCATGAGAAGCAGTGTGCGGCGTTTGTCTTTTAATTGAAGATGTTTTGCTAAACTACCCCTGAGCTTCTAGACACTGAGTGTACAAAACATTAGGAGCACCCCCCCTTTGCCCTCAGAACAACCTCAATTTGTCGGCGCATGGACTCTGCAAGGTGTGGAAAGCGTTCCACAGGGATGCTGACCCATGTTGACTCCAATGCTTCCCACATCTGTGTCAAGTTGTCTGGATGTGCTTTGGATGGTGGACCATTCTTGAAACACACAGGAAACTGTTGAGCGTGGAAAAACCCAGCAGCTTTGCAGTTGACACACACAAACCAATGCGCACGGCACCGACTACCATAACCCGTTCCAATTGTCTCAAGCCTTTAAAATCCTTCCTTTTAACCCGTCTCCTCCCCTTCATCTACACTGATTTGAAGTGGATTTAACAAGTGACATCAACAAAGGATCATAGGTTTCACCTACCTGGCAGTTTGTCATGGAAAGAGCAGAGATGTTCCTAATGTTTTATACACACAGCGTTTTCTTCAGTCCCCACAATTATTACTTGTATCAAACTAACCCTGAGACAAGATTCAATCTCTGCTTCTGATTTAAAAAGACCAGCTAGCCCCTTTTTCTACACTCTTATAATATACTTTTCAGTCCCCACTATCATGACTTCCATCAGATTAGCTGTTAAATGATACGTCTCTGCTTCCGAGGGAAAAGAGACAAGGATATTAAAATACACAGCAAATAGTCTGCGTTTGTCATGGTAATAGAAAAGGAGATTGACACTTTAAAGAAGATTCAGTACTTTTTTTAATTATTATTTTGTCAAGCATAAATTATGGCAAATACAGTGACAAAGTACATATCACCATGGTGATTTTGCGACTAATAATTTAATACCACAGCTAGAAAACATCTACTGCCGTCATTTTGAATGAAGTGCCGCTCGCTCAGAGGTTTGTGCACAATCGTCACTTTGCATTAGACCACCTTGTTGATAGTGACTTTATAACTCAAATGGATCATTTATTTGATGCCATGTGATCGAACAAAGTGCGAGAGGCACACAACTCCCTACAAGTTAGGCTGCTTTCTATGGAGTTACTTTTGTGCCAATAAAATGCTAAACCTTTACTTGATTTTAATGGCACAAATATAACTCCGTAGTCAAAATAATTCTACTTAAGTGGAAAATTCTATTTACAGAAAGATGAGGGGAGGAGTCCGTCACTCAGAAGACGCCAAGCTCAAAGAACTTTAGAAATAAAAATGTAAACACAAACCAGGCAGGAAGTGCCCAAATGACTCACACACAAGTAGTTTAAAAAAAGATGAATAGATGTATACATGTTTATCATATATATTTGTTTATATGTGTCTCTACAAAAATGCAAGTACTGTAGCTCTGCTATGGTTATACATTCTACTACAACGGTGTACATTCAGAACCAAAAAGCTTCGATCGACAGTCAGGATATTGGACAACACTGACGGGCTGAGATCCTCGAGAGCGAGCTTGTAACAAGTGATAGTCTGTCACAAGTGGAAAGCCCATCTCCCATACTGTGACCGACTTAACCCTGAACTATGCGCTGCAGCTACCTAGAGCACAGACAGGAAAACGTTCAGTTCAGCAATAAAATCCTGCGAACCAAAGCTCTCGTCGGGCGTAACCAGATCCGACTCCTGTTTCAGATCTGCTGCAGGCTCGCAAATTGAATTCCCAGTTTTCTAAATTGTTCATAGGGCTCGAGTCGATCCGTATCATACAAGTTCAGCGCTGTAGCGCGATTCAAATGTGTAAGTCATTTCCAATTGAGGCGGCATATGCAGCGGTGCATGCAGTCGCCACGAACATGGGAGCGTTCCCTTTAAATGACAATCGCGCTACAGCGCTGAACTTCAGCGGTAGGGATTTAATCCAGTCCCCAGTCTCACACACCGCTCCCCTTCTCTCTCTCAGTAAAACATTAAGAACTGTAGAAGACATCCACATATATAAAAAAAAGAATAAGTAAACAACTCAATAACTATATACACAGCTACAGCCCATTGTTAAGCACCAAGGTATATGGTTATGGGGGGGGGAGGGGGGGGGGAGTCATTCCTCTGTAACAAATGGATCCGTTCCTGTAGTATATCTTCAGTAACAGCTTGTGGCTTGCACTAAATACAATCGTTGAGCTGGGGTGGTAGAGCCCCGTCTTTTACCCCGTCTTTTACCCCGTCTTTTACCCCGTCTTTTATTATTGTACTGTGGGTGTGCGTGACAACGATGATGAGGATGGGTGTTTTGAGGTGGGCTGGAAATAACTCCGGCGTGTGTGTTTCCGGTGGGTCCTGAGTAGGATGCGGTGGAATATGGTCAATGTGGTTTTGTGCTTGTTGTGTCCCATTTTCCTATGTCAAGGAGGAGGACCTATCAGGGACAGTTCAGGGGAAGTCGGTAGGGACGAGGTTATATTTTACAATCCGTCACACAAATCAAACAATGTATAATTCAAAAGAACACAATCATTGTTCATCGACAACAAGCCACTTAACCATTTTCCTTAGTGTCCTAACTCAAAGGCATCGTCATTATTGCAATATATTTCAATCCATTTATATATTCTGCCTGGTCTTCTCATCGCCGAGATCTAATATATTATAGGAAATAAAGCAATCTGCCCATTGAGAAGCACTAAGTGAGGCAATCTGCTCTCTCCACTACACTACCAGCCAGACATGGGTTCAAATACTATTTGAAATCTTTTAGATATTTGTAATGTTTGCTTTAGCCTGTCTGGAGTGCCAGATGGGCTGGGTTTGCACTTTTGCGATTGAGCTTGCCGGGGGGCAATAGAATAATTTAAGCTCAGTTTAAGTATTTCAAATGATGTCAAATTATTTGAACCCAGTGTATGCTCCTGATAAGCAGTGAGGTGTTCTGCACTCTGGCCCACCTTAGGGAGCAGAGGCATGGATCATTAGCCTGGGACGATTCCAGGGGGAAATGAAAAGCCAACCAACGCTCAGTGAAGGATGATGTCCAGTAGCCTATTATTTATGTGGGCCATCTGGCCTTAGCATGTCTCAACACAACACACAGCCCTCGGAGAGAGCAGAATGTTGTATTGACGGGGAAGTTTTAAAGATTTTCACCCCCTTTCCATTTGTAAAGCCTGAATTTGAATTCAGAAGACAAACGCATTCATTCTCAAAAAGGTAAGAAAACAAAGATTGATACTTTAAGACTCTCAGCTCTGCTGCTGGCTGGCTGCTCTGAGCGATGGGATAGGGGAGCCTCTCCATGCCAGCCCAGCCTGGCAGCACCACCACAAGTGATGCCTGTATCATATGGTGTTCAGGCAGTCATGGGACTAAACCCTCTCACCCAGGAACACCAACTGGAATATCCCATTGGTTCTTGAATGGACTAACCCCTGCAGCGTTTGGACTAACCCCATGTGAGGCTTTGGTTTAGAGTCTAACTCTGCATGGGTTGTTGTTATACACGTTCTCAATGAGAGACTTGTACCAGAAGACTAATCAACAGGAGTGATTGTCTATGGTGTAATCAATAGGATACCAGAAAGACTAATCAATAGGAGTGTTGTCTATCATGTAATCTATAGGAGTGATTAGTTCATAACAAAGAGCTTTTCTTTATAATCAACAAAAAAAATGGACACAACTAGACAAAGAACACAGCTGATGCTACAAGAGACAAGGACACAATTTACAACAGGAAGCCTTCCTGAAGAGAAAGGTCTTTAGGTCTAGTTGCAGGTGAAGACATTCAAATACCGGTCCACCTGAATACTTCAGATCTGAAAGGGGATTGTGTGTTTGACAACTACAGATTATAAACCACAGTAAACACATCTGAAAACTGTAAATGTGGAGATAGTTTAGTTCAGTTTGATCTTTTATTTGATGTTCAGACTTTAAAAAATGTTCTCTACCTCAATAAACGAGTGAACTCTCAACGACAACTTACCCGTGATGTCAGTTAAGACTATCCGGGGCCGTACATCAGAACAAGTTAAAACTTTTTCTCTGTCTCAAACTGCACACCAGCCAATTGATCAAACGCTCGACTTTAGCTGTTCTTATCAGATAACCTGGCAGACTTTATCCTCTGCTAACCTGCACAGCTACCCGTCATTATAACCCATGCGGTGACACTGATAACTAACGCAGCAGGTTAGGAGAATGAAGTTACGGTTAAAAGGGGGTTAGGCTTAACTACAACGCTACAGCTGTCAACAACTGTTGTTCCCGACTCGACCACCCTAGGTCCATCTAGCCACAATGGTAGAAACGTAAACAAACCGTCTGTGGCGACAAAAGCATCCGTATCATAACACCTGGTTCAAATTCCCTATCAGCCAATTCAAATCGTTGACGTGGATTGGGACGTGATCCAACACTTGTTCACGAACGCGTCCTTAACGGAAGTCCAACAGGCATGTTGCGATCATCGAAGCAACTAGATCATGTGTGTTTGAGTGACTCGTCAAATAGCTCTCTGTGTAGACTCCCCAGCTCTGTGTAAATGTTGCAAGGGGTTTGAATCTCAACATTAGTCGTCGTCGCCCCGCCTTGAAATGTAGAATTACAGTTTGTGTGTTGACAAGAAAAGTGCAGACAAAACCTTGTCAATTTTTATTACGAATACAATTAATGAGGAGCTTCTTGTTGGAGTCCCTCTTGCAGACTGACACACAGGCTCCTGACACTGCTACATAAATAATCGTTATTTATTTAGGCGTGTAGGCTGGACTTACATGTACAACATTATTATAATCATCCACTTTGTCAATTTGGTTACTTGACTCGCGCATCGAGGACCAGCAGTGAACATAGATTTCCTGAACAAAAATGTTTTGACGCAACGGGGCTTTGAACCCAGAGTTAATGTGCACTGTAATTTTAGAGTCAACCGCTTTAGCAATGTGTGTCCCCAAACAGCAACGATGACAGCTATTTGACAAGTCCAACAACTGTTTGGACTGTTTGTCTAACGCTAATAGCATAGTCAAGGGTGCATCGTGCAATTGGCACTCTACACTTGAGACACACCAAGCAGAACAAAAGTAAACCTTGAATTTGGAGGTTGAAAATATCCTTTTGGTGGCCAAATTGACACATTTTAAGAAGTGCCATTGGTTGGTGGATATTAAGTCTAAGATCTTTGATAGTATGACGCAGAATTTGTTACAGGAAGTAATCAGTGTCACATGCCAAGGTTAGAATAGGGCTAAATGTGCCAGGTTATGTTATGGGAACAGCTAATGTGTAGTGTTTCATCACTTGCAACAACACTGAGTATACAAAACATTAAGAACACCTGCTCTTTCCATGACATAGACTCACCACGTGAATCCTGTGATGTCACTTGTTAAATCCACTTCAATCAGTGTAGGTGAAGGGGAGGAGACAGGTTAAAGAAGGATTTTTAAGCCTTGATTGTGTATGTGGATTGTGTATGTGGATTGTGTATGTGTACCATTCAGAGGGTGAATGGACAAGACATCATATTGAAGTGCCTTTGAACGGGGTATGGTAGTAGGTGCCAGGCGCACCAGTTTGTGTCAAGAACTGCAACACTGCTGTTTTTTTCATGCTCAACAGTTTTCCGTGTGTATCAAGAATGGTCCACCACTCAAAGGACATCCAGCCAAATTGACATAACCGTGGGAGGCATTGGAGTCAACATGGGCCAGCGTCCCTGTGGAACGCTTTCACCACCTTGTAGAGTCAACATGGGCCAGCATCCCTGTGGAACACTTTCGATACCTTGTAGAGTCAACATGGGCCAGCATCCTTGTGGAACACTTTCGATACCTTGTAGAGTCAACATGGGCCAGCATCCCTGTGGAACACTTTCGATACCTTGTAGAGTCAACATGGGCCAGCATCCCTGTGGAACAATTTCGACACCTTGTAGAGTCAACATGGGCCAGCATCCCTGTGGAACACTTTCGACACCTTGTAGAGTCCATGCCCTGACGAACTGAAGTCGTGCAACTGAATATTAGGAAGGTGTTCCTAAGGTTTGGTATAGTCGGTGTACCTCAACCATTTTAATTGGCTGATGTGCATTTTGAGACTGAGAAAAAGTTCACAAGTATGTCCCCACCAGGATTGAAATCCTGTAAGTTATTCGTCTTGAAAGTTACACTGAGGCTCAATAGTTTTCCCACATTATGTAAAAAAATAAAAATAACATTTAAAATGACAAAAACCTTGAAGATCAAACTGCCACGAAGATCAAGGAAGAAGAATCAAAGCATTTCATGTACTTCCTGCAATATTTCAGCAGTTTCCTTCTGATCGCAGTTGTTTGTGTTTTTTAAAAGGCTGTCGTTGAACATCCCAAAAAGTGATGAGGACAAAACATCAGAAGCTCTCACCAACTGAAGCTACATACATAAATACATACAGTACCGTGTGTGTTTGTGAAAAGATTTGACCCATCAACCAGTGCTATAAAGCTATGCTTCAATGTTTCGGGACATTCAAATACGAGCATACCTTAAAACCGTACATTCCCTTTTGGATGGGTATTGTGCCAGTTGTCAGATCATGTGGTTATGGGGGGGGGGGGTTTGATTTAACATTTTTAGCAGCTTTTATATAAATAAGTTTTAAAAAACAACATTCATTTACCTCATCTTATCCTGTACTTTGTGATCCATCCATCTGGATACAGGACGGTTGTAGTGACTCATCCTGATATAAGATGTCCACTTATTCAAGACCAGGGAATATGGCCTTGATGCTGGGTTGGTAAATCTTGCTAGGCACTGTAGTTTTACTTTCCCACCATACGCTAATTTCACCGCACACAAACTCATATATCAACTACAGCTTACTATGGCTTCACCTTCTCAGTTAGATATAGCATACTGCATACTATAGGTAGTATATTATACTATATAGTATAGAAAAAAGCTATACTAGAGAGGGTAAAGCAGGGGGTTATGAAACGGCCCCGTCTGTCTTTCTACAGCGATAAACATGTATAATGTCAGACTATCTGTTGAATTAGATGTTGCTATTCACGTGTGGTTGGACTGTTCCATGGTGGCAAGGCTGGTTGGTCTGCGACTGTGTTGACAGATGCAGCAGTGGGCCCTGTGTGTTGGATTGTCCGAGTAGCTTTACTTAGTCCCCAAACCGATATATAATACATCTGACACATTGGTTGTGATCCAAAATACCCCTTTTCGTGAGTTTGCCTGCACATTGTACAACAGTTGTGCAAACGGATTGTGAACTAAGCCCTTTGCGCAGCAACGGAGGGGCGACTGACGTGTGCATGGGGGTGGGGGGGTGGGCGAGTAGGCGGTGGTGCCGTCACAGGGCCACCCACCGCCTCTACAAGCTAACAAACTGTGAACTGTGCTTTTGGTCCCACGTTATGCTGTAGGCCAGAGAGAGAGAGAGAGAGAGAGAGGACTGTGGCTGGTCCTCTGAGTAATGTAGTCCTGTGAGGAGGTTTTAGTGTTCAGATACTCTAGTTGTCCAACAGACCCCCAGGTTATTATAAGGATAGTGTGTATGCACGTAGAGTACCGATAGAGCAGTACAGTACAGGGTGGCCCCTTAATCGGGGAGGACGGGCTCGGGGTAAGGACTGGAGGGGAATCAGTGGAATGGTATCAAATACATCGAACACATGGATCCATGTGTTTGACGCGATTCCGTCCGCGCCGTTCCAGCCATTATTATGAGCCCCCCCCCCCCAGCAACCTCCACTAGCGTACGCCTGTTAGCAGTAGAGCAATGAGAAATGTTCCACTGAGTAGAGAAGTGTGCTTTCTGACCGGAAGTCAACAGGAAAGTAATGTGTGCTGTCACATAGGAAGTGTGTTAGAGAGGGCGGTAGGGTTGCTAGGTTGAGTGAGCGAGCGACTCCCGACTGACCGGGCTGTGCTAGCGAGCCTTAGACCAGAGAGACTTGAGCGTGTCCAGAAAGGCTCAGATGAGATAGACATCAGGGTAAAACAAAAGGAAGCATCACTACGCTAGTCTGTGAGCACAGGTTAATTAAGAAACACGTTTCATATTGCATTGTACTAGAGTAGAGTAAATTGCTTAGTGTATATAAAACTGGAAGAAGAAAGCTATACTGTAGGATTATAATTACATTTCACTTTTGTAATTCTAAAATAATTTATACCAACAATAAGTATATCATATTTACACACGCGTACACCCTAAATAGTTTCAGCACATGTAATATATATATTTCTAGGAACACATACCATACACATATATGCATATATTCCATGGTATAGCCACACATACACACAGTGAATATACAGTTGAAATGACCTATTGCAATGCTGTGATTGGGTAAGACTCAATTGAACATTCACGGCATCTCAAGTAAGCTTGAAGCCAAAAAGTTCAGGTGTCGTATTGCTATATAAGAAAGAGACTAAAAGACCAAGGTACTCAGCCTTCAGTTTTGATGCAGCTGAGAGTCAAAAAAGTCAAATCAAGTATTGCTTTTTTAAAAGGTTTGTTTCCTTTGATTTGGGTTGTGAGGAGACAGAACAGAGTGAGAGGAGTTCGGTTTGACCACTCGCTGGCTCTGTACCGTACGGTGGGAGACGGACAGACAGCCTGCTGGGTCAAAGGTCAAGCTCCTTAGCGGGACTGTAGGTACGACAGTTTAGAAGCCACACAACCTGATGGTTCTAGAAGTCAGAGAAGAGATCTTGAGGACCCAAATGAATAATAAATGGTGCGATGGTCCGAGGCTGGTAAAAAGGATTGTCAATGAAAAGACCACCTACAGTGAGGAGAAGAGCAGAGAGAGATAATTACCGTGGGACCCTGTAGGAGGCAGCATATCTTACTCTCTCCATAGGTTGTTCTCTCTGCTCTGTCTGGCTGTACTGTACATGGGGTTTTCATTGCGCTGCGGCGGATCAGGTTAATAAAAACATCAACAACTTAAGTTGCAATGGTTACCACTTTCCGACAAAATCAATCCAACCAAAATTTGAAAGGATAAGGAAACTATTGAAAATCAAAAATTAAAAAACTTTGAAGCTCATTTATTTCAGATACGACAGCAGAGATATGTGATAAGACGTATAAACTTTAAAGTTTTTTTTTTTTAAAGACAAACGTGGTTAGTACATAACTCTGACAAATCAAATCAAACGTTGTGATTTTGGAGAGAGTATAGTACAATGCCATCGCGAAGAGAGAGGGGGAGCCCATGGGATCGGAAAGGGAGGGAGAGGGTTTGGGATCAGGCACTTTATGGGCTTCCCCTGGCTGTCACCGAGGTAGGTCTCCCCTGCTCAACCAACCATGGGACAGGACACTGGGACCTCTGGACTATGGCTGCGCCTCATAGCGGTAACCATGGAGACGGCTGTCCTAAGTGTACGGTGTCCCAGGGGGCTTTTCTCTCGATGGCGATGGTGACCACGTCCTCCCAGCCACGGGCCAGCACAGACACACAACTCTGATTGACCCAGATCTCTTAGGAGTAAATATAATATAACTTTTATGGTTTAAACAGAAAATATCTTTTAGGGTAAAAACATCTAGATGAAAGAAAACAATAATATGAATTCCAACTTGGACCTCACTGTTCGGAACAGTACGTGGATACTTGTGCAATGAGCTCTCAGGCGAAATAGAGCAGGAAGGCAAGGTAATCATGCCATGGCAGCATTGTGACAGAGATAGCTTGTGCTTTGTGCTGGCCCCATGGGAGAGGACTGAGTGGACCGCTGAGTCACACTGACACACTCACCAGTAAAACCAATAATAACATAAAACCAAACCACCACAGAAATGAACCAGGAAAATTAGGTAGACAATCTCCATGGGTTGGATAGGGTCCCTTGTTGCTGCTTTCGATTCTCCAGAGTGTTTCTGTGTTTCTATATTTCCATGTGTGCTGTGCTGTAGGTGTGTTCCATAGGACTGGGGGGGGGGGGGTGATGTGCTGTAGGTGTATTCGATAGGACTGGGGGGGGGGGGGGTGCTGTGCTGTAGGTGTATTCGATAGGACTGGGGGGGGGGGTGCTGTGCTGTAGGTGTATTCGATAGGACTGGGGGGGGGGTGCTGTGCTGTAGGTGTATTCAATAGGACTGGGGGGGGGTGCTGTACTGTAGGTGTATTCGATAGGACTGGGGGGGGGGGGGGTGATGTGCTGTAGGTGTGTTCAATAGGACTGGGGGGGGGGGGGGGGGTGCTGTGCTGTAGGTGTATTCGATAGGACTGGGGGGGGGGGGGTGCTGTGCTGTAGGTGTATTCGATAGGACTGGGGGGGGGAGGGGGGGGGGTGATGTGTTGTAGGTGTATTCAATAGGACTGGGGGGGGGGGGGTGCTGTGCTGTAGGTGTATTCGATAGGACTGGGGGGGGGGTGCTGTGCTGTAGGTGTATTCAATAGGACTGGGGGGGGGGGTGCTGTGCTGTAGGTGTATTCAATAGGACTGTGGGGGGGGTGCTGTGCTGTAGGTGTATTCAATAGGACTGGGGGGGGTGCTGTGCTGTAAGTGTATTCAATAGGACTGGGGGGGGGGGGGGTGATGTGCTGTAGGTGTATTCGATAGGACTGGGGGGGGGGGGTGCTGTGCTGTAGGTGTATTCGATAGGACTGGGGGGGGGTGATGTGCTGTGGGTGTATTCAATAGGACTGGGGGGGGGGGGGGGGTGCTGTGCTGTAGGTGTATTCAATAGGACTGGGGGGGGGGTGCTGTGCTGTAAGTGTATTCAATAGGACTGGGGGGGGGGTGATGTGCTGTAGGTGTATTCGATAGGACTGGGGGGGGGGGGTGCTGTGCTGTAGGTGTATTCGATAGGACTGGGGGGGGGTGATGTGCTGTGGGTGTATTCAATAGGACTGGGGGGGGGGGTGATGTGCTGTAGCTGTATTCAATAGGACTGGGGGGGGGGGGGTGATGTGCTGTAGGTGTATTCAATAGGACTGGGGGGGGGGGGGGTGATGTGCTGTAGCTGTATTCAATAGGACTGGGGGGGTGCTGTGCTGTAGGTGTATTCGATAGGACTGGGGGGGGGGGGGGGGGGGGGGGGGGGGGGGGGGTGATGTGCTGTAGGTGTGCTCAATAGGACTGGGGGGGGGGGGGGGTGCTGTGCTGTAGGTGTATTCAATAGGACTGGGGGGGGGGGGTGCTGTGCTGTAGGTGTATTCAATAGGGGGGGGGGGGGGCGTGCTGTGCTGTAGGTGTATTCAATAGGGGGGGGGGGTGCGTGCTGTGCTGTAGGTGTATTCAATAGGGGGGGGGGGGTGCTGTGCTGTAGGTGTATTCAATAGGGGGGGGGGGGGGTGCTGTGCTGTAGGTAATATTCAATAGGGGGGGGTGCGTGCTGTGCTGTAGGTGTATTCAATAGGGGGGGGGGGTGCGTGCTGTGCTGTATTCAATAGGGGGGGGGGGGGGTGCGTGCTGTGCTGTAGGTGTATTCAATAGGGGGGGGGGGGGTGCGTGCTGTGCTGTAGGTGTATTCGATAGGACTGGGGGGGTGCTGTGCTGTAGCTGTATTCAATAGGACTGGGGGGGTGCTGTGCTGTAGGTGTATTCGATAGGACTGGGGGGGGGTGATGTGCTGTAGGTGTATTCAATAGGACTGGGGGGGGGGGGGGGGGTGCTGTTGCTGTAGGTGTATTCAATAGGACTGGGGGGGTGCTGTGCTGTAGGTGTATTCGATAGGACTGGGGGGGGGTGATGTGCTGTAGGTGTATTCAATAGGACTGGGGGGGGGGGGGGGGGGGGTGCTGTGCTGTAGGTGTATTCAATAGGACTGGGGGGGGGGTGCTGTGCTGTAGGTGTATTCAATAGGGGGGGGGGGGGCGTGCTGTGCTGTAGGTGTATTCAATAGGGGGGGGTGCGTGCTGTGCTGTAGGTGTATTCAATAGGGGGGGGGGGGTGCTGTGCTGTAGGTGTATTCAATAGGGGGGGGGGGTGCTGTGCTGTAGGTGTATTCAATAGGGGGGGGTGCGTGCTGTGCTGTAGGTGTATTCAATAGGGGGGGGTGCGTGCTGTGCTGTATTCAATAGGGGGGGGGGTGCGTGCTGTGCTGTAGGTGTATTCAATAGGGGGGGGGGTGCGTGCTGTGCTGTAGGTGTATTCGATAGGACTGGGGGGGTGCTGTGCTGTAGGTGTAGGTGTGGACCAGCCAACTAAGCAGCCATATCAGATTGCTGTGCGAACTGTGGATGGAGGTCACGGGTTGGGGTCGGGAACCAAATGTGCAATGAGTGAGTGAGGGTCGTGAGGGCTGCAAGCATGACCAGGGTCGAGGTCAATTCCATTTCAATTCAGCAAGTTCAGGACTTAAAACTGAAATGAAATGAATATTCTCCCTGAATTGACTGGGTTGCCTGAATGGAAATGGAATGAAGTGACAGCAGTGGGTTTGAGCTTCTATTTATTAGAACATCTAATATGAATGTTATTAACTGCTGTTTCTACTGTACCACTAGCTCTGCAAACTGGACTATTACTGTATAGCCTCTGGTACACCACCACCACCATCATGTTCCCCTACACTACACTCTATTTCCTAATCATAACAACAGCATTTCCCGTTTCCTGTCAAGGCCATGCAACTTCCTGTTCACACCAGGAAATAGCTTCAAATAGCTTCTCTAGCCGCTATGTAAGCCAAACAGAGGGTGCTACAGTGCAGTAGGGTCATTAGACTGTACTGTTACTGTACCTTGTGTCAGTTACAACACCAGGCAGTGCTCAGCTTGTTGTAGAAGATACAGGTTTTATTTGTCCACAAATAGTTTCATTATTATTCCTATACATCCTTCACACAGCTCAGGTTTACAGAGAACGTGTTGTCTATGTCAAATTGCAATTCCTAAAGAAGAACAAGAACAACAAATAACAAAAAAAGCTGATATCCAGTGCCTTCGGAACGTATTCGGACCCCTTGACCTTTTCCACATTTTGTTACGTTACAGGCTTATTCAAAAATAGATTTTCTCCCCCCTCATCAATCTACACACAATACCGCAATGATGACAAAGCAAAAACATTTATTTAAAAAAAAAAAAAAATTAATTAATTTTTTGCAAATGTATTAAAAATAAAGAACAGAAATACCTTCGTTACATAAGTATTCAGACCCTTCGCTATGAGACTCGAAATTGGGCTCAGGTGCATCCTGTTTCCATTGATCATCCTTGAGATGTTTCTACAACTTGACTGGAGTCCACATTTACATAAGACCCTTTACTCAGTACTTTGTTGAAGCACCTTTGGCAGCCATTTACAGCCTCTGTCTTCTTGGGTATGACGCTACAAGCTTGGCACTAGAGGTCGACCGATTAATCGGAATGGCCGATTAATTAGGGCCGATTTTGAAGTTTACATAACAATCGGAAATCGGTATTTTTGGGCGCCGATTTGCAGATTTTTTACATTTATTTTACCTTTATTTAACTAGGCAAGTCAGTTAAGAACACATTCTTATTTTCAATGACGGCCTAGGAACGGTGGGTTAACTGCCTTTTTCAGGGGCAGAATGACAGATTCACCTTGTCAGCTCGGGGGATCCAATTTTGCAACCTTTACAGTTAACTAGTCCAACGCAATAACGACCTGCCTCTCTCTCGTTGCACTCCACAAGGAGACTGCCTGTTACGCGAATGCAGTAAGCCAATGTAAGTTGCTAGCTAGCATTAAACTTATCTTATAAAAAACAATCAATCATAATCACTAGGGACCTACACATGGTTGATGATATTACTAAATATTATCTAGCGTGTCCTGCGTTGCATATAATCTGACTGAGCATACAAGTATCTGACTGAGCGGTGGTAGGCAGAAGCAGGCGCATAAACATTCATTCAAACAGCACTTTCGTGCGTTTTGCAAGCAGCTCTTCGTTGTGCGTCAAGCATTGCGCTGTTTATGACTTCAAGCCTATAAACTCCCGAGATGAGGCTGGTGTAACCGAAGGGAAATGGCTAGCTAGTTAGCGCACGCTAATGGCGTTTCAAATGTCCCTCGCTCTGAGCCTTGGGGTGGTTGTTTCCCTTGCTCTGCATGGGTAACGCTGCTTCGATGTGGTGGCTGTTGTCGTTGTCTTGCTGGTTCGAGCCCAGGGAGGAGCGGGACGGAATCAATACTAAAGTGTCTATAAGAACATCCAATAGTCAAAGGTTAATGAAATACAAACGGTATAGAGGGAAATAGTCCTATAATTCCTATAATAACTACAACCTAAAACTTCTTACCTAGGAATATTGAAGACTCATGTTAAAAAGAACCACCAGCTGTCATACGTTGTCATATGTTCTGAGCAAGGAACTGAAACGTTAGCTTTCTTACATAGCACATATTGCACTTTTACTTTCTTCTCCATCACTTTGTTTTTGCATTATTTAAACCAAATTGAACATGTTTCATTATTTATTTGAGGCTAAATTGATTTTATTGATGTATTATATTAAGTTAAAGTAAGTGTTCATTCAGTATTGTTGTAATTGTCATTATTACAAAAAAAATGTTTAAATCGGAATCGGCTTTTTTGGTCCTCCAATAATCGGTATCGGCGTTGAAAAATCAATCGGTCGACCTCTACTTGGCACACCTGTATTTGGGGAGTTACTCCCATTCTTCTCTGCAGATCCTCTCAAGCTCTGTCAGGTTGGATGGGGAGCATTGCTGCACAGCTATTTTCAGGTCTCTCCAGAGATGTTAGATCGGGTTCAAGTCCGGGCTCTGGCAGGGCCACTCAGGGACATTGAGACTTGCGTTGAAGCCACTCCTGCATTGCGCTTAGGGTCGTTGTCCTGTTGGAAGGTTAACCTTTGCCCCAGTCTGAGGTCCTGAGCGCTCTGGAGCAAGTTTTCATCAAGGATCTCTCTGTACTTTACTCTGTTCATCTTTCCCTCGATCCCACCTAGTCTCCCAGTCTCTTCCACTGAAAAACATCCCCACAGCATGATGCTGCCACCACAGTGCTTCACCGTTGGGATGGTGTCAGGCTTTCTCCAGATGTGACGCTTGGCATTCAGGGAAAAGAGTTCAATCTTTGTTTCATCAGACCAGAGAATCTTGTTTCTCATGGTCTGAGAGTCTTTTTAGGTGCCTTTTGGCAAACTCCAAGCGGCCTGTCACGTGCCTTTTACTGAGGAGTGGCTTCTGTCTGGCCACTCTACCATAAAGTCCTGATTGGTGGAGTCTCCATAGAGGAACTCTAGAGCTCTGTCAGAGTGACCATTGGGTTCTTGGTCACCGCCCGGACCAAGGCCCTTCTCCTCCGATTGCTCAGTTTGGCCGAGAGGCCAGCCCTAGGAAGAGTCTTGGTGGTTCCAAACTTCTTACATTTAAGAATGATGGAGGCCGCTGTTTTTTGGGGACCTTCATTGCTGAAGAAATGTTTTGGTACCTTTCTCCAGATCTGTGCCTCGACACAATCCTGTCTCGGAGCTCTATAGAGAATTCCTTCGACCTCATGGCTTGATTTTTGCTCTGACACGCAGTCATCTGTGAGACTTTATATAGACAGGCGTATGCCTTTCCAAATCATGTCCAGTCAATTGAATTACCACAGTTGTACTCCAACCAAGTTGTAGAAACATCTCAAGGATTATGAACGGAAACAGGATGCACCTAAGCTCAATTTCGAGTCTCATAGCAAAGGGTCTGAATGTTTATGTAAATAAGGTGTTTCTGTTTTATTTTTGTAATAAATTTGCAAAAAAATTACTAGCCTGTTTTCGCTTTGTATTGTGTGTAGATTGACTGAAAAAAAATATAGAATCAATTTTGGAATAAGGCTGTAACGTGAAAAAGTCAAGGGATCTGAATACTTTCCGAAAGCACTGTACTGTAATTTAGACTCAAAAGAATGATGGAACAATTCACAGCACAAATCCTTCAAGTTTTACCTTTTTTTAAGAACTCAAACCTGCAGGGTTTTTTCCATCAGTAAAAAATAAATATTCACTTCTTTTACAAATCATGCTGGAGTCCTTTAGTTCAGTCCCCCCCCCCCCCTCGATATTGAAAAATGTTGAAAAAAACAAAAAGACTCAGATTCCCTTCAACAAAAAAAAAAGGTGGGGTGTTTTGGTGTCCCTGTGCTAAAAGAAGGAGTAGTGGGGGATGGGGTAGGCAGGCATTTTCATGACAGGCAACAGAAGCATTCTCTTGGGGGAGAAACCTAGAGAGGAGACACGAAAAGAGCACTCCACATGAGTCCACGGCAGGGCAAAACATAAAATGTACGCCTCTGTCCTGTGTCATGATCTTCTACTGTGCCTAGGCCACAGAACTAGAATGATTAGAATTCCAGGTTAGCCATTTTGCGTGCACCAATGAGTTCATCAGTCCAAATGCTATTGTGAGAGCAGAGGGTTTGTTCCATTCATTCTAGTTCTGTAAGCCTAGGCCTAGATGGTCCCTGTGTGCAGAGCTACAGTAGAACCCAGAGAGAGGGACGATGTTTAAAGAATGAGTGAGTGGAAGGAAGGAAGGAAGGAAGGAAGGAAGGAAGGAAGGAAGGAAGGAAGGAAGGAAGGAAGGAAGGAAGGAAGGAAGACCAAATGGTGGTGTACAATGCAAGGCTCTGGTTGGTTGGCTGGTTTGTTTGTCTAATTGTTTACAGGTACTGTGCAATGGAGTGGATATTCTTGTGGTCTGGGCCGAGGTTTGTGTGGTTTGAGGTTGCGATCATAGATAGACAAGAGGTCATAGTTGTGTGTCCTTGAGTGTGTGTGTTGTTTCATGTGTTTCTCACGGTCTTGAACCCATACAGAAATCCCAAAACAGCAACAGGAGCCTGAGCGCCGCACAGCAGTGAGCATCAGACAGAACGATAGATAGAGAGATAGATGACTGTAGTTGGGGAGGATTAACCAGCATGCAACATCATCTCAGAAGCACTGGAAGGGACTGGACAGGACACGTAATCTGATCTCACAACAGCCAAATACCATGATAGTGCCACATGACATGACTGGGTGGTAGGCACTAAAAGGAACACTCTTTATGTATCAGGCAGAGACCAGGCAGGGCCACTGGGGTTAGCTAAGCTACAACACTACTAGCCTGGGACCAGATCTGATCGTGTTGTCTTTCCAACTCCTATTGTCACAAAGACCACAGGAGGTGGCAAGACAGCACAAAAGGATCTGGGACCAGGCTACAGCACTCAACACCAGGGGCCGTATTCAAAAAGCATCTCAGAGTAGGGGTGCTGATCTAGGATCATAGTCCTACTCAAACTGATCCTGTATCCTACTCTGAGACTCTTGGGGATTACAGGTCTCAGTGCTAGGCTCTCTGAGGTCTACTTCTAGAACGTGTTGTGCCTGCCCAGACCTCCACCTGCACATAAGACTCGTTCAAAGCCCCCAGAAACAGGCAACTCTCTCTGTGATGGAGGGAATGGGCTTCCAATGCCACACAACGCACAAGGATCAGTCTGTTTTAAGTTTAGGGTGTGTGTGATGAAGAGATGGGGAGAGAGAGAGAGAGAGAGAGAGGGAGGGAGGAGAAGGAGAGGAAAAGAGCGAGAGCAATAGAGAGAGGCAGAGAGAGACTGAGTGTGTACATATTTGCAAACAAGATCGTATGTTTTTGAGTGCGTATTTATGCTTGAATTTGTGAGTGTATAAATGTGTAAGACAAAGTGGTTGTGTGATTGAGCATCTTGAGTGTTGCTGACCTCAAAGCGCTCGGTGCTTGTATTGAGTTACGCTGATTGTGCGAGAGCACCCCTGAATCTGATCTAGTTATGTAGACTATGGTCGAATTTCAAACCTTCCAGAGCTCTAGGACTACCTGCTGTCTGGCAGAGACTGAGAAGGCCACAGACCTGCCAGTCTAGCCAGAGGAGTAGTGGGGTAGCCACGCTATGTTTTCAGTGAATTAAACAGAAGATATAGTAGGGGTCTGAAATAGTTTGGTCTGGAAGGTGGTGTGTGTGTGTGTGTGAATCCTAGTGTTTGTATTTGGAAGAAGTTGGTCTATAGAAGAAGTGTGAATAGCCCATATAGCCTGTCCCTGTGTGTGTTGGCGGCATTGGTCCCTGCCTGCCTGGGCCGCTTTGAATGGGGTATCTGTTAGCTTAGCTGTGGGAAGAGATATAGCATGGCTACAGTAAGGAGAGGAGAGAGATGTCCAGAGAGTCAGGAAAGGGGGAGCAGGCAGACTGACGGGTAGACAGACTGACGGAGGGGCGGGCAGAACGAGCAGCAGTCTGGACACTCAGGCGGGCGAAGAAGCTCAGCAAGGCTTGCTCCAACCACAGTAAGAACCAAAAGGTTATGATCCGTTCCAGGTTGACTTTTGCTTTTTAGATTCAACCAATTTCTTACATTTCAATTTTCGACCTCGACGTGTAACTCCGATTCATTGGGCACTATGGTTTTCCAGAAGGGCCTCTCCAACAGCAGGGAGGAACAGTACGACAGGGCAGGTGTTAACTCTTTATCCTCTGAGAGAGAGAGAGAGAGAGAGTGACTCACCGTAGGCTGGGGCGGCTGCAGCACTGTATCCATATGGAGTCCCGAAGCCTGTCGGACATGTTCAAGCCATGTTGGACTGTTAGGATCGTTGGGTAACTGGACATACTGGCATTATAAACGCATGCATATGCACTCAACCTATAAACAACTAGAGTGTTGGCAGGGAAACGGACAGGACAGGCACGCAAAACACCCCCTCCCCACATACTTTCACATACTTCCATGTACCTGGTATCTGTGTGTACCCTGGTGCAGCAGCGCTGACGAAGGCTCCTCTGGTCAGGGCCGCCGCTCGACCTCTCCCTCTGGCCACCTGGGCTGCTACTGCTGAGGCTGCCGCTGCAGCTAGGGCTCCTTTAGTCTACCCAGACACAGAGACAGCAGAGTATTATTGATGACTGATCAAACAGGCGGTAACTGACAGTCGATGAGACTCTGTATCGGGTCGTGAAAGTACGAGAGGAAGTCCCTGATAATTGGTCAGGCTTTCTTCTAAAGAGGATCGATATCGCTAACAGACCACTCAGACTCCTGGCAACAGAAAGTATTGCTAGCTGATCAGAGGAGACAGCATTGGTAACATACGGCATGTTGTGGGATGATCTTCTTCTTCTTGTTGTTGGCGGTGGCGGCGTTGGGGCCAGAGAAGAGTTTCTCCAGAGCAGCCAACGCAGCCGAAGCCTTCGCCACCTTCTTATTAGGCCCCGCCCCGCGGAACTTCTGACCATCCACCTCCACCTGGAGAGAGGGAGAGGGAGAGACACACACACACTTAAGTAAGATGGCATTGATATCAGTCGAGTGGCTGGATAAGGATATCCTGTATGTCCGGTGGTATTATATTCATGCTGCTGACCAGCCAGAGGATCTATTCATGGGTTGCACATCCGTCACTCGATCACATCGTTGCCATTACTCAAACCGTTCTACAGCCGCCGCAGCATATTGATATCTGACTGATGGTTAAGGCCAGATCTTTCTGAACGGGGGCTAATGACTTTTTAGTCAGATTTCCACGGTAGTGGCCGGGAAATACGATGACATTGGCAAAGCAGACAAATAATTCGTGCGGAACAACTTTGTCATCATTAGAATGTCGTCAAGTTTACTTTAGAGAGTGGCAATGTTGCCAAGAGCCAAAAATAGCTAGCAATGCTAGCTGTGCTAGATAGCAAAAATGTTGGTGGTCTCCCCTCAATCTTAGCTAGCTAGCTAAAGTAACACTGAAAGTCAATCTAGAGATTTCACAATGATGACAAAAGCTTGTCCTACTAATGATTTGCCTCCTTTTGATGTGTCATCGTGTTTTCAAGCCACAGAAATACACTTTAGACAAAATCTTCATCAGTACCCATTGAGACTGCATTGAGTAGAATGTTCTGCTGGGCATCAGTCCTAAAGCGGACGTTCAAAACAATATTGTCACAAAACGTGCAACCCATGAGTAGCTCCAACACACATGAATAGCTCCGACACACCACTACATGTCAAGTGTGACAGACTTGACCTGCTCACATCGATGTGAATCTATCAGTGAGTCGCTGAGGCGTGACAGAAATCAACGAGGCCAACAGCCCTAGTGGGATGAATGGATAGGACGACACGGCCAACAGCCCTGGGGGGATGAATGGATAGGACGACACGGCCAACGGCCCTGGGGGGATGAATGAATAGGACGACACGGCCAACGGCCCTGGGGGGATGAATGAATAGGACGACACGGCCAACAGCCCTGGGGGGGGGGGGTGAATGGATAGGACGACACGGCCCTGGCGGGATGAATGAATAGGACGACACGGCCAACGGCCCTGGGGGGATGAATGAATAGGACGACACGGCCAACGGCCCTGGGGGGATGAATGAATAGGACGACACGGCCAACGGCCCTGGGGGGATGAATGAATAGGACGACACGGCCAACGGCCCTAGTGGGATGAATGGATAGGACGACACGGCCAACGGCTCTGGGGGGATGAATGGATAGGACGACACGGCCAACGGCCCTGGGGGGGATGAATGAATAGGACGACACGGCCAACGGCCCTGGGGGGGATGAATGAATAGGACGACACGGCCAACGGCCCTGGGGGGGGGGGGTGAATGGATAGGACGACACGGCCCTGGCGGGATGAATGAATAGGACGACACGGCCAACGGCCCTGGGGGGATGAATGAATAGGACGACACGGCCAACGGCCCTGGGGGGATGAATGAATAGGACGACACGGCCAACGGCCCTGGGGGGGGATGAATGGATAGGACGACACGGCCCTGGCGGGATGAATGAATAGGACGACACGGCCAACGGCCCTGGGGGGGGATGAATGGATAGGACGACACGGCCCTGGCGGGATGAATGAATAGGACGACACGGCCAACGGCCCTGGGGGGGGATGAATGGATAGGACGACACGGCCAACGGCCCTGGGGGGGATGAATGAATAGGACGACACGGCCAATGGCCCTGGGGGGGATGAATGAATAGGACGACACGGCCAACGGCCCTGGGGGGGATGAATGAATAGGACGACACGGCCAACGGCTCTGGGGGGGATGAATGAATAGGACGACACGGCCAACAGCCCTGGGGGGATGAATGGATAGGACGACACGGCCAACGGCTCTGGGGGGATGAATGGATAGGACGGCACGGCCAACGGCCCTGGGGGGGATGAATGAATAGGACGACACGGCCAACGGCCCTGGGGGGGATGAATGGATAGGACGACACGGCCAACGGCCCTGGGGGGGATGAATGAATAGGACGACACGGCCAACGGCCCTGGGGGGATGAATGAATAGGACGACACGGCCAACGGCCCTGGGGGGATGAATGAATAGGACGACACGGCCCTGGGGGGGATGAATGAATAGGACGACACGGCCAACGGCCCTGGGGGGATGAATGAATAGGACGACACGGCCAACGGCCCTGGGGGGATGAATGAATAGGACGACACGGCCAACGGCCCTGGGGGGGGGGATGAATGAATAGGACGACACGGCCCTGGGGGGGATGAATGAATAGGACGACACGGCCAACGGCTCTGGGGGGGATGAATGAATAGGACGACACGGCCAACAGCCCTGGGGGGATGAATGGATAGGACGACACGGCCAACGGCTCTGGGGGGATGAATGGATAGGACGGCACGGCCAACGGCCCTGGGGGGGATGAATGAATAGGACGACACGGCCAACGGCCCTGGGGGGGATGAATGGATAGGACGACACGGCCAACGGCTCTGGGGGGATGAATGGATAGGACGACACGGCCAACAGCCCTAGTGGGATGAATGGATAGGACGACACGGCCAACGGCCCTGGGGGGGGGGATGAATGAATAGGACGACACGGCCAACGGCCCTGGGGGGGGATGAATGGATAGGACGACACGGCCAACGGCCCTGGGGGGGGATGAATGAATAGGACGACACGGCCAACGGCCCTGGGGGGGGATGAATGGATAGGACGACACGGCCAACGGCCCTGGGGGGGATGAATGAATAGGACGACACGGCCAATGGCCCTGGGGGGGATGAATGAATAGGACGACACGGCCAACGGCCCTGGGGGGGATGAATGGATAGGACGACACGGCCAACGGCCCTGGGGGGGATGAATGAATAGGACGACACGGCCAACGGCCCTGGGGGGATGAATGAATAGGACGACACGGCCAACGGCCCTGGGGGGATGAATGAATAGGACGACACGGCCCTGGGGGGGATGAATGAATAGGACGACACGGCCAACGGCCCTGGGGGGATGAATGAATAGGACGACACGGCCAACGGCCCTGGGGGGATGAATGAATAGGACGACACGGCCAACGGCCCTGGGGGGATGAATGAATAGGACGACACGGCCCTGGGGGGGATGAATGAATAGGACGACACGGCCAACGGCTCTGGGGGGGATGAATGAATAGGACGACACGGCCAACAGCCCTGGGGGGATGAATGGATAGGACGACACGGCCAACGGCTCTGGGGGGATGAATGGATAGGACGACACGGCCAACAGCCCTAGTGGGATGAATGGATAGGACGACACGGCCAACGGCCCTGGGGGGGGGATGAATGAATAGGACGACACGGCCAACGGCCCTGGGGGGGGATGAATGGATAGGACGACACGGCCAACGGCCCTGGGGGGGGATGAATGAATAGGACGACACGGCCAACGGCCCTGGGGGGGGATGAATGGATAGGACGACACGGCCAACGGCCCTGGGGGGGATGAATGAATAGGACGACACGGCCAATGGCCCTGGGGGGGGATGAATGAATAGGACGACACGGCCAACGGCCCTGGGGGGGATGAATGGATAGGACGACACGGCCAACGGCCCTGGGGGGGATGAATGAATAGGACGACACGGCCAACGGCCCTGGGGGGGATGAATGAATAGGACGACACGGCCAACGGCCCTGGGGGGGATGAATGAATAGGACGACACGGCCAACAGCCCTGGGGGGGATGAATGAATAGGACGACACGGCCAACGGCCCGGGGGGGGATGAATGAATAGGACGACACGGCCAACGGCCCTGGGGGGGATGAATGAATAGGACGACACGGCCAACGGCCCTGGGGGGGATGAATGAATAGGACGACACGGCCAACGGCCCTGGGGGGGATGAATGAATAGGACGACACGGCCAACGGCCCTGGGGGGATGAATGAATAGGACGACACGGCCAACGGCCCTGGGGGGGGATGAATGAATAGGACGACACGGCCAACGGCCCTGGGGGGGATGAATGAATAGGACGACACGGCCAACGGCCCTGGGGGGGGGATGAATGAATAGGACGACACGGCCAACGGCCCTGGGGGGGATGAATGAATAGGACGACACGGCCAACGGCCCTGGGGGGGGGATGAATGAATAGGACGACACGGCCAACGGCCCTGGGGGGATGAATGAATAGGATGACACGGCCCTGGGGGGATGAATGGATAGGATGACACGGCACTGTTCTTGGATAGACTGTTGGAGTGATGTAGTGTGTCAGATGAGCTTGCCATCGAAGTCCATTGCGAGTCAGTCAGTCTGTGTGTGTGTGTCTAATCTACTGTTCCAACAGAGATACGCACGGTGTAAGGCCTCACCTCCATGACGAAGCGTTTGTCGTGGCTGCCCCCGCTCTCTGATATGAGCTCGTACTTCAGACCCCTGCGCTTCTCGTTCAGCTCCATGACGGGGTTCTTCCCACTGGCCGTCAGAATAGGACCCTGAGTTCGGACCTGAACACATGGGAGCGGAACAGAAATCAGACTGCAGCTCATTGAACGAAACTCTACATCCTTTCATTGAAATTCAATTCAAATCCTGCTTCGTGTGGGGTGTGGACAGCTCAAATTAAATGTCAATTCAAGAAATACTCATTCGCAACTCAATTCAGAACTGACTCCAACCCTGGTTTGTGTGTGTGTTCATGAGTGGTCTATACTGCACCTCCAGTGTATTTGAGTTGTCTGAGTGTGCTGTGTTATTGCTTGAGTGTGTAGATGATTCGCTCTTCCCCTCTCCGTCCGACTTCTCGTCTGCACTGCAGTCCAGGTCTGCATCGAACCCTGTGGGGTAACCCATCGCCTGCAGAACCTAGAGAGAGGCGAGGAGAGAGGGGGGGGAGACACAAATCCAATATCAAACCACTTCTGATTTCTCCCTCCTTCCCCAATGCCTGTTCAAAGGTAGCGTCTGTCAGCAGCATTTCCTAACGGCACTACTGTGGGTTCTGGGGTTCTGGACTAGGTTCTGAGTGACTGAGTTTGAACTCCAACACACTTCTTCTGTTTCCTGTATTATAATGAACCTGGTTCCCTCGCAGGCTAAATCACCGGCAGCACACAGCAGCTTTGGGGCTCTGTAGTAAGTGGACCGGCACCTTTCTCTGTGTGGACGGAACAGGAGCTCTCTTTGTGTCTGACCCAAATTGGTGCTAGTGCTTACACATATACACACACACACACACGCAAGTACACACACATGCACGCGCATCCACGGGGCAGGCACCAGAGCAGAGCAGCAGAGTAGCATCGAGGCCTTTTATGGCAATCTGAAGAGGTTAGAGGACTATCCCAGCCCTATGCTTGGGAGAGCCTCTTTGTTGACGACGACTTTGGGATTACCCAGATGTGGGCGCTCCACAGCAGCCAGGAGTGGGGGCGAGCAGGAGAAGGGGTGACGGGGGACAGGGCATCCCAGTCTGACCGCAGCTGGAGCCCGAAAACACAACACTGACTGACCGCATGACCGACGCTCACTGCTCTACTCATCACCTGACAGCTCTGTCTGAATCCCTCACTCACTCCTCTCACTCACAAGCACTCTCTCCTCTCCTCACTGCTCTACTCATCACATGACAGCTCTGTCTGAATCACTCACTCCTCTCACTCACAAGCACTCTCTCCTCTCCTCACGCTCTACTCATCACACAACACGACAGCTCTGTCTGAATCACTCACTCCTCTTACTCACAAGCACTCTCTCCTCTCCTCACTGCTCTACTCATCACATGACAGCTCTGTCTGAATCACTCACTCCTCTCACTTACAAACACTCTCTCCTCTCCTCACTGCTCTACTCATCACATGACAGCTCTGTCTGAATCACTCACTCCTCTCACTTACAAACACTCTCTCCTCTCCTCACTGCTCTACTCATCACACAACACGACAGCTGTCTGAATCACTCACTCCTCTCACTCACAAGCACTCTCTCCTCTCCTCACTGCTCTACTCATCACACAACACGACAGCTCTGTCTGAATCACTCACTCCTCTCACTCACAAGCACTCTCTCCTCTCCTCACGCTCTACTCATCACACAACACGACAGCTGTCTGAATCACTCACTCCTCTCACTCACAAGCACTCTCTCCTCTCCTCACTGCCCCACTCATCACACAACAGCTCTGTCTGAATCACTCACTCCTCTCGCACAAAATAACAGCTCCCTGTCTGGACTACTCTAGCTGACTTATAATATCTTAGACAATAATATTATCTCTGTCTAGACTCTGACCCTGTTCACAAACACTAATGCCCCAGTGCTGTTGCTACTGTAACACTGCCAGCCCCCTTTTCACACATATTACACTACGTTGTAGAACTCTCTCCAGGGGTACTTGCCCTTTACTAACCCCAAACCACTATTTTCACACCTTCCCTACATTTATCCAACCCCTTCTCTCATTGACTAGGCCAATATTGGTCACACTCGGTTACCTTGACAGCGACATGCAGCTTGGCGGTCTTCTTGGAGGAGCCCGAGGCTTCGTAGACGGTGCTGTCTAGGTCTACAGACATGGTGAAGACAGGAGCGTGGACCGGGCCGGACTGGGACAGCAGCTTGTACTGCAGACCTGGACGTATCTGATTCAGACGCATCAGAGCATTCATTGGTTGGTTGGTGTCTATTGCTTTGCTGTCGAGGACTAGGGAGGAAAGAGATACCGGAGAGAGGGTTAACAAAATAACAGTGGTTGCTGTTCAATCAATGCATATTTTTACCCCTTTATTTAAATGATTTACAATGACGGCCAAACCCTCTCCTAAACCCGGACGACGCTGAGCCAATTGTGCGCCGCCCTATGGGACTCTCGATCACGGCCGGTTGTGATACAGCCCGGGATCGAACCCGGGTCTGTAGTGACACCTCTAGCACTGAGACGCAGTGCCTTAGACCGCTGCGTGGTGTTTTAAGTTGCCTTGAAGATTTGGACTGTGTGTTTGAGTTGTACAAATGGCGCCCTTGCTTCCAAAGAGCATCCTTTCTGCCTGATTCTAACTGTGGTGGCTAATAGCACTCCAACCACCAACTATTTCTTCGAAACAACGAAAAACAGTTCTGAGGAGCTACGCTAGCTAGCTGTAGCCTCCTCAGGCAACAGCTTCACGTTCAGGCTGTGTGCATTATTCTATTCCAGATTCCTCCTTTAAAAAAACAAATAGCTAAATCTGCTTCTTTCCAACCAATTACTTTTCCTCTAACGGGGAGGACAGGAAACGGGACAGCTGGATGGCTTTGAGAAACATTAGAAATCAATAACATTGATTTCCCAGTGGGTTGTGTTGTGTGTATCTGCCTTGAGAGAGGAAGGAGGGGAGAACTAGAGATAGCGGTAGGGAAACGACAGCCTGTTGGCAGATCTGTTCGTGCTGTGTAGCCAACACCTCTGGAAATGTTTGGTAATGAGGAGTAAATAGGAGTTGGCTTTACAGGACAAACAGATCCTGGATCAGGCTAGGAAAGGAGGGTTTGATGTAGGTGTCATGTCGTTTATAGAGAGAGAGAGAGAAAACACCTGCAGTCATGTGGTGTTGGTTTAGAACAGAAGGAAAGGAGTGCCTGATTCTCTCCAGGAGTTGGCTTTACAGGACAAACAGATCCTGGATCAGGCTAGGAAAGGAGGGTTTGATGTAGGTGTCATGTCGTTTATAGAGAGAGAGAGAGAAAACACCTGCAGTCATGTGGTGTTGGTTTAGAACAGAAGGAAATGAGTGCCTGATTCTCTCCAGGAGTTGGCTTTACAGGACAAACAGATCCTGGATCAGGCTAGGAAAGGAGGGTTTGATGTAGGTGTCATGTCGTTTATAGAGAGAGAGAGAGAAAACACCTGCAGTCATGTGGTGTTGGTTTAGAACAGAAGGAAATGAGTGCCTGATTCTCTCCAGGAGTTGGCTTTACAGGACAAACAGATCCTGGATCAGGCTAGGAAAGGAGGATTTGATGTAGGTGTCATGTCGTTTATAGAGAGAGAGAGAGAAAACACCTGCAGTCATGTGGTGTTGGTTTAGAACAGAAGGAAATGAGTGCCTGATTCTCTCCAGGAGTTGGCTTTACAGGACAAACAGATCCTGGATCAGGCTAGGAAAGGAGGGTTTGATGTAGGTGTCATGTCGTTTATAGAGAGAGAGAGAGAAAACACCTGCAGTCATGTGGTGTTGGTTTAGAACAGAAGGAAATGAGTGCCTCATTCTCTCCAGGACTCAAGCATTTCCTCAATCTATGGGAGAATGTGTCTGAAAGTTTAGACAGCTGTTATCATCAGGCCCATGAAGCTTTGGTAGTCTTGACTTATAAAGGGCCAGACGGTTCCTGCTGACCAAGGGAGCTGACCAGTAAAAACAAAACACCCTAGCTATGTTACAAGTAACAAACTAGAGAAACTACTGGCCCTATATGTCCAAGTCATATTTCCGTGGGCAATTAAGTGTATTACTTATTACTTTTAATGACTTTTCATCTGATCACATGACCCAGGGAGGGAACTTCTAACAGGTCACATAACAGAGCAGGGTCAGAGGTTAGGTGTCAGGGCTGACCTTTCCTCAGGTTCCTCTTCATCTTCTTGATGAGGTCTTTGTCGTCCGTGGGCCCATCCTCGTAGGGCCTCTTCAGCCCTGAGCCCTCCCTGTCTGACCAGGGGTATTTCTGGGAGGGTTTACTAGAGGGGAGAGGGTCCATCTCCAGCACCTTGTAGATGTGACCGAACGCCATCAGTCTCAGAGCGTGCTGGAACAGAGAGACACACAGCAGACAGGTGAGGAGAGAAAGAAACCGAGGCACGGCAGACAGCGGAGAGGAAGAGGAGAGAAAGAAACGAAGGCACGGCAGACAGCGGAGGAAAAGAGGAGAGGAAGAGACAGAAAGACAGACAGGTGTGGACGGAAAGGGACAGATAGGTCAGATGAGAAACAGAAAGTGACAACAAACAAAGCACACGGACAGGTGAGGAAAGAAGGTGACAGATACACAGACGGGCATGACGGAGTCAGGTCTAGGGGTCAGTGCCGCTGACTCCGGATCACACATTCCCCCTGGCGATGGGGGTTTGAGCCTTGTCTCGGCTCATCTGTCTAAGCCTACAGTCCAAAGATTAACAAAGAGAGGAGAAAAACAGGAAACAGAAAGAGAAACAACTAACAAAACAAACAGATCTGATCTCCGTGGTTCATTGATCCCATTTACAGAAATCAACTGGTTTTACTTGTTTGTTTTTATGTACAAGAGCCTATTCAGCAACAACTTCCATCACACTCACCCAAGAGTCACAGACGTTGCTTAGCAACAGTGGCTCCAGTACTAATCCCAGGTAAACAATACAAGCGGATGATTGGAGCTGCACTTTTCTTTGGCTAAGCTGAGTGGCATAGAAAAGGCACTGGGCCTTCATGGATCACTATGTACAGTATGACTATGTGTGGAGAGGGATAGGCCAGTATTGTGATTGGCAGGCTGGCACCAACTATCCCTTACTGAGAGAAATTAAAGGAGAAGCAGGCCTGGCTTTCCTACGTTAAAATGTTTCCGCACGCACAGTGTGAGCCCTACCACTCCAGTATCCTTGCACACTGTAATCAAAATCAAATCAAATGGTATTTGTCACATGCGCCGAATAAAACAGGTGTAGACCTTACTGTGAAATGCTGACTTACAAGCCCTTAATCAACAGGTGTAGACCTTACTGTGAAATGCTGACTTACAAGCCCTTAATCAACAGGTGTAGACATTACTGTGAAATGCTTACTTACAAGCCCTTAACCAACAGGTGTAGACATTACTGTGAAATGCTTACTTACAAGCCCTTAACCAACAGGTGTAGACCTTACTGTGAAATGCTTACTTACAAGCCCTTAACCAACAGATGTAGACCATACAGTGAAATGCTGACTTACGAGCCCTTAACCAACAGGTGTAGACCATACAGTGAAATGCTTACTTACAAGCCCTTAACCAACAGATGTAGACCATACAGTGAAATGCTGACTTACGAGCCCTTAACCAACAGGTGTAGACATTACAGTGAAATGCTGACTTACAAGCCCTTAACCAACAGGTGTAGACCTTACTGTGAAATGCTTACTTACAAGCCCTTAACCAACAGATGTAGACCTTACAGTGAAATGCTGACTTACAAGCCCTTAACCAACAGGTGTAGACATTACAGTGAAATGCCTGGTTACAAGCCCTTAACCAACAGATGTAGACCTTACAGTGAAATGCTTACTTACAAGCCCTTAACCAACAGATGTAGACCTTACAGTGAAATGCTGACTTACAAGCCCTTAACCAACAGGTGTAGACATTACAGTGAAATGCCTGGTTACAAGCCCTTAACCAACAGATGTAGACCTTACAGTGAAATGCTGACTTACAAGCCCTTAACCAACAGGTGTAGACCTTACTGTGAAATGCTTACTTACAAGCCCTTAACCAACAATGCCGTTTTAAGAAAATAACAATAACGAGGATATATACAGGGGGAACCGGTTCCAAGTCAATGTGCAGGGATACAGGTAAGTTGGGGTAATTTGTACATGTAGGTAGGGGTAAAGTGACTATGCATAGATAATAAACAGTGAGTAGCAACAGTGTAAAAACAAAGGTGGGTGTCAATGCTAATAGTCGGGGTAGAGGTAGAAGCTGTTAAGGAGCAGTTTGGACTTAGACTTGGCACTCCGGTACCGCTTTCCACGTAGTAGCAGAGAGATCAGTCTATGACTTGGGTGACTGGAGTCTTTTGACAATTTTTAGGGCCTTCCTCTGACACCGCCTAGTATATATGTACTGGATGGCAGTATGCTTGACCCCAGTGATGTACTAGGCCGTACGCACTACCCTTTGTAGCGCTTTACGGTCAGATGCCGAGTAGTTGCCATATACAACCGGTCAGGATGCTCTCGATGGTGCAGCTGTAGAACTTTTTGAGAATCTGGGGGCCCATGCCAAATCTTTTCAGTCTCCTGAGGCGTTGTCGTGCCCTCTTCACAACTGTCTGTGTGTGTTTGGACCATGATAGTTTGTTGGGGATGTGGACACCAAGGAACTTGAAACTCTCGACCCACTCCACTACAGCCCCGGGAGCATGTTCGGCTCTCCTTTTCCTGTAGTTCACGATCAGCTCCTTTATCTTGATCGCGTTGTGGAGAGGTTGTTGTCCTCCTCCCTATAGGCCGTCTCATCGTTGTCAGTGATCAGGCCTACCACCGCTGTGTCGTCAGCAAACTTAATGATGGTGTTGGAGTTGTGCGTGGCCATGCAGTCGTTGGTGAACAGGAAGTACAGGAGGGGACTAAGCACGCACCCCTGAGGGCTGTAAATATGGTATTGGCCCTGGAACTGACCCTTGTATATAGCTTTCTTCCTTCCTTGTGTTCTTCTTCTTTCTATTGCTTGTGTGTTTTTGTTCTACTTTACTTTTGTTATATAGTACTACTGATATTGATTACTGCATATTTGGGAAAGAGCTGGCAAGAAAGGCATTTCACTGCACTTGCATGTGACAATAACACTTGAAACTCCACAGTCAATTTCCGAATGCAAATATATCAGAGGCGCTCAGGAAAGGCTCAGATATTCATATGCAGCGTTGCTTCATCTCATTCCCAGAGCCTCCCTCTATCGCTCTCCTATCTAGCCATGTATCTACTACAATACAATTAGCCACATTGACATTCCATTGCCGTTTCACCTTCCTACAAAGGAGAGGGTAGGACGATCCACTCAGACATGCAGCTCACTCCCGCTCTATTCCTAACCCGGCTTAGTGGAGCACACACACACACACACACACACACACGCCAGGGTTTCTGTTAGCAGGTAATAGCTGTTTTTTTTGCCGATACATTTTTTTTTTAACGCTGATGAATAAAATTGCCGCCAGCCAATTCTCTTTAAAACATTTTTTTTTAAATCCCATTGCAAAATAATGCTTTTTTGCCAATTCATTGACGGAAATACTAGTACATGCAAATACATTTGACCATTTGTCATATTTATCAGTCTTTTGGTTCATTTGCATAGGCCTAATTGTGTGGAATTGAATTGGTGCGTGTATTTTCATTAGTTGTAATTTATCACATGCACAAAGCAAACAGACACAGAGCCTCAGCAGAAAATCAGTCAGACAGTGTGAGAGATGTGCAACAAAACACAATTGTGTGTTAAAAAACGGTTTTAAAGGCCACGATTAAAAATACCTACCATTTGTATTTCTCAACTGGCCTATTGAAGCACATTGCTGCACTTATAATGTGAATGAAATAATAGTATCAACATTTTGATTTGTTGCATCAGCCTCATTGCCTTTTAAAGTTTTTTTTGATGTAGCTTAAGCTTACTGGTTGTATGAATTTGCCACCACCATGCATCACTGTAGGGATTGGGCCATGGTTTCCTCCAGACGTGACGCTCGGCACACAATCCTGTCTCGGAGCTCTACGGATTCCTTCGACCTCGTGCACTGTCAACTGCGGGACCTTATATAGACAGGTGTGTGCCTTTCCAAATCATGACCAATCAATTGAAATTACAATGAAGTTGTAGAAACAGCTCAGGGATGATCATTGCACCTGAGCTCAATTTCGAGTCTCACAGCAAAGGACCTGAATAATTATGTAAATAAGGTACACTACCGTTCAAAAGTTTGGGGTCACTTAGAAATGTCCTTGTTTTTGAAAGAAAAGCATTTATTGTCCACTAAATAAAATCAAATTGATCAGAAATACAGTGTAGACATTGTTAATGTTGTAAATGACTATTGTAGCTGGAAACGGCTTATTTTTAATGGAATATCTACATAGGCGTACAGAGGCCCATTAACAGCAACCATCACTCCTGTGTTCCAATGGCACGTTGTGTTTATCCAATGGCACGTTGTGTTTATCCAATGGCACGTTGTGTTTATCCAATGGCACGTTGTGTTTATCCAATGGCAAGTCCAAGTTTATAATTTTAAAAGGCTAATTGATCATTAGAAAACCCTTTTGCAATTATGTTAGTACAGCTGAAAACTGTTGTTCTGATTAAAGAAGCAATAAAATTGGCCTTCTTTAGACTAGTTGAGTATCTGGAGCATCAGCATTTGTGGGTTCGATTGCAGGCTCTGAAACTCGTCAGTCTATTCTTTTTCCCGAGAAATGAAGGCTATTCCATGCGAGAAATTGCCAAGAAACTTTGTTATAATCAATTTATTGATGTGATTATGATGTTCTATAGGTCAGGCCCTACTGGTCATGTGCATGCGATGCATGCAAGAAATTGCCAAGACATTGAAGATCTCATACAACGCTGTGTACTACTCCCTTCACAGAACAGAGCAAACTGGCCCTAACCAGAATAGAAATCGGGAGTGGGAGGCTCCGGTGCACAACTGAGCAAGAGGACAAGTACATTACAGTGTCTAGTTTGAGAAACAGACACCTCACAAGTCCTCAACTGGCTGCTTCACTAAATAGTACCCGCAAAACACCAGTCTCAACGTCAACAGTGAAGAGGCTCCTCCGGGATGCTGGCCTTTTAGGCAGAGTTGCAAAGAAAAAGCCATATATCAGACTGGCCAAGAGAAATAAAATATTAAGATGGGCAAAAGAACACAGACACAGGACAGAGGAAGATTGGGAAAAGGTGTTATGGACAGACAAATCTAAGTTTGAGGTTTTCGGATCACAAAGAACATTCGTGAAATGCAGAAAATGAAAAGATGCTGGAGGAGTGCTTGATGCCATCTGTCAATCGTGGTGGAGGCAATGTGATGGTCTGGGGTGCTTTGGTGGTGGTAAAGTGGGAGATTTGTACAGGGTAAAAGGGATCTTGAGGAAGGAAGGCTATCACTCCAATTTCCTCTTACAACAGGACAATGACCCAAAGCACAGCTCCAAACTATGCAATAGCTATTTAGGGAAGAAGCAGTCAACTGGTATTATTCTGTCTATAATGGAGTGCCAACACAGTCACCGGATCTCAACCTTATTGAGCTGTAGTGGGAGCAGCTTGACCGTATGGTACGTAAGAAGTGCCCATCAAGCCAATCCAACTTGTGGGAAGTGCTTCAGGAAGCATGGGGTGAAATCTCTTCAGATTACCTCAACAAATTGACAACTAGAAATGCTAAAGGTCTGCAAGGCTGTAATTGCTGCAAATTGAAAATTTTGCACGCCCAATTTTTCAGTTTTTGATTTGTTAAAAACGTTTGAAATATCCAATAAATGTCGTTCCACTTCATGATTGTGTCCCACTTGTTGTTGATTCTTCACAAAAAAATACAGTTTTATATCTTTATGTTTGAAGCCTGAAATGTGGCAAAAGGTCGCAAAGTTCAAGGCGGCCGAATACTGTACATTGATTATAGTGTTGGCAAATTGGCTTAGTCTCGTAGTGAGGACGTTGCTAGATTCATGAACATAATTTTGCAATTCTGAAATTTCTTGGAACAAATTACCAAACCATAAAACTAGCTAGCCAGCTATGGGTAATTGTAGCTAGCTACCTGACAGGAGTGCTAGTTATATACGTTAGCTTACTAGGTAACGTTACATTAATAGCTTTAGATTGGTTGTTTTTAAGCTCAACTTCAAGATTTCCTCCAAGGACGTTGCCTCTCCGATCATCACTCTCCCTCGCTTGGGCAAGTGACATTTAAGGTACATTAGGAGGTGGCGATGTAAAACATAATTCAAGGGCTGAGGGTTTAGGGCAGAGGGGGCTATCTACTTTGAGTTTGAAACGCAGCCATATGCTTGCTTTGTGTAGTCCTCTTTGATTTAGAAAATACTGTTACACAAACAACATGCTGATTTAGGTCTACACAATCACTGGTAATATCCGGCTGTATAGCTCTACCTCAGTACATTTATTAGCCTCTGTAGCTAGCGATTAGCATTAGCGATTAGTGGCTAACAATTAGCGGCTAACAAGATGTAGGCCCAACTTGCTAAGAAAAAAGTAGCTGTTTGCAGATGTAAGAAACACAAACTATTAGTGTAATTATAGAATTCTAGTGGATTTATATTGAGAAGCAAATTGAAAACAGTATCGTTGTCATCAACATTGTTGCATGCGCTGAATGCCATGCTGACTGAACGCAGGTGTCTCTGGGTCAAGGAACAACGAATGTGCTCCTTGAGTGACAGGAGGCGGCGCTAGGTCTGTGTGGAAAGCGGCATGGAGAAAGAGGTCAGAGAGATGACTGAAGTAGCGAAGTAAAATCTAAAAATGGACGTTACACACGGCGTATCACATTTAACAGACTAAACATTTAAAAACCATTGACATATATGGATCTGTGCTATTCACTTTGAACTGGATTGTGTTTACAGCATGAGCTGTTGTCAGTAGATGTTTTGAGATTAAAGCGAGAACTGCATGTAGCCACGTGTGCACATTTGTTCATATCCTTTGCTAGTTAGTGAGTTATTAGCCCAGTTATAGATCATTTGTAGTCAGCAATGGGGGAGTGATTGCTTTCCTACAAGAGCACAAAACGTGTACATTTCTACACATCTTTGAGAAGTGAGAGGGGAAAAATAGCTTTTTTTGCATCAATCAACAACAATATTTTCAGTCACCTCCTTGTCTGAAGGACAAACAGGTTCATGTCAAGCCCTGCATGTTTTTTTTTCACAAGTCATGTGTAATTTAGGACGGCATTGAACACCACACATTGGCTGCTACTGTAGGCTGAATGATGATAAAACAACTATTTCCATGTTAAAATGTTATGTTATTTCTCCATTGTTTTTGATGGTAGACCACTCCGGTAGAGCAAAATTATGATTAAATAGCCACAGTAGCCTACTGTAACGGGTACAGCCTCAGTATTCAAATTAAACATGCACTGGATGTTGCACAGGATTTTCACAATGTTCAAGTTTGCGCTGAGCAGACCTGAAATTTGCTCAGTGCTGATTTTTTTTTTTGAGGGAACTTTTCCCAGGACTGCTATCTGACAATACCAATTTCTGGGTTCAAACCTGAATCGCACGCAAGCCACAAGACATGGCTACCCCATGGAGCCAAAGAGCCTAGGCATTAGCATGGGGAGCTTAGGGAAGGCGCACAGAACCACTTCCGTTCCACAGGTGTGAGGTGAGGGTTTTACCTGTGCACTGTATGTGATGGCCTCTGCTTCCTCGTCTGTCATGGCCGTTAGGGTGTTGGTCAGCTCCTTCTCGCACGGGTCGTGTAACCCTGGTCCTCCTGGGGGTCATAAGTAGACGAGGAAATCTTCATTTCATTCAACCTTTATTCACACAGGTTACTCTCACTGAGATATAATCTCTTTTGTAAGAGATAGCTGTCCAGTGTGACACCAATATTATTCACATGCTGATATTAATATAGATATAGTATCCTTCAATCACTTCTAGTGCCTTCAAAAACGACCTCGTGGAACGCGGCACATCAGTGAGGCAAATGCACCACCTACTCCTTATTACATCATCAGTCAGATGAGCAGTCGTGTCCTGTGCCCCCAGGGTTAACTAAATGAGCCTCTGATTACTACATCAGTCGATTGCTAATGAGTTATGACTTTATGAAATCATCAGAACCTGATTATTTGAAAGTAACAACAGGATTGTTTTTTCCCATGTCAGCTTGTAACTGGGAAAGTGTAAGGCAGAAAGAGAGAGAGAGACAGAGTAAGAGAGAAAGATAAACCGAGAGTGAGAGAGAGACAGAGAGACAGGTACAGTGCATTTGGAAAGTATTCCGACCCCTTGACTTATTCCACATTTTGTTACGGCCTTATTCTAAAATGGATTAAATCAACACACAATACCCCATAATGACATAGCAAAATTCTTGCAAATGTATTAAAAATAAAAACGGAAATATCCCATAACTTCACTCAGTACTTTGTTGAAGCAACTTTGGTAGCGATTACAGCCTCAAGTCTTCTTGCTTGACACACCTGTATTTGGGGAGTTTCTCCCATTCGCCTCTGCAGATCAAGCTCTGTCAGGTTGGATGGGGAGCGCTGCTGCACAGATATTTTCAGGTCTCTCCAGAGATGTTCGATCGGGTTCAAGTCCGGGCTCTGGCTGGGCCACTCAAGGACATTCAGAGACTTGTCCCGAAGCCACTCCTGCGTTGTCTTGGCTGTGTGCCTAGGGTCGTTGTCTTGTTTGTTGTTGTAAGGTGAACCTTTGCCCCAGTCTGAGGTCTTGAGCGCTCTGGAGCAGATTTAATCAGGATCTCTCTGTACTTTGCTACGTTCATCTTTCCCTCAAAGCTTGGCATTCAGGCCAAAGAGTTCCATCTTGGTTTCATCAGACCAGTGAATCTTAAAGGCCTGATTCGTGGACTGCTCCAGAGATTGTGGTCCTTCTGGAAGGTTCTCCCATCTCCACACAGGAACTCTGGAGCTCTTTCAGAGTGACCATTGGGGTCTTGGTCACTTCCTTGACTAAGGCTCTTCTCCCCCGATTGTTCAGCTCCAGGAAGAGTCTTTGTGGTTCCAAGCTTCTTCCATTTCAGAATGGTGGAGGCCACTGTGTTCTTGGGGACCTTCAATGCTGCAGATATTTTTTGTGCCTAGACACTATTCTGTCTCGGAGCGCTACGGTCAATTCCTTCGACCTCATGTCAACCTCATGGTTTTTGCTCTGACATGAGCTGTCAACTGTGGGACCTTATATAGACAGGTGTGTGCTTTTTCAAATCATGTCGAGTTAATTTGATATACCACAGGTGGACTCCAAGTTGTAGAAACATCTCAAGGATGATCAATGGAAACAGGAAGAACCTGAGCTCAATTTAGAGTCTCATAGCGAAGGGTCTGGATACTTATGTAAGGAAGATATTTCTGTTTTTTATTTTTAATACATTTGCCAACATTTCTGAAAAACTGTTTTCGTGTTGTCATTCTGAGGTATTGTGTGTAGATTGACAGGGGGGGAAAATGTAATACATTTTAGAATAAGGCTCTAACGTAGCAAAATGTGGAAAAAGTCAAGGGGTCTGAATACTTTGCGAATGCACTGTAGGTACTGTACCTGGAAGGAGGATTCCTGAGGCGAGACACTCCATGACCCGACGGAGGGCCTCCCCTGCACCAAGCGGCCGGTTACACGTGGCTATGGCCTTCTCACAGATTAGCTCCAGGGGCTGGGGGAGATACCAAGATCAAGATAAAGCAAGAACAGAGAGATCAGATCAGCTGTTAGTGGCACACAAACCAGCATATGTTTGGTCTGAGACACCAGTATATGTTTGGTCTGAGACACCAGTATATGTTTGGTCTGAGACACCAGTATATGTTTGGTCTGAGACACCAGTATAAGTTTGGTCTGAGACACCAGTATAAGTTTGGTCTGAGACACCAGTATAAGTTTGGTCTGAGACACCAGTATATGTTTGGTCTGAGACACCAGTATATGTTTGGTCTGAGACACCAGTATATGTTTGGTCTGAGACACCAGTATAAGTTTGGTCTGAGACACCAGTATATGTTTGGTCTGAGACACCAGTATAAGTTTGGTCTGAGACACCAGTATATGTTTGGTCTGAGACACCAGTATATGTTTGGTCTGAGACACCAGTATAAGTTTGGTCTGAGACACCAGTATATGTTTGGTCTGAGACACCAGTATATGTTTGGTCTGAGACACCAGTATATGTTTGGTCTGAGACACCAGTATAAGTTTGGTCTGAGACACCAGTATATGTTTGGTCTGAAACACTTATATATGCTTGGTCTGAAACACCAGTATATGTTTGGTCTGAGACACTTATATATGTTTGGTCTGAGACACCAGTATAAGTTTGGTCTGAGACACCAGTATATGTTTGGTCTGAAACACTTATATATGTTTGGTCTGAAACACCAGTATATGTTTGGTCTGAGACACTTATATATGTTTGGTCTGAGACACCAGTATATGTTTGGTCTGAGACACCAGTATATGTTTGGTCTGAGACACTTATATATGTTTGGTCTGAGACACCAGTATATGTTTGGTCTGAGACACCAGTATATGTTTGGTCTGAGACACCAGTATATGTTTGGTCTGAGACACCAGTATAAGTTTGGTCTGAGACACCAGTATAAGTTTGGTCTGAGACACCAGTATAAGTTTGGTCTGAGACACCAGTATATGTTTAGTCTGAGACACCAGCATATGTTTGGTCTGAAACACCAGCATATGTTTGGTCTGAGACACCAGTATATGTTTGGTCTGAGATACCAGTATATGTTTGGTCTGAGACACCAGTATATGTTTGGTCTGAGACACCAGTATATGTTTGGTCTGAGACACCAGTATATGTTTGGTCTGAGACACCAGTATATGTTTGGTCTGAGACACCAGTATATGTTTGGTCTGAGACACCAGTATATGTTTAGTCTGAGACACCAGTATATGTTTAGTCTGAGACACCAGTATATGTTTGGTCTGAGACACTAATATATGTTTAGTCTGAGACACCAGTATATGTTTGGTCTGAGACACCAGTATATGTTTAGTGTGAGACACTTATATATGTTTGGTCTGAGACACCAGTATATGTTTAGTCTGAGACACCAGTATATGTTTAGTCTGAGACACCAGTATATGTTTGGTCTGAGACACCAGTATATGTTTGGTCTGAGATACTAATATATGTTTGGTCTGAGACACTAATATATGTTTAGTCTGAGACACCAGTATATGTTTAGTCTGAGACACCAGTACATGTTTAGTCTGAGATACCGTATCCAACTATACCAGTGTGCTGGAGTTGATTATTTTTCTAACACAGTGTCTTTTCACAGGACAAATGGAAATAAGCTAGGTGAGCGAACTACAGTACAGACTTACCCATCCTTTCAGCGGCTCCCAGGCTGGTCGTCTATTGCACATGTCTCTCAGGATCCTGAGGATGATGACACATGACTTCAACCCGTTTACTCTGGCCTGGAGTCGGAGAAGAGAGGGAAGGTAACACTGAAGCATACACACGCTACCAGGGGAGTGCAATAGACACACATTTATATTTAGCGCAAGATTTGATTTAGCTTGGAATAATGCTTTACAGACTGTCACTAGAAAAGGGGTTGAATTATTCACTTGAGGAATATTCGTTCGAGTCTGAAAATAAAGGTTTGGTTGAAAGAGGATCAATTATTTTGAGGGAAGCTTTGACATAAATGACAGTCAGGCAGGTTTCGAAACAGCCAAAAGAAACAAAAAGTGTAGCAATTGCTTTTGTAGCCTTACAATAATCTCTCTCTCTCTGTATGTAGGCTATTATACTACACAGGGCATGATTGAGAGATTCGATGAATGAGTCATTTTTGAATGAGAGAAATAGATTTTATTTTTTTTAATCATATGAATGTTTTCAATTATAGTTGGCAGATAGCTGCCGTTTCAAATCAATTCTGTATTTTTATTAAGTGATTTGATTCATTCATTCATTCATTTTCACGTGATCATAAGGCTACAATGACAATGGAGAGGTGAAGTAGAACTGAGAGCCAACCTGGAACCATTTGGCATGTCGCAGAGCCGCCAGGGCCACCAGGCATCTGTGCCTGTCCAGCATGTCTGCCGGGTCTGTCAGCTCAACACCCTCCACTGGTGAAATAAGAATGGGATATATATATATATAGTATAAAGTAGAACACACACACACACCGAAGTGTGTGTTTGAGATGGACTGTATATCCACTACTGACGGACTACTCTTTGACTGACCACTCATTGTAGAACAGTCAGTCTGCGGTCGCTGAGTGCAATATAGTCGATCCCAAACACTCCCAGACACATACGTTCCTAATCTCAAATGGAACCATGGCCCATAACTCCAAGACATTTGATCTCAGAGGATTGGAGAGGTGTAGGCAAGTGTACGTTTTCAGCATATCGCTTACGTCTCTGCAATAGGGGTCCATTTGGAATTGGGAAACACACACGCGACAGAGGGACACACACGTTGACCACGGCAAAGTTCTGTCAGGAGTACAGCGAACGATTGGCCGAGGAGTTGTTCAGATAGTTAGAACTTCCATTCCTTCTCAAGTATCTTAGAAGAGCCATCCACATTTCCAGAACAAAGTCAAATAAATATTCTCAATCATTTTCATTTTTACCCTGACACCCATATTTCCTGGACATCTATATATATGATCAGAAAAAATGTGTCTAGGATGCCAGGCAAAGGGTTATTATGATAAGACAAAAGCACGTATCTTACATTGTGATAAGACAAAAATATATATCTTACATTGTTATTTCAGAATATATCAGAATATATAATACAATGAGCACATTAGTAAATTCCACTCCATTCCTCTCCATGCACTCAAGCATCCTGACTGGTTGCATCACTGCCTGGTATGGCAACTGCCCGGCCTCCGACCGCAAGGCACTACAGAGGGTAGTGTGTACAGCCCAGTACAGCCCTGGGGCCAAGCTTCCTGCCATCCAGGACCTCAATATCAGGCGGTGTCAGAGGAAGGCCCTAAAACTTGTCAAAGACTCCAGCCACCCGAGTCACAGACTGTTCTCTCTGCTACAGCACGGCAAGTGGTACCGGAGCGCCAATTCTAGGTCCAAGAGGCTTCTAAACAGCTTCTACCCCCAAGCCATGAGACCCCTGAACATCTAATCAAATGGCCTCCCAGACTATTTGCATTGACCCCCCCCCCCCCTTTTACACCGCTGCTACTCTCTGTTACAGTGCCTTGCAAAGTATTCATCCCCCTTGGCGTTTTTCCTATTTTGTTGCATTACAACCTGTAATTTAAATACATTTTTATGTGGATTTCATGTAAGGGACATACAGAAAATAGTCCAAATTGGTGAAGTGAAATGAAAAAAATAACTTGTTTCCAAAAGTGGTGCGTGCACATGTATTCACCCACTTTGCTATGAAGCCCCTAAATAAGATCTGGTGCAACCAATTACCTTCAGAAGTCACATAATTAGTTAAATAAAGTCCACCAGTGTGCAATCTAAGTGTTACATGATCTCAGCATATTTACACCTGTTCCCAAAAGGCCCCAGAGTCTGCAACACTACTAAGCAAGGGGCACCACCAAGCAAGTGGCACCATGAAGACCAAGGATCTCTCCAAACAGGTCAGGGACAGAGTTGTGGAGAAGTGCAGATCAGGGTTGGGTTATAAAATAATATCCAAAACTTTGAACATCCCACGGAGCAACATTAAATCCAATATAAAAAAATTGAAAGAATATGGCACCACAACAAACCTGCCAAGAGAGGGCCGCCCATCAAAACACACAGACCAGGCAAGGAGGGCAGTAATCAGAGAGGCAACAAAGAGACCAAAGATAAGCCTGAAGGAGCTGCAAAGGTCCACAGCGGAGATTGGAGTATCTGTCCATAGGACCATTTTAAGCCGTACACTCCATAGAGTTGGGCTTTACGGAAGAGTGGCCAGAAAAAAGCCATTGCTTAAAGAAAAAAATAAGCAAACACGTTTGGTGTTTGCCAAAAGGCATGTGGAAGACTCCTCAAACATGGAAGAAGGAACTCTGGTTAGATGAGACTAAAATTGAGCTTTTTGGCCATCAAGGAAAACACTATGTCTGGTGCAAACCCAACACCTCTCATCACCCCGAGAACACCATCCCACATTGAAGCATGGTGGTGGCAGCATCATGCTGTGTGGATGTTTTTCATCGGCAGGGACTGGGAAACTGGTCAGAATTGAAGGAATGATGGATGGTGCTAAATACAGGGAAATTCTTGAGGGAAACTGTTTCAGTCTACAAGAGATTTGAGACTGGGAAGGAGGTTCACCTTCCAGCAGGACAATGACCCTAAGCATACTGCTGAAGCAACACTCATGTGGTTTAAGGGGAAACATTTAAATGTCTTTGAATGGCCTAGTCAAAGCCCAGAACTCAATCCAATTGAGAATCTGTGGTATGACTTAAAGATTGCTGTACACCAGTGGAACCAATCCAACTTGAAGGAGCTGTAGCAGTTTTGCCTTGAAGAATGGGCAACAATCCCAGGGGCTAGATGTGCCAGGCTTATAGAGACACCCCACTAGACTTGCAGCTGTAATTTCTACAAAAGGAGGCTCTACAAAGTATTGACTTTGGGGGGGATGAATAGTTATGCACGCTCAAGTTTTCAATTTTTTTTGTCTTATTTCTTGTTTGTTTCACCCCCCCAAAATATTTTGCATCTTCAAAGTGGTAGGCACATTGTGTAAATTAAATGATACAAACCCCTCAAAAATCAATTTTAATTCCAGGTTATAAGGCAACAAAACAGGAAAAATGCCAAGTTGGTGAATACTTTCACTAGCCACTGTATTATCTATGCATAGTCACTTTAATAACTCTACCTGCATGCACATATTACCTCAATTACCTCGACGAACCGGTGCCACCGCACATGGACTCTGTACCGGTACCTCCTGTATATGGTCTCGCTATTGTTATTTTACTGCTGCTCTTTAAATGACTTGTTCCTTTGATTTCTTATTTAAACTGCATTGTTGGTTAGGGGCTTGTAAGTAAGCATTTCACTGTTGCCTTCGGCGCATGTGACTAACAATTTGATTTGATGCAGCAGGTCAGCAATGGGAATCCTTGTGTGTGTGTTTGTGTCTGTGTCTGTGTCTGTGCCTGTGTCTGTGCCCAGTTGCTTCTGGAGCGGATTATTACAATGCCTCCATGAAGCAGAGAGCAGGCGAAATAGACACAGCACACTCTGTACTCAATGTCCCAGAGAAACTGGCCCATAGCTAGACGAGTGCAGAGAAGATAAAAACAGACCTAAAGCTAATCATAACATCAGCAGCATTTGTCCTGCTACTTATCATACAGCACCCCCAGGTACTGTACCAGCTTCAGTACACTGAGTATGGAGCAGGGAAAAACAAGGCGACTCGTATGGATGAATAAAGTAGCCTGTTATTTTTCTATCCCGTATCGGTTATCTCTCCCGCCATTCAACTATTCCAACACTCTACACAGGTACTGCACCAGCTCCTCTACCCTCGGTGTGGATTGAGGACAATAGTTTAGCATCGCTATATGGGACCATTACACAGGTTAATTTCATCTCTCTCTCTCTCTCTCACTCTCTCTCTCTCTCTCTCTCTCTCTCTCTCTCTCTCTCACTCTCACTCTCACTCACTCACATATATATCATCTCTCAGACCACCCGACTCAGCTACACAACGAGCTCTGGCTGAGGTTATGACTGGCCCTTTGATACTGACTTTCAGTGCTCCAACCAACACTGACAAATACCGGTTTATCCAACAGGAAGCGCGAACAAATTCAAGGTTTGTTTTGCAGCATCTCATCTGGTTCAAAATAAATCACGACCCTCCTTCACATGAATGATTGATTATGAATTACATTACGGCACAATTGTGAAATCTATACATTGATCTGAACACAAAATAAGAGAGCAGTAGTATAATTTATAATTCCATTACGGGTCAGAAAGTGGTGTCAGAAAGAGCACTTATTGAAACTTGAAATGGATACATTCTGCACCGTAATAGGTTCCATAAGACGCTGCCTAATAGGATACATAAAGCATTGCCTATCGATCTTAAAGGAATATATACAGCCTCGGTATCTATTGAAATGGAGTGGCTCTCAGCGCGGCGTGCCATCCAGGCAATGTTCCACTTTTGAAATGGCCACGTTCTTTTAGCTGAGTACGGACACCACTGGGACTGATGGTGGGCTCGTACAAATTACCATCCAGGCAAGGCACAGCTGGCGATACAACACCCGTAGATATCTGTTGAACGAAGGTCTGCTGAGACCAAAACATCGCACTTTGTTTAATCCCTAATTCGAATGGAGAGAGTGTCGTGCCTCATCTTGTAATGCAACGGTACTAGACTCTGGAGACGGCCTTGTTCTTTAAGCTATGTACTGTACAGACTGTGTACAGACACACTGTTTACACACAGACACCTAGCCTGGGTTCATACCAATTGCTGTGATGAGTTCCTGTTGCCAGCGAGTTGCTGTGGGACACTGAGCCGTTCCTCACTGTGACAGGGCCCTTGACCCGCTCGTCTCTCGCCGGAAATACAACCGGTACGGGGGGAGGGATAGTTCCCCTTGATCTACAGCCGCCCCCGTGTCATCTCTCATCTCTCACTCAGACCTTACTGTCGAGCAAGCTGGACCAGCACCACGATGGATGGGTGCGTTCCTGCCTCCGCTATTGATTTTGTCGGGGTCTAGATGTCTCCCTCTTCCTCCCTCGCTGCGTTCCAAACAGCACCCTATTCCCTATATAGTGCACTACTTTTGACCAGGGCCCATAGGGATTCGAGTGTGATTTGGGACGCAAACCCCTACCTCGCGCCCATCTCCTCTTCCCAATTACACCAACACGCCACACTCCCCCCACCAGTAGGCTACCACTGACAGAGGAGGAGAGATAGGACAGGAACGGCTGCCATTTTATAACCCCTTTTGAGGGATGTTGTTTAGCAATGTTTCGGCTCTCACAACATCACTTTACACTGAACAGTCTCAAAGTGACAAACTACCCAGGTATGTGAAAGAGATGGAGAATGTGATGATGAGAAAGAAAGGAATGTGGTCGATCAGATCCGTGTTATTTTCCCCCAGACTTTTCTGTATGGTTTCTTTGGTCTCACGCGAACCTCATCTTACTCAGTCAAGGGTTAGTGAGGACCCGGGGAGAGGGAGAAAATAGACCGTTAAACAGACAGGGAGAGAAGGTAGACAGAGGAAAGGGGTAGAAAGGGTTAGGGTTAGTGTTAGTGAGGACCCAGGGAGAGGGAGAAAATAGACCGTTAAACAGACAGGGAGAGAAGATAGACAGAGGAAAGGGGTAGAAAGATAGACGGTGGTGTCTTATCTGCAGAGAGAACATGTGTATTCTAGGGTGGGGCTCTAACTCTGCCCTGTCCCGGCTCCCTGTCCCGGCCCCCCCCAAAATTGTCAAAGATCCCAGTCACCCAAGTCATAGACTGTTCTCTCTGCTACCGCACGGGCAAATGTTACCGGAGCGCCATGTCTAGGACCAAAAGGCTTTTTAACAGCGTCTACCCCCAAGCCATAAGACTGAACAGTTCATCAAATGGCCACCTGGACAATCTACATAGCCCCCCCCCCTTTGTTTTTACACTGCTGCTACACTTGCTGTCACTTTACAAATTACCTCAACTATCCTGTACCCCCGCACATTGACTCAGTACCGGAACACCCTGTATATCGCCTCGTCATTCTTATGTACATTTATTGTGTTACTTTTTGATTGATAAAATTGTGTAAACTTTTGTTTATTTAGTAAAATATCTTATCAACTCCATTTCTTGACCTGCATTGTTGGTTAAGGGCTTGTAAAGTAAGCATTTCACGGTGTTGTATTTGGCGCATGTGACATGTGACAAACAGCCCTCTGGCTGTTTGGTTAGTCAAGAGAGGCCCATGGGTCAAATGTAGAGTGTTGGTGTTGACCATGATACATGCTACAGGGCTGCTGAGGCAGCATAGTAGGGTGAAGAATCACTATGACCGTGATCTTCTGGCTTTTAGGAAAGATTTGAGACTAATATGGCTCAGACTGCTGGATAAATGACTTTATGTTACAGAGTGGTGTGCGTGTGTGTGCGTGTGTGCGTGCGTGCGTGTGTGCGTGCATGTGTGTGCGTGCGTGTGTGCGTGCTGGGTGTGTACAGTGGCTTGCGAAAGAATTCACACACCTTGGCATTTTTCCTATTTTGTAGCCTTACAACCTGGAATAAAAAAAATATTTTTGGAAGGTTTGTATCATTTGATTTGCACAACATGCCTACCACTTTCAAGATACAAAATCATTTTTATTGTGAAACAAAAATATATGAGCGAGCGATGGCCGAACAGCATAGGCTAGATCTACTGCATTCCCGTTCGGCCATCGCTCATTCATATATTTTTATGTACATATTCTTATTCATTCCTTTACACTTGTGTGTATTAGGTAGTTCTTGTGAAATTGTTAGGTTAGATTACTTGTTAGATATTACTGCATGGTCGCAACTAGAAGCACAAGCATTTCGCTACACCCGCATTAACATTTGCTAACCGTGTGTATGTGATATCATAAGAAATAACAAACAAAAAAATGAGTGCATAACTATTCACCCCCCAAAGTCAATACTTTGTAGAGCCACCTTTTGCAGAAATTACAGCTGCAAGTATCTTGGGGTATGTCTCTATAAGCTTGGCACATCTAGCCACTGGGATTGTTGCCCATTCTTCAAGGCAAAACTGCTACAGCTCCTTCAAGTTGGATGGATTCCACTGGTGTACAGCGATCTTTAAGTCGTACCACAGATTCTCAATTGGATTGAGGTCTGGGGTTTGACTAGGCCATTCAAAGACATTTAAATGTTTCCCCTTAAACCACTCGAGTGTTGCTTTAGCAGTATGCTTAGGGTCAATGTCCTGCTGGAAGGTGAACCTCTGTCTCATTCTCAAATCTCTGGAAGACTGAAACAGGTTTCCATCAAGAATTTCCTGTATTTAGGCCATCCATCATTCCTTAAATTCTGACCAGTTTCCCAGTCCTTGCTGATGAAAAACATCCACACTGCAGTATGCTTAGGGTCATTGGGGTCATTGTCCTGCTGGAATGTGAACCTCCGTCCCATTCTCAAATCTCTGGAAGACTGAAACAGTTTCCCTCAAGAATTTCCTGTATTTAGCGCCATCCATCATTCCTTAAATTCTGACCAGTTTCCCAGTCCCTGCCGATGAAAAACATCCCCACTGCATGATGCTGCCACCACCATGCTTCAATGTGGGGATGTTGTTCTCGGGGTGATGAGAGGTGTAGGGTTTGCGCCAGACATAGTGTTTTCCTTGATGGCCAAAAAGCTACATTTTAGTCTCATCTAACCATAGTACCTTCTTCCATATGTTTGGGGAGTCTCCCACATGCCTTTTGGCAAACACCAAACGTGTTTGCTTATTTTCTTCTTTAAGCAATGGCTTTTTTCTGGCCACTCTTCCATAAAGCCCAGTTCTGTGGAATGTATGGCTTAAAGTGGTCCTATAAACAGATACTGTGGACCTTTGCAGCTCCTTCAGAGTTAACTTTGGTCTCTTTGTTGCCTTTGTTGCCTCTGATTAATGCACTCCTTGCCTGGTCCGTGAGTTTTGGTGGCCGGCCCTCTCTTGGCAGGTTTGCTGTGGTGCCATATTCTTTCCATGTTTTAATAATGGATTTAATGGAGCTCCATGGGATGTTCAAAGTGTTTTGATATTTTTTTATAACCCAACCCTGATCTGCACTTCTCCACAACTTTGTCCCTGACCTGTTTGGAGAGCTCCTTGGTCTTCATGGTGCCGCTTGCTTGGTGATGCCCTTTGCTTAGTAGTGTTGCAGACACTGGGGCCTTTCGGGAACAGGTGTAAATATGCTGAGATCATGTGACACTTAGATCACACACAGGTGGGCTTTATTTAACTAATTATGTGACTTCTGAAGGTAATTGGTTGCACGAGATCTTATTTAGGGGGTGAATACATGTGCACGCACCACTTTTCCATTTTTTTTTTTCATTTTTTTTTCATTTCACTTCACCAATTTGGACTATTTTCTGTATGTCCACTACATGAAATACAAATAAAAATGTATTTAAATTACAGGTTGTAATGCAACAAAATAGGAAAAACACCAAGCGGGATGAATACTTTTGCAAGGCACTATACGTGCACACCGTGCGCAAGTTTGATGAAGAGTTAGTGTCGAGGGAATATGGCATCTTGTCTTATCCATGTATTGTCTCCCCAAGGCAGGAGGATTGGAATACGGGCGTAACTTTGGGAGAGGGCCATGGATATATTTTCAAAGCTTACTGTGTCCCAGTGGAGTCCTGCTAACAACACTAGTGCTGCTGCTCTCTGCAGTAGCATAAATCATACACACAGATGTGCGCACAAACATGCGTATGCAAACCTACATACCTCAATACCTCCCCCCTCTATGTCCATGTAAAGACCAACTCATTTTATTTCCCCCTTAAACCTATTTCACTACCTCCGTTGGAAGAGAAAAAGACACACATAAACACAAAAACAACAGCGAAACAGATGTGATTGTGGTACCTTGTTCGTCCGTGTCGCTGTCCTCTCTCATCTGCGGGGAGGTGAGGGTGACCTTCAGGGTGAGTTTTGGCTCTGTCGTACTACACACCAAGATGGCTGCCTCTGGCACACAGCGCTGCACCTCATACTTGTCTTCGGTTAACTTCTGTTAGGGGTCAGAGGTCAAAAACAGCAGTCGTTAGAGGTCAAGGGTTAAAGGTCACAGCCAGGACAAACTGCACTTGACCCTTGGCTTGGGTCATGACAATCTCAGCTGGTCTCAGTCCAGGCTGTGCAAGCTGTTAAGAGCAAGCCAAATCACCAACAGTGCATTACACACACACACACACACACACACACACACACACACACACACACACACACACACACACACACACACACACACACACACACACACACACACACACACACACACACACACACAGACAATGCATTTACAAAGCAGATTATGAGAAGAGAGAGCGAGGGGGAGAATAAAAAGAAAGAAAGAAAAAAGGGCCCTGATTGAAAACAACATTGTTTGATGTGGAGGCTGAAAGCTAGTTCTGTCGCTATAATCCCTTGTATTAATGCCAGCCACACAATTACAATGTGCATGTCCTTTTTATGCATTCTTCCCACACACACACACACACACACACACACACACACACACACACACACACACACACACACACACACACACACACACACACACACACACACACACACACACACACACACACACACACACAATTACGATGTGTGTGTGTGTGTCAGTCCTTTTTATTAATTCTCCTCTCATACAAGGGAAATCAATTACCTCTGGCCCCAGTGATCCGGCTTAAGATCAGATGATGAATTTTAGAGTGTCAGCAGCACTCAGACAGCCATACACACTGATACACACACACACACACACACACACACACACAAAGAGACATAAACCCGCGCACAGACATAAAGACACGCACAAATACACTACCAAAGATACATTAAAAAAACACACACACAACCTCAAGGATACATAGCTAGTGTGTTGGCTGTTTAACTGTGCAGCGAGCCACACAGGACCAATCTGCAATCCATTACAATGTGATCTAAAGCACTGGGATGCTGACTCCCACTCATGACACTGGATGCCTCTCTGACCGGCTATTTAACATGGAGGGGGCCGGCAAGAGAAGAGAGGGAGGGAGAGGGGGCCATGGAAGAGGGGGAGAGAGGAGATGGGAAAGGGCTTGGGGTAATAAGACAGAACCCTAAATGTCCCACAAGTTTCACACAACATTCCACTGACATATGGGAAAACAAGCCAAAATGTAGCTCTGATATGGCTATGAGCATGTGCTAACATGGAAATGTAGGCCTCAATTTAAACCAAGGCCAAGAAAATGCTGCTATGGGTGTACTGTGAACTCTACACCAAGCTATATGAGGCCATATATACACAGGCAGTCAGGAAAGTAAAGGCTAGCTTTTTCAAACAGAAATGTGCATCCTGTAGCACAAACTCCAAAAAGTTCTGGGACACTGTAAAGTCCATGGAGAATAAGCACATCATCTCCCAGCTGCCCACTGCACTGAGGCTAGGAAACACTGTCACCACCGATAAATCCACGATAATCGAGAATTTCAATAAGCAACCCCTATATTACTAGCCTGCTCAACCTCTCTTTAGTATCGTCTGAGATTCCCAAAGATTGGAAAGCTGCCGCGGTCATCCCCCTCTTCAAAGGGGGAGACACTCTTTACCCAAACTGTTACAGACCTATATCTATCCTTCCCTGCCTTTCTAAGGTCTTCGAAAGCCAAGTTAACAAACAGATCACCAACCATTTAGAATCCCACCGTACCTTCTCCGCTACGCAATCTGGTTTCCGAGTGGGTCATGGGTGCACCTCAGCCACGCTCAAGGTACTAATCGATATTATAACCGTCATCGATAAAAGACAATACCGTGCAGCCTTCTACATCAACCTGGCCAAGGCTTTCGACTCTGTCAATCACCGCATTCTTATCGGAATACTCAACAGCTTTGGTTTCTCAAATGACTGCCTCGCCTTGTTCACCAACTACTTCTCAGATAGAGTTCAGTGTGTCAAATCGAAATGTTGTCCGGACCGCTGGCAGTCTCGAAGGGGGTGCCACAGGGTTAAATTCTCGGGCCGACTCTTTTCTCTGTATACATCAATGATGTTGCTCTTGCTGCTGGTGATTCTCTGATCCACCTCTATGCAGACAACAACCTTCTGTATACATCTGGCCCTTCCTTGGACGCTGTGTTAACAAACCTCCAGATGAGCTTCAATGCCATACAACACTCCTTCAGTGGCCTCCAACTGCTCTTAAATGCAAGTAAAACTAAATGCATGCTCTTCAACTGATCGCTGCCCACACCTGCCCGCCAGTCTAGCATCACTACTCTGAACGGTTCTGACTTAGAATACGTGGACAACTACAAATACTTAGGTGTCTGGTTAGACTGTAAACTCTCCTTCCAGACTTACATTAAGCATGTCCAATCCAAAATTAAATCCAGAATAAGCTTCCCATTTCACAACAAAGCATCCTTCACTCATGCTGCCAAATATACCCTCGTAAAACTGACTATCCTACCGATCCTTGACTTCGGCGATGTCATTTACAAAATAGCCTCCAACACTCTACTCAGCTAATTGGATGTAGTCTATCACAGTGCCATCCAGTTTGTCACCAAAGCCCCATATACTACCCACCACTGTGCCCTATATGCTCTCGTTGGCTGGCCCTCGCTTCATATTCGGCACCAAACCCACTGGCTCCAGATCATCTATAAAAGTCTTTGCTAGGTAAAGCCCCGCCTTATCACAGCTCACTGGTCACCATAGCAGCACCCACTCGTAGCACGTGCTCCAGCAGGTATATTTCACTGGTCATCCCCAAAGCCAACTCCTCCTTTGGCTGCCTTTCCTTCCAGTTCTCTGCTGCCAATGAAAAAAATCTCTGAAGTCTCTGAAGTCTTATATCTCCCTCACTAACTTTAAGCATCAGCTCTCAGAGCAGCTTACCGATCACTGTACCTGTACACAGCCAATCTGTAAATCGCACACCCAACTATCTCATCCCCATATTGTTATTATTATTTTTGCTCCTTTGCATGCCAGTATCTATACTTGCACATTCATCTTCTGCACTATCTATCACTCCAGTGTTTAATTGCTAAATTCAAATTATTTCGCCACTATGGCCTATTTATTGCCTTACCTCCCTAATCTTACTACATTTGCACACACTGTACACAGATTGTTCTACTGTGTTATTGACTGTACATTTGTTTATCCCATGTGTAAGTCTGTGTTCTTTGTGTCACACTGCTCTTCTTTATCTTGGCCAGGGCGCATCTTGCTTTATCTTGGCCAGTTGTAAATGAGAACTTGTTCTCAAATGGCCTACCTGGTTAAATACGGTGAAATAAATAAATAAAAATAATATTGTGTTGAGGAAGTATACCAGTTCCTATGAGTATACCAGGTCATGCAGCTGAGGTTAACCATTGAACTAGATGTATGCTCACGCAAGCATGTGTTTGTGTTTTCCGTTGCTACCGCGCACCTGCGTGTGTGTGTTTGTGTTTTCCGTTGCTACCGCGCACCTGCGTGTGTGTGTTTGTGTTTTCCGTTGCTACCGCGCACCTGCGTGTGTGTGTTTGTGTTTTCCGTTGCTACCGCGCACCTGCGTGTGTGTGTTTGTGTTTTCCGTTGCTACCGCGCACCTGCGTGTGTGTGTTTGTGTTTTCCGTTGCTACCGCGCACCTGCGTGTGTGTGTTTGTGTTTTCCGTTGCTACCGCGCACCTGCGTGTGTGTGTTTGTGTTTTCCGTTGCTACCGCGCACCTGCGTGTGTGTGTTTGTGTTTTCCGTTGCTACCGTGCACCTGCGTGTGTGTGTTTGTGCTCGTGCCGTGACCACGTGCGTGTGTGTATCCGTGCGCGGGTGAATACCTCTGCTGCCATATGTGTGTTTGACTAACCGTAGCCTCTTGTCTCCTGGCTGACAGTCCTATATTAATTACACATGGTAGCAGCTTATATATAGAACCGTAGCCTCTCGTCTCCTGGCTGACAGTCCTATATTAATTACACATGGTAGCAGCTTATATATAGAACCGTAGCCTCTCGTCTCCTGGCTGACAGTCCTATATTAATTACACATGGTAGCAGCTTATATATAGAACCGTAGCCTCTCGTCTCCTGGCTGACAGTCCTATATTAATTACACATGGTAGCAGCTTATATATAGAACCGTAGCCTCTCGTCTCCTGGCTGACAGTCCTATATTAATTACACATGGTAGCAGCTTATATATAGAACCGTAGCCTCTCGTCTCCTGGCTGACAGTCCAATATTAATTACACATGGTAGCAGCTTATATATAGAACCGTAGCCTCTCGTCTCCTGGCTGACAGTCCTATATTAATTACACATGGTAGCAGCTTATATATAGAACCGTAGCCTCTCGTCTCCTGGCTGACAGTCCTATATTAATTACACATGGTAGCAGCTTATATATAGAACCGTAGCCTCTCGTCTCCTGGCTGACAGTCCTATATTAATTATACATGGTAGCAGCTTATATATAGAACCGTAGCCTCTCGTCTCCTGGCTTCTGTTGCTGGCCTCTCCGCGACGACTGCACTATGAGGAGAGGTCGGCGGGGGTGTAAGAAGGACTGACTTTGGTCCGGCATTACAAAACCCGATCTAGCCAGACCTTCTGCGCACCGAGTGTCTCCTATCTACAGGTGGAGAATACACAAGTCCAATATAGTACAGACTGCTGAATGAATGGGTTCCATAGCACAGAGCAGTGGTGTGTGTGTGTGTGTGTGTGTGTGTGTGTGTGTGTGTGTGTGTGTGTGTGTGTGTGTGTGTGTGTGTGTGTGTGTGTGTGTGTGTGTGTGTGTGTGTGTCAGGGTTTCCGTGGCGCCGGACAACGTGACCGGGAAGATTTTAATTTACCTGACTCATTTGCATTGGGTGCATATAACCCATTAGGGCATCCACCCGCTGTGCTTAGAATGAGAGAAATCACATTTCAATTATGGTAATTCATCTTAACAGAACATGCAACTCCTGTAATAAAACATCATTTTCAAACATTTGCCAAAATGCAATTCACAGAAGAACACCATTCTAAACAGCACACCTGATACATGACAGAGATGAAACTCTCAGGTAGAAATTTAAAAAGTGGGAGAATCTAAAGATGTAGCTAATAGAACTAGGATTGTGCCTTCGGCTTCTGGACAACGAAAGAAAGTTGATTTGAAAACCAGTAGAACAGGAGAGAAATCCTGTTTTCAATGGCATATGAGGAAGTCTTTACAAAATAATTGCCTGCACATTTCTATGGTAGGATTTTTAATAGGCTACTTTGAAACAAGGTAAGAAAGACGCGCCTCACAATATGAAGTAAAAAGTTCCGGTTGCAAATCACGTAAGTAGATGTATACTGCTTCCAGCTCACGTTGCAAAATGATGGGTGACGCACTGATGTAGCCTGCCGACCGTTGCCTAGGCACCTGAATGGCGAATGGGAGAGGCGCTTCAATTACCAGCTGAGAAACAAAAAGAGTAGCTCTTAATCGCGGTCACAACATTTTTTTTTAAACACGAGATTGCATTTAGAATTATTGCGCAATGACGGAGCTTATAAATGCCCACGTTTCACTCCGGCAGCAACGAGCTGATTGAGGAGCTGCAGTAGCAGCTCGTGTGCCATCTGACAAGTGATATTCCCCTCAAAATAGGTACGCTGTGAGCAAGTGATACATAAGATGCATGACGACTAACGAAAATACACACAATTAAATTCCACTACATTTAGCAAATGAATCCATAGACTGATAAGCACGAGGGCCAAATGTATTACATCAAGTGATATTTCCATTAACGAATAAAAATAATGATTTTGTCTACTCGAAGATAGCTGGGCTGTCAGTAAACAATTTGAGGTTTACTTAGCAGCAATGCAAATATCAAGGTCCTATCAATATCAAGCTATATGGACACTCAATCATACTTTTGAATGGTAAGTTTACAAACACATGTTATAATAAATAGATTTGAAACTTGTATCTCATTATGGTGAAACCGATTTGGCTCATTAATCTATACGGTCCAAATAATGGTGATCCACACTTCTTTGAAAATATACATTGTAGAATAATAGTGAAGACATCAAATATTATGAAATAACACATATGGAATCATGTAGTAACCAAAAAGGGATAGGTTTTTCCTGCCGTCAATGACCTGCTAGCGGAAACCCTGGTGTTTGTGTGTGTCCGTCTCTCTCATATCTCTTACTTGTATCTGCAGGGGCAGGTTGTTACAGACAGTGCACAGCAGTGCATCAGTGGGTTTCTCTCTACACATCAGCACCAGCTCCAGATCCATGTCCTGTTTGATGAGCAGCCCTTTAGCCACCAGGCCGATCCTCATCACCCCACACAGCACACCTCCACCGGGCTCCCTGAGGACAACAGGCAGCTGGGTTACACTTAAAACATCAACGCAACAGAACACCAAAGGCCTATATCGCAGTGTGCATCAGTCGGGAACCCCACCTGCAGCTGCTGTCTGTGCAGTCATCTGGGCTGGCGCTGGGACTAACGTCGGGGTCGTCGTCATGGTCAGCACTACCGTCCTCTGTCATTGTGCTGTCTGTGGGGTTCGGCTGGCCGTCTGTCTGGCCGGCTGCTGCGTCTGCCTGGCTGTTACTCTGCACCGATTGGACATTGCTCTGGTCTATCCAATCAGAGACGTGTTTGAGGGCACCCTCCACGGTGGACACCAGGGTCTGGACCGCCTCCAGTTCAGACGACGATGGGTAGATGGTGGAGTGTTTGGCCATGACGTGACGGTCATCATTACCGAACGAACGGAAGGACCTCTTTAGGGGGGAGAGAAAAGGTAAAGAAAAAGAGAGAAAGATAAGAGGGAGAGAGAGAGGAGGATGGAAGGAGAGTGAGTTAGAAACACAATGAACAGTTCACACACACACACACACACACACACATACAAACACACCCCTCTGTTTCCAAACTATTTCTCTATTTTCTATTTCTTGCAAACACAGCCAGTCTTGTTAGTAGTTCCAAGGGCACCTCTGGAGAAAAGCATTCAGCAGCAGATTAAACTTTAATCAATCAAACTCACCTCAGCTTCAACGGATGGCCAAACAAACGTCTGCCCAGGTAACATATCCTCTTACAGCCCTGTCTGCTCTGCTCTGTTCACACCCTGTCCTGTGCCGTGTGTGTGTGTGTGTGTTCTCAACATGCCCTGTGCTGCTGCTCCCTGCAACCGGCCGTATTGTAGTTCACTATGGAGAGGCCAGTACTGGCAACTTGAATCCCATTTGCACGCTCACACACACCTCTCACCACACCCCTGTCAAACTGAACTGTCTCCTAGAGCAGTGCCGGGGAGACGCAGCCAGCATAAAAACGTCTGGCAACACTTTGATCTCTCAGTCTGTGTGTGTGTGTGTGTGTGTGTGTGTGTGTGTGTGTGTGTGTGTGTGTGTGTGTGTGTGTGTGTGTGTGTGTGTGTGTGTGTGTGGGTGTGTGCGTGTGCGTGCGTGGTTAATAATTTCAGAAAGTATTCACATCCCTAGACTTTTTCCCACATTTTTTTCATGTTAAACCTAGAATTTAAAATGAATTAAATTGAGATTTTGCATCACTGTCCCACTCACAGTAACACAATATGAATACTGGTACTCAGTGATGTGTTGGATTTGCCCCAAATATACCGCTTTGTATTCAGGACATAAAGTTCATTTCTTTGTAATATGTTTTGCAGTTGTACTTTACTATCTTATCGCAAACATGATTGATTCATTTGTTTGGACCCCAGGAAGAGTAGTTGCGGATTTGGCACTAAGCACCTCCCTCTGCAACTGGATCCTGGACTACCCCAGGTGGTAAGGGCCAAACAACACATCTGCCACGCTGATCCTCACCACGGGGGCCCCTCAGGGTTACGTGCTTAGTCCCCACCTGTACTCCCTGTTCACCCCCTGACTGTGTGTCCAGGCACGACTCCAACACCACCATTATGATTTTGAAAAGTATAATGGTCAAATCTTGCACAATCCAGGTGTGGAAAGCGCTTAGAGAATTACCCAGAAAGACTCACAGCTGTAATCGCTGCCAAATGTGCTTCTACAAAGTATTGACTCAGGGTTGTGAATACTTACGTAAATGAAATATTCCTTTTTATTTTTTAAACTCTGTCTAAAACATTAGTGTGTGTGTAGATGGGTGAGAAAAACAACAACGGAATCCATTTTGAATTCAAGATGTAACTCAACAAAATGTGGAATGAATACTCCTGGCACTGCCAGCACATGTATCATCCTTATGGGTGGGAAATCAATTTAAAGCCACTGACAGCCTCCATCTGATGGCAGCGACCCCAGCACCTCACACTGTCTGCCCCCTCTCCTAACCATCCTCAATCAAGTCGAATTCAATTCCATCCTAACCTCCCTGACTCCCCCACCTCATCTAATTCAATCAAGCAACCAGCTCTCAGCCTCCCCCTGACTCCCCCGCACTGCTAAGGGGGAGGGGGGAACAGCAGTGCGGGGGGAACTGGCCCCATTCTCTTATCTATTTCAAATTCATATCTCTACATTTTACATTTTATTATTATTATCATATATTCACCCCCCCCCCTCGTTTTCTCCCCAATTTCGTGGTATCCAGTTGGTAGTTACAGTCTTGTCTCACCACTGAAACTCCCGTGCCTCCTCCAAAACACAACCCAACAAAGCCGCACTGCTCCTTGACACAATGCCCACCTAACCCGGAAGCCAGCTGCACCAATGTGTCGGAGGAAACACCGTACACCTGGCAACCGTGTCAGTGTGCACAGCACCCAGCCAGCCACAGGAGTCGCTAGTGCGCGATGGGACAAGGACATCCTGCCTGGGCCAAAACCCTCCCATAACCCGGACGACGCTGGGCCAATTATGCGCCACCCCATGGGTCTCCCGGTCGCGGCCGGCTGCGACATAACCTGGACTCGAACCCAGAATCTCTAGTGGCACAGGTAGCACCGCGATGCAGTGCCTTAGACCACTGCTCCACTCACCCAAAATCAAATCAAAGTTTATTTGTCACGTGCGCGCCGCATACAGCAGGTGTAGTAGACCTTACAGTGAAATGCTGAATACAACAGGTGTAGTAGACCTTACAGTGAAATGCTGAATACAACAGGTAGACCTTACAGTGAAATGCTGAATACAACAGGTAGACCTTACAGTGAAATGCTGAATACAACAGGTAGACCTTACAGTGAAATGCTGAATACAACAGGTAGACCTTACAGTGAAATGCTGAATACAACAGGTAGACCTTACAGTGAAATGCTGAATACAACAGGTGTAGTATATCTGAAGATAGCTGGGTGAGACAACCACACAATCACAATTGCCATCCGTACGTACGTACGTACGTACATTTTCCCTAAAAAAAGTAGCAAAGGCAGTGCTCGTAGGAAAATACATTTATTTTAAATAAAAACATGGCTCCTCTGCTCCACATCAAATCCCTTTGTATGTCAAAATCCACTCCGTTCGTGCCATTTGGTGTCGCCTAACAAGTATGACAGGTTTAGCAAGACATGTTTGCCATCTTATCTGCTCCATAACATTAGCGACCTATTTAGATTCAGTATTAATCGACGACTTTACGTCATTTTATCACCATCAGGTACACATGTTTTACTCAATCCTCCTCACCCAAACACTGCTTGTGTCCTGACCTTTAGAGTAGCAGAGAGGATGACATCTCGCCTCCTATCAATCCTCTAGAAATCGCTGCCACAGCAGAACAGAAGTAGCAAACTCCATCCTAATTACACGGTGACATTTTCCAGACGACGAAGGCAGGACAGAAACGGGACTGCTTCCACAAAGGTCAACGGAATTTTTGTTCTAATCAGGAGTAACACTGCAACCTTTTCATCCCATCCCTATTTGGGTGCACATGCTGTGTTAGTGTTTTCCCTTTTATAAATGACGTGTGTGCGTGCGTGTGTGTGTGCGTGTGTGTGTGTGTGCGTGCGTGTGTGTGTGTGTGCGTGCGTGCGTTCGTGCGTGTGATTCCAGGGGCATGATACAGCATGCATAGCGGAGGTCAATTATCCTGCTCTACCATTAGTCTCCATTCATACATTCTAATATTATATCACAGTGTTTGTTTGTGTGTGTGTGTGTGTCTTCCTGCTCTGTGCAGTGCTGTGTTTAACAGGCTCCCAGTAGTAGAGTTTATGAGGCATTTCTAATGTGAGCCATAACAGTTATAAAACACTATAAAACACCAATAAAAGCTGCAGGAACCCAGGTTTAAGGGCCACAAAGGTGTACTGTAGGTGTTGCCCCTCCCCACACTGCAGGTGAATCTGTTGCCTTTACAATCTGATACAACCTTTACAAGCTAGCTAGGCTAGCCTCATGATGGGCTTGTGGGCTTTTATATTAGACACAGGCATGGGGACCAAGCTGATAATTCTACTTACACACACACACACACACACACACACTGATTACTTGGTGAATGAGACGTCGCTGCAGCACAATGGCCCTGCATGAGACTAATGAGTTTCAGCTACCTCGCTGTGACACGCACACACACCGTCTCGTAGCACATGCTCGGTTTATCCCACCTCGTTGTCACACACACACTCCGTCTCGCACACACTCCGTCTCGATGACAGCTGTCGTCGTCAACGGCCCCGCCCTCCAGCCCGCCATGAGTCCCAGAGGTCCCTCATGCAATATGTTAGCGAGAGTCTATCCAATCAAAAGCAGGATGGGGAGTAAATGAATTAGAAATTAGTTTACTATCACCGAGGATTGAAGAGCACACCTCCCGAGACTGGAGAATTAGCTGAAATACAGGAATTCTGCTCAATTTGAACACACTAAAACTTCAAAATGAATTTTAAAAGTACAATTTAAACTGAAATAGGCTGTATTCTTGCACTTCATAGACGTGGTATAAATAATGTATAAGGAGGAGCTGCTTAGCTAGAAGAGCCTGGAAGAGCTAGAAGAGCCTGGAGCCTAGAGCCTGGAAGAGCCTGGAGCCTAGAGCCTAGAAGAGCTAGAAGAGCCTGGAGCCTAGAGCCTGGAAGAGCTAGAAGAGCCTGGAGCCTAGAGCCTGGAAGAGCTAGAAGAGTCTGGAGCCTAGAGACTGGAAAAGCTAGAAGAGTCTGGAGCCTAGAGCCTGGAAGAGCTAGAAGAGCCTGGAGCCTAGAGCCTGGAAGAGCTAGAAGAGCCTGGAGCCTAGAGCCTGGAAGAGCTAGAAGAGCCTGGAGCCTCGAGCCTGGAAGAGCTAGAAGAGCCTGGAGCCTAGAGCCTGGAAGAGCTAGAAGAGTCTGGAGCCTAGAGCCTGGAAGAGCTAGAAGAGTCTGGAGTCTAGAGCCTGGAAGAGCTAGAAGAGTCTGGAGCCTAGAGCCTGGAAGAGCTAGAAGAGCCTGGAGCCTAGAGCCTGGAAGGGCCTTAAATGTTTCCCACCACAACACATACTATTAGTAACACAGATCCTCTACATTAGAAATGTTTAATGCCTTTTTGAACAGAGTTGAAATAGTAGTCCACTGGGAGTCGTCATCACTTGGCCACACACAATGCGGTTTGGCTACACTATATATAAATATATATATACATGCACACACACCCAGACCTGTCAGCTAGTCTGGTATCAATGCCACACAGGAGACTACTGTCAACAATCTACTACACAAAGGGGAGGGGACTGGCCTCAGTCTGACTAACTATCCCACAAATATCAATAACGTATAGCCTACTACTACTTTCACAGCCACAGGTGTGAGTGGAGGGGAAGAGACAGGCACGAGCTTAAGGTAAAACAGGGAACTGTCCCTCACTTGCCTACTGTGTTAAAGCAGTCTCATCAACAGTCCAGAGACACCCATTCAACTATATCTACAGGCAAACCACAAATGTTCACTTTCACAGCTATAGGTCGCGTGTGTGGTTAAGGATATGAAGGTGAACCACAGTGTACCTGTGTGTAGCCTATACAAAGCATTCAGAATGTATTCAGACCCCTTGACTTTTTTCACATTGTCACAGCCTTATTCTAGAATTGATTAAATCTTTTTTTTTCTTTCTCCTTATCAATCTACACACAATACCCCATAATGACAAAAAGCATTGAAGGTCCCCAAGAACACAGTGGCCTCCATCATTCTTAAATGGAAAAAGTTTGGAACCACCAAGACGCTAACTAGAGCTGGCTGCCCGGCAAAACTGGAGCAATCGGGGGAAACGGGCCTTGGTCAGGGAGTTGATCAAGAACCTGATGGTCACTCTGACAGAGCTCTTGAGTTCCTCTGTGGAGATGGGAGAACCTTCCAGAAGGACAACCATCTCTGCAGCACTCCATCAATCAGGCATTTATGGTAGAGTGGCCAGACGGAAGCCACTTCTCAGTAAAAGGCACATGACAGCCTGCTTGGAGTTTGCCAAAAGGCACCTAAAGGACTCTCAGACCATGAGAAACAATATTCTCTTGTCTAAAGGAAACCTGGCACCATCCCTACGGTGAAGCATGGTGGTGGTGGAAGCATCATCCTGTGGGGATCTTTTTCAGCAGCAGGGACTGGGAGAAGATGAACGGAGGAAAATACAGAGAGATCCTTGATGAAAACCTGCTCCAGAGCGCTCAGGACCTCAGACTGGGGCAAAGGGTTCACCTTCCAACAGGACAACGACTATAAGCACACAGCCAAGACAACGCAGGAGTGGCTTCGGGACAAATTTCTGAATGTCCTTGAGTGGCCCAGCCAGAGCTCGGACTTGAAACCAATCTAACATCTCTGGAGAAACCTGAAAATAGCTGTGCAGCGACGTTCCCCATCCAGCCTGACAGAGCTTGAGAGGATCTGCAGAGAAGAATGGGAGAAACTCCCCAAATACAGGTGTGCCAAGCTTGTAGTGCCATACCCCAGAAGACTCAAGGCTGTAATCGCTGCCAAATGTGCTTCAACAAAGTACTGAGTAAAGGGTCTGAATACTTATGTAAATGTGATATTTCAGTATTTAATTAGTTATACAATTCTGAAAACCTGTTTTTGCTTTTGTCATTATGGGGTATTGCATGTAGATTGATAAGGGAAAGTATTTTATCAATTTCAGAATAAGGCTGTAACATAACAAAATATATCAGTGAGAGATGACAGTGTGTACATGAGGGGTCGACATTCACAGCTGCCCGCTGGCCCGTGGCGGTTGTGGAATCCCTCTGGGCCAGTCGATCATCCCGTCAGTGACTCGCTTGGGCCAGTGAACAAAATATTGTAATAATGTGAGATTTTATCTAGGCTATATAATGTTTTATATATTATTTTTTATTAAAAAGGGATGAATTCCAGAAGCTGGTAATTCATTATGTCCATTACTTACCACACACAACGCAAGCCGCACACATATAGTCTAGTCTGAGATAATCTGTCGGGCAGAGAGATTGCACAGCTCTCCATCAGCTGGTTGTTGAAGATACCGACAGCGGTAGGGGTAAGAAAGCCGTAGGAAAGATGGTCCAAGTTATGATATCCACAGGTAAATGTCAAGGAAAGAATGGGTATGCAAACCAGGTATTTCAAAAGTTAAAAGTCTCGGTGGAAGATTTGCGATGCGAAATTCAGTCGTCATGCCACAAAATAGCCTACCTGAAAAATCAGACAAGCGTTCCATAACAAAAGGAAACCTGTTTCCTTCTTGCTTTTTCATCACACGTGATACTCCTAAACAACTCTTCCAACATCTCAAATGGCTGACTAGTTACCACATGGACAGACTTCATTCGTGTGTTTGTGTCGGGAGCATCTGCCGGTGGATGCAGTCTATTTAGCCAGGCAACGCCCACCTTATTCTGACATATATTAGAATGTCAAAATAAGGTACATGTCAATAAGGTACAGGCCTATAAATAAGGTACAGGCCTATAAATAAGGTGCAGGCCTATAAATAAGGTGCAGGCCTATAAATAAGGTAGAGGCCTATAAATAAGGTACAGGCCTATAAATAAGGTACATGTCAATAAGGTACAGGCCTATAAATAAGGTACAGGCCTATAAATAAGGTGCAGGCCTATAAATAAGGTACAGGCCTATAAATAAGGTACAGGCCTATAAATAAGGTACAGGCCTATAAATAAGGTACAGGCCTATAAATAAGGTACAGGCCTATAAATAAGGTGCAGGCCTATAAATAAGGTACAGGCCTATAAATAAGGTACAGGCCAATAAAAAAGGTAGAGGCCTATCAATAAGGTACATGTCAATAAGGTACAGGCCTATAAATAAGGTGCAGGCCTATAAATAAGGTACAGGCCTATAAATAAGGTACAGGCCTATAAATAAGGTACAGGCCTATAAATAAGGTACAGGCCTATAAATAAGGTACAGGCCTATAAATAAGGTACAGGCCTATAAATAAGGTACAGGCCTATAAATAAGGTGCAGGCCTATAAATAAGGTACAGGCCTATAAATAAGGTACAGGCCTATAAATAAGGTACAGGCCTATAAATAAGGTACAGGCCTATAAATAAGGTGCAGGCCTATAAATAAGGTACAGGCCTATAAATAAGGTACAGGCCTATAAATAAGGTACAGGCCTATAAATAAGGTACAGGCCTATAAATAAGGTACAGGCCTATAAATAAGGTACAGGCCTATAAATAAGGTACAGGCCTATAAATAAGGTGCAGGCCTATAAATAAGGTACAGGCCTATAAATAAGGTACAGGCCTATAAATAAGGTACAGGCCTATAAATAAGGTACAGGCCTATAAATAAGGTACAGGCCTATAAATAAGGTACAGGCCTATAAATAAGGTACAGGCCTATAAATAAGGTACAGGCCTATAAATAAATAAAAAGCATTATTGTTAAAGTGGTAATGCATACTTTTGTAGCTTACATTTTGTGGGGAGTTTTATTCTATTACAACAAATATAAAACGCAGATCCTTGACAATTCCAATTAAACGATTGACAAAGTCCTTGCAAGTCCTTGAATTTGACTTGCCAATGTCTGCAAGTGTAGGCTGCAAGTGTAGGCTACTTGCTCAGCCCAAATGAAAATAGAATCACCTGCTGTTGAAAAACGATGCATCATTCGCTTTCCTGACAGATCTTAACCCAGGCCAGAATCTTTTTTCCATCCGGGCAAGTAACTTTCAGCTGGCACAGGCCTGGTGTCCCACTGGAAAACGCATGTCGAGCTCTGTACATGTTTTTGTGTTCACACTGCGGACTCCGCGGAGGGAGTATGTTCCCGCTTGACACAGATTCAAGTGTCAATTCAATGTCTAGTCCACGTTTCACTGAAATAAACGCGGAAGCAACGTTGATTCAACCAGTGTGTGCCCAGCGGGGTGTTGTTGCTGTCCGTGTGTGTGTGTGTGTGAACGCGTGTGTGTGTGTGTCCGTGTGTGTGTGTGAACGTGTGCCAACTACCCAGAGTGTTGACCTTTGCTCTCCCCTTGCTCCTGCAATTACACCACATCAATTACAACCAGTTAGCCCACAACACATAAACACATTAGACGGCTTACTACACGTGGTGCTCTGCTGTATAGTGAATGTGCTCTGCCCTCCAATAATAAACATCTTCAGTCCAACGTACAGTATGCAATGCACACTCCAAGTAGTTGCTATATACCCACTTACTGGTCTGGTAGCGCTGTTTCCCCTCGCTATTCCACCATAAACTGGCGAAACAAGTGTGCAGACCAGGAGATTGTGTGTGCGTGTACGGTACACAGCAACTAGTGTGTAGTGAGAGCAGTGCGAGAGAGTGTTGTTGGTCTGTTGGGAACCATATGCACACCTCAGGAGGTTGGTGGCACCTTAATTGGGGAGGACGGGCTCGTGGCTGGAGACGGAATCAGTGGAAGGGCATCAAACACGTGGTGTCCGTGTGTCCGATGATTCCATCCGCTCGGCGCCAGCCACGAGCCCGTCCTCCCCTTCGGGCAGCCTCCGCTGACTGACACGCTGTTCAGTGATGCGTGTAGCACCAGTGTAAAGCATAGAGGTGTGTATCATGCCTGTATGCGCACACAATTTGTGTGTGCGTGCCACACATGTGGAGTGTGTGCCGCAACACTGCCGTGTGTCATGCCTGTGCTGAGTGTGTGTCGCGTGGCCTTAACGATTGCTGAGTGCACAGCGAGAGAGGCTGTGCGTAGTGAATGCATAGTTTGGGACAGAAGAGCGACAAGGCAGAGAGAGGAGAGGGGTATGATCAGCCCCAGGCAGATTGCATTAAAAATTCATCCTGTGATTTACCAGCACTGCGCTTGGCAGCTCTTGCACAAAAGATGGCCCTGTTTTATTGTGTTTTTTTAACAGCCTTTCAAATTAACACACGCACGTGCACAGGCGCAAACACATGCGCACACACAGACTTGCGCAGGGCAGGCACACCGCATCTTAAGAGTAGGAGTGCTGATCTCAGATCGGTTTGGCCTTTTAAATCATAAAGAATTGGGAGGCGGGACCTGATCCTTGATCAGCACTTTCAGACACTTCTGGAATACGGGCCCAGGTAGCCTAGCTAATGATATTAGTTTCTGCTCTTTGCACTCGTAATGTGATCGTGTTCAGTATTAGTGTTTATGGGCTGCAGTAAAGGGTTATGGCTTCAGGGTGTTAAAGAGATCCGCTGACTTTGCCTTGTCTCCGAGTGCCATTTAACTGACTACCTGGGCAGAGCAAAGCTGACAAGGAACTGAGGATTAACAAGGTCGCCCGCCATCCCTGGAGATAGATGGAGATCCTAGAGGGATTGTGTGTGTGTGTGTGCGCGTGCGTGTGTGTTTATATATATATCTGGGTGTGTACACACGGAGGGAAAATCCAATGAAAAGACAATAAGGAAGCAGAGCTCTGTGCTGTGGCTTTGCAGTGCAGAGTGTTTGAGCTCCAAGGTCATCCCCACTCTCCTTACCAGCCCAGCTAGCGTTAGCACGGCCCTCATCATCGAGGGTTATTTATGAACACCCTCCGCCTCCCCTCCCACCCCGTCCACCCCTCCAGTTTTTAATAATTCATGGTGCTGCCTGCACTCCCCTGAGGCTCAACTCCAGAGTCAGGGGTAGGGACCATTAATCAATCCCTGATCTCTCTCTTCTCTTCCTCCACCTCTCTTTCCCTTTTTCTCTTCCTCTCCTTTCTAATTCCCCCCTCTTCCTCTGACTCCCTACCTTTTCCTCTCTTGTCCTCTCTCTTTCTCCCTGTTCATCTCCTCTCTCTCGTTCCCCCCCCCCCTTCTCTTTGCTGATGTTCAATAGTGCTACATCGTCAGCCAGACTTCTTCGGCACTGCAATGTTTCACGCCGGCACTACTCAGATCGACCTCTCTTGGCCCAACTGGTCCTTTACTGCTCAGAGTAATATTACACATCCCCTTACCTGCAGCCAACCTCACTGTGTCGTTACCACAATCACATCCAATTGCATTTGTCACATGCGCCGAAATCAACAGGTGTAGACATTACAGTGAAATGCTTACTTACAAGCCCTTAACCAACAGGTGTAGACATTACAGTGAAATGCTTACTTACAAGCCCCTAAACAACAGGTGTAGACCTTACAGTGAAATGCTGACTTACAAGCCCCTAACCAACAGCTGACCTTACAGTGAAATGCTGACTTACAAGCCCCTAAACAACAGGTGTAGACATTACAGTGAAATGCTGACTTACAAGCCCTTAATCAACAGGTGTAGACATTACAGTGAAATGCTTACTTACAAGCCCTTAACCAACAGGTGTAGACATTACAGTGAAATGCTTACTTACAAGCCCCTAAACAACAGGTGTAGACCTTACAGTGAAATGCTGACTTACAAGCCCTTAACCAACAGGTGTAGACCTTACAGTGAAATGCTGACTTACAAGCCCTTAACCAACAGGTGTAGACATTACAGTGAAATGCCTGGTTACAAGCCCTTAACCAACAGGTGTAGACATTACAGTGAAATGCTTACTTACAAGCCCCTAACCAACAGCTGACCTTACAGTGAAATGCTGACTTACAAGCCCCTAAACAACAGGTGTAGACATTACAGTGAAATGCTGACTTACAAGCCCCTAAACAACAGGTGTAGACATTACAGTGAAATGCTTACTTATAAGCCCTTAACCAACAGGTGTAGACATTACAGTGAAATGCCTGGTTACAAGCCCTTAACCAACAGGTGTAGACATTACAGTGAAATGCTGACTTACAAGCCCCTAACCAACAGGTGTAGACATTACAGTGAAATGCCTGGTTACAAGCCCTTAACCAACAGGTGTAGACATTACAGTGAAATGCTGACTTACAAGCCCCTAACCAACAGGTGTAGACATTACAGTGAAATGCCTGGTTACAAGCCCTTAACCAACAGGTGTAGACCTTACAGTGAAATGCTTACTTACAAGCCCTTAACCAACAGGTGTAGACATTACAGTGAAATGCTTACTTACAAGCCCTTAACCAACAGGTGTAGACCTTACAGTGAAATGCTGACTTACAAGCCCCTAAACAACAGGTGTAGACATTACAGTGAAATGCTGACTTACAAGCCCTTAAACAACAGGTGTAGACCTTACAGTGAAATGCTTACTTACAAGCCCCTAAACAACAGGTGTAGACATTACAGTGAAATGCTGACTTACAAGCCCCTAAACAACAGGTGTAGACATTACAGTGAAATGCTGACTTACAAGCCCCTAAACAACAGGTGTAGACATTACAGTGAAATGCCTGGTTACAAGCCCTTAACCAACAGTGGTAGACATTACAGTGAAATGCTGACTTACAAGCCCTTAACCAACAGGTGTAGACATTACAGTGAAATGCTGACTTACAAGCCCCTAACCAACAGGTGTAGACATTACAGTGAAATGCTGACTTACAAGCCCTTAACCAACAGGTGTAGACATTACAGTGAAATGCTTACTTACAAGCCCTTAACCAACAGGTGTAGACATTACAGTGAAATGCTTACTTACAAGCCCCTAACCAACAGGTGTAGACATTACAGTGAAATGCTGACTTACAAGCCCTTAACCAACAGGTGTAGACCTTACAGTGAAATACTGACTTACAAGCCCTTAACCAACAGGTGTAGACCTTACAGTGAAATACTTACAAGCCCCTAACCAACAGGTGTAGACATTACAGTGAAATGCCTGGTTACAAGCCCTTAACCAACAGGTGTAGACCTTACAGTGAAATGCCTGGTTACAAGCCCTTAACCAACAGGTGTAGACCTTACAGTGAAATACTTACAAGCCCTTAACCAACAGGTGTAGACATTACAGTGAAATGCCTGGTTACAAGCCCTTAACCAACAGGTGTAGACCTTACAGTGAAATGCCTGGTTACAAGCCCTTAACCAACAGGTGTAGACCTTACAGTGAAATACTTACAAGCCCCTAACCAACAGGTGTAGACATTACAGTGAAATGCCTGGTTACAAGCCCTTAACCAACAGGTGTAGACCTTACAGTGAAATACTTACAAGCCCTTAACCAACAGGTGTAGACCTTACAGTGAAATGCCTGGTTACAAGCCCTTAACCAACAGGTGTAGACCTTACAGTGAAATGCTTACTTACAAGCCCTTAACCAACAGGTGTAGACATTACAGTGAAATGCTTACTTACAAGCCCTTAACCAACAGGTGTAGACCTTACAGTGAAATGCTTACTTACAAGCCCTTAACCAACAGGTGTAGACATTACAGTGAAATGCTTACTTACAAGCCCTTAACCAACAGGTGTAGACCTTACAGTGAAATGACTTAACAAAAATGAAATAAATAACAATAAGAAATAAAAAGGTAACAAATAATTCATCTTAGTAAGCATCTATGGCCTTTTGCCAGGCCGTCATTGTAAATAAGAATTTGTTCTTAATTGACCTGCCTGGTAAAATATGTTAAATAAATATAAAAAATATATATGTTGAAGATATTCAACAGACTTCCCGGTTTGTGATCTACTGAGCAAGCACTGCATTGAGCTGTATGTACGTATGCCTACTGTAGAAAATAGCCCCAGCTTTCATGGTGTAACAAAAGAGATGAACGTGTGAAGAGTTTGATTCCAAAACACGATAAACTCCAATTTTTCACATTTGCATGTGATGAATTCTCTTGGGTCCCTGTCTAAAATGAATGCTCGTGGGTCCCTGTCTGAAATGAATGCTCGTGGGTCCCTGTCTGAAATGAATGCTCGTGGGTCCCTGTCTAAAATGAATGCTCGTGGGTCCCTGTCTGAAATGAATGCTCGTGGGTCCCTGTCTGAAATGAATGTTCGTGGGTCCCTGTCTGAAATGAATGCTCGTGGGTCCCTGTCTGAAATGAATGCTTGTGGGTCCCTGTCTGAATTGAATGCTCATGGGTCCCTGTCTGAAATGAATGTTCACGGATCCCTGTCTGAAATGAATGTTCATGGGTCCCTGTCTGAAATGAATGTTCATGGGTCCCTGTCTGAAATGAATGTTCATGGGTCCCTGTCTGAAATGAATGCTCTTGGGACCCTGTCTGAAATGAATGTTCATGGGTCCCTGTCTGAAATGAATGTTCATGGGTCCCTGTCTGAAATGAATGTTCATGGGTTCCTGTTTGAAATGAATGCTCTTGGGACCCAGTCTGAAATGAATGTTCATGGGTCCCTGTCTGAAATGAATGTTCATGGGTCCCTGTCTGAAATGAATGTTCATGGGTCCCTGTCTGAAATGAATGCTCTTGGGACCCTGTCTGAAATGAATGTTCATGGGTCCCTGTCTGAAATGAATGTTCATGGGTCCCTGTCTGAAATGAATGTTCATGGGTTCCTGTTTGAAATGAATGCTCTTGGGACCCAGTCTGAAATGAATGTTCATGGGTCCCTGTCTGAAATGAATGTTCATGGGTCCCTGTCTGAAATGAATGTTCATGGGTCCCTGCCTGAAATGAATGTTCATGGGTCCCTGTCTGAAATGAATGCTCATGGGTCCCTGTCTATATGTATGAATTATGGCTGCTCTCATATTTTTTAAACATGGTCTTAAAATGTGTTTTTTTGCTAAACGTAATATGTGCTTTATCCAAAGCCATCTGTTTAGAGAGTTGGGACATGTAGTTGAAACAAAGTAATTATTTATTTATTTATTTATTATGTATCGATACGTTATTACATGCAACTGTTTAAAACCCAATCTGAATACTTTTTCTATAGTTCTGTAGGCTATACAGCTTTTTGCCACAAAACATTGATTATTTGTCTCTCTAAAATAATATTATCTTGCAATATACAGTGCCTTGCGAAAGTATTCGTCTGGACTTTGACTTGGCCATTCTAACACCTGATATGTTTATTTTTGAACCATTCCATTGTAGATTTTGCTTTATGTTTTGGATCATGGAAGACAAATCTCCGTCCCAGTCTCAGGTCTTTTGCAGACTCCATCAGGTTTTCTTCCAGAATGGTCCTGTATTTGGCTCCATCCATCTTCCCATCAATTTTAACCATCTTCCCTGTCCCTGCTGAAGAAAAGCAGGCCCAAACCATGATGCTGCCACCACCATGTTTGACAGTGAGGATGGTGTGTTCAGGGTGATGAGCTGTGTTGCTTTTACGCCAAACATAACGTTTTGCATTGTTGCCAAAAAGTTCAATTTTGGTTTCATCTGACCAGAGCACCTTCTTCCACATGTTTGGTGTGTCTCCCAGGTGGCTTGTGGCAAACTTTAAACAACACTTTTTATGGATATCTTTAAGAAATGGCTTTCTTCTTGCCACTCTTCCATAAAGGCCAGATTTGTGCAATATACGACTGATTGTTGTCCTATGGACAGAGTCTCCCACCTCAGCTGTAGATCTCTGCAGTTCATCCAGAGTGATCATGGGCCTCTTGGCTGCATCTCTGATCAGTCTTCTCCTTGTATGAGCTGAAAGTTTAGAGGGACGGCCAGGTCTTGGTAGATTTGCAGGGGTCTGATACTCCTTCCATTTCAATATTATCGCTTGCACAGTGCTCCTTGGGATGTTTAAAGCTTGGGAAATCTTTTTGTATCCAAATCCGGCTTTAAACTTCTTCACAACAGTATCTCGGACCTGCCTGGTGTGTTCCTTGTTCTTCATGATGCTCTCTGCGCTTTTAACGGACCTCTGAGACTATCACAGTACAGGTGCATTTATACGGAGACTTGATTACACACAGGTGGATTGTATTTATCATCATTACTCATTTAGGTCAACATTGGATCATTCAGAGATCCTCACTGAACTTCTGGAGAGAGTTTGCTGCACTGAAAGTAAAGGGGCTGAATCATTTTGCACGCCCAATTTTTCAGTTTTTGATTTGTTAAAAAAGTTTGAAATATCCAATAAATGTTGTTCCACTTCATGATTGTGTCCCACTTGTTGTTGATTCTTCACAAAAAAATACAGTTTTATATCTTTATGTTTGAAGCCTGAAATGTGGCAAAAGGTCGCAAAGTTCAAGGGGGCCGAATACTTTCGCAAGGCACTGTATATACAGTACCAGTCAAAAGTTTGGACACACCTACTCATTATACGGTTTTTCCTATTTTTTTTTTATACTATTTTCTACATTGTAGAATAATAGTGAAGACATCAAAACTACGAAATAACACATGGAATCATATGACCCCTCCTGTCTCAGCCTCCAGCATTTATGCTGCAATAGTTTATGTGTCGGGGGGTGTCCTGTCTTATCCAGTGTCCTGTGGGAATTTAAGTATGCTCTCTCTCTAATTCTCTCTCTATTTTTCTCTCTTTCTTTCTTTCTCCCTCTCTCTCTGAGGACCTGAGCCCTAGGACCATGCCTCAGGACTACCTGGCCTGATGACTCCTTGCTGTCCCCAGTCCACCTGGTATTGCTGCTGCTCCAGTTTCAACTGTTCTGCCTGCGGCTATGGAACCCTGACCTGTTCACCGGACGTGCTACCTGTCCCTGACCTGCTGTTTTCAACTCTTTAGAGACAGCAGGAGTGGTAGAGATACTCTGAATGATCGGCTATGAAAAGTTAAATGACATTTACTCCTGAGGTGCTGACCTGTTGCACCCTCTACAACCACTGTGATTATTATTATTTGATCCTGCTGGTCATCTATGAACACTTGAACATCTTGGCCATGTTCTGTTATAATCTCCAACCGGCACAGCCAGAAGGGGACTGGCCACCCCTCATTCCTCTCTAGGTTATTTCCTAGGTTCCGGCCTTTCTAGGGAGTTTTTCCTAGCCACCGTGCTTCTACACCTACATTGCTTGCTGTTGGGGTTAGGCTGGGTTTCTGTACAGCACTTTGTGACATCAGCTGATGTAAGAAGGGCTTTATAAATACATTTGATTGATATAGTAACCCAAAAAGTGTTAACTTCTCTAGGGTAGGGGGCAGAATTTGGAATTTTGGATGAAAAGCATGGCCAAATTAAACTGCCTTCTACTCAGGCCCAGAAGATAGGATATGCATATAATTAGTAGATTTCGATAGAAAACACTCTAAAGTTTCCGAAACTGTTAAAATAATGTCTGTGAGTATAACAGAACTGATTTGGCAGGCGAAACCCTGAGAAGAATCCATTCAGGAAGTAGGATTTTGTTGTTGTTGTTGGAGTTTTCTATTCAATGCCATTACAGTATCCATTGACTTAGGACTCAAATTGCAGTTCCCATGCCTTCCACTAGATGTCAACAGTCTTTAGAAATTGTTTCAGGCTTGTGTTCTGAAAAATGAGGGAGTAAGAGCAGTCTGAATGAGTGGACCCTGCCGTGTCACAGAGCTTTTTCATGGCCTCGACCGAGAGAGTGCCTTTCTTGTTTACCTTTTATATTGACAACGTTATTGTCCGGTTGAAATATTATAGATTATTTAGGCTACAAACAACCTGAGGATGTAATATAAACATCGTTTGACATGTTTCTATGAACTTTACGGATACAATTTGGATTTTTTTGTCTGCCTGTTGTGACTACGTTTGAGCCTGTGGATTACTGAAGAAAATACACAAACAAAACGGAGGTTTTCGGATATAAAGAGAGAATTTATCGAACAAAAGGAACATTTATTGAATAAATGAATGTCTTCTGAGTGCAAACATATGAAGGTCATCAAAGGTAAGTGATTAATTTGATCTCTATTTCTGACTTGTGTAACTCTTCTACTTGGCTGGTTACTGTTTGTAATGATTTGTCTGCTGGGCTATGTTCTCAAATAATTGTACGGTATGCTTTCGCGGTAAAGCATTTTAAAAATCTGACACTGTGGTTGGATTCACAAGAAGTTAATCTTTAAGCCTATGAAAAATAGTTGTATCTTTTCTGAATTTTTATAATGAGTATTTCTGTATTTGAATTTGGCGCTCTGCAATCTCACTGGATGTTGGCCAGGTGGGACGCTAGCGTCCCTCATACCCTAGAGAGGTTAAACAAATCAAAATATATTTTAGATTCTTCAAAGTAGCCTCTCTTTGCCTTGATGACAGCATTCTCTCAACCAGCTTCACCTGGAATGCTTTTCCAACAGTCTTGAAGGAGTTTCCACATATGGTGAGCACTTGTTGGCTGCTTTTCCTTCGCTCTGTGGTCCAACTCATCCCAAACTATCTCAATTGGGTTAATTAAGGTCGGGTGATTGTGGACGCCAGGTCATCTGATGCAGCACTCCATCACTCTCCTTCTTGGTCAAATAGCCCGTACACAGCCTGGAGGTGTGTTGGGTCATTGTCCTGTTGAAATACAAATGATAGTCCCACTAAGCGCAAACCAGATGGGATGGCGTGTCTCTGCGGTAGCCATGCTGGGTAAGTGTGCCTTGAATTCTAAATAAATCACTGACAGTGTTACCAGCAAATCACCCTCACACCTCCTCCTCCATGTTTTATGGTGGGAACCACACATACAGAGATCATCTGTTCACCTACTCTGCGTCTCACAAAGACATGGCAGTTGGAATCCAAAATCTCAAATTTGGACTCATTAGACCAAAGGACAGATTTCCACCGGTCTTATGTCCATTGCTCGTGTTTCTTGGCCCAAGCAAGTCTCTTCTTATTATTGGTGTCCTTTAGTAGTGGTTTCTTTGCAGCAATTTGACCATGAAGGCCCGATTCACGCAGTCTTCTCTGAACTGTTGATGTTGAGATGTGTTTGTTACTGGGGCTGATAACTGGGGCTGATAACTCTAATGAACTTATCCTCTGCAGCAGAGGTATCTCTGGGTCTTCCTTTCCTGTGGCGGTCCTCATGAGAGACAGTTTCATCATAGCGCTTGATGGTTTTTGCGACTGCACTTGAAGAAACTTTCAAAGTTCTTGAAATTTTCCAGATTGACTGACCTTCAAGTCTTAATGTAATGATGGACTGTTGTTTCTCTTTGCTTATATAAGCTGTTCTTGCCATAATATGGGCTTGGTCTTTTACGAAATAGGGCTATCTTCTGTATACCACCCCTACCATGTCACAACACAACTGATTGGCTCAAACGCATTAAGAATGCATACTTTTAACAAGGCACACGTGTTAATTGAAATAAATTCCAGGTGACTACTTCATGAAGCTGGTTGAGAGAATGTGCAAAGCTGTCATCAAGGCAAAGCGGACGGCTACTTTGAAGAATATCAAATATTTGTTGGTTACTACATGTGTTATTTAATCATTTTGATGTCTTCACTATTATTATACAATGTAGAAAATAGTACAAATATATATAACATTTTTTGAATGAGTAGGAGTGTCCAAAGTTTGACTGGTACTGTCTTTTCACAAGCCCTTAAGGGGAAAAAAAGCTCTCTCTTTCACAAGATGTGTTCTTAATTCATTGAAATTTACCAACATTTCTGAAAAATCCATATATGGCATTTTGGAACTCTTAAACTCTTGATATTGACACTACTCATCCTAAACATTCTGACAGGAAGCTCTTGCACAAGCAAAAACACACACACACACACACTACTTACCATGCCTGCGAAAGGAGTGGGTGCTCTTTGTCCGTCTCCTTGTGTGGCCCGGGTGTGTTGCCGGGGCAGCTCTGTGTTGTCAGGACAGGTCAGGGGTCTCCTCTGCTCTCTGACTCCTCCTCATACGCTCCCCTCAGAGCCCCCTGCCTACAGACCTGATCTGCTTCCCTCTGTCTCACCTGGAGATGGAGGGAGGAGAGAGAGAGAGATGGATGGCGAGAGGCAGAGAGAGGGATGAGGGAGAAACGAGAGAGACAAAGGGAAGACTGATCATTGAGATTCACGATTCGCGGCCATTGCCGCACCCCCCCCCAAAAACCCACCACCTAAGCCCATTTTTTTAATGCAGAAGAAACATTGCAGCTGCAGTAATACATACTCCCTCTTTGCCCCCTTCCTCTTTCTGTTAAAGCTTCAAACCCTGTGTCTCATCTACACCTCCCCATCTGCACTCAGTTGATACTGTACACACACTCCCTGTTTCATTCATAACACGCCCACACACACACACACACACACACACACACACACACACACACACACACACACACACACACACACACACACACACACACACACACACACACACACACACACACACACACACACTTCTCTGCAGGGGTTAGGGCCTAGTCTTTGTCTGCTGGTGGAGTAAGAGGAGATGAGAGAGCGCGGCTAAACTAAAGACGAGACGGTCGTGGTCTTATTCATATTTCATGATGCTACGCTTGTTTTTATAGGCTGATACGCACACACACACACACACACACACACACACACTGACAGATACATACACAAAACACACAATGACAGACAGATACGCCAGCGCACCACACACACATATTCAAAAGACGCTCCAGTTTGGGTGATTTATCTAGCCTAAATGATTCCACTGCCCACTCAAGCCTGTCCTATCGGTCTGTCAGCTCTTCCCTGTACTCTCCTTTCTCTGGCCTCGTCTGCTCCTTTTGTTGGAACCATTCGGCCGAGCAGATTAAGTCCAATTCATCATAATCATCAACTATCGTCTATGTATCACAGATTAACCAGGGGAGTCCGTCAGGGTAAAGTTTGACCCGTTAATCCCACTGGTCATCTGCATTAATCCAGCCATGTTCCTAATGTGGTTTCCCTGGAAAACAATCTCCATTCTCATGGATTAGGTCAACTAGGCAGCTACGCCAGGCTGTGCCACGTGGCACGTGGGCAAAGGGGAGGGCTGGAGGCCCAGGGAGAGACGCCCAAGAGGATAGGACACATACACAGGTCACACGCCCTCCATGCGTCAAGAGGGCAGAGGGCAGATACATTGGGGATTTGTCGTAAACAACAGCCGTATAGCAGAGGTGAAACCCTACCCAATCCTCCCCGCCCTGTCCTGTATGGAATGCCGTTAGGGTCCCCCGTGTCTCAATACCTAGCATCAATACCCATCAACCAGGACACTCTTGACTCCTGACACACTCTCCAGCAGTCTCTCTAGCTGCTCTGCACTGCAGTGTTTTTGACTGGGTAGTGCTGTGCTATAGATAAAACCTTTCCATACCACAACTAGGCCACAGGGACACTTTATGGGTTTAACTAGCCACATGCAACGCAACCAACCAACCACCAGTCAACAAACCAACCAACCATCCACCAACCACACACAACACCACTAAAGCAATACCACACCACGGGAACTGTGTGGAGGAGCTGTATAGAGGAGCTGTATAGAGGAGCTGTATGGAGGAGCTGTATGGAGGAGCTGTGTGGAGGAGCTGTATAGAGGAGCTGTATAGAGGAGCTGTATGGAGGAGCTGTATGGAGGAGCTGTATGGAGGAGCTGTATGGAGGAGCTGTGTGGAGGAGCTGTATAGAGGAGCTGTATAGAGGAGCTGTATAGAGGAGCTGTATAGAGGAGCTGTATAGAGGAGCTGTATAGAGGAGCTGTATAGAGGAGCTGTATGGAGGAGCTGTATGGAGGAGCTGTATAGAGGAGCTGTATAGAGGAGCTGTATGGAGGAGCTGTATGGAGGAGCTGTATAGAGGAGCTGTATAGAGGAGCTGTATAGAGGAGCTGTATGGAGGAGCTGTATAGAGGAGCTGTATAGAGGAGCTGTATAGAGGAGCTGTATAGAGGAGCTGTATAGAGGAGCTGTATGGAGGAGCTGTATGGAGGAGCTGTATAGAGGAGCTGTATGGAGGAGCTGTATGGAGGAGCTGTATAGAGGAGCTGTATAGAGGAGCTGTATAGAGGAGCTGTATGGAGGAGCTGTATGGAGGAGCTGTATAGAGGAGCTGTATAGAGGAGCTGTATGGAGGAGCTGTATGGAGGAGCTGTATGGAGGAGCTGTATAGAGGAGCTGTATAGAGGAGCTGTATGGAGGAGCTGTATGGAGGAGCTGGATAGAGGAGCTGTATGGAGGAGCTGTATAGAGGAGCTGTATAGAGGAGCTGTATAGAGGAGCTGTATAGAGGAGCGAGCTGTATAGAGGAGCTGTATAGAGGAGCTGTATAGAGGAGCTGTATGGAGGAGCTGTATAGAGGAGCTGTATGGAGGAGCTGTATGGAGGAGCTGTATAGAGGAGCTGGATAGAGGAGCTGTATAGAGGAGCTGTATGGAGGAGCTGTATAGAGGAGCTGTATGGAGGAGCTGTATAGAGGAGCTGTATAGAGGAGCTGTATAGAGGAGCTGTATAGAGGAGCTGTATGGAGGAGCTGTATAGAGGAGCTGTATAGAGGAGCTGTATGGAGGAGCTGTATAGAGGAGCTGTATAGAGGAGCTGGATAGAGGAGCTGTATAGAGGAGCTGTATAGAGGAGCTGTATAGAGGAGCTGTATAGAGGAGCTGTATAGAGGAGCTGTATGGAGGAGCTGTATAGAGGAGCTGTATAGAGGAGCTGTATAGAGGAGCTGTATGGAGGAGCTGTATAGAGGAGCTGGATAGAGGAGCTGTATGGAGGAGCTGTATAGAGGAGCTGTATGGAGGAGCTGTATAGAGGAGCTGTATAGAGGAGCTGTATAGAGGAGCTGGATAGAGGAGCTGTATAGAGGAGCTGTATAGAGGAGCTGTATGGAGGAGCTGTATAGAGGAGCTGGATAGAGGAGCTGGATAGAGGAGCTGTATAGAGGAGCTGTATAGAGGAGCTGTATAGAGGAGCTGTATGGAGGAGCTGTATAGAGGAGCTGGATAGAGGAGCTGTATAGAGGAGCTGTATGGAGGAGCTGTATAGAGGAGCTGTATAGAGGAGCTGTATAGAGGAGCTGTATGGAGGAGCTGTATGGAGGAGCTGTATAGAGGAGCTGTATAGAGGAGCTGTATAGAGGAGCTGTATAGAGGAGCTGGATAGAGGAGCTGTATAGAGGAGCTGTATGGAGGAGCTGGATAGAGGAGCTGTATAGAGGAGCTGTATAGAGGAGCTGTATAGAGGAGCTGGATAGAGGAGCTGTATGGAGGAGCTGTATGGAGGAGCTGTATAGAGGAGCTGTATGGAGGAGCTGGATAGAGGAGCTGTATAGAGGAGCTGTATAGAGGAGCTGGATAGAGGAGCTGTATGGAGGAGCTGTATGGAGGAGCTGGATAGAGGAGCTGTATAGAGGAGCTGTATAGAGGAGCTGTATAGAGGAGCTGTATGGAGGAGCTGTATAGAGGAGCTGTATAGAGGAGCTGTATAGAGGAGCTGTATGGAGGAGCTGTATAGAGGAGCTGTATAGAGGAGCTGTATGGAGGAGCTGTATAGAGGAGCTGTATAGAGGAGCTGTATGGAGGAGCTGTATAGAGGAGCTGTATAGAGGAGCTGTATAGAGGAGCTGTATAGAGGAGCTGTATAGAGGAGCTGGATAGAGGAACTGTATAGAGGAGCTGTATAGAGGAGCTGTATAGAGGAGCTGTATAGAGGAGCTGTATAGAGGAGCTGTATAGAGGAGCTGGATAGAGGAGCTGGATAGAGGAGCTGGATAGAGGAGCTGTATAGAGGAGCTGTATAGAGGAGCTGTATGGAGGAGCTGTATGGAGGAGCTGTATGGAGGAGCTGGATAGAGGAGCTGGATAGAGGAGCTGTATAGAGGAGCTGTATAGAGGAGCTGGATAGGTTCAAGGCTGTCGTTAAGGATTGTTGTAAACACTAACCACCCTTGGTTTAGTCACACATGGTGGTTCTCATAAGTGCAGTTTTCCATCAACTGTCATGCCTCTAGCCTAGTTCCAGATCATTGCGACCAGTCATTGTGACTATATGAGTTGGCAAGACAGCACAAGACAGGTGGTCTTCTATGAACGTTTGAGCATTTTGAAGAACGATCTGGCCTTAATGGCCATGTACTTTAATCATCTCCACCCGGCACAGCCAGAAGAGGACTGGGCACCCCTCAGAGCCTGGTTCCTGAGTTATTTCTAGCCACCATGCCTCTATATCTGCATTGCTTGCTCTCTGGGGTTTTAGGCTCGTTTTTTTTTATAAGCACTTTGTGACAACTGCTGTTGAGAAAAGGGCTATATAAATACATTTGGTTATTTACAAAACAGATCTGGGTCCAGGCTATAATGGCTCCACTTTATGAAAAAGCTCACTTTGTGTTTACATTTAAACTCACAGTGATACTATCCAGATATGGCCTTGTCACATGTCACAGTCTCATAACAGGAAGTGACCTCGCCCACTCAAGAACCATTATGCGAAACTTCACCAGGAAGTAGATAATAGTCATAACATAACAACAATGGGGGATGGGAGATGTGGGCGGGTCACGGCAACAACTTTCAGTTGAGAACAGAGAGATCCAGTATCACCTAACCTGTTCATGTGAAACACAACAAACGTATTCATCAACTAAAGGGAGTGTAGTTCTGTAAATAATAGAAGTTACCCAACACGAGGCCTACTAGTTTGGCAAATAGCAAATCATCTGGAGAGAGAGAGATGCTGTAACCGGTATGATGACATTTCTACGTTTCTGTGCAGTTACACGAAGCAGCTCCTCCATACAGCTCCTCTTATTCCCTCCTGTTGATGCTGTGATCGAAGAGAAAACTCTGAAGCGAGTGAAGAAGTCGCTGACATTTTTCCAGACATGCAGAAATATTTCGATTCTAGCTAGCCTCCATCTAGCCACCAGTGAGAGGAGAGCAGTATCTGTAAGGTAAGTGTACATCACAGTGAGTCCTACCTGCCGGTGAGTGTGAGTGTGTGTGTGTGTGTGTGTGTGTGTGTGTGTGTGTGTGTGTGTGTGTGTGTGTGTGTGTGTGTGTGTGTGTGTGTGTGTGTGTGTGTGTGTGTGTGTGAGTGAGTGAGTGAGATTATGTGTGTGCTAGCACGTGCAAGCGTGCGTTCGTGCACGTGCAAGCGTGCGTTCGTGCACGTGCCTTCTTGCCCGCCTGTGAGTGTAATACAAATGGCTCTTCAGCAGTCGGTCCCGTGCAGCCTGTCCTGTCCTCTGCTGCCCGTAGTGAACTCATTCGCCCTACAGACTTGAGGAAAATGAACTGGGTGACAGCCACTTAACCATGGGAATGACTCCACTGAGACGGAAACCACAGAGCTATCAAAAAGCCAGCAGCCAGCCTAGGGCTGGGCGATATATTGAAATTCATTTGATGAATTCAAAATGATGTCTCCGTCGCTCCTTCTGTGCTGTGTGCACTTGTGCACCTTCCCACTTGGACACAGACACCAAACCCATCCCACTGCCGCTCACAACAACAAAGATGAAAGATCACATCTTCCTCCCTGACAACAAGCGGTTTCAACTTGGTATTTGCGTTTGAGGTTTGGTCCAACAGAGTCAGTCGATTTCCCCTTCTAACAATGCCCTTTTTACGTCTCAACTGACAAAATTGAGAACAGAGCAGACCCCACTACAACGGGAGTATCAATGAACATTATTGTGGAAAATTCATGCTAGCTGGCTAGTCTGTGATTTATAAATGTGCAATGAGCATAAAAAAAGACGGATTTATATAAGGAATTGACAACTCGTTCTCATTTGGAGAAATAAGCATCTTCTTACCCGGGTAGGCCACTTGATTTCAACATCTAAACAAAATGAACAGGCCGTGTTGTTCAAACAGGTGGAGACGGACAGGAGGGTGTATTCATAACAGCTGTTATGACATAACAACTGTTCTACCTTAACAAGCAAATAGATCCAAGTTGACTAGCCCTGCGCTGAGACCTGCACTGTGCATGGTTCTGGTTCCATTTGTAACAAAAAAGGGCATCGACAGAGTTGAAAACCAGATCAGTGATTGTTGCAAAACACAGGTTAAACCATTTTGATCAAATAATGACATTATTTAAACTAAATGACTTGTTGCGGAAGGCTTATATTTCACCTAGGTATAAATGTACAAACCCTTAATTCATTAGATTAATCCTGACTGTTTGAAATTGTGCAACGAAGTGTATTTAGAGAAAACATTTTACAAAATGGAGATATATATCGCAAATCGCCCATTATTTGGAGAAAATCGAGATATGATTTTCAGAACATATCGCCCAGCCTTTCTCTGTCTGTCTGTCTGTCTGTCTGTCTGTCTGTCTGTCTGTCTGTCTGTCTGTCTGTCTGTCTGTCTGTCTGTCTGTCTGTCTGTCTGTCTGTCTGTCTGTCTGTCTGTCTGTCTGTCTGTCTGTCTGTCTGATTTCACCAAAATCTGTCTGTCTGTCTGTCTGATTTCACCAAAATCTGTCTGTCTGTCTGTCTGATTTCACCAAAATCTGTCTGTCTGTCTGTCTGTCTGTCTGTCTGTCTGTCTGTCTGTCTGTCTGTCTGTCTGTCTGTCTGTCTGTCTGTCTGTCTGTCTGTCTGTCTGTCTGTCTGTCTGTCTGATTTCACCAAAATCTGTCTGTCTGTCTGTCTGTCTGATTTCACCAAAATCTGTCTCTGTCTGTCAGTCTGTCTGCGGGAGATCGGCTGACAAGAGAACATGTAATATTGTCGTATTGCCCTCTCTCCCTTTCTCTGTCTGTCTGTCTGTCAGTCCGTCTGCGGGAGATCGGCTGACAAGAGAACATGTAATATTGTCGTATTGCCCTCTCTCCCTTTCTCTGTCTGTCTGTCTGTCTGGGGCTGACAAGAGAACATGTAATATTGTCGTATTGCCCTCTCTCCCTTTCTCTGTCTGTCTGTCTGTCTGGGGCTGACAAGAGAACATGTAATATTGTCGTATTGCCCTCTCTCCCTTTCTCTGTCTGTCTGTCTGTCTGGGGCTGACAAGAGAACATGTAATATTGTCGTATTGCCCTCTCTCCCTTTCTCTGTCTGTCTGTCTGTCTGGGGCTGACAAGAGAACATGTAATATTGTCGTATTGCCCTCTCTCCCTTTCTCTTCCGCTTGTTTTTCTTCTTACAGCCACACACAAAAAAAGGACAACGCACGTGCGCACAGATCTTGTTGGCCTGGGTTACACCCTGGGTGTTTTGCCGACATGACATAGGCCAGATACGATCTAGCAAACGACTAGCCAGGGACAACAGTTGAGTGTGTCAGTATAGGTTGACTGGCACTAGCTGATAAGATAAAGTTAATTTAGGCCCTTCCCTTGCTCTGCTCTGTGAGCCTGTGGCTGAGCGTGTGATACAGCAGCGGCAGTTGGCTCCCCTGGAAGAAGGGTCTCTATCTGTGCTGCTCCGCTATAGGCTAATCATCTTAGAGCACGGTGCTCCACAACGCGCGCACACACACACACTTGACTTCTCTCAACAGCCGTCTCAGAATACACCAGACACGGACCTAGTACTAATCGCTCACAGTGCGTGTTCTATATGTTCAGAGCCCAATGAATCCCGTTAAATGTTCAGCTGGTTGTACAGTAGTGGCCAAAAGTTTTGAGAATGACACAAATATTCATTTCCACAAAGTTTGCTGCTTCAGTGTCTTTAGATATTTTTGTCAGATGTTACTATGGAATACTGAAGTATAATTACAAGCATTTCATAAGTGTCAAAGGCGTTTATTGACAATTACATGAAGTTAATGTAAAGAGTCAATGTTTGCAGTGTTGACCCTTCTTTCTCAAGACCTCTGCAATCCGCCCTGGCATGCTGTCAATTAACTTCTGGGACACAATCTGACTGATGGCAGCTCATTCTTGCATAATCAATGCTTGGAGTTTGTCAGAATATGTGGGTTTTTGTTTGTCCACCCGACTCTTGAGGATTGACCACAAGTTCTCAATGGGATTAAAGTCTGGGGAGTTTCCTGGCCATGGACCCAAAATATCAATGTTTTGTTCCCCAAGCCACTTAGTTGTCACTATAACCTTATGGCAAGGTGCTCCATCATGCTGGAAAAGGCCTTGTTCGTCACCAAACTGTTCCTGGATGGTTGGGAGAAGTTGCTCTCGGAGGATGTGTTGGTACCATTCTTTATTTATGCTGTGTTCTTAGGTAAAATTGTGAGTGAGCCCACTCCCTTGGCTGAGAAGAAACCACACACATGACTGGTCTCAGGATGCTTTACTGTTGGCATGACACAGGACTGATGGAGCGCTCACCTTGTCTTCTCCAGACAAGCTTTTTTCCGGATGCCCCAAACAATCGGAAAGGGGATTCATCAGAGAAAATGACTTTAGTCCAGTCCTCAGCAGTCCAATCCCTGTTCCTTTTGCAGAATATCAGTCTGTCCCTGATGTTTTTCCTGGAGAGAAGTGGCTTCTTTGCCTCCCTTCTTGACACCAGGCCATCCTCCCCAAAAGTCTTCGCCTCACTGTGTGTGCAGATGCACTCACACCTGCCTGCTGCCATTCCTGAGCAAGCTCTGTACTGGTGGTGCCCCGATCCCACAGCTGAATCAACTTTAGGAGACGGTCCTGGCGCTTGCTGGACTTTCTTGGGCGCCTTGAATCCTTCCTCACAACAATTGAACCGCTCTCCTTGAAGTTCTTGATGATCTGATAAATGGTTGATTTTGGTGAAATCTTACTGGCAGCAATATCCTTGCCAGTGAAGCCCTTTTTGTGCGAAGCAATGATGACGGCATATGTTTCCTTGCAGGTAACCATGGTTGGCAGAGGAAGAACAATGATTCCAAGCACCACCCTCCTTTTGAAGCTTCCAGTCTGTTATTTGAACTCAATCAGCATGACAGAGTGATATCCAGCCTTGTCCTCGTCAACACTCGCACCTGTGTTCATGAGAGAATCACTGACATGATGTCAGCTGGTCCTTTTGTGGCAGGCCTGATATGCAGTGGAAATGTTGTTTGTGGATTCAGTTCATTTGCATGGCAAAGAGGGACTTTGCAATTAATTGCAATTCATCTGATCACTCTACATAACATTCTGGAGTATATGCAAGTTTCCATCATACAAACTGAGGCAGCAAACTTTGTGAAAATTAATATTTGTGTCATTCTCAAAACTTTTGGCCAAGACTGTATAGCATGAGTTTTTACTGATAAGCCTAGACTAGCAGGCCAGTTAGTCACCCAGTGATCTAAAACAACTCAATTAACCCCATTAAACACACACCAGAGAGAATAGTTAAAGCAGCCCCTCAGAACAGAACACACACACATAGAACAAGTGGGCTCCCTCTGCAGAGGATAATGGAGTGGGACTGCAGACAGACAGCGTGGTTCGGTTCTACGTCATCACATCAATAGCAAGCCAATGGAGCCAATGAGACGTTGTGTCGGCCTCACTCCCCAGTCAACATCTCACAAGGCCGAGCAGCGTACAGACAGAATAGTGTAGGACCCCTAGAAGGGCTTTGATTTGTTCAGAAAGGAGCGGAGAGGAGACATTAACATGGGAACAGATGTGCGAGGCTGTATTTAACCTAAGTGTTTCTGGATGAGAGCACTGACACAGTAAAAGCCTTGTTGGGTAGAGGAGATGGTTTAAAAAGACAGACGCCTGCTGTGACCGACTGGCTTGCCTTCCCCGAAAACAAAAAACTCTCTGCCCCCCTCCCCCCATCTTCTCTTCTCCTCTCCTAGCTCCTGCACCCTCTCTTTCTCCTCTTCTCTTACGCTTTCCTCTCCCTCTCTCCTCTCATTTCTCCATTCTCTCTCCACTCATCCATCCTCTCTTCTTCTCTCCTCTACCGTGGTCTCCCTTCTTGTCTTCTTCTCTAACCCATGGACTCCCACAGAGCAGAGACGTGCTGGTGCCAACAACACCTTTTCCTCCATCTCCCACTCTCCTTTACTTCTTTCTCTGACGAGTCAGGTTTCAAGGATGGTCTTTTTCTGGCATAGACAAACTACATCAATGCAACATCACTACTTTAACCAAAATAAAACATCACTACTTTAACCAAAATGAAATACTAAGAAAAAGGAGCTATTGAGATGTGGATCGTGGAGGTTATTTTTAACGAGATCATTTGGCAAGTGGCTAGTTTGCAACAACTACCAATGCAAAGTTTTTTTTTGCCTGCAAACATTGGTTTTGAATCGCAACGTCCTGGCATGTCTGCCTCGTGATTTGTTGGGAGAGTTGTCTGTCTGAAGAGGACCTACCCCCGGGAACAATTTATTTTCCAATATCGAAGTTGCCAAAAGAGGTCCATCACTGAAACCAGACCCTGGTCACTGTTGAATAGGGTCGGCTTTTTCGAGACTACTCCAAGAGAGGATCCCATCATTACAGAAGAATGAAGAGGTGGTGGCTGTGAGGCTCCCAAGCAGCACTGCTCTGATTAATGACTGAAATATTAAAAAGAGAGACAGAGAAAGGAACTGAGAGAGGATAGGGAAGGAGCGACAGACAGAAAGTGAGAGCGAGAGATAGGAGAGAGAGAAGGAGCGAGAGAGAGAGAGAGAGAGGAGAGAGAGAAGGAGCGAGAGAGAGAGAGAGAGAGAGAGAGAGAAGGAGCGAGAGTGAGAGAGAGAGAGAGGAGAGAGAGAAAGAGAGGGGGGGTGATCTGTCAGTCAATGAGAAGCTGGCTCTGTACACAGTGCCTCGGGCTGCAATCCTACCGCTGCAAACAATTACAGGCTCACCTGCGACTGAGGGGAACATGGAAGCCAATCTCCCACCCAGCTGGAGGGGGATAAGCACTCGCTAACAGGGTACTGCCACTTAGAACGTAAACACACACACACACACACACACACACGCACACACATAAACACACACGCACACACATAAACACACACACACACACACACGCACACACACACATAAACACACACACACACACACACACACACACACACACATAAACACACACACACATAAACACACACACACACACACACACGCACACACACACACTGGAGGGGGATAAGCACTCGCTAACAGGGTACTGCCACTTAGAACGTAAACACACACACACACACACACATAAACACACACACACGCACACACACACACACACACACACACACACACATAAACACACACACACACACGCACACACACACACTGGAGGGGGATAAGCACTCGCTAACAGGGTACTGCCACTTAGAACGTAAACACACACACACACACACGCACACACACACACACACACACACACGCACACACACACACACACACACACACACGCACACACACGAGCACACACACACGCACACACACACACGCGCGCACACGCACACACACGCACGCACAGACATAAACACTCTCCTCTTAACACCGCAACAGAACACTCAGGAGTCAGAATGGAATAGCAGTTAGGCCTAACTACCATTGCTGCTCATTATTTTGTCACTCTAAAGACTATAGTTTAATTTCAAACAAAAGCAAGGACTCACTGAGTTTGACTGTACATTTTTTATTTGACTGGAAACAAAAGGTTGAGAAATGAGTGATCCACTTTTACTGATAGAATTAGCATGTAATGTAGTAAGGAAGGATTAGTCTTGCAAAATAACTTATCTAGTATTAGAATGTCTGTAATCTAGCATTACAGTGTTAGTCATACGGTCTGGTCCATAATTATTGTCACCCCTTGAGCAAAAAACACTGGGCTATACTACTGTATGCTAATTTCCAGGGAGAAAATCTATTATTGCAAACCAATACAATTGCTCAGAGAAAGAGATTTTGTTTATCAAGTAATAAAAAACATTTAAAAAAAGATAGGGGTCAGAATTATTGGCACCCCTGTTTTCAATACTCCAGCACCCTCCCCTTCCCAGGATAACGACACTGAGCCTTTTTCTAAAACGTTTGATAAGATTGGGGTTGTTGTCTTGCTGGATTGATGATCCACTTGCGGCCAGGCAGAGGCAACCAGGTTTTTGACTAAAATGTCCTGGTACTTGGTAAAGTTCATGATGCCGTTGATTTTAACAAGGCCCCCAGGACCAGTGGAAGCAAAATATCCCCATAACATTAACGATTCACTATCATATGTCAGCTCATTTTGCGAGACCACAGTCCAGCTCACCGCAGCCAGAAATCACAGTGAAACAGTGCAGAACCACACCAGGTATGTACTCCGCACACTAATATTCCACTCAAACCCAAGACTAAAACCCTCCATTTACCACGCCGACAAATTTGTAGCCCGCTTTTTCTTTATATCTGAAAGGTACTGCCAGTATCAAAGCCTACACTTTTATTTCTGCCAAGCGAGGTATTCATGATTGCGGTATTATGTTTAAGTCCCGCCAAAGCCTCAGTATGAAACGTTGCCTTTTATCTTACCGGCTTTTAAATAATGAACGCTCTATTGTCCGACATCAAACTTGTCCCTGTCAATCACAAAGCTTCACAGAAATGCTTTTTAATGCATTTATTCTCACAATGTAAAATGTACGTAGTTCTGTCCTTCAGCTGTTCTTGTCTATTGTTCATTTGGCATTTGGCCTGGGGGGGAACGCATGTCATTTAATCTTTTATTCTTGACTTTGACAAGTAGGCTAAATATTTAACGGCTCTTATATTTAGCTCATAAACGACGTGTTAATCATATCGTTTCTTAACTTAAACTACGCATCTTTCTTTAGCCAAAGCAAATGGTGGGGAGTTTGAAAGGGGAGAAAGCGTGCGATGCTCTGATCCCATTGGCTGGTGATGATACATTTAACGCAGTATTAGGCCTAATATTTAGACCACGAATGATGGGTTAATACGAATGAGCTTCTTCCGCTATATATAATCTCTCTTTTCCAGATGTGCCTTTGCGCAATTACGCAAGACTTGGAGTCACGAAAGCTATAGGTTACAATATCTTGTTGGACATTTATCTTGAGCATGTTTTGCTACTGATTAGTCCTCTTTAGATAACCGTCTGCTGATACTGTAAAAATATCAGTTGGCGAGGACGTTTGCTAGGAAGGTACCAACGTGCATGATACACTATACAAACGTATGTGGACACCCATTCAAATTAGTGGATTTGGCTATTTCAGCCACATCTGTTGCTGACAGTTGTATAAAATTGAGCACACAGCCGTGCAATCTCCGTAGACAAACATTGGCAGTAGAATAGCCTTACCGAAAGAGCTCAGTGACTTTCAACATGGCAACGTCATAGGATGCCACCTTTCCAATAAGTACGTTCATAATATTACGGCCCTCCTAGAGCTGTCCCGGTCAACTGTAAGTGGGGGTGGCAGGTAGCCTAGTGGTTAGAGCGTTGGGCCAGTAACCAAAAGGTTGCTGAATTGAATCCCTGAGCTGTCGTTCTGCCCCTGAACAAGGCAGTTAACCCACTGTTCAGTTAAATAAAAAAGTGCTGTTATTGTGAAGTGGAAATGTCAAGGAGCAGTGGAAACGCGTTCTCTGGAGTGATGAATCACACTTCACCACATCTGGCATTCGACAGACAAATCTGGGTTTGACGGATGCCAGGAGAATGCTACCTGCCCAAATGCATAATGCCAACTGTAAAGTGTGGTGGATAAAGAATAATGGTCTGGGTGTGTTCACTGCTCCACAGTCCAATGGCGACAAGCTTTACACCACTTCAGCCGACGCTTGGCATTACGCAAACCCATTTCATGAAGCTCCCGACTAGCAGTTCTTGTGCTGACATGGCTTCCAGAAGCAATTTGGAACTCGGTAATGAGTGTTGCAACCGAGGACAGGCGATATTAATGCTCTATGCGCTTCAGCACTCGGCGGTCCCGTTCTGTGAGCTTGCGTGGTCTACCACTTTGCGGTTGAGCCGTTGTTGCTCCTAGACATTTCCACTTCACAATAAAAGCACCGTGGCAGCTCCAGCTGTTGACCGTGGCAGCTCCAGCTGTTGACCGTGGCAGCTCCAGCTGTTGACCGTGACAGCTCCAGCTGTTGACCGTGGCAGCTCCAGCTGTTGACCGTAGCAGCTCCAGCTGTTGACCGTGGAAGCTCCAGCTGTTGACCGTTGAAGCTCCAGCTGTTGACCGTAGCAGCTCCAGCTGTTGACCGTGGAAGCTCCAGCTGTTGACCGTGGCAGCTCCAGCTGTTGACCGTGGCAGCTCCAGCTGTTGACCGTGGAAGCTCCAGCTGGGCAGAAATTTGACGAACGTACTTATTGGAAAGGTGGCATCCTATGACGTTGCCATGTTGAAAGTTAGTGATCTCTTCAGTAAGGCCAATCTACTGCCAATGTTTGTCTATGGAGATTACATGGCTGTGTGCTCGATTTTATGCACCTGTCAGCAACGGGTATGGCTGAAATAGACGAATTCACTCATTTGAAGCAGTGTCCACATACTTTTGAATATATAGTGTATTTCAACGCTATTTCTGACCATAGTGTTTACTTGTTCATTAGTCCAATGCTGCTAAGATACCAGCTCACCTGAATGTCTGCTCGTGTGCCAGTCAAATCAATACTAACCTCTGTGTATAAATTCATGTTATTGATAGTTTATTTCTGGCATCTTGTGTTTACTACTAGGCCTCACCATCTGTCAAAACAGATGCTGTTGCTACGTAACACACACACACACACAGAGGGAGAGAGAGACAACTAATGATACTCGGAGACACTCTCCAGGAGGTCTTGTAGTTCCAACAGAACAAAAGATCCAAACAAGACAGGCGATTCCACACCAGAGGGAGTGGAAAATATTCATGGTGTCGCAGATTGCAATTCTCACTAGGGATGTGACAAATGGGGGAAAAATCTTTGCGTTTAAATTGTACTTTACATTATTATTATTTTTTTGTTTTTCTGTTAAAACGATAAGAAAAATGCACAAAATTGTGAATTTGCAATGCAGCTGCGCTGCTGCCAGCAATGGTTTGGGTCCCTTTCAGCTGGTCAAGCATTGCACATACTGTACCGTATGCTCCCACTGTGCCTCAATACCAAAGTTGTAGAGCTCTCTGTACTTCAACATACAGGGGAAGAAATCATCAACGACCCTTCTCATCCAGCCAATTGCCTCCTTCTGCCCCTCTGGTAGGCGCTACAGGCCACTAACGTTAAGGATCCCAATTTCGTTTCCAGTTTTAACGTTTAAATGTTCACACCCCTAATTCTCACATAAGAACTTCATTGGGAGGACGGATGTTTAACAAGACATACGGAATCAAGACATACGCCATATTTTACACTATAAGGAGGACAATGACATGTACGGTTCACGGATCATTAAGTCTTACCGGAGGCATGTATAGGTCTAAAAAGGGCCTAAAATCGGGATTTACACCAAAAAAATTGTGATACAAACATTTTAAAAAATTCTAAACATTCTTCCTCCCAAATAAGTTTCTATCTGAGAATTGCCCAAATATTTTCCTCTCCCTCTGCCTTGGGATCCCTCACAGAGGCCATCTCATGAAGAGTTATTATAGGTGTGTGTGTGTGTAACCCCATTTAAATTCTCTCCATATACTGCTGTGCTCTTGAAGCCAAGAGATGCATTCTCTATGTAAACATCTGCGAGTTGATTCTACTGCTGCCCCGTCTGTGTTTCTGCTTCTCTCTCTGCAGGGATCTGTCTGATAAAGGACAGACAGTACAAAGTCCATGACGGACGGAGAGGAAGAGAGATATGCAAGCTATTCTTTCCCTCTTGGAAGACAAAAGGAAGCTTGTGAAAAAAAGCTTCTTTATTGTTAAAAACCAGCAGCGCGTTTTAGGCCTTTCAGCTGAAAGAGAATAGCAGAAATAATACGATCATGTCCTGTAAAATGTTCCTTTCACAATACCTAAAAGGAAATAGGCCTAGCATATGGCTATGTTTAGCGATATAGGGTTTTATAGGCCTAGCATATGGCTATGTTTAGCGATATAGGGTTTTATAGGCCTAGCATATGGCTATGTTTAGCGATATAGGGTTTTATAGGCCTAGCATATGGCAATGTTTAGCGATATAGGGTTTTATAGGCCTAGCATATGGCTATGTTTAGCGATATAGGGTTTTATAGGCCTAGCATATGGCTATGTTTAGCGATATAGGGTTTTATAGGCCTAGCATATGGCTATGTTTAGCGATATAGGGTTTTATAGGCCTAGCATATGGCTATGTTTAGCGATATAGGGTTTTATAGGCCTAGCATATGGCTATGTTTAGCGATATAGGGTTTTATAGGCCTAGCATATGGCTATGTTTAGCGATATAGGGTTTTATAGGCCTAGCATATGGCTATGTTTAGCGATATAGGGTTTTATAGACCTAGCATATGGCTATGTTTAGCGATATAGGGTTTTATAGGCCTAGCATATGGCTATGTTTAGCGATATAGGGTTTTATAGGCCTAGCATATGGCTATGTTTAGCGATATAGGGTTTTATAGGCCTAAGGACATGAGAAAATGTGTGTGTAATGAACAGTCTCCTGAACCATGCTGGTGTAGGTGCAGAGAGATGACAAGACCTTCTGATCACTGGAGGAAGAGGAACTAAAGCAAGTTCTCTTTCTCTTCAACACCACCCCCCCCCCCCCCCCCCCCCCCGACCCACAAACAGCACAGCTGAAACATCTTCTCTCATCAACAGTTCTCTATAGACCAGCGGCAGACAGAGTACAGCCTTTTTTTTGTCACATCTTCAGGGCCAAGCTGACTTCAGTTGAAACAGGAAGAGCACTCTCCATCCTCTTCCTTTTCCTACATCAGCAGGAAAGAAGTAGAGTGGGACCCTAAAACACTTTGAATGCCCCAGAACAGCTCGGGCTAATATGCCTTCTCTACGACAAAACAAAACAACAACAAAATACAGCCAATCGTTTTGAAAGTCCTGTAGGTTTTTCTTTTTTAACACTGATGTTCCGATGCGCTCATTGGGAGCCAAGTGGGTTCCGGAACGCAGTGGTAGAAATGCGGTTGCACAGATTCCGTACGGTAGCGGTCTCGATGAGGAGTGGTGGGTCCTGTATAGAACGCAGGAAGGACGCCAGGTAGGGAAGGATCATGATGCTGTGTAGAACGGAGCCATCAGCCAGCCAGTCCCACTGAGCCGCCATACACTACAGGGGGTTTGTATGGAAATCAGCCTGACCTCTCTGTGCCTCCTACTCTCCTCTCTGTTTTATACCACTCTGCATTACCAAGAATGTGAGCTGTATGGTTTGTGTCACTTTGCAATCATAGTTTTTTTGCTTGACACATTTTAAAGTCACAACTTCTGTTGCCGTGGAATCGCCCTTTAGTTTCTGACATTGACATTGCATCCATTGACATTGCTCCCACCACCCCTCCCCCTTCTTGATAAAGCGAAAGCCAGAAAGCAATTTTATGATACACACACAGGTCAGGTAGACAGTATTAACGATTTGGCAGTGTGTAGAAAGTGCTGATGTTGCCTTTGGAGGCCAGGGAAAGGCCTAACGTCGATGAGAGCATAACACTATTGCCAATAACCAAGATGAAGGAGAGAAGGAGGAGGAGGTGGAAGGAGAGGAGGGTCATTCCTGTTGACTGCAGGTCAAGTCCTGGAGGACGAGTGTGGCGGTCACTGGATAACAAGAACGTGTGTGTGTATGTGTGTGTATATATATAGCAGCCAGAGCCTCACTAACGAAACAGTATCACTTTAGCTGCGTGATTGAGTGATTGAGTGAGTGATTGAGTAAGTGAGATTTTGACCAAGTGTCTAATTCACAACACTGAGTGACCTACACACACACAATATTAACAGATCCAGACAAAGGGCAGTGGTTGGCTCGGTGCTCCAGACTCCATTCAGGACCTGTAAGAGCTTAATAAGAGGGGCAGAGAGAGGGCGAGGGAGAGAGAGGGTGAGGGAGAGAGCAGGAGGGAGAGAGAGGACGAGGGAGAGAGAGAGAGAGGGCGATGAAGAGGGAGAGAGAGTGTGAGGGAGGGAGAGAGAGAGGGAGATGAAGAAGGAGAGCGAGGGAGAGAGAGAGGGCAAGGGAGAGAGAGAGAGGGAGATGAAGAGGGAGAGCGAGGGAGAGAGATGAAGAAGGAGAGCGAGGGAGGGAGAGAGAAGATGGTCCAACACAAACCTAATTAAACACACGGCTGCTGACAGTAATGGCTGCAGTGTTATTTGTGCCTTCTTGCTCCACAAGGACATTTCAGACAGGAAACACACAAGCTCTCCCACACACACATACACACAGGCCGAGAGAGAGACAGGAAGCAACAACACAGAAAGAATGTGATTAGTCTGACGAGTCCACAAAAGGGCTGGGAATTGCCAGGGACTTCATAATACGATACTTAGGTGCCAATACGATTCCCGCGATTCTATATTGTCATGTGACTAATTTGATGTGATTTGATATATGTATTGAGATTCAATACTGTGATTTTATTGCGATTCGATGTTCCAAAGATATTGTTCACCATATTTCCTGCCGCAGAGGGACAAGCCATGAGAAACTGAGTTCTGATCAGTCATGGAAATAAAAGTGCTGAAAACGAATTGGCTCCCTATTTAAAAGCACGACGGAGAACAAGCTATGAAGGAAAAATACTGGTGTTTCTGGTGCAGGTACAGCAAACTAGCTCAAAAAAACAATATTTCTTTCATGTCAAAACCATACAATATATCGTCAAAAATGAAATTGCGATATGTACAGTAACTACATTGCTACACCAATAATCATTTCCATACTGTGAAATGATTAGGAACCTAACATCTCTGAGCTGGATGGACATTTCCATACTGTGAAATGATTAGGAACCTAACATCTCTGAGCTGGATGGACATTTCCATACTGTGAAATGATTAGGAACCTAACATCTCTGAGCTGGATGGACATTGCCATGTAAAAAGTCCCGTGCGCACGAACACGTGAAGCTCATAGGTGCACATCACATCTGGTGTCAGAGGAAAGCTCAGAATCTATACTTGAGAAATGAAGCCACGTACACATTTTCAACCATTTTCCATCCTAAAAATGTGGAATAATTAAAAGCTTTGATTTATGGTCAAACAGATGGAAAAGGGGTCTTAGAAAACATCTTTTAAAAAATATATTACACAATAATGTTGAAGTAAAGACCCAACTAATAAACATTTATATTTAGTTTTGCATAAATGATTTGCCTTCTGTAAGTTTAACAAATATTAGTTAGTGTCTTGTAATTCTGTTACCAAAAAAACACATACTGTATCTTGGAGATACTTTCCAATCTCACCCTCATGAGGAGGCAGAATAAGGAACAATTCAGAAGTAACGTAAAGGTAGACCTACAAATGAGTTATGCTGTTTTTACTGATAACTATTTGGTTTATGGTTTATTGAGTGATTAACCACTCTAGTGTAGGGGGCAGCATTCGGAATTTTGGATGAAAAGCATGCCCAAATTAAACGGCCTGCTACTCGGGCCCAGAAGATATGATATGCGTATAGATGGTAGATTTGGATAGAAAACACTCTAAAGTTTCCAAAACTGTTACAATAGTGTCTGTGAGTATAACAGAACTGATTTAGCAGGCGAAAACCTGAGAAAAATCCATTCAGGAAGTAGTTTTTGTTTTTGTAGTTTTCTATTCAATGCCATTACAGTATCCATTGACTTAGGACTCCATTTGCAGTTCCTATGCCTTCCACTAGATGTCAACAGTCTTTAGAAATCGTTTCAGGCTTGTATTCTTATAAATGAGGGAGTAAGACCAATCTGAACGAGTGGACCCAATCGTGTCGCAGAGTTTGTTCAGGCGCATGTGCATTTCTTGTTTACCTTTTATATTGATGATGTTATTGTCTGGTTGAAGTATTATAGATCATTTAGGCTAAAAAACAACCTGAGGATTGAATATAAACATCGTTTGACATGTTTCTATGAACTTTACGGATACAATTTGGATTTTTTTGTCTGATTGTTTTGACTGAGTTTGAGCCTGTGGATTACTGTAGAAAACGCGCTAACAAAACTGAGGTTTTTGGATATAAAGAGAATTCATCAAACAAAAGGAACATTTATTGAGTAAATGAATGTCTTCTGATTGCCACCATATGAAGAGCATCAAAGGTAAGGGATTAATTTTATCTCTATTTCTGAGTTTTGTAACGCTTCTGCTTGGCTGGTTACTGTTTGTAATAATTTGTCAATTGGGCAATGTTCTGGGCTAGGTATGTTCTGGGCTAGGTATGCTTGCCCCGAAAATCATTTTATAAATATGACACTGTGGTTGGTTTAACAAGAAGTTAATCTTTAAACCTATGTAAAATATGTTTTGTTTTCTGAATTTTTATAATGAGCATTTCTGTTGGCGCTCTGCAACCTCACTGGATGTTGGCCAGATGGGACGCTAGCGTCCCACATACCCTAGAGAGGTTAAAACACCAGTTACTGTCCTCCCTTCTACTTGCATACTGTTATGTTCAGCTCATAACTGTTTTCTTTCTCTTTCTGTTGCGTGGTGGTCAGAGCAAGAGTGCAAAAACGGTCTGAACAACTCCACCTCTTTCCCTCCCTCTCTGCCGCTCTCTCTCTCTCTTCTCTCTCTCTCCAGTTAATGTCACCTCTCCCGGCTCATACTGACGCCCGGTCAGTCCAAATCTGTTTGGACAGGACAGTACAGTCACAGATAGAACAATGAGACAGATATTTCACCAGATGTATAAATGTGAAGCACCTGGTTGGCGTTTCCACTCGCTACCAAATATGGTGATGAGAGGAAGCCCAGTGGACAAAAAAGATAAACAAACAACTAGAATCTGTAATAAACAAACAGAGTGGACTGCATTTTGTAGACTTGACCCTTTTTATAGAATTGCAAGAAAATTAGCTTTAAAACATCAACATTTTCTTTGCACCCCATGGCAAAATGTGTAGAATTGCAGGAAATAAGCTTTAAATCTGCAAAATTCTCTCCACCAACAAGAGGGGTGTGAACAGTTTCAGTCATGAATAATGCTTGTTCCCATAGAGTAGAGTAGAGTAAAGTATAGTAACTGCACTGTACACAACTCCAATGTCCTGTACTGTACTGTGCTCAACTATGCTGTACTGTGATGTCCAAACTATACCAACTATTACTGGTACAGAGTTGGTCCTCGGACCAACCAAATTTGGTCTTCTTTAGGGGTGGAGCTCATTAGAATAATAGACAGTGAGTAGAATAATAACCAAATATGCAAAGAAGGATTTCTACCTTTGTGGACCAGGATACATCACCATGAAGATAATGACTTCCTGACGGTAAGGGTAGGCAACAACACATCTGCCACCATGCTGATCCTCAACACCGGGGCCCCTCAGGGGTGCGTGCTCAGCCCCCTCCTGTACTCCCTGTTCACCCATGACTGCGTGGACAAGCACGACTCCAACACCATTTAAGTTTACAACAACCTCTCCCTCAATGTGAGCAAGACAAAGGAGCTGATCGTGGACTATAGGAAAAGGAGGGCCGAACAGGCTCCCATTAACATCGACGGGGCTGTAGTGGAGTGGGTCGAGAGTTTCAAGTTCCTTGTTGTCCACATCATCAACAAACTATCATGGTCCATACACACCAAGAGTCGTGAAGAGGGCACGACAACACCTTTTCCCCCTCAGGAGACTGAAAAGATTTGGCATGGGTCCCCAAATCCTCAAAGTTCTACAGCTGCACCATCAAGAGCATCCTGACCGGTTGGATCACCACCTGGTATGGCAACTGCTTGTCATCCGACCGTAAGGCACTACAGAGGGTAGTACGTACGGCCCAATACATCACTCAGACCAAGCTTACTGCCATCCATGACCTATATACTAGGCAGTGTCAGAGGAAGGCCCAACAAATATTGTCAAAGACTCCAGTCACCCAAGTCATAGACTGTTCTCTCTGCTACCGCACGGCAAGCCATACCGGAGCGCCAGGTCTAAGTCCAAAACAATTAATCAAATGGCCACCCTGATTATTTACACTGACCTTTTGTTTTTACACTGCTGCTACTCACTGTTTACTATATGTGCATAGTCCCTTTATCCCTACCTACATGTACAAATTACCTCAACTAACCTGTACCCCCGCACATTGACTCGGTACCGGTACCCCCTGCATATATCCTTGTTATTGTTATATAATTTTATTGTGTTCATTTCTATTACATTTTTTACTTTAGTTTATTTAGTAAATATTTTTTAAACTCTATTTCTTGAACTACATTGTAGGTTAAGGGCAGCATTTCACGATAAGGAGAATACACCTGTTGTGACAAATACAATTTGATCTGATTTGACATTCATAATTATGGAGTCGATTTGTAAGAGTTTTTGGAAAAAGTGGTCGCAACGTCATTCTGTCACCAAAATGTGCATCTGCACTGTTCTTCGAGTAAATGGAGTTTTTGTAAAAAAAAAACTGTTCCGTGTAAATTGTTAAAAGTTGTCCTTGTGCATAGAGCTGTATGGTTTGTTTAACTTTGAAGTCAATGCTTTTTGTCTCAGAATCATGCCGTTACTGGAGAATTGTGCAGACGTTTCACTGTACTGTAGAGCTCCTCTACAGCACCCCTACCCACCCCCCGTCTCTCTTCCTCATTGTTTTATCGTATAATCCAGACCAGACCAGACGACTAGTGTTATTAATTAAAAAAATGGCATATTAATTTGATGGTGGGTTGGGCTGGGGAGGCATGTCCTGTAACAGACCCAAATACCTATTAGGGAATGAGGTCACAGCTGGAGACAGGACAGGAGGGCTCACACACGAACACACACACTCAGCGAGAACACACACACACACACTCAGCGAGAAGCACACACTAAGAGAGAAACACACACGCAACAGCACAGAGACGGACAACTCACGCACAACCAAACACAGGTCCATCCCGGCGAGATCAAGCCAGCGGCAGAAAATTGCTTTTAACAACCGAACCAGATTAGCACAGGGCTTCTGGGAAAACAAAACAAAACAGACAGCTTTTTTATTACTGATGCTTTGTTTTTGGGTTTTTTTTTCTTCATTTTAGGTGGATGTTCACCACGAGTCCCGAAAAAGGCAAAAGTATATCGCTTATAGCCTAGCTATATAATATTTAAGCATATAATTATTTACTACCCCCCTAATGGAAAAAAGAACAACAAATCGTCAGTCGGCATTAATCTCCTAGAGTGCTTCCCTTTTAGAAGTGTCTCACTGGGCGACATCTGCACATCGAGGACAGGAAGGGGGGAAAGAGAGTGGTCCGGTAGCTGGTGGCTTTTTACCCCACACTGTCCCGTACCTTTTGCCACTGAGAGACGTAGGACCGGAGGTTTACACTGTGCATCAACATCAAGCACATCAATATCAAACACACAAACTAACCTTGACTCAGCTACCGTACGGTATACTAGGGCGTCATGCAACCCGCAAAATCTGAGAGGGCACAAAGCACCTTCGAATGGCCGAGGGGTGGGAAGTTGGAGAATATAGCATCTTTCAAAGCACCTTCGAATGGCCGAGGGGTGGGAAGTTGGAGAATATAGCATCTTTCAAAGACCCAAAACATTTTTATTCCTGCAATCTAGGGCCATAATCATTATGCGTAATTTTTTTTTAAAGATGTAAAAATGTCTGCATATCTAAGCATACCTCTTGAGGAGAGAAGCCTGAGCAAGACAGCTGACTGTGTAACTAAACATCAGCTTTAAAGAGGGAGAGCCTTTTAGCCTGGATTAGACTGTTTAATAAAGTGTTAATGGAGCAGAGAAGTGGGCTAATGCCCAGGCAGGGCTGAGGGAGGCTGAGGCATAGGCAGTGTATTAGCAGAAGTCAGGACAATACTATGCCAGACTCTCTGGCTGTCTGGCTGTCTGGGTAAGAGGGAGGGAGTGTGTGCATGTGTGTGTGTGAGAGAGTTCAGAGTCAGTCGACTGACACAAGTTGTGTTTTGCATCCAGGCAGTGGGCAAATCAGTGTGGGGGGGTGTCCTGGCGTAACCGGGGGGGTTAGACACACTTGGCATTGGAAGGTCTAATAGGGGAGATTGGAATGCATGCCAGGCCTCCTCAGCCTCTCCTCATACTGGTGCTATGGTGGCTGGATGGGCAGATCGGCATAGGCTGCTCCTCTCGTTGTAGAATAGAGCCTGGTGCAGGCACTGCAGGCCAACCTTGTGCTGTGTTTTTCAGCAGAAGTTTCTCAGGACCTTGCAGTGCCATCTGTTCCTGCTGGAATCAGGGCAGCATGCCATCTAACGCCAGAGCTGCGGTCTCTACCCACTACACCTAGACTGTGGAGGATCATAATCCAGTCAAAACAGTGTCTGTGTGAAATAGCGACCGATAAGGTGGGAGTGTATATTTGGACTAGGGATGGGAGGACTTCAACCTGCAGCCGCCGCAGTTATATCCACTGGGCGGGCGGGTTTAGGGTCATGAAATGACGTGTGGACGAAGGCCGGGGGGATGGCCGCCAGGTTGACTAAAAAGAAAACAACGCATGAAAAAATCTTGTGCAATTTATATCTATAGTCTAAATGGATGTTTTTCTTTTATTCTTTTTGGGCTATCTGACTTTAGGTCCGCCAAATAGCCTACGCTTTTTGGGCTATCTGACTTTAGGTCCGCCAAATAGCCTACGCTTTTTGGGCTATCTGACTTTAGGTCCGCCAAATAGCCTACGCTTTTTGGGCTATCTGACTTTAGGTCCGCCAAATAGCCTACGCTTTTTGGGCTATCTGACTTTAGGTCCGCCAAATAGCCTACGCTTTTTGGGCTATCTGACTTTAGGTCCGCCAAATAGCCTACGCTTTTTGGGAACGGGCAGAAGGTTCACGCCGATCCACTGAGAAAAGCTGCGAAATGGAGAGTTTAAAAATTTAAAAATTAAAGAGAAAAGGGAGGGCCAGAAAAGTAATGTTTGGGAAAGATTTTGTCAAGAGGTAAAAGAGGATGATAGCCGTGCCTACGTTATGTGTGATAATTGTGAGTTGCTATACAAATTCAAGAGTCACAAGACGGGGACTTCAAATAGGTCTATGGCATGTCAAGGGAACTGTAGTCTACTGTTCAAATAAGTGAAATGGGAACTGAAATCTGGACACTGACTGTAGGTCTATAACCTCTGACTTGCCTAGTTAAATAAAGATAAATTCATATATTTTACAAAGTCTTATATTAACTCTGGCAGAATAAGCCTTTCTTGCAGTAAAATGTACATTTTGACTCGAGTGGAGAAAGATGATTTCCTTCTTTCCGAGAGAATGTGAATGTGCAGTTAGGGACCGTCTGTAGAGTTGCTGTCTTTATCAGCATCATAAAAGCTATAGCAACCACATAAAACGTCAATCGTATCAGAAACGTGTTGGGTCGTTTTCACAGCTTTCTATTTCCTTACAACCTGTCAAACTGATGTCATTTGGAAAATCTTTCCCATTTTGGGGGGAATTATTGCATTTTCTCCCCGGTCCCTAAACGTTTTCGTGCAACAAAAGAAGCAGAGATGACCGAGAACATTTTTACCAATGTCACCTAGATTGACGAATTCATTCTATCTATCATTTATGACATTATTCTTGTAAGCAGGGGTTAATTTCAGTCTTCTAGGGCAACATATAACGACAGAAGAGAAGATGCTTGTATTTATTTAAAGACAAGTTGGCTAACAAATAGTCTACCAAAATCATAAGCAGAAACATATCCAAATTAGGACCAAACGAATCCTGCACCCCCTTTCAAAAAAAGCGTTCCGCTGTCTCTGACTGTAGCCTACAGCGCATTTTCCATATTTGCAGGTTATGGTTGGGTGCGGGCCTCAGATGTTCACTTCATCACATATAGTCGGGCGGTGGCGGATGGGTTATTAGCAATTCCAGGTGAACAAACTGCTGACCTGTGCACCATTAATGAATTCATTTGGAAAAGCGATAGAAAAAGGCAATTCAGAGTCAGGGAATGGATGCAGAAGTGTGTGTGTGTGTGTGTGTGTGTGTGTCACAACGCCAGCTGCTGCAGTACCTCCCTCTCGCTCCCTCTTTCTCCTTCTCTCTGTGCCAAGTCGGAGCGGATCAGTGTATCCATTCATTCCAGGTCAATTTGGGCACTCTGCTCGACAACAGCAATTCATTAACCAAATCCTGAGGTCTGACACTGTCGGAGACACCTCCAGAATCACCGAGAAACACTCTCTCTCTCTCTCTCTCTCTCAGAAATAACAGGGAAAACATAGCTAATGCAGAGGGAAACACACTACTGAAACTGACTACTGAGTCCAATAAATAATTGTGAATCAATGGATTATTAATTGAAAATATGCTTTATTCCAAATACACTCATAATTTTAAAAATAAACCTCTCTCTGTTTTAAACAGTGTACATGGCCCTGTAGCTAAACCACTTGAGTATCAGGTGAGTTTGAATAGCTGACTGGCTACTGCTATGACACAGTGGTAGCATTAATATTTCATAGCCAGTCAGTCCAAGGCCAGGCCTCTCTATCTCTCCATCCATCCTCTCTCTCTCTCTCTCTCTCTCTCCTCCATGTACAGCTCTGTTTCAGTATTTCATTCAGTCTAAAAACAGGCCGCAGAACCACAACCAGGCACCCACATACGTGAAGAATATATATACAGCATCCTAAACCTTTCCGTGTCGACCCGAGGTGGAGTGATACAAAGTTTCATTCAGTCTAAAACAGGCCGCAGAACCACAACCAGGCACCCACATACGTGAAGAATGTATATACAGCATCCTAAACCTTTCTGTGTCGACCCGAGGGGGAGTGATACAAAGTTTGTTGCAGCAACACCTCTGACAGCAGCTCATCCTTTCACTATTATTCACTCCCAGGAGAGCAAAAAAAATCTATTTTATTTTTAGTTCAAACGGGGGGGGAAAGAGAGGCTTATTTTAGTCAAACCAATACTGCACAGCCACCAAATAGTGAGCACTACTGATTGAACAACAGGCTACACCGTGTGGCCCTCTCCCTCTACACCACCAGAGCTGCTTTCACACACATACAGAGATGGACTCTGGTTCACCTCCAGTCTGATTGAAATCTTAATATCTCATCTGAATGACGATGAGCAGGGCCACGAGGGAGCTCTAGCAGAAAGAGGGCAAATCAGCCAGCCTCAGCATTGTCCTGAATTTCTTTACCAGGCTATCGTTTGGGGAGCGTGATACACACACACAGTTATGATGGAAGCCTGGAAGTTTTTATTCTAGGCATGGTTACAGTATTTCAACATGTCTAGGTGGCCACACTGATAACTCCAGCTTAGTTCCCAAGTTTCTAAACCATACAGAACCAGCTTGACTCTAGCGTCGCCATTATATTGGAATCGAGGAAGTGTGATCATAATCATTAGGATGTTTGAGCGATACCGCAGCACGTCCTAAATGCACCCCTCCAGTATTTCGCTAAACAGTGCAATTGCACTCGAGATGCATTTTAAGGCTACGGAAAGTGAACTTATCATTTCCAAACGTTTAGGTCAGTTGTATGCTGCTTGCTTTGCCACCTATTAACTATCAAGCGTTGCATTAAATAGGCTCAATGTTTTTTACTGGTGCATTTGGCAATATTCAATTCATACGCACGAAACATATGAACAAAAGCATTCACTGGGAAAGTTGATAGGCTATATGTAGTCCATTCATATATAGCTATGCGCAGCACTTGGCTCAAGTTATCGAATCAGTTAATGTTTTCTTGCGCAAACCGACCTGCAACACGTTGTCAAACTCAGGCCTTTCACTGAAAACACAGGGATGTCGATTCACACGGGACTAGTATTATCAGAGGACCTTGGAGTTCGCCAAAAGAACGGTAGGTTATTCTGTCTGGAAGTGTTACTCTCCTGCCATGTAAAGAATGAATGACATCGGCTGGTTCAGACAGGACAGAAGTTACAGCTGTGGTGTGTTGTGCTCGTGCACATCATTTCATTACCCAACCTCGCCCAGCACAACGGGGCCTGACCTATAGCATATCATAATCACATCAATAAATTGGTTCTAACAAACTCTGAACACCGTAACACGTAACAGCTAAATGGATGCAGAGGACATTGCAAATAAACTTGAAATGGGGGCAATGTTTACTGGTTGCTCAGGAGGTAAAGGGTAAGTCAGATGTGTGCAATGTGAGCAAAAATGCACACATGCACGTAAAAGATGTGTGCAAAAATGCGACTAGTTGTGGAAAATACTGGAGATCAAGAAAAATAAGGAAAAGAGCAAGAGTTGCGTGCATATTATGTGTACCAAAGAGGTGCTGTATAGATTATAATATAATTTTTCTGACCGTTTAGAACAATGTTAACAACACTAAGTAAAGTATAAGAGTACCAGAGAGTCTGTTGTAACATTGTTTTCTTGTTAAGCCTTCATTACAGCAAAGACTGAAAGCAGTTAAATTTGTTTGCGAATGCAATTTCCGAAATGGAACGGTTTACTTATTGTGTAAGCTAATCATTTTGTTCTATTTTAAAACTAAAATGCTTGATTGCATCTCAAATCATGAATGACTCGTATGCTGTGTGATGACAAGAACGAATGAATGATTGATTGATACAGTAGCCTATATATGTATTGAAATATAGGCCTTAGTAAGTTACGATATTAAGACTAAACAGGACACGCTCTTAGGCCTACAGCTCAATGATGGTTATAACAAGGCTGAAATACTAAGTCTACTAATGATAATGACATTATATATGATCATAATAGTTATAGTAATAATAACAATTAGAAGGAGCGTTATTATTATAAATATTATTTTCCCGACAATTTGGAACAGTGTAAACAACACGGAATAAATGATAAATAATACCCGAGAGGCTGTTCTAACAAAACAAAACAAAAAGTGTCAAGCCTTTATTACAGCATAGCAAAGATTAAAAACAGCCGGATTTGGGAAATTGTTTACTTGACATGTCATTGCATGAGGCTTGGTGCTCACAGAATCATTAGGCTATTAAACAAACACTCAAACAGGCAACAGAAGCAGGATCGGTCTTATTTCTGTTGATATACGGATGATTTAAAAAGCCACATTGTTCTCAACACCATTATGCTGGTTAACTTTGCTATTATGCACATAGCAACATGGTCTAGGGAAAGGTGCCAATTCAACAGCGCACTGATGTGTTTCAGAACCGTGGACAGCGACCGCTATCCAACAAGGGAGAAAGCGTATTTGAGATCTATGTATTATAACCATATACAATTCCAATAGCACGTCTTAGACTGATGGACTGTGCCATCCACACGGCCTCCACAATGGATCGGTCCACTCAGACAGGCACGAATCAGACTGATGTCTTGTACACTATGATATATATATATATATATTTAAGATTTTTTTTAGCTACTGCTCGATTAAAGAAATCTGGGTCGACCAACAGCCAATCGACAAAACAATCAACCAGTCGACTACATGGGGTCAGCTCTACCTCTATGTCACTCTCCCTAGGACTTAACTCAATCAGTGTGCAAGGTAGAGGGACACAGTAAGAGAAAGAAAAGTAAAACAGGGTTGAGACAGAGACAGGAGAGAAAGATGGAGACCGATAGCAAAAGAGCGAGAGAGATTGCGAAAGTGTGCCTCCGCCTTGACTTTTTCCTTGAGAATGGTCGTTGTCATGGCTACCTCTTTCCAGCAGCACCCAGTGTTCCCAGTTGATCGTTGAAGAAAAAGCACAGGGCAGGAAGGAAGGAACAGAGAGAGAACAGGGGGGGGTGAGAGGAGAAGAGAGAAAGAGACAGATGGAGATCGAGGAGACAGAGATAGAAATAGCGAGAGAAAGAGATGAAGACAAAGATAGAAGTGAGAAAAGAGAAAAAGAGGAAGTGAAAGAGAGGTGCGGGGTCTGTTGCTCGGGGGGGGGGGGGGGGGGGGGGGGGGGTGTAGGCAGCAGCCATGCTAAGTATACTGTAAGCTAAGTGCAGTAGCTAAGTGTTACAGACAGTGTTCATAGATTGCAGGGGGTAATTACTAGGAATGCTACACTGACTTTGTTGGGGAAACAAACTCTCATCCTTTTAACCCTTGAATCATTGAACACCGGCCTCTGCCCAGTACTCTACCCTGCACCTTAGAGGCTGCTGCCCTGTGTACATAGTCATCGAACACACTCCTCCTACCGGCCTCTGCCCAGGACCCTACCCTGCACCTTAGAGGCTGCTGCCCTGTGTACATAGTCATCGAACACACTCCTCCTACCGGCCTCTGCCCAGGTCCCTACCCTGCACCTTAGAGGCTGCTGCCCTGTGTACATAGTCATTGAACACACTCCTCCTACCGGTCTCTGCCCAGTACCCTACCCTGCACCTTAGAGGCTGCTACCCTGTGTACATAGTCATCGAACACACTCCTCCTACCGGCCTCTGCCCAGGACCCTACCCTGCCCCTTAGAGGCTGCTGCCCTGTGTACATAGTCATCGAACACACTCCTCCTACCGGCCTCTGCCCAGGTCCCTACCCTGCACCTTAGAGGCTGCTGCCCTGTGTACATAGTCATTGAACACACTCCTCCTACCGGTCTCTGCCCAGTACCCTACCCTGCACCTTAGAGGCTGCTACCCTGTGTACATAGTCATCGAACACACTCCTCCTACCGGCCTCTGCCCAGGACCCTACCCTGCCCCTTAGAGGCTGCTGCCCTGTGTACATAGTCATTGAACACACTCCTCCTACCGGCCTCTGCCCAGTACCCTACCCTGCCCCTTAGAGGCTGCTGCCCTGTGTACATAGTCATCGAACACACTCCTCCTACCGGCCTCTGCCCAGTACCCTACCCTGCACCTTAGAGGCTGCTGCCCTGTGTACATAGTCATCGAACACACTCCTCCTACCGGCCTCTGCCCAGGACCCTACCCTGCACCTTAGAGGCTGCTGCCCTGTGTACATAGTCATCGAACACACTCCTCCTACCGGCCTCTGCCCAGTACCCTACCCTGCCCCTTAGAGGCTGCTGCCCTGTGTACATAGTCATCGAACACACTCCTCCTACCGGCCTCTGCCCAGGTCCCTACCCTGCACCTTAGAGGCTGCTACCCTGTGTACATAGTCATCGAACACACTCCTCCTACCGGCCTCTGCCCAGGTCCCTACCCTGCACCTTAGAGGCTGCTGCCCTGTGTACATAGTCATCGAACACACTCCTCCTACCGGCCTCTGCCCAGTACCCTACCCTGCACCTTAGAGGCTGCTGCCCTGTGTACATAGTCATCGAACACACTCCTCCTACGGGCCTCTGCCCAGTACCCTACCCTGCACCTTAGAGGCTGCTACCCTGTGTACATAGTCATCGAACACACTCCTCCTACCGGCCTCTGCCCAGTACCCTACCCTGCCCCTTAGAGGCTGCTGCCCTGGGGATTTGTGCGTATTGTATTGTTTGGTCAGGTATTACTGCACTATTGGAGCTAGAAACATAAGCATTTTGCTACACCCGCGATAACATCTGTTCTATATATCTGTGCACGGGACCAATAACATTTGATTTGATTTGTACCGCCACCATCCACTGACTGAAGCACCAACTGGGGTTGAGCAACACACACACACATAGAGAGACAGTGTAACGCCTAGTTCTGCCTGGTCTGATGCATTCCATACGCTCCGACCTCTCAGTACAGGGCAGGTCTAGTCACATAGACTGTCTGAGGAAGACACAAGCCAGAACATTTGTGTAGTGTGTGTGTGTGTGTGTGTCCATAAGGAAGATATCCTTCCTCTTCATTCCCAGGCGCAAACCAAAGTGTTGGTGTTATTGTCATATAAGGACATGTCCTCTCCTCTAGAAACACTGCGACTTTCCAATGATGTGCTGCCTGCAACTGTATTGACTAGACAAACTATCTGTGGGGACCGGAGAGGTTTGCGAATGGGAAAGTGACTGGGCGACAAAACAACGCATTAAGCAGAGATACTGCTGTAATGAAAATGAAATAATGTACTCTGCTGGGCTGGTCTTACAGGTGGAAACAGAGGCACGGCAAGTGCAGGGAGAGCGACGTCAACATGTCAAATATAGCCATATTACAGAAAAACATGGTATTGTGTTTGGCTCAATAAACCCGACATACACCGTGCATATTGTCTATATCCAGAGCTGGGTCCAGAGAGCTGCTGTGGGTAAGTCTGTACTACTGCAATAGGCCAGCTGGGAGGTGACATACGTGACATCAGAGGTTCAGCAGGATCACAAAGGACCAACGTACAGAACACATATGGCTGAGCTGTAAAAAATAAAAGCATCCAACCAATGTACGCAGGGACATCAGATCAGGGGGGGGGGGGCAGAAACTGAAGGGGTGCGGTCTTACAGGTAGATAATAAGGCTTCATTCTTCAACTCACTTATGAATATTTTAGATTGGGTGGGTGGAAAACTGTGACAAAGCAAGTGTGACGATCCGGGTCTGAGATAAGGCTTGTGATGGTGTGGTTGTGCTTTTAATGAAATAAATTAACATCCATCCACACACACAGACACACACACACAGGACATGTTAGATATTTGGCACTGTGGCTGTGAAAGTGACAATTTTGTATTTATTTCATTGTGTTGGTGAACTTTTGCAAACAAGCACCTTCTGCTTCTCTTCGCCTAGTCAAGCAAACGGCCATATAGGGATATTATGGAGATGTAAGAGAGAGCTGAGCTCTGCTGTTGGTTTCAAACCCTGAATATCTGAAAACGATCAACGTGAACATGATCCGGCCAAGCTCAAACAGCACAGCGGGGCCTCAAACAGCAGGGCCTCAAACAGCACAGCGGGGCCTCAAACAGCAGGGCCTCAAACAGCAGAGCCTCAAACAGCGGGGCCTCAAACAGCAGAGCCTCAAACAGCAGAGCCTCAAACAGCAGGGCCTCAAACAGCAGGGCCTCAAACAGCAGGGCCTCAAACAGCAGGGCCTCAAACAGCAGGGCCTCAAACAGCAGGGCCTCAAACAGCAGGGCCTCAAACAGCGGGGCCTCAAACAGCAGGGCCTCAAACAGCAGGGCCTCAAACAGCAGGGCCTCAAACAGCAGGGCCTCAAACAGCAGGGCCTCTCTCTGTCTCCTCTCCTGAGAGTAAAGCGAGGTGAGACCGCGGCTCGGCTCCCACCTTCATCCTGCCAACAACCTGCCATGTCGCTGCTACCTGGAGAGTGACAGACTGACGGAGAGACACGGAAACAACCCAGCCCTAACGCTTTGCATGATGCAAAAGTCATTGCTTTCTCAAGGACACTGCGGCGAAAGAGAGGAAGAGAGAAAGAGATGGGGGAGGGGGGGGGGGAGCGAGAGAGAGCGAGAGAGACAGAGAAAGCGTGTGGGTGTCAGCTGGCAGAAAAACATGCGGTAGAGTGGGAATACACTCACGTGGATCTCTAGTCTAGTGTTATACTAGTCCCACTACTGTGACGCTACAACTACGACCAACTAGGGAGAGAGAGAGACGATAGAGAGAGACGACAGACAGAGAGAGAGAGACAGCGAGAGAGAGAGAGACAACAGACAGGCAGAGAAAGAGACAGCGAGAGAGAGAGAGACGATAGACAGAGAGAGAGAGAGAGAGAGAGAGAGAGACAGCGAGAGAGAGAGGGACAACAGACAGGCAGAGAAAGAGGCAGCGAGAGAGAGTAAGAGAGAGAGAGATGACAGATGGAGAGAGAAAGAGAGAGAGAGAGAGAGAGAGAGAGAGAGAGAGACGACAGACCGACAAACGGCTCAGGGAAGCGAAGGGAAACATGAAAGCAGAGTTGAAACCTGAAACAGCATCAAGCTGCCAGCAAAGAAACTTAATGACAAGAGAACTAATGGGGGAGAAAAGACTGGGGAAGGATGTGGTGGTAAACGAGGGTGGGCAAACTTTCAGCTATTCCCAAAATGGGAAATCAATTAGTCAGACACATCTCTCATACATACACACACCAGCAAAACCGAACCAGCGTTGGACCATTGTGTAACCATCCTCTTTCTCAGATGTCATGGCGATCGGGAGAGAGAGAAGACCACATTTATCAAACCTGCAGAAGATCTGAGGTATCACGCGATTTACATTTCTATTTGCTGAGTTTACCGTGAATGTGGTCTCCGGCGACCATGGGGAACATTGAATCTGGCCTGAAGTCCGTGGCTGACACAGTAGCGAGATAAAAGCGACCCGGGGCCACAGAGCACACCAAGGTAGCCAAACATCAGGTCAGACAGTCAAGACACAGATCGACCAACCCAGCAGGCCAGCACACCGCAGTCGCCATGGCCCCATCTCTACACACACCACACTGTTGTTGACGTTGTCCTGCCGGTTTATAAAGCATTGCTCTGTGTCCTGGGCTATAAATCACACACAGTGTTGAGATGAGAACCCTGGCTGCCACATCTGCAACACATCAGGGCATATAGAGAGACAAAGACAGCTAGCTAGACAAACGCCTGGTCTATTGTCTCTCTGCGTCGGCTCTGTCCGGGCTGTGGAAGACCTGGGTTCAAACAGTAGGCCCTATTTATTTCCTTTCAAATACTCTGGCTGTGCTCGATTGCGCTTGCTTGGATCTGGCACAATGAAAACAATGGAATAGTCCCAAAAGCGCAAGCCCTGCCCATCTGGCACTTGGTCTCCAGGTAGGCTCAAGCAACCGCTCAAAGTATTTGAATGAAAGCAGGACTATTCTCTGTGCTTCAGCTCCGCCTCCGGGTGGAAGAAGGCCTTAAAGGGATAGTACATGGAAAAATCTATATTTGGGTCAAATGACCTTGACCTTGAGTTGTGTCTGAAGCCCCGCAACATAATCCACAATAATCCATGATTTACTTATGGCTCTAGCCTGGAGTTAGCATATTAGCATCGTCAGATTTGATGAGCGGAAACGCATTTCGGTTGAATGAATTCTAACGGACTAGGTATCCCCTTACCCAATCATTTCCCCAAAAACCGCACTGCAAGGGGAAACACTGACACTGCCTTTTGAGAAGGTGATGGGCCAATGCCCAGGGTCAGTCAGGAGTCAGGTCACAGGTTGACACATCGAGTTTGTCGAGTCGTCGTGCAGACAGATCCCAAAGAAATCCCCCCGCCCTGTCTAGTTATCCCCCCGCCCTGTCTAGTTATCCCCCCGCCCTGTCTACGGCATAACACTTAGTTACACACTCTTACCGCACCGGATGTTGTCGAGAGGTTTTCCCACGTTTATTTGTCTCCCGTACAACCACCACAAACATCCAGCAGACACACTCGCAGCACGCTAAGGCTGGTTCTGTGTGACAGACACTGTGCTCGGTAAACACTAATGACGGAGAACACACCCCTGACAAACACTGACATGTCACCGACCCGGTGTGTCACTTAATATTGCGACTGCATCCTCATTGGGGAAACACAGACAGTTGTTTTTAGAACAACAGAGTATTTACTAGTTATGAAAGCGTTCAACTGCGTCTTCTGTTATGGCTAAAGTGGACATCTAATTTAATCAAATAGGCTATAGGCCTAATCTCATTTATTCCAGCTAACCTAATATGATAAATTAAGGAACACACACACACACGTTTCATCCACTCAGTGTCTGTGTGTGACTTGAGGCCGAGTGTCCGGTGGGGTTAGAGAGGCCAGTGGCCTTGCTGCTGAGTCAGAGGGTGAACATGAGAGCCCACACACACACACACACACACACACACACACTCTGACACACCGACGCTGCTCATTTTCCGGTTGACTGAGCAGCTCTGTACACAGGGAGAAACGCAGTGCTCGGGCCTCCCAGCCCCCGAGCACTACTATCCAACTCACTGAGGGGACTCCCTCCCTGACGGTCTCCCTCCCTGTATCACTGTCTTGACTTTATTTTCTACAACACAGCCTGTGGGGAATGGTTTCATATACGTCCAAGTTTCACTGGCTTATTCAATTATTACATTAACATTACGAGAAGCCAATTCCCATTAGGAATAACCCAAGGACAGTCACTCCTCGTCTATACTGTCACTGTACACAGAACCGGTTCAAGTCCCAAGGACAGTGGGTCCTATCTGACACGGTGCTGCTGCCCAATGGGGTTATCCAGTGCAGTATGCTACTAGCCTAGATGCATTAGCCAGGGCAGCATGGTGCATGGTGACCCATTCTGAGATCCTTACCTTGCGCAGTACTTTCCTCTTGTCCCTCTGCGGCCCGGTGTTGCGGTCTCAGGATGGGTTCGGAACCTCTACCTGGCAGCACGAAGAAAGAGGTCAAAGATCAGGCATCGACACCTCCATCTGTGTTACATACACTACTACACAGTATATTCACAGAATAATAAGTCATATATTCATTCATCACATTGATACAACCTATTCCAGACAATATTCATTTATGTCATTTTGTTGATAGAGAACTCACTCCCGCCCCCCCAGCCTAAACTGAACTGAGGAAAACATCACAGCTCTAGGCTGGCTTTCTGATACACCACTCCCTAATTATCTGTGTGTGTGTGTGTGTGTGTGTGTGTGTGTGTGTGTGTGTGTGTGTGTGTGTGTGTGTGTGTGTGTGTGTGTGTGTGTGTGTGTGTGTGTGTGTGTGTGTGTACAGTCTTGGCCAAAAGTTTTGAGAATGACACAAATATACATTTGTATGATGGCAATTTGCATATACTCCAGAATGTTATGAAGAGTGATCAGATGAATTGTAATTAATTGCAAAGTCCCTCTTTGAAATGCAAATGAACTGATTCCCCCAAAAAACATTTCCACTGCATTTCAGCCCTGCCACAAAAGGACCAGCTAACATCATGTCAGTGATTATCTCGTTAACACAGGTGTGAGTGTTGACGAGGACAGGGCTGGAGATCACTCTGTCATGCTGATTGAGTTCGAAAAACAGACTGGAAGCTTCAAAAGGAGGGTGGTGCTTGGAATCATTGTTCTTCCTCTGTCAATCATGTTTACCTGCAAGGAAACACATGCCATCATCATTGCTTTGCACAAAAAGGGCTTCACAGGCAAGGATATTGCTGCCAGTAAGATTGCACCTAAATCAACCATTTATCGGATCATCAAGAACTTCAAGGAGAGCGGTTCAATTGTTGAGAAGAAGGCTTCGGGGCGCCCAAGAAAGTCCAGCAAACGCCAAGACCGTCTCCTAAAGTTGATTCAGCTGTGGGATCGCGGCACCACCAGTACAGAGCTTACTCAGGAATGGCAGCAGGCAAGTGTGAGTGCATCTGCATGCACAGTGAGGCGAAGACTTTTGGAGGATGGCCTGGTGTCAAGAAGGGCAGCAAAGAAGCCACTTCTCTCCAGGAAAAACATCAGGGACAGACTGATATTCTGCAAAAGGAACAGGGATTGGACTGCTGAGGACTGGACTAAAGTCATTTTCTCTGATGAATCCCCTTTCTGATTGTTTGGGGCATCCGGAAAAAAGCATGTCCGGAGAAGACAAGGTGAGCGCTCCATCAGTCCTGTGTCATGCCAACAGTAAAGCATCCGGAGACCATTCATGTGTGGGGTTGCTTCTCAGCCAAGGGAGTGGGCTCACTCACAATTTTACCTAAGAACACAGCATGAATAAAGAATGGTACCAACACATCCTCCGAGAGCAACTTCTCCCAACCATCCAGGAACAGTTTGGTGACGAACAATGCCTTCTCCAGCATGATGAAGCACCTTGCCATAAGGCAAAATTGATAACTAAATGGCTCGGGGAACAAAACATTGATATTTTGGGTCCATGGCCAGGAAACTCCCCAGACTTTAATCCCATTGAGAACTTGTGGTCAATCCTCAAGAAGTGGGTGGACAAACAAAACCCCACATATTCTGACAAACTCCAAGCATTGATTATGCAAGAATGGGCTGCCATCAGTCAGATTGTGTCCCAGAAGTTAATTGACAGCATGCCAGGGCGGATTGCAGAGGTCTTGAGAAAGAAGGGTCAACACTGCAAACATTGACTCTTTACATTAACTTCATGTAATTGTCAATAAACGCCTTTGACACTAATGAAATGCTTGTAATTATACTTCAGTATTCCATAGTAACATCTGGCAAAAATATCTAAAGACACTGAAGCAGCAAACTTTGTGGAAATGTATATTTGTGTCATTCTCAAAACTTTTGGCCACGACTGTACATGTCTGTGTGTATATGTGTGTGTGTACAGCAGCACCAGCACAAGCACAGGAGAGGAGAGCAGAGCAGAGCCTGAGGGCAGGCAGCTCCGTAATCGCTCTGGTCTGTGAGCTCCACTACTGAGTGATTACAGGTGCCTCGAACAGAGCAACAAACACACACACACACAGCCAGCGGCTCCATTCACTGGGGTTGCAGTGTGATGGAGAAACAACCCTCCAGTAGGTCATCAGACAAACCGATACAAACACACAGACATTCAGTAAATAGTTTCCAATCGACAATCCTTCTCAATGGCCAGTGTGAGTTGGCTACAGCACTTACAGAGTCCAGACCGAGCCCTTTTCTGCAGTCCTAATCCTTCTCATCTAAGTCCCCTGAAGTCCAGCATGAGAGGGGCTCACACATCTCCACATCGCAAGTGTGTTTACCGACAGACACACTGAGGGTTTAGCAGATCCTCCATCTGAGCTGTTGCTCACCCTCGCCCTCTCCTCCTCCTCCTCTCTCCACTACCCCACCAACCACAAATCATCTCCTCTCCCTCCCTCCTTTCTCCTCTCCTCTCGTGTCATTCAGCCCCTGCCTGTCCCCGAGTCTGGAGATTGTTTGATGATAAATACGGCAGTGAAAATTGTTTTCTCGCCCAGAGACAGTCAGTGACACCGCCAGCCCATCTCTAATCTCGACGATGTAGGAGAAATGTATTTGCATCTCTGTGACTGCTGCATTTATGAGCCAGCAGCATCTTTTATCCTTGGAAAGGGAAAGTAAAGGGTGGTGTTATGAAAAGAGAGAGAACGAGAAAGGAGAGAGAGAGAAAGAGAGAAAGGGGAGAAAGAGAGAAAAAGGAGAGATTGAGAGAAAGGCGAGAGAGAGAGAGAGAGAGAGAGAGAGAAAAAGGAGAGATTGAGAGAAAGGCGAGAGAGAGAGAGAGAGAAAAAGGAGAGATTGAGAGAAAGGAGAGAGAGAGAGAGAGAGAGAGAGAGAGAGAGAGAGAGAGAGATAAGCAAAAGGCCTGTGCTTCATTAAAGCAGACCACAGAGGAGTCTGGTAGAAACATTGTCAGCCACAAGCAGCTGTGCATGATTTTACAACAATAGCAACACGGCCAGGATCGCTCCAAACTGCTCTCACCATTTTTTACAAGGGAACTGAGCAATGGGAGGTTTATGATTTAGTAAAATATTGACAAGTCTTCTGACTGGCTGCTGCAGCATAAAGGGAAGGTCAGCTGTCTGTGTGCGCAGTGCATGAACTGTCAAAATGTCTAAAACTCCACTTGCCGACAGAATATATATATATCAACTAGATCATACTAACACCACCGAAGGGCTGGCACAATTACTGTACCTGTGTAACCAACAGTTATTTTATTTATTTATTTTACCTTTATTTAACCAGGCAAGTTAGTTAAGAACAAATTCTTATTTTCTATGACGGCCTAGGAACAGTGGGTTAACTGCCTGTTCAGGGGCAGAATGACAGATTTGTACCTTGTCAGCTCGGGGGTTTGAACTTGCAACCTTCCGGTTACTAGTCCAACGCTCTAACCACTAGGCTACCCTGCCTAGTGATGAAGACTGTCATGAAAATGGAGGGGAAAAAACTCTATAACCATTTTTGGTTTGTTTATGGGGTTGGGGGGACGGGGCGAACAACCGACTGAAGACAGGATGGCCGGGCAGTTGCGTCCAGCCATCCTGTCCGTTGCTCCTTGCTGAAATAAGCACGGTCTTGTAGCAAACAGTATTTGATGTTAACTGATGTGGCTCATGCAATGGAGTGGATTTCTTGTCATGCCAGTTGAGTTGAATCAACAAATCACAGTACATATTGATGTGTACACTTCCTGCTTTTACTTCCTGCTTTGCTCCTATAGGTACACTTGCTATGGCCACCAGTCCACCCACTATGCAATCATTGACTTGAATGGGGACGACCGTTCTAATAGTTCTATTTCTATGCCAGCACATGCAGTCAGGAGGGGAGGAGAGGAGATATTTTTAAACATGTGCTATTCGAATGGTTATTACAGAGAACGCAGTCATTTGGCTGGCCAATTACAGTCATCCACCATTCCATGACCGTCACAGCCCAAAACACAAAACTGATTCACCAATTAAGATGTCTATGATTATTAGAATGTTTTCCATTCCTCAACTGCACAGAGAGATTTTATCATCTCAGAATGCTGACTTGGTGTGGGGCCATAGAAATATAATTCCTAGAAGGGAAACCCATTCAAGTCAATGTTCCATGACCGGCAGCCATGTTGAGTGTACTTCTAGGCTTTTTCTACAAGCTTCCTGGGCTACTTGTTAGATGATTAAAGGGACTTTAAAGTGTTCTTTGACCTATCAGCTAAAAAGGCTCCTAGAGCTGTGTGTGCATTGAACAGCTTCCAGCAGCACTCTCATTAAAAACTGTAGCTAGGCTAATTGTGACCTGATCAATGGGCTGAAAAAACCTTGATTAGACTGCAAAGGATAAAATATTTTATTTTGAGATTCTGGCCTTCTACTACACTGTGACCCTCATTTAAGGGCGTGTGGATAAAGAAATAAGATCAGCAAAATAAACGTCCCTTTTTCAGGACCCTGTCTTTCAAAAATAATTAGTAAAAATCCAAATAACTTCACAGATCTTCATTGTAAAGGGTTTAAACTCTGTTTCCCATGCTTGTTCAATGAACCATACACAATTAATGAACATGCACAATTAATGAACATGCACATTAATGAACATGTACATGCACCTGTGGAACGGTCGATAAGACACTAGCTTACAGGCGGTAGGTAATTAAGGTCACAGTTATGAACACAAAAGAGGCCTTTCTACTGACTCTGAAAAACACCAAAAGAAAGATGCCCAGGGTCCCTGCTCATCTGCGAGAACGTGCCTTAGGCATGCTGCAAGGAGGCATGAGGACTGCAGATGTGGCCAGGGCAATACATTTCAATGTCCGTACTGTGAGACGCCTAAGACAGCGCTACAGGGAGACAGGATGGACAACTGATCCTCATGTGGTACCCTTCCTGCAGGCTCATTCTGACATGAACCTCCAGCATGACAATGCCACCAGCCATACTGCTCGTTCTGTGCATGATTTCCTGCAAGACAGGAATGTCAGTGTTCTGCCATAGCCAGCGAAGCCCGGATCTCAATCCCATTGAGCACGTCTGTTGGATCGGAGGGTGAGGGCTAGGGCCATTCCCCCCAGAAATGTCCGGGAACTTGCAAGTGCCTTGGTGGAAGAGTGGGGTAACATCTCACAGCAAGAACAGGCAAATCTGGTGCAGTCCATGAGGAGGAGATGCACTGCAGTACTTAATGCAGCTGGTGGCCACACTGACTGTTACTTCTGATTTTGACCCCCCTTTGTTCAGGGACACATTATCCCATTTCTGTTTGTCACATGTCTGTGGAACTTGTTCAGTTTATGTCTGAGTTGTTGAATCTTATGTTCCTACAAATATTTACACATGTTAGGTTTGCTGAAAATAAACAAAGTTGACAGTGAGAGGATGTTAATGTTTTTACTGAGTTTACATCTAATATCGAATCAAATTTATTTATATAGCCCTTCTTCCATCAGCTGATATCTCAAAGTGCTGTACAGAAACCCAGCCTAAAACCCCAAACAGCAAGCAATGCAGGTGTAGAACCTAGAGAGGAACCAGGCTATGTGGGGTGGCCAGTCCTCTTCTGGCTGTGCCGGGTGGAGATTATAAATGACCAGCATTGTCAAATAATAATAATCACAGGCAGAACAGATGAAACTGGAGCAGAAGCACGGCCAGGTGGACTGGGGACAGCAAGGAGTCTGTACTATGGAACTATAATACTATGGAAAAGATCTTGCCAAAAATATAGACAAAATATGTTGACAAACCAGGTAGCTAATCTAGACTACCAAATAATAAAACAGGTTTACAGCAGGGTTGTGCTCAATTCAGAATTCCATTCTTACATTTTAATTGAACTTGAAGTTGTAAACAGGATACAGAAGTGCAATTAGAATTTGAATGAAAGGATATAGAATTTTATTCAGTAAAATTCAATGAAATTCAAATGCCTCTTCTATTCTATAGTAGGTGTAGTCTAACAACTTACTCAGTGGCCAGTTTATTAGGTCCACCGTTCGTTCAAGAAAATGGTTTGCTCCCTACAGACTGTGAGTCACGTGGCCGTGGTTCGCTTTATAAAGCAGGTAGACACTCACACCCTGATCTGTTTCACCAGTCTTTGTGCTTGTCTCCATCCCCCTCCAGGTGTCGCCCATCTTCCCCATTATCCCCAGTGTATTTATACCTGTGTTCTCTGTTTTTCTGTTGCCAGTTTGTTTTGTCCGTCAAGCCGACCAGTGGTTTTCCCCTTGCTCCTGTCTTTTTCTATAGTTCCTGTTTTCCTGACCTTTCTGTCTAAACTGACCCTGAGCCTGCCTACCGTTCTGTACCTTGTCACACCACCCTGGATTACTGACCTCTGCCTGCCCTTGACCTGTTGTTTTGCCTGCCCCTGTTCTTGTAATAAACGTTTGTTACTTCGACACTGTCTGCATCTGGGTCTTTCCTAAAATGTGATACAGACAGGCATCCAGTTACTATTCGATTGAACGTTCGCAACTTTGAGCATGGTATGATCGTCAGTGCCAGGCGCGCCAGTTCCAGTATCTCAGAAATCTCTGGCCTCCTGGGCTTTTCACGAGTCTAGGGTTTACAAAGAACAGTGCAACAAAACCAAAAACATCCAGTCAGCGGCAGTCCTGTGGGCGAAAACAGCTCGTTGATGAGAGGTCGAAGGAAAATGGCAAGAATTGTGCAAGCTAACAGGCAGGCCACAAACAGGAAAATAACGGCGCAGTACAAAAATGGTGTTCCCGAACAGCATCTCGGAACGCACAACCTGTCGGTCCTTGTCGTTGATGGGCTATTGCAGCAGACAACCACACCAGGTTCCAGTCCTATCAGCTAAAAACAAGAAGTGGCTCTAGCGGGAATGCGATCACCAATTAAGGAGTAGAAAAACAGTGCCTGGTCCGACGAATCCAGGTTCTTGTTGTTGTAGGCTGATGGCAGAGTCAGGATTTGGCGTAAGCAGCATGAGTCCATGGCCCCAAACCTCCTGGTGTCAACGATACAGGCTGGTGGCGGTGGAGTAATGGTGTGGGGAATGTTTTCCTGGCACAAATTAGGTCCCTTGATACCAATTAAGCAACATGTCCATGCCCTGAAGAATTCAGGCTGTTCTGGAGGCAAAAGGGCGCCTGACCCGGTACTAGATGGGTGTACCTAATGAACTGTGTACACAAAACATCAAGCATGTCGTTATATACAGTACCAGTCAAAAGTTTGGATACATCTACTCATTCAAGGGATTTTCTATATCTATCTATTTTATATTTGAGATTCTTCAAGTAGCCACCCTTTGCCTTGATGACAGCTTTGCACACTCTGCTCCTTCCCCCAGTACTTAATAGGAATGAAATTCTACAGGATTCTCCTTTCTCTGACACCACTTGGTATAGAGGTCCTGGATGGCAGGAGGCTTGGCCCCAGTGATGTACTAGGCCATACGCACTACCCTCTGTAGTGCCTTGCGGTTGGAGGCGGAGCAGTTGTCATACCAGGCAGTGATGCTCTCGATGGTGCAGCTGTAGAACCTTTTGAGGATCTGAGGACCTATGCCAAATCCAAGTCTCCTGACGGGGAATAGGTTTTGTCGTGCCCTCTTCACGACTCTCTTGGTGTGCTAGGACCATGATAGTTTGTTGGTAATGTGGACAACAAGGAACGTGAAACTCTCAAGCTGCTCCACTACTGCCCTGTCGATGAGAATGGGGGCGTGCCCGGTCCTCCTTTTCCTGTAGTCCACAATCATCTCCTTTGTCTTGACCACGTTGAGGGAGAGGTTATTGTCCTGGCACCACACGACCAGGTCTCTGACCTCCTCCCTATAGGCTGTCTCATTGTTGGTCAGTGATCAGGCCTACCACTGTTGTGTCATCGGAAAACTTAATGATGGTGTTGGAGTTGTGTCTGGCCATGCAGTCGTGAGTGAACAGGGAGTACAGGAGGGGACTGAGCACACACCCCTGAGGAGCCCCCGTGTTGAGGATCAGCTCAGCGTGGAGGTTGTGTTGTTACCTACCCTTTCCACCTGGGACGGCGCGTCAGGAAGTCCAGGATCCAGTTGCAGAGGGAGGTGTTTAGTCCCAGGGTCCTTAGCTTAGTGATTAGCCTTGAGGGTACTATGGCGTAGAACGCTGAGCTGTAGTCAATGAACAGCGTTCTCACATAGGTGTTCCTTTTGTCCAGGTGTGAAAGGGCAGTGTGGAGTGCGACTGAGATTGCATCATCTGTGGATCTGTTGGAGCGGTATGCAAATTGGAGTGGGTCTAGGGTGTCTGGGATAATGGTGTTGATGTGAGCCATGACCAGCCTTTCAAAGCACTTCATGGCTACAGGCGGTGTATGTAATATAATAAAAGTGGCAAAAACAAATGCAGACATGAATCAAATCTTTTTTACACCGATGGGGGAATTCCAAGATAGAGGCGCGGTGGCTTCAAAACAGGTGACTGTCAGTCATCTAGTGTATATATAAATCAGTAATCAGTATGAAACAGGAAATGTGACATTGTTTTCATACTAAGAAGTGAGGTAGCAGGGTGTGACGTGCTTAAGTTAGGCCTATGCTAGGATGAGGCCAATAACTCGATCAATGCAAAGACTCCACAGTTGTCCCTAGATAAAGTAAGGCAAAAATAAACTACTATTTTGAATTGAGGCATCAACTGAACCCAAGTTATTTCCCGCCGGGGAGGAAAGAGAGAAGTGCTGTGTGTGCAGAATAACCACGCATTCGGCCGTCTCTAGCTTGACAGACAATTTGATTGAGGCATTAAACTCCACTGAAGCATCTCATGTAACCCAGCCCTAGATTGATCTGGTAAATCGTTTTTTCACACCAGTCTGACACATCATCATTTGCAGAGAAGAACTTAAAAAAGAGACAGATGCACAGTTCAACTGTATTCAATACATGTCGACTGCTATACTATATGAAACTAATGGGAAAACGGTCCATTTTGAAATCCACAGGCGTGTTCATGACACCAGTTAACCTCTCGCAGATACGGATTCTATGTAGCATAGCCCTATAGGCCTAACACAAGACAAGACAAGGGAAAGCAGGCTGCTGATTGATTATATCATGACCTCTGACTCATAAGGAGTCTGAAAACAATGACCAGTGATGGTGAATGACATGAAAATCTATTAGAGAACTAGTGTATTCAACAAGAACCAAGGGACACCACAACAGGTATTTCAAAACAGATTCCTATCATTTGTTAGGCTACACATGAAACATCTGGGAATCAACTGAGAAACAAATCCATACATGTTGAGAGAAAGGACCGGGCCCTAACACTTGCGAAACTAAATGGTTTTACCATTTCGGTTCACTGGCACCCAACAGGCCTACAATATCAAAACCATGGTCAGAAAGCCTCAGGTGGTTTAATACCATAACCCATTGCAGCTCCCTAATCAGCAAAACAATGATTCATTTCCATGCAGCCCGCACCAAAGTGACGTGACACAAAATCCACAGCGGAGCAATGTATGTCTTGTATGGGTGGGTCATCCTAAGGTAATAAATAGTATGCTATTTAAGGTAGCAAACTAGATTTAGAAAACACATTATAGAGTGTTATGTTTTTCAATTGAACCGACACCAGAGCACAGATAGGCCTGTCAGTCTGTCATTCGGTCCATCTTTCTGTATCTGCCTGTCCTTCCGTCGGTGGAATCACTAAAGGTCAGAGACGTGCTGGCTGGGCCCCCAGACACAGCAGTCTCAGTCCTAATGGTGAAAACACCTTCGGCTCCTCTGGGAATAAAACCAAACGTCACTATCCTGAGAATCCTCTCAAGTCTATCTTCTGTCCTCTTAAGTCTAGGCCTATCTATGCTGACACATATTTGCTGTTTTGGCTCTGTACTCCAGCACCTTGGAAACGACACAATGACTGGGAGGTTAAAGGTCAGACTGTCAGCTTTAATTTGATGGTATTTTCATCCATAACGGGTGAACCGTTTAGGAATTACAGCACTTTTTGTACATAGTCCCACCGCCCATTTTAAGGCGGCCAAAAGTATTGGGACAAATTCACTTATATGCGTATTAAAGTTGTCAAAAGCGTAGTATTTGGTCCCATATTCATAGCACGCAATGACTACATCAAGCGTGTGACTCTACACATTTGTTGGATGCATTTGCTGTTTGTTTGGTTATTATATTGGGCCAATTAGAAATGAATGGTAAATCCTTTATTGTGTCATTTGGGAGTCACTTTGTTTGTCCCCTAAAATGGGCTGTAATTTCTAAACGGTTCACCCGATATGGATGGAAATACCCTCAAATTAAAGCTGACAGTCTGAACTAGAGCCTCCTGGTCATTGTATCATTTCAAATCCAAAGTGCTGGAGTGCAGAGCCCGAAAAACAAACAAATGATCACTGTCCCAATACTTTTGGGGCTCACTGTATATAGGAAACAAGGTGCCATTTGGAACGCAGGCAGACACTGAGACACGTCCCACAGCGCTCCCATCCACTCCCCTCGTCTTGTCCCTTCAGCTAACGCTAACAGAAAGGAGTCACTTAACTTTCTTTGTGAGTGTAAATAGGCCCTGCTTTTCATCCCTTCACAGTCAGAGTTACCCCATAGACTTCTTAAGAGGGCGGGGGGGGTTGTTTCATCTGTTCCTCCTTGCAAAACATTGTGGTTCTCACAGAATAGCTTTCGGAGGCAATGAGGCAGAGGATAGGGTAGAATAATGGTCTCCGTCCTTGACTGATATGGGCAGACCGTAATCCAGACTTGTCAGCATACAAATGTTCACAGTGCCCTTAGTGCCAGTAGGTAAAGTACCCTAGGCCTAGCTAGCCTACAATCCAGGAGTGTTTTAGGCTAGATGTAAACGGCGTAAAAAGTTAGGCAACACGAGGGATGACTGTAGGGATCAAAGCATTGCAAACTGTGTGAAACGGCAGCTCCTTATCTGCCCCCAGCGTGTCTCAGAAACAGATGCATTCCTTGCCTCTCTGGGACACAGGAAGAGTCTCCCTGTCTTTGGAATGGACATTCTGCACAGTCCTGAAAAGTGCAGTACTATGAATCAGATTCTCCAATAAAAACAGAGGATCCCTGGCCTGACAACATGGTCTTCACACAGGCGCTTACGCTAAAAGCTTCCAGAGCTGATTTAGGATAGCAGCTGTCAAAAGTGGATACTGCTGGAGGAATTGTAGCCCATTCCTTACAGACAACACAGCTACCACAGAGAGCTGTATGTGCTAGACTCTCTGAATTCCTGAGCAGCAGTCTGAATGACATGCTTAAAACATACGCATGCACACACACTGCTCTACACACTACGCATACAGGAACGGAGCAGAGAGGCTTCTCAGCAGCAGAGCAGGCAGATTCTTCAAACCCCGTCCTCTAAACTACGCTGGATCCCAAATGGGGAACCTCACCACACACCTCTAGAGATCTCTGACTTCCACAGCATCCCAATTAGGAAATGAATGATTAGGGCAGGTTCAAGGAGTTTCTGAGCAACGCTGCTATTGGCTCGTCTGTGGTGTGGCCCACAGAGCCGGCCCTTTAAAATGACATTCAACTCAATCACTCACCTCCCCAGCCGAGTGCCCGCCAATGTTTTGCTTGTATTGTACAACCAATTAAATGTACTCTGCGTAATATAGCAATTAGTGGAAGACATAGAGCTGTTCAGTCTAAATCAAATCAAATCAAATTTTATTTGTCACATACACATGGTTAGCAGATGTTAGTGCGAGTGTAGCGAAATGCTTGTGCTTCTAGTTCCGACAATGCAGTAATAACCAACAAGTAATCTAGCTAACAATTCCAAAACTACTACCTTATAGACACAAGTGTAAGGGGATAAAGAATATGTACATAAAGATATATGAATGAGTGATGGTACAGAGCAGCATAGGCAAGATACAGTAGATGGTATTGAGTGCAGTATATACATATGAGATGAGTATGTAAACAAAGTGGCATAGTTAAAGTGGCTAGTGATACATGTATTACATAAGGATGCAGTAGATGATATAGAGTACAGTATATACGTATACATATGAGATGAATAATGTAGGGTATGTAAACATTATATTAGGTAGCATTGTTTAAAGTGGCTAGTGATATATTTTACATCATTTCCCATCGATTCCCATTATTAAAGTGGCTGGAGTTGAGTCAGTGTGTTGGCAGCAGCCACTCAATGTTAGTGGTGGCTGTTTAACAGTCTGATGGCCTTGAGATAGAAGCTGTTTTTCAGTCTCTCAGGCCCAGCTTTGATGCACCTGTACTGACCTCGCCTTCTGGATGATAGCGGGGTGAACAGGCAGTGGCTCGGGTGGTTGTTGTCCTTGATGATCTTTTTGGCCTTCCTGTGACATCGGGTGGTGTAGGTGTCCTGGAGGGCAGGTAGTTTTCCCCCGGTGATGCGTTGTGCAGACCTCACTACCCTCTGGAGAGCCTTACGGTTGTGGGCGGAGCAGTTGCCGTACCAGGCGGTGATACAGCCCGACAGGATGCTCTCGATTGTGCATCTGTAGAAGTTTGTGAGTGCTTTTGGGGACAAGCCGAATTTCTTCAGCCTCCTGAGGTTGAAGAGGCGCTGCTGCGCCTTCTTCACGATGCTGTCTGTGTGGGTGGACCAATTCAGTTTGTCTGTGATGTGTACGCCGAGGAACTTAAAACTTACTACCCTCTCCACTACTGTTCCATTGATGTGGATAGGGGGGTGTTCCCTCTGCTGTTTCCTGAAGTCCACAATCATCTCCTTAGTTTTGTTGACGTTGAGTGTGAGGTTATTTTCCTGACACCACACTCCGAGGGCCCTCACCTCCTCCCTGTAGGCCATCTCGTCGTTGTTGGTAATCAAGCCTACCACTGTTGTGTCGTCCGCAAACTTGATGATTGAGTTGGAGGCGTGCGTGGCCACGCAGTCGTGGGTGAACAGGGAGTACAGGAGAGGGCTCAGAACGCACCCTTGTGGGGCCCCAGTGTTGAGGATCAGCGGGGTGGAGATGTTGTTGCCTACCCTCACCACCTGGGGGCGGCCCATCAGGAAGTCCAGTACCCAGTTGCACAGGGCGGGGTCGAGACCCAGGGTCTCGAGCTTGATGACGAGCTTGGAGGGCACTATGGTGTTAAATGCCGAGCTGTAGTCGATGAACAGCATTCTCACATAGGTATTCCTCTTGTCCAGATGGGTTAGGGCAGTGTACAGTGTGGTTGAGATTGCATCGTCTGTGGACCTATTTGGGCGGTAAGCAAATTGGAGTGGGTCTAGGGTGTCAGGTAGGGTGGAGGTGATATGGTCCTTGACTAGTCTCTCAAAGCACTTCATGATGACGGAAGTGAGTGCTACGGGGCGGTAGTCGTTTAGCTCAGTTACCTTAGCTTTCTTGGGAACAGGAACAATGGTGGCCCTCTTGAAGCATGTGGGAACAACAGACTGGGATAGGGATTGATTGAATATGTCCGTAAACACACCAGCCAGCTGGTCAGCGCATGCTCTGAGGGCGCGGCTGGGGATGCTGTCTGGGCCTGCAGCCTTGCGAGGGTTGACACGTTTAAATGTTTTCCTCACGTCGGCTGCAGTGAAGGAGAGTCCGCATGTTTTAGTTGCGGGCAGTGTCAGTGGCACTGTATTGTCCTCAAAGCGGGCAAAAAAGTGATTTAGTCTGCCTGGGAGCAAGACATCCTGGTCCGTGACGGGGCTGGTTATCTTTTTGTAATCCGTGATTGACTGTAGACCCTGCCACATACCTCTTGTGTCTGAGCCGTTGAATTGAGATTCTACTTTGTCTCTATACTAAATGTAACAACACCGTATGCAGCAGTATTATTTTTGACAATCTGTACGGTTAAAGGTAAATCACATCCGGCCGTGATTGGGAGTCCCACGGGATGGCGCACAATTGGCCCAGGGTCATCCGGGTCTGGCCGGTGTAGGCCGTCATTGTAAATACGAATTTGTTCTTAACTGACTTGCCTAGTTAAATAAAGGCTAAATATTATTTTCTTTTTTTTAAATTGATAAAAAAATGAAATCTGACCTCTATCTTAAAAGGCAGAAGGCTGTGATCAAAATGTAAATAAATGTATCTAGCATAAACCAAAATAAACAATAAAACAATAGCCATCGGCGACCTCGGTGGACAGGTTCTGAAACTGAGGGTTTAGGTTTGGGGCTGGGCCTACTATGGCAACATGTATGCAGGGAGACAGGACAACACACACAGCGCTGTAGCCTTTGGGTAGCAGGAGTGTGAACTGTCGTCCTCTACAAAGACTCCTATGTTGGTCTGGAGAAAACACACACACACAAACCCTTTGCTCCCCATATACTACCGGAGCTGGGCGGCTGGAGGAGGCCCAGGGCTGGCATAGGACGTCCTTTTCTGTCCCCCCCCGTCATCCAGAGAGGCGGCTCCTGGTCATAAATAACACCCGGGGGGAGAGCGGGAGCCTAAATATTTGCATTGCACACTATCCCTTTCCTCCCGGCAAAGGCCATGTACAGGCACATGTTTTCTAGCTCGTCGCTACGCTCCATGACAGTGATGTGGTGTGGGGTGGTAAAATAGCATGGCCATCCCGCAACATCTGTATTTTGTACTAAAAGCACTCTAGTATGTTAGATGGGAAAGGCAACATGGGAGATTAAGAGAGGTTTATTTAAAGTACTTTGTTCATTTACGTTAATGACACAAATCATAATATAACCACGAGACCTAACTCAAAGCCATGGCATAACAGCTGGAATACTTGTCCGTCCGGCGAGACCTGGGTTGGAAAGAAAAGCCTATTCGTTTTCATTCCAAAATACTTTCTCTGCGCTCGACTGGCGCAATACAACCGATACAATAGGCCAGCCACCAAAGTGCAAACCCTGCCCACTCCAGGCACACTCCTACCACCCAAACGCTCAAAGTTGATCAAAGTGGAAGAAACAGGCCACTAGGTCAACCCACTAGGTCTGTAATCAAGGTGTGTAAGACACATTGAAGAGGACTGTACCTGGCCAACTCTTCCATCATCCTGTCCTAGCTAGCTCCCAAGAAACCTGACAGCCCAGCAGCCATTGTTAGATAAGGCCAAGGTTTGGGAACAAGACACATTAAAAAAGAAGAACAACAAGTAAGAAACAAAGTCTAAATGTAACTGCAAGGGGCTTTCTTCTTCCTTCCTTTTTTTAACAAAATCTGGGCCAGACCCAATTATTTCACTTTCGTCTCCAGGTTGCCATGGCTACGGCCTTCGCCTCTCGTGTTTTAGTCGTCTTGTGTTTTAGAAATGGAGAAATTCACCGCCCTAGCCAGCCAGGCATGAGGTGGAGGAGGAAGCTTCTCTCAAACTCACCCCCCCCTGGGATTTCTGCACAGTGTGTGTGTGTCTGTCTGCTCAGAGAACATCTACGCAAAGAGGTCAGAACAAAATGTTCCTTAACAAACACAACAACTTGACTATTTCCTTTACGCCATCAATATCAATTTATTTGGTTCAAACAATCGGAACACAGGATTCTACACTCGAACCCCTTAGCAGAGGGCTAGCAGAGTTGTTCTCGGTGTCGCTAACTTAGAAACTGAGTGGCAGGCAGCCTCAGGCCTGTAGATGGCGCCAGTTTAGTGAGGCTCTGAACAGCAGGGGCGCCAGAGGGCCACAGGAGAGGGCACTGGAGAAGGCACAGGTGGAGGTAAACAAGAAACTGCAGACGCACTCCTGATAACCCTGATTCAGCCTCCGCTGCAGATGCAGAGAGAGAGAGGTCGAGAGAGAGAGAGAGAGAGGCCCCCCAGAGACTGCACCATCCTGCTACCGCTTCTGTACACAGGGCTAAGGGGAGGGGGTGACAGAGACAGATCTGTGTGTGTGTGTGTGTGTGTGTGTGTGCTGCAGTCGGTCGATGCACTGTGGTTGCACCATGTGTCACCTTGCTTGCTTCGCCAAAGGAACTCGAGGTTAAGATGTCACAACAGATGTGTGTAAGCAAATAGCCTGACGACAATGATACAAACTATACGGATCAACATTTTGGCAACATTTGCCTTTGCTCCCAAAAAGCACACCGACGCACTCTCCTCATCTCTCTCTCCTCTTCCTGGTCCACCCATCCTTCATCATTAGGCAGCAGATGGATGACCTGTCCCAAACCTCCCCCTCTCCCCCTGATGTGGAGGAACGAGGGGAGGAGGTGGTGATTCGGTCGGTGAGGACAGGGCAGCAGCCATTGTCTCCTCCTGTTGAATATGTTTAGAAAGATAACGTCTGCTGCAAAGTAAACTGGGTCAGTAGAATTCCCAGGGAACCTGTGAGCTGCTACTGGAGAGGGAGTGGAGTGGGGAGGCATAGGTAGCCAGTCGTATCTATGCAGAACAGAACGCAGCTCATCTCAACCCGCCGCTGGCTCTTTTCTACCAACCTGAGGCTGGTTGTTCCTCTGGGCCCACACTCTCTCTCTCCCCCTCCTGGCTCTTTTCTGCCGGCCTGACGATCAAAGCAGACTGGTCCCTTCCTTCCACTCCCCCCTCAACTGGATCATTACCGAACCAGTCAGACAGACAAACATTGACTGTGCTGTTCTATTCAATCACATGATGCGTGTCTTCTCTCCACTGGGTCAGGCTATGAAACACTGACTGTCCTAGACCTACATTGTGACTGTAATGGTCACTCTTTGTTAAAACATATCAATCTTTATAAAAAACGACTGCATTTCAGCATATCCATCTCTTTTCCTGAGAACCAACTTGGATTAATTCATTGGCCATCTGGATTAACCTGCTCAGGTCAGGTTCTTATGTTAGTCTTAAATAGGCAGCAGGGCTCAGGAGGTCAGAAATAGCAGGAGCTGACAGCAGCGTAACCTGACCATGTGGTCATTGAGAAACGAGAGAGAGATCTCCTCTAGTCGGTTTAACCTACTGCTGTTCCAAGACAACAACAACAGGTGACTCCAGGTTTTTCTGTAAAGAGATTAACAGAGACTAGCACTAAACAAGGTGAGGATTATCGAATTTAGCCCATAGGAATACCCCGAGTGGCGCAGCGGTCTGAGGCACTACATTGCAGTGCTAGAGGCATCCCTACAGACCCTGGTTCGATCCTGGGCTGTATCACAACCGGACGTGATCTGGGGTCCCATAGGGGCGGCGCACAGCCCACGCTGAAATGGAGATTACAGAACAACAACACTGCCCTAACCAGGCAGTGCTATTCATGGAACCCGCCTGGTGAAGACCCGAAGGGTCAAAACTTTGTCAATTAAGCACTAGAGCATAGATTGGTTTTTGCAGACAGTCCCCCCCCCCACCCACCTGGAATGGAGGGTTGATCCTGTGTCCCTCTGTTTTTGTTCTGAAATGACCCTACATTGGGTTAAAACGCAAGACTGGGTTTTCATTAAGGACCAGTTCTATTTTAGGTACTAGAGTCTATAATACTTAGGATAAACAATCAAATACAATTATATGGGGAACTGGGGAAATGTAAATGTTGCAGTTCCTATTGGAAACAGCTAGAGTTGAGTACAAGTGGGAGAGAAATTCTCAAATGTTTTGAGAAAGACTGACAGTGGATTAGTGTTGCACGGTATACTGAAACGTCGGTACTTTTTAGATCAATTATTTTCTATTTAACTAGGCAAGTCAATTAAGAATAGAATCTTATTTACAATGACGGCCTACTTTACAACAACCAAAACACGGTTTCTGTAGTAGAGTTTGTGTTACGTTCGGGACTTCTGTCAAATGTGTCTCACGTGATTGAGATGATCAAGTCTGTATCAGCGCTGCCCCTTCGTAGCGTGAAGAGCAAAGTGCCTGCCCCACTTACTTATTTATTGCTAGAGCTATCTGAGCTGCATTAGCTCTCCAGTCCCCACTCACGCTGCAAAAGAGTTAACGAACTTGAATAATGCGTCACGGCATGTAGAAATGTTGAAACTGTTCATTACTATTTTCAAAAACAATGTCCATCCAGGTTAGAACACTTCATTCAACACGGTACCGATAGCTTTCTGCTTTAATTGTGGGTTAACTTTCTTTGCTAGTTTACAGCTGAACTCACTAACCTAGTATGCAAAATATGCTGATTGTCACAAAAAAAAACATGAATCATTCACATCGTCTCCCTCGCCACCAAAAACTCATCACTTCTTCGTCTTCCTTTACCTACCGTCTGGTTTCCACTAGATTCCATACCCACAAAGTCAGAGTCCACCGCCACATTCTGACGTCATTAATTTCTTAAAGAGACAGCGCACACTTTTAGAAAAGAAGCGATTGCTTCTTCTTCTGACAACACAACAGTGGAGTGAAATTGTCTCCTACGCCGTAACATCCCCATTTTCTAGTAGTCTAGAAAATATGACTACAATACCCTGGAGACTGAGCGCCATGATATGATGCCGGTGCGACGGGAGTCAGAGACACAAGCGTTGCCAATTCAAGTCTGAGTGACTGTAATAGGACAGGTGAAGCCAGAGCCAAGGAAACAGATGCAGATATAACAAAACATGAATGCATTAGACACACCAAGCTGGTGGTACAACAGCTCCGTGTGTGTGTGTGTGTGTGTGTGTGTGTGTGTGTGTGTGTGTGTGTGTGTGTGTGTGTGTGTGTGTGTGTGTGTGTGTGTGTGTGTGTGTGTGTGTGCGCATGTGTTGGGGGGGGGGGGTAAAACATATGTGTGTGCATCTGAAACAACACGCACGCGTGCGCACACACATACACACGCCTTGACAAAACACACAAGCACACACACCTTGAAAAAGCACACAGACACCTGGCTGCTTATTCTCCTCTGTCCTCTGGCATCTTAGCTCACCTTGGCCCAGAAACATCACTAGAGCCAGGACTCACCGTCTGCACCTCCCCGGACCCCCTGTCATGACATAAGCCTAATGTACACCCTACACAATACCCAACACAAGAACTACAATTAGATACGGAAAAAATGAAGATTCTGCATTGCGTACGTAAGTTAGGCCAATAGAGTCTGTACTCGCTCCAGGGGAAAACATGGAGAAACAAAGGAGGGAGGGAGCAGATTCTGTTAGCTGGTTGGCTAAAATCCTGAGGATTTGAGGGAAGTGAGAAATGAGGGATGGATACGCAGCTGGAAGTTTCACAGAGCCTGGGATATTTTCCAATTACACACCAGCCTTAAGGGCTTATAGGGCTGGCTGCTGTGCTTTGAGGAATGACCTTCCTGGAAATAATGGTCCTGTGTGTGTGTGTGTGTGTGTGTGTGTGTGTGTGTGTGTGTGTGTGTGTGTGTGTGTGTGTGTGTGTGTGTGTGTGTGTGTGCGCACACCAGGAAGTATTACTTTTTTCATTATCAGAATCAATATCAAAACATGTAGTATAGTGACACCGGGCCAAATAGCCAAATACATGAGGTAACACAAGTCATTAATCAGATCAAAATACTCTGACACACGTGACCATGTTTACCCTGTCTACCCGATTGGCAGGGTTCTGCGGAGGAAAGAACATATTACTACGTACACAGCTGTCAACTGGCTGACAGCGGTGGTGGAGATGCGGCAGCCAACACCATAGAGACCCCTCCATATGTCTGTCTGTCCGTAACTTCCACACTTTCCTAATTGTCTGACTGATGTGTGCATACACCACACACCACACACACATACTATAGTATACAGCACCGGTAAAAGGGCCTGCTCAATTTAAAATGTGGTATTCGAGTAGTTTTGTTGCTCACTTACAATTACATTTGGAAACAGGTTACTTGGCTGTGGGGTAACTGAACAGAATATATACAGATATATATATATATATACAGCACCAGCCAAACGTTTGGACACATCTACTCATCCAAGGGTTTTTCTTTGTTTTGACTATTTTCTACATTGCAGAATAATAGCGAAGACATGAAAACTATGAAATAACACATATGGAATCATGTAGTAACCAAACATGTGTTAACAAATCAAAATATATTTGAGATTTGAGATTGCAGAATGCTGTAGTAGCCATGCTGGTTAAGTGTGCCTTGAATTCTAAATAAATCACTGACAGTGTTACCAGCAAAGCACCCTCACACCATCACACCTCCTCCTCCATGCTTCACGGTGGGAACCTCACATGCAGAGATCATCTGTTCACCTACTCTGTATCTCACAAAGACACGGCGGATGGAACCCAAAATCTCAAATTTGTACTCATCAGACCAAAGGACAGATTTCCACTGGTCTAATGTCCATTGCTTGGCCCAAGCAAGTCTCTTCTTATTATTGGTGTCCTTTAGTAATGGTTTCTTTTCAGCTATTCGACCATGAAAGCCTGATTCACACAGTCTTCTCTGAACAGTTGATGTTGAGATGCGTCTGGTGAATAATTTATTTGGGCTGCAATTTCTGAGGCTGGTATATCTAATGAACGAATCCTCTGCAGCAGAGGTAACTCTGGGTCTTCCTTTCCTGCGGCGGTCCTCATGAGAGCCAGTTTCATCATAGTGCTTGATGGTTTTTGCGACTGCACTGGAAGAAACTTTCAAAGTTCTTGAAAGTTTCTGTATTGACTGACCTTCATGTTTTAAAGTAATAATAGACTGATATTTCTCTTTGCTTATTTGAGCTGTTCTTGACATAATATGGACTTGGTCTTTTACCAAATAGGGCTAACTTCTGTATTCCACCCCTACCTTGTCACAACACAACTAATTGGCTTAAACACATTACAAAGGAAAGAAATTCAACAAATTACATTTTAACAAGGCATACCTGTTCATTGAAATGCATTCCAGGTGACTACTTCATGAAGCTGGTTGAGAGAATGCTAAGAGTGTGCAAAGCTGTGATCAAGGCAAAGGGTGGCTACTTTGAAGAATCTCAAATATAAAATATATTTTGGTTTGTTTAACACTTTTTTGGTTACCACATGATTCCATATGTGCTATTTCATAGTGTTGATGTCTTCACTATTATTCTACAATGTAGAAAACAGTAATAAATGAAGAAAAAAAGGAGTAGGTGTGTCCAAACCTTTGACTGGTACTATATATTGCAATGCAACATATTGGAAGGAAGCATCCACCTCACATGTCAAAAGATCCAGTTCCTCTGACAAGCCAAGGGGCAGCAAATTCAAAGATTGTCTGTTTATACAGTAGACACAGAAAAAGAAAAGACATTCTTTCACAAGGCGAAATAATGAAATAATGCCTTGACAAGACAAAATGTGAAGTAGGCAGAGAAGCGGTCGGTCGCTTGGTGCTCGTCTTCCCGGGTTGACAGTGAGGGATTCTGCCTGTCAGTCACGTGTGTACTGGAGTGAAACTGACATATAGGCTATGTGGCTCTGTCTGGGATCCTCTGGAGAAATATGGCCGATCGGCCAGCTGCTGTTGAGCCCAGAGTTGTCACTGCAGCTTTCTGACTAGACTAGACTAGAATGGAACCTAGTTCTGACAGGGGCGAAATGGCCGTAATAGGGGGTGGGGACTGCAGAATTAAAAGCTTGGCAAGTACACATGTGTTCATACCTTGCTCGTTGGGATGAGAATATCCCTGTGGGGACTGAGTGAGGATGACTGCCTCACTTCTCTAGACTTCTCCCACTTGTTTTCTCCAGTGCTGTGATTCACTGGGTTCCCAGGTGCCTGCGATTTCCCCCTGACCCGGCTCACAGCTCCATCTGTTACTCTTGAATCTATTTCAAACAAAACGTGAAACACAGCTCAGTACGGTGGGTGAAACTGGAAATGTAGAAATCACAACCATCACATCCATATTGCTCACACCTTTCCTTCCTCTTCATCCCTTCTTACAGCAATGGTGCTATCCGAGACTTTACACCCCCAGTTTCTCCTTTCTCCCTGTGTCCTTCCGCTAGCTACACAGTGCGTGTGTGTCCTTTAGTCTAGGGCAGAAATGGGGCCACGGTTCCCCCTCACCTCTCGCCACAGAGAAGAACATGGCTCAAACCAGCTGTTTTTTATCAATATTCACAGCGCTATCTTACCTAACCTGCAGAGTACAGGCCTACACAAACTCACACACACTCCTAGTCCTGACTCTCCTTTCATGTAGCTCTAATAATTCACCCAGCGAGCGAGCTGCAATCAGAGAATCATGCTCTAATTGGTTCATTCTCTCAGGGGGGCAACTGACGTTTAGGCTAATATCCAGTAAAATAGTGTGTGTGTGTGTGTGTGTGTGTGTGTGTGTGTGTGTGTGTGTGTGTGTGTGTGTGTGTGTGTGTGTGTGTGTGTGTGTGAAAGCTTACCGTATGCTTACCAGTCTAAACAGTTTGCGCATATATTAGGGCAAAAACAAATGACTTGAGGAGCACTGCACCAAACATCCTAGTTAGATGTAAAATTGCGCAACTAAGACCTCCTGGCAAAAAAACATCAAAATGAATTACAGATTTATGGATCTATATTAGATTCATTCGGACTATTTTGAGGAAATGTTATGTTGTTGCTGTGGTGGCTCAACAGGGACAAACAACAGTAATATTGCAGTTTTTTTTCCTCATTTTTCAAGCGAAGGTCTTTAGGGAGTATGTGAGCACAGACGTTCCCCTTCGCCTCGCCGAGCTCTGCTAGGAGAAAACCGAACCTATATATGCGGATGCCTTTAGGGGGGCCACTGAGGTGCAGAGCTATAACATAGAGAGTGGAAGAGCAAGGGAGAAAGAGAGAGAGAGAGAGAGAGATGGGGGGAGAGAAAGAAAGAAAGAAAGAAAGAAAGAAAGAAAGAAAGAAAGAAAGAAAGAAAGAAAGAAAGAAAGAAAGAAAGAAAGAAAGAAAGAAAGAAAGAAAGAAAGAAAGAAAGAAAGAAAGAAAGAAAAAGTGAGCGAGATAGAGAAGCAGAGAGAAAGAGAGAGAAAGAAAGAGCGACCGACCGAGAACAAGACAGAGAGATAGAGAGGAGAGGAATAGCCCGTATGAGCTGACAGTGAGTGCAGTACCACACCACCAAAAGTAAAAGGAGGAAGTGGTGCTGAGAGATGACACCAGCCAGTGATCCATGGAGGACCAGATGGGTTTCTCATGTCATTGTCACACTATTTCAATGATGGAAGCCGAGGCCCAGGCTCAGCCTGCGTCCCAAATGGCACCCTATTGCCTATATAGTGCACTAACGTATGCCTAAGGCCCATAGTGCTCTGTAGTGCACTGTAAGGAAAAGGGGAACATTTGAAGGGGGCCATTTACGACACTGCCTCAGGCTCCACAGTTTTAAAATGCACCCACTGACAGCTGCAACGAGACGCAAGTAGGCCTGATGCTTGAAAATCCATTATCACATGCAACTTAATATTCAGACCCACTTAAAAAGCAACTACTTAGGCTACCTCCCAGATTGGACTACTGTACAAGAGGATTAGATTGTTTTTTTAGATAGGCACAGGCGTACTAACATTGCCACTCAGTGACTTTGCTCAAACACGCCATTCTTTCATTCAAGGATGAAGGATTTTAATTGCTCATGTTAAGCAAAGGCATATAGGAAATTGTTCGCCTTTCTTCCTCACTTCCTCTGTGTGTGTGTGTGTGTGTGCGTGCGTGCGGTGACCTTCCAAGGTCCATCTCCTCTCTCCCTGGTGCAGGATGCCTTAAATGGCCATTCCTATCCATGCCTGACTCTGCCTGGTTAAGATCTGATTTCTGATTGCTGTAGCACATCTCTGCACATGTGTCCCAAATGGCACCCTATCCCCTATAAAGTGCACTACTTTTGACGAGGGCCTATCTGTTTCCGCTGCCTGCTTGCGTCACTCCCCCTGCTCAGCGCTCCGCTAGCTGCTTACACTCTTGCTTAGACGGCGGCACAGAACAGAAGCCTTGTTTCCACTGGCCTCACACAAACACGCACACACACACACACACATAAACGCACTCTGTATGCAAACCTGTGTTAGTGCTGCCGTGACAGGTGAAGGCTATCCAGCTGTTGTCTGCTACCACGTCCCTACCTACTGCTCAATGTAAAGTGTGATTTAAAATGTACGCATCTGATTACGCAAGCCACTGAACAGCACATTTGAATCTTGCTCTAAATCCAGTTGGCTGGACCACAAGAGGTTTAGTAAAATACCCTGTAATTGGCCCTTTGCAACCGTCAACCATCCAATAAAAAAATACATATGAAATGTGCAGGAAGCTGAATTCCCTCCGGCGCTGTGAGGAAGATTTTTCAGTGGCCAGCAGGGAGGATATACACACACATACACTGCCTCCGGGAGGATACTGGCCCTGACCCTCCGCTCTAAAAAAGAGCTCTTCAGAATATTCCTCCTCTTAGCAATAAAAAGGGCCAGCCGGCTGAGTCTGACTCAGTGATGCTAGCGGTCTTAACCTCAAACACACCTATTATACACCTTTCACTCTTCTTCCATTGCGACTGCATGCATCCGCAACAGAAGGCGGAAAAAAAACACAGCAAGACAATGTCTGATCTTCCTGACTGGCCAGAGAACAAAAGCGGCGATAGTTTTCAGTTTCTGTCAGTTTCTGCTGCCCATCCTCAGGAGGGAAAGAGGAAACCCAAGCTGCCCTGACAGAGAAAAATCTAATTCACTCACGGCGTTCGCATTTCCTATCACCTCTGCATGGAATCCAGGAATAGCTCCGATATGCAGGAAGGAGAGGAAGAAAGGGAGAGGGTGAGAAAGAGAGACAGAGAGAAAGAGAGATGGAGCGAGAGAGGCCCACATACGCCTCAGTCACATTGAGAGGAAATGTATCCTTTTTCAGCTCATTCATCCATGAGGCCCTCTTCACACACACCAACATACAGAAAACATGCGTAGCCTACACCTAGGCTATACAAAAACAAGTCTAATTTACAAATTCGAAAAACTGCTTTTAAAATATTAAATAAATTGTAAAATACAAGACGTTAACAGGGTTACATTTTTTGGAATGTTGTTTTTAACGTTGTTTTGACAGCATATGCTTGTGTGCATGTGTGCATGTGTGCATGTGTGTGTACGTGTGTGCATGTATGTGAATATACAGTAGCAGTCAAAGTTTGGACACACCTACTCATTCAAGGGTTTTATCTTTAGTTTGACTATTTTCTACATTATAGAATCATAGTGAACACATCAAAATTATGAAATAACACAAATGGAATCATGTAGGAACCAAAACAGTTTTAAACAAATCAAAACATATTTGAGATTCTTCAAAGTAGCCTTTGCCTTGATGACAGCCTTGCCTTCTCTCAACCAGCATCATGAGGTAGTCACCTTGAATGCTTTTCAAATAGTCTTGATTAGAGGTCGACCGATTATGATTTTTCAACACCGATACCGATTATTGGATGATTTTTTTAAGTGTAATTGTAATAATGACAATTACAACAATACTGAATTAACACTTATTTTAACTTAAAATAATACATCAATAAAAATCTATTTAGCCTCAAATAAATAATGAAACATTTTCAATTTGGTTTAAATAATGCAAAAACAAAGTGTTGGAGAAGAAAGTAAAAGTGCAATATGTGCCATGTAAAAAAAGTTAACGTTTAAGTTCCTTGCTCAGAACATGAGAACATATGAAAGCTGGTGGTTCCTTTTAACAGGAGTCTTCAATATTCCCAGGTAAGAGGTTTTAGGTTGTAGTTAATATAGTATTTATAGGACTATTTCTCTCTATACCATTTGTATTTCATATACCTTTGACTATTGGATGTTCTTATAGGCACTTTAGTATTGCCAATGTAACAGTATAGCTTCCGTCCCTCTCCTCGCTCCTACCTGGGCTCGAACCAGGAACACATCGACAACAGCCACCCTCGAAGCAGCGTTACCCATCGCTCCACAAAACCCGCGGCCCTTGCAGAGCAAGGGGAACAACCACTCCAAGTCTCAGAGCAAGGGGAACAACCACTCCAAGTCTCAGAGCGAGTGGTTTGAAACGCTATTAGCGCACACCCCGCTAACTAGCTAGGCATTTCACATCGGTTACACCAGACAAATCTCGGGAGTTGATAGGCTTGAAGTCATAAACAGCTCTGTGCTTGCGAAGAGCTACTGGCAAAACGCACTAAAGTGCTGTTTGAATGAATGCTTACGAGCCTGCTGCTGCCTACCATCGCTCAGTCAGACTGCTCTATCAAATATCAAATCATAGACTTAATTATAACATAATAACACACAGAAGTACGAGCCTTTGGTCATTAATATGGTTGAATCCGGAAACTATCATTTCGAAAACAAAACGTTTATTATTTCTGTGAAATACGTAACCGTTCGGTATTTTATCTAACGGGTGGCATCCATAAGTCTAAATATTCCTGTTACATTGCACAACCTTCAATGTTATGTAATAATTAAGTAAAATTCTGGCAAATTAGTTTGCAATGAGCCAGGCTGCCCAAACTGTTGCATATACCCTGACTCTGCGTGCAATGAACGCAAGAGAAGTGACACAATTTCACCTGGTTAATATTGCCTGCTAACCTGGATTTCTTTTAGCTAAATATGCAGGTTTAAAAATATATAGTTCTGTGTATTGATTTTAAGAAAGGCGTTGGTGTTTATGGTTTGGTACAGTCGTTCAACGATTGTGCTTTTTTCGCAAATGCGTTTTTGTTAAATCCTCCCCCTGCATTGCATTGATTATATGCAACGCAGGACATGCTAGATAAACTAGTAATATCATAAACCATGTGTAGTTAACTAGTGATTATGATTGATTGATTTTTATAAGATAAGTTTAATGCTAGCTAGCAAATTTACCTTGGCTTCTACTACATTCGCATAACAGGCAGTAACAGGCAGGCTCCTTGTGGCTCCTTGTGGAGTGCAATGAGAGGCAGGTGGTTAGCACGCTGGACTAGTTAACCGTAAGGTTGCTAGATTGAATCCCGGAGCTGACAAGGTAAAAATCTGTTGTTCTGCCCCTGAACAAGGCAGTTAACCCACCGTTCCTAGGCCATCATTGAAAATAAGAATGTGTTCTGAACAGACTTGCCTAGTTAAATAAAGGTGTATTAAAAATAAATAAATAAAAATTTAAATCAGCCAAATTGGTGTCCAAAAATACCGATTTCCGATTGTTATGAAAACTTGAAATTGGCCCTAATTAATCGGCCATATCAATGAATCGGTCGACCTCTAGTCTTGATTGAGTTCCTACATATGGTGCCTTTGGAAAGTTTTCAGACCCCTTGACTTTTACACATTTTGTTACCCTGTTCTAAAATATTATTTTTTTCTCAGCAATCTATGCACAATACCCCATAACGACAAAGTGAAAACTGTTTTTCCCCCCAGAAAATTAATAAAAAACTGAAACAAAATACCTTATTTATATAAATGTTCAGACCGTTTGCTATGACACTCAAAATGGAGCTCAGGTGCATCCTGTTTCCATTGATCATCCTTGAGATGGGCCTCTGTACACCTATGTAGATATTCAATCTGTCAATTCCAGCTACAATAGTCATTTACAACATCAACAAAGTCTACACTGTATTTCAGATCAATTTGATGTTATTTTAATGGACAAAAAAAACACACTTTTTTTTTAAGTGACCCCAAACTTTTGAACGGTAGTGTACGTGGGTCAGTGAGCTAGCGCGTGTGTCTGTGCCCAACAAATCACCTTAATTCCAGCATCTATTTCAGGGTCAAGGTCAATTCCATTAGGGCAATACCAAGAGTCATCCAATCACCTGCTTGTATCCACAGCAATGGAAACCAAAACTATAAGCACATGGTGCTGTGTAGGACATAAGTCCTTTGGGCCTTTATCTTTTTTGAATTAAGCAACTGCTGGCCGTTTATCGAGGAACGCAGTTACAGAAAACAGTAACACACAGGACATTCTAAATTCTAACTGTTCAGTGAAAGCACACATGTTAAAGTTATAGTATTGTTCACTTCCTAAACATAACATTCACCAAATGACAACCACCAGACTAGACAACATCTTTGGCCAATATATGAACTAAGCATCATACACATCTCCCAACGGCCAATCAACAGTACAAAGCAAAAGACCACATTTAGTGGACGCAAAGGTGACAGAGAGGGTCCTTCTAAAGCGACAAAGCTCTACACTCTCACCCTTGACCATCTCGCCCTCTCTCCCTGTATTCAAACAGATACAATGGACTCCAGCACCAGCAACAAACTTGCTCATTTGTAAGAAAAGAAGGTAGGTTGGTGAAAATATAGGCCTACGTAAACATATTTCCCACCATTTACATTTCTCATACCTTTACAGAATAAAATAAATCTGATTAAATAAACAAAATAAACTTACGGAGCCACACGATTATGCCCACAAGCTGTTTGCTATTTCTGCCAATGTGCAGAGATCAATTTCCAAGCCAGATGCTGAGCATTATGCTAAGCACACAAACAGAAACACACACAGATATGAGGAAGAGACGAGAGCTCAACAAAAAAAAAAAGACCTAGGAAATAAATCCGCATGTTTTTGTGCTTTGTTCCCAGACACTCATGTTGCAGAGTTTCGCGAGAAAATGTAATGGAACTGTAAAACCATTCAAATAAAGCAACATAGTATTTTGTTTAGTTTACTTTACACCTCGATTTGTTTACTTCACTTGGGTATTGTTTCCAGACACTTTAGGGAAAGAGCAGAGGATTGTCTACAACCCCAAAAACGTACATAATTTTTTTTTTAAATCCAAAGCCGTTTTCGATGTACGACACATCAGACGCACATCATGCCGATGTATTTCTATGCATTACTACTTTCGATAAACATTCATTTACAACTGCTAGTGCGAAGCAAAATGCTGAATTGTTGAAACGATTCAGTAAACACGCCTCGCGATATTCACTGCGGATGTAGCTAAAGACACCTGCTCCAGTAGGCGATGAACAACACATACGACATTATGACACTTGTCTATTGCTGTAACAATTGCACACACATATATATAGCCTAGGAATAGTTAATAGTTTCAAAAAGTGACAAATAGATTAGACAGTCCTATGGAAATCTCCATAACAGCAAAGAAGCATGTGTGTGTTGAAAATGCATAACCACATGTATAATCTATTTGCATACACATCAAACAGACATAACTCCACCACACTATGGGTTTCTTCACTGTACCCAAACCAAGAGACTTAATGCGTCGCTCATTTATGTACAGAGCCATATCCTCATGGTATATACTCTGCCACCAGAGGTTACTCAGGCAAAAAAGCAAGTTTAGCTTTTTTTAAAAACAGATTTTAAAAAACAGATTGTGTCACAGCGCCTCTTTCTAAAAAACCTCATTTAACTGTAGGCTACTGTATATAAGAATGTGAATACGTATATATAAATAATGTGCATATAGTATCTTTTTTTTTTTCGTTGTTATGTAATATCTTGTGTTTTTCTTGTCCACAACTGTTCTGTACATTGTCATGCAATTGTACGTTTTATGTGGACCCCAGGAAGAGTAGCTGCTACATGTGCAGTAGCTAAAGGGGATCCTAATAAACGGAAAACCAAAGGTGGTGAAAACATTTGGCAGGCTTCCCTCGTTAGCCATAAAGTTCGTTGTTACTTACTCTTACTGTTAGACTCAATCAAATTGGCAAAGATGTACCAATCTATAAAAACAGTATAATCGCTTTAGCTGAACGGTACAATTAGTGACACCGTTGTTACAACGTTAGCTACAACAGATACACCGGTTCCTGTCCCTGGCCATGAGCGCCACTACCTCCGACAGTCCAAGCTCGCTGCATGCCGCCAGCATTTGTTTCTCGTCCGCGAACTCTGTGTGTAGTCCGAGGCAGCACAACACACACACACACACACACAAAGCGATCGATATAAAAATATATATATGCTGATTTACTTACGGTTGAAGTGTTACTGTAGTGGGAAAAGATATCCAAACGCGTTGGCAGGCACAGTTTCACAGCTCTGACTCTCGTTGACGGGACCAAATCCAAGACGTTCAGTCAAAGCGCTCTCCAGCTAGACACCAGCGAGAGCCGCCTGCTGCTTTCTCCTTCGCAGGAGATTCAAAGATGAATGGTGACTGCGCAGGCGTGGACGGGATAAATTCATTATGAGCGCTGAACAAGCGCCAGCGTCGGGTTTTTACTGTCAGGAGGATGGCTAGACGACCGCCTGCACGGAGATCAAAACATTCAACATGAAATATACAACAGCCATATAGACCGCTGCAAATAGCATCTAGCTATATAGCCTTTGCACGTACTTGTTTACTTTGTGGTAAGAGCTGCACTATTCGCATGAACCTAATAGGCTATTGATTTAAAACACCAACTTATTACGGAGGCTTCATATACTGCCCTGTGGCATTTTTTAGGGAAATGCATTTTCTGTAAGAAATGAATCTTCTCCTTTCTCTCCATCCAACTGGAGCATTCCTTTCTTTAAGCCTACGGTCGAATACATCATTCAAGTATAGCAGCCTGCCTTAGCTGCACCAATAAATATGCTCGTCTCACAATAGCAGGAGGACATCGAATGATAGGATAGTAAATAACAGCAACGTTCAATCGGCATACTTGAATTCAAATGGCTCGGAGATGGGATTATGAGGACGTGTAAACTATCAATAGCTTCTGATGCTTGACTGAGGATCACAGCAAGTCCCACTGTACGGTTACCTAACCGAATAGTCTATTCCGCCTGCGCTACCGGCGATGTCCCGTCTTCGGATGAGAATTCACTATGCCCGCTAGTAGCCGAACAAAAATCACAGCGACAGCAACAAACTGACAAATGATAGCATGATCCACACGAAGGCAGCATAAAAGTGTTATTATAAATCAATTACCGTAATTGCCCGCTTAATTGTCCCCGATACTGTTACTTCCAGTCAAATGTGCGTTTCCCTGGTTGTCGAGCGTCCTGTTCACTTATTATAATTTAGAAAGGGGCTTTGTTGACGTGGTAATGTGCGCTTTTCTTAATTGGAGGACTGGTGAAACGGCATTGCCCCCATCGTTTACCAGCTCAGCCTATACTGTAGGAGCCGAACTGCTATACAGTGCAAATCATGAGACGATAACCTGACTAGTATATTGCTGCTACGCTATGACGGAGAAGCCTGGAAATGAGGCCAGGACAAAAGGGATGCTATAGTAGGCTAAGGTGAATATATAAATAACGAAGCAGCACTACATTTTGAGAGGTTGTTATTACGCGTTATTAATCAGTGGACTGTTATCTTTAATCTGTTAGCCTCTACCATGAAATAAACAACCAAACATTTCTCCCCCACACTTAAATACACAACAAATAAACACATGCATGCACACACAAACACAAGAACACACACCCTCACACGCACAAACACAGACACACACCAACCAAAGTTAGCCTACGCCTTCCTCTGAGAGTTGAACTGAATAGAGGGGCAAAAACAGAAAGGCTCTATGAATGCGTGTCTGAGCGAGATATTTGGAGTGTATGTAAAAGCTGTTCTCTGAACCATTTCACAGCTGGGTGTGACTTCAGGCCCACATCAGTCATGCAGCACAGTGCTCTGGTCTTGACCCTTCTGTGGAACAGCATACCCAAGATGTGCCCACCGTAGGCTACACACACACACGTGCACCGCCACAGCACACGCTGTCTCCTTTCTCTTTGACAAAAACATACTTCACATGTACCTACAGTAAATAGCCTACAGCAGGTAACCTGTGGTTCTATAACCCCCCCCCCCACCTCTCTGCCGCTCCTCTACCCACCTCATAGTCACTTACTGTAGGCTGATCGTGCCCCAAAATGGCACCCTATTCCCTATGTAGTGCACTACTTTGGACCAGGCCACATAGGCCTCTGATCAAAACGGAGTAGTGCAGTAGGGTATAGGGTTCCATAGAGACCACAGCAGAGCTACAGTCAATGTCTGCTGTACCGTTGGCTGCTGAAGGTGTAGTTTTAGATTGCATGTGGGCCGCAGATGCTGCTCTCAGAGAACCAGGTCTCTCTGACGAAACAATGGTGTCACTGTCTATTCACTACTGTACGTCTATTTCATTTTCTATGTTGTTTAAGGTACCTCGTTCGCTTCCCAGCCATAGAGCTGAAGAGGTTTTGCCAGCAGCAAATTTGGTCCGAATGAGAATCACATTACAAGCGATCAGCTTTCGAGAGCGGAAATATAGACAGGGGAGGACACAGCTGCGAATGAACATGGCCTCTGTACCTTACGGATGAAGACATATGAGTAAAGTGACGCTCTGGAGCTTTCATATCATTTCTGCCCGCAGTTCTGAAAGTTAGTGCTCACCAGCCAAAAACAGGTCCCTGAAAGTTGTGCACGAACGTGTCAAATGATACGTTACGTCGTGTAAAAACGTACAATGTGTTACGATTTAGGAAGTGCCTAAGATCCCGGGCTGCATCATTAACAGTGACGCTTTCTGCTCTCAAGAGCTCCTCGTGTGTTTATACTGGGTTTATAATGTTTATAACGCACATATATACATGTGCGTTATACATGTGCGTTATATGTCTTCGCAATACACGCCAGTCAGTACATTTAAGTGTTTTATACCATGGACGTGTAAACTGGACATGCAAGTTAATGAGTAATGATGTCTGTCCTAGTTTCCATTCTTTCCTGACAAGGACAGAGGAGCCTGACCCAAAGCTGCTCTCCCCATGGGAACATCTGTGCCAACCTGCCAAAATCAGCTCAGATTGGCTAGCTCTGTCCTTAAACCCTCCCCCCGCCTGCCATCTGACACCTCTCAAAGGAGTGTTTTTTTGGGGGAGGTGTCTTCAAGAGATCCAACACTACGCTCTGAGGGGATAAAGGAGAGGAACTAGAGTCTTCTCGCTCCAGACAGTAAAGAATAACGATGAGAATATAGGCCAGATGCTCTTCCTAGTTATTCAAACTAAACAAGACAACCTCTGTCCTCTCCTGTCCTCTCCTATCCTTTCCTCAGGCTGTGGTGTGTTCAGTGGTCCAAGTTGTCAGCACCCCACCAGATCAGGCCTGGCCCTGCTGTCCCCATGCTGAGTCTGGGCAGACAGACAGAGCCATGGAGCGAGATCAGACATGAGTGACAGCTGGACTGGACCCCACCCATTACCATCCCCACCACTCTCTGACAGTGGGTCACCTGGAAGTGAGAACACCGCCGAAGTGGGATATGGGGTTTGATTCAGTTACCTTGCACAACGGTAGTAGAGATTCAACTGAGTCATGCTACCGATGCCCACTGGCTTTTTGTCAATATACTACATTGTTTCATCAGACTAGGCTACGGAGAATCTCTGACTGAAAACCTCAAGCCTGGTTGAAATACCCACTGTCAGAGCTTCAACTTGAATGGAAGAGAGATGTATATCTTTTCTCCATTACTTTCTTTACCCTCCTGCATTTGCAATAACTGTGTGTGTTGTGACACTACATTGTCCTGTTCACCAGTCTCGGTGTATGGATGAAGTAGTAGCAGCCAGTGGACAGGATTTCCGCTAGATGCCCAAGCTGCAAAGTCAAAATGGTCTTTATTGTAAAAATTTATGGAACCAAAAATGTGCCTTTTTCGTCTTATTTTAAGGTTAGGGTTAGGCATAAGACTAGCAGTGTGGTTAAGGTTAGTGTTATGTTTAACATCTGATTTTAAGAAGAGAAGTTGTAGACCTAGGCGGGGCTTATGACTTTGAAACTTGGCCAGATAGTGACGACCAGAGGACAGCGAGGTCATCCATCTCTCTCTCTCTCTGTAATTCTGCAGCCCAGATCCTAACCTTAATCCTGTGGCCTCACCAACTCACACAGAGAGATCCGGAGGAGTGGGGGCGGGGGGGTTTGGTGACATGCCACCTGGCTGTCCGGACACTGCCAGGACCACTGTGAGTGTGTGTATGTGTGTGTGCCAGGCCGACAGTCACCAGATGGCGGTGCCAGCGTGGCACGGGCATCAGGCGCAAGTGGCGGTTGGAGAAGTGAGAAAAAGATGACAGGGCAAGGGGGGAGGTAGGTTGGGTGCCTGCGGTTGATGCCAGTGTGTGTGTGTGTGTGCAGACAGACAGGGTGGAGACAGACAAACATCAAGTGGGAATGGGGGAAGGACGGCTGTCGACAGTGTGTGTTTGTAAAGGACCTCTTTGTTTTGTCCCATGTTTGTCTTTATGAGGGAAAATATGATTCTGTCTGTGTCGCTGAAAGTGCCACGTTGAGAAAAAAAACACCTTTTATATTCTTGTTTTGAGGATCTTTATAGCAATCATTTCATGGCTGATTTTCTCTCAAACATTAGTAGTTGTTCACACACACATGCACGTGTAACCGATGTGAAATGGCTAGCTAGTTAGCGGTGGTGCGCGCTAATAGCGTTTCAATCGGTGACGTCACTCGCTCTGAGACCTTGAAGTAGTTGTTCCCCTTTGCTCTGCAAGGGCCTCGGCTTTTGTGGAGCAGTGGGTAACGATGCTTTGTGGGTGTCAGTTGTTGATGTGTGCAGAGGGTCCCTGGTTCGAGCCCAGCGAGGGGACGGACTAAAGATAAACTGTTACTTACACACAGCAGGAAATCAGCTCTGAGTGGTTCTCATTTTGTAAATCTGTTCCCAAATATTCCCACGCATAATAGAGAGACACGTGATCGTATACATACACAAGAAAGATCCGAAATGATGTTTCAGTCAAATGTCTGTTTGGGATTCTTGTGGTGAATTTGCTGTCGACAAATATTGTAATTATGTTCCGGGCCCCCCTAACCACCCGCTCAAGAAAAAAATCAGCCTGCGGCTGAATCTAGTTGATGATCCGTGGGGTGACGCACGATTGGCCTAGCGTTGTCCGGGTTAGGGAGGGTTTGGCCTGTAGGGAAATCCTTGTCTCATCGCACACCAGCGACTTCTGTGGTGGGCCGGGCGCAGTTCGCGCTAACCAAGGTTGCCAGGTGCACAGTGTTTCCTCCGACACATTGGTGCGGCTGGCTTCCGGGTTGGATGGCGCTGTGTTAAGAAGCAGTGCGGCTTGGTTGGGTTGTGTATCGGAGGACGCATGACTTTCAACCTTCGTCTCTCCCGAGCCCGTACGGGAGTTGTAGCGATGAGACAAGATAGTAGCTACTAAACAATTGGATACCACGAAATTGGGGAGAAAAGGGGTCAAATTAAAAATAAAAAAAAAGTGATCCCTGCCCTAGTCTTTACAACGGTACTGTCTGTCACACACACAGATGTTAACTACGGTCTTGACATCTATCACTTTCTGACTCCACAGACATGTCCATCACCACAGTACAGTACAGTATCATTCTAATGGGGGGGGGGGGGGGTATAGACAACACTTAGCTATCCACACAGATCGGCTCTATTTACCTGACAGAGTGGAACCATATTATGGCTGACAAAGTGCTATCACCACCATCTATCTCCACATCACTTACAGTAAAAGGAAACAGTAAATGACCTTTGACTCAAAAACAGACAAAAACATGATGTAAAAGCAGTGAAATCAGCACTTCATTGTTTGACCATGTTTTTATTGGAGTTTACTTACAACAGTTATTACACGCGTAAAGGAGAAGACTGTGTGTGTGTGTTACTAAAATCCTAGAATCGCTTGTGACGGAATTGTTTCTCCCAGGTGCCAAAAGCGTGAGCTGTGCTGTGTTCCACTACTGGTTTGTCGGACTCTCCGAGTACGCCGGCCTACTTTGAAAGACTAGCCAAAACTCCAAGAGGAATGTCCTACTCTGATGTGGTAGTAGCTGAATGCGGTACGAGACAGAGAGGGAGAGCGAGGAGCGAAGGAGGGTTAGGGAGGGAGAGAGAAAGAGAGAGAGGGAGAGAAAAGAGAGATAGTCAAAGCGAGTTTGTGTGTCATCTTTTGATCTCCATCTGCTAATTCAGGACACCGCTTAAACCAGAGAGGCGTGGATCAGAGCCTTTTGACTGGAGAGTTGATATGACCTTGAACCACATTGGTTACCCCCTCCATCCCCCTCTTCTATCATCCCCCATCCTCTTTTTTTCTGAAACATTTGGTCCTTTCATCTTCCACATCACCTCCTGCCTATCACTCCTTCCATCTCCTTTTCTCCCTCCCTCTCCCCTCTCTTCCTCTAACCCCCCCCCCCCACCCCGAGTGCTCTCTCTGCTCCCCTGTCCTCCATCACTTCAAAGCAACACAATACTAGGAAGCGCAGGAGAATAGAGGAGTGCAAAGGCTTGGAACACGTCAATACCATAGAAGAAGACTAGGAATTCTGGGAAAGCAGGATGTGATGTTGTGAAGTTCAAAAAGGTGACCTAAGTAGTACAGGAACATCATAAAGGTGACCTCACTGGTATGGTATAGATTTAGACCACAGGGAACATTGTCCGTCAGCTCAAAATGCGAGGACATAGCGCTAAATGATTTATACTGAACAAAAATATAAACACAACATGAAACAATTTCAAAGGTTCAAACTGAGTTTACAGTTCATCTAAGGAAATACGTCAATTAAAACAAATTCATTAGGCCCTAACCTATGTATTTTACATGACTGGGAAGGGGCGTTGCCATGGCTGGGCCTGGGAGGGCATAGGCCCACCCACTGGGGAGCCAATCAGAATGAGTTTTTCCCACAAAAGGGCTTTATTGCAGACAGAAATACTCCTCGGTTTCATCAGCTGTCCGCGTGGCTGGTCTCAGATGATCCCGCAGGTGAAGAAGCCGGATATGGAGATCCTGGGCTGGGCACGTGATCTGCGGTTGTGAGGCCGGTTGAACGGGCTGCCAAATTCTCTAAAACAACGTTGCAGGCAGATTATGGTAGGAAAACGAACGTTCAATTCAACATCAGTGGCATTGTGTTGTCATCTGTGGAATTGTCCCCAGCACAAGGTGCACCTGTGTAATGATCATGCCGTTTAATCTGATTCTTGATATGCCACACCTGTCAAGTGGAAGGATTATCATGGCTAAGGAGAAATGCTCACTAGCAGGGATGTTAACACATTTGTGCACAACAGTTGGAGAGAAATAAGCTCTTTGTGCATATTGAGCATTTCTGGGATCTTTTATTTCAGCTCATGGAGCCAACACTTTACATGGTGCGTTTATATATATATTTTTTCAGTGTTTATACACTTCGACCGTATGAAAAAACGAAATAGTGTGTTCATAGATTCTCCATGTTTGAAAAGGCTCCAGTTAAAGGTTTCTGGTGGTAAAAGTGGAAGGCAGAGTAACTTCATCAAAGCAGACTTTTGTCCATGTTTAGAAAGATGCAGGTTTCTGGTGGTAGTGTAAAAGTGGAAGGCAGAGTAACTTCATCAAAGCAGACTTTTGTCCATGTTTAGAAAGATGCAGGTTTCTGGTGGTACTGTAGGTAAGTGAAAGACTGTGTCTCCTCAAAGCAGACCTCGGTTGGATTCGTATGTCAAATATTTGAAACACCGGAGGTGCGCTTCATTTAGCTTGTCAGGCACAATGGATCCAACAAAATATTCCAAGAAGTGCAACCTCCTCACACCATACAAGCTAAACCAAGCGCCCCTCAAAGTGCTTCCTATTTCAAATATTTGAAATACGTATTTGTCTCAACAGGTCTGCCCACCTCACAGGCGGATGAGGAATTTAGAGGTGAGCTAGAGTGCTACCGAATTGGCACCCCATTCCCAACACAGTGCACTACTTTATTACTAGCCTATGGGCACTGGTGAAAAGTCAAACACTACAGACACCATTTCAGACGCAGCCTGGCTAGACTGTGGTCTACTGGCAGCGGGTTCGAGCTAGAAGACTCGTTCAAGCATCTTGTCTTTAGATGAAGCGCCTGTAGATGTACTGTAGTAAGTAGATACTAGTGGGTTCTGCTGTAGAGGTGTGGTGAAAACAATCATCAATGTGTGAAGAAGCACCATGGTGAGTTTAGGAGCTGTGTCCCTGGAAGAGTCACGCCTATTATCCCAGAGAAAGATGCAGCAGGCAGTCAGTGTGTGTGTGTGTGTGTGCGCGCGTGCTTGTTTGTGTACAGAACACAAAGCCATTGTAAAGCCCTCCATCTGTGCGCCATCACCTCCTGATTATAACCCCGTCCTCCATGTTAACAAAGGAGATCATGAGAACAGAACACACAATGTGATATTGACAAAGTGGGGATGATGATAATAATAATTATGATGGTGATGATGATGGTGGTGGAGGTGGTGATGATAATGGTGGTGATGGTGATGATAATAATGATGGTGGTGATGGTGATGATAATGAGGATGGTGATGCTAATGAGCATGATGGTGGTGGTGGTGATGATGATGATGATGGTGGTGGTGGTGATCATGATGATGCTAATGGTGGCGGTAATGATGGTGATGATAAAAAATGTAATATAATACTGTAGCCTGTGTAAAATCCACACAATTGTATTGTATTTAGGCAGATATGCTAAACTATAGAAAAGTATGTGGACACCCCTTCAAATGAGTGGATTTTGCTATTTTAACCACACTCATTGCTTACAGGTGTATAACATAGAGCACACAGCTATCCAATCTCCACAGACCAACATTGGCTGTAGAATGGCCTTACTGAATAGGTCAATGACTTTCAACATGGCACATCATAGTTGGTCAAAGTTCTGTCCTTCTAGAGCTGCCCCGGTCAACTGTAAGTGCTGTAATGGTGAAGTGGAAACGTCTAGGAGCAACAACGGCTCAGCTGCTGAAACACGTAGCACGTAAAAAATTGTCTGTCCTTGGTTGCAACACTCACTACCGAGCTCCAAACTGCCTGTGGAATCAACAACAGCGCAACAACTGTTCGTCGGGAGCTTAAGATCACCATGCGCAATGCCTAGCATCGGCTGGAGTGGTGTAAAGCTCGGCGCCATTGGACTCGCCATTGAGAGGTAAACTGGTCTGGGGCCGTTTTTCATAGTTTGGGGTAGGCCCAGGTGAAAGGAAATCTTAATGCTAAAGCACACAATGACATTCTAGATGATCCTGTGCTTCCAACTTTGTGGCAACAGTTTGGGGAAGGCCCTTTCCTGTTTCAGCATGTCAATTCTGCCGGGCACAAAGCGAAGTCCATACAGAAATGGTTTGTTAAGATCGGTGTGGAAGAACTTGACTGGCCTGCACAGAGCCTTGACCTCAACCCCATCAAACACATTTGGGATGAATTGGAACGCCGACTGCGAGTCAGGCCTAATCGCCCCAACATCATTGCTCGACCTCACTAATGTCCTTTCGGCTTAATGGAAGCAAGTCCCCGCAGCAATGTTACAACATCTAGTGGAAAGCCTTCTCAGAGGAGTGGAGGCTGTTATAGCAGCAAAGGGGAGACCGACTGTGTCTTTCTTTTTCCCAACGCAGTTAAGCCAAAACCACACCCTGTAATTCAGAGAGGCATTCTACAGCGCTTTGTGCGCTTTCCAGAAGTGAGTATCATGTAGCGCGAAATTTCAGTCACTGATGAATAAGATTTGCCCTTGTATTTCAAGATTGAAAAATCGAATAACATAATGTCATGGACAGAGCAAGCTATTAACGTCCTTTAATGCCCAAGGACAGATTCAATTGCAGTAGCACAGCATATTTGACTGAATGATTAGCTAATAAATATTTGAGAAATAATGAATAATAAGCATATGCTTTTACCTGATAATAGACTACCAATGATAATATAACAACTTCAAATACCGAGCTAGTAACGTTGAGACATTTTTACAAATCAAATCAAATCAAATGTATTTATATAGCCCTTCGTACATCAGCTGATATCTCAAAGTGCTGTACAGAAACCCAGCCTAAAACCCCAAACAGCAAGCAATGCAGGTGAAGCACGGTGGCTAGGAAAAACTCCCTAAGGCAGAACAGTTGAAACTGGAGCAGCAGCACGGCCAGGTGGACTGGGGACAGCAAGGAGTCATCATGTCAGGTAGTCCTGAGGCATGGTCCTAGGGCTCAGGTCCTCCGAGAGAGAGAAAGAAAGAGTTAAGAGAGAATTAGAGAGAGCACACTTAAATTCACACAGGACACCGAATAGGACAGGAGAAGTACTCCAGATATAACAAACTGACCCTAGCCCCCCGACACATAAACTACTGCAGCATAAATACTGGAGGCTGAGACAGGAAGGGTCAGGAGACACTGTGGCCCCATCCGAGGACACCCTCGGACAGGGCCAAACAGGAAGGATATAACCCCACCCACTTTGCCAAAGCACAGCCCCCACACCACTAGAGGGATATCTTCAACCACCAACTTACCATCCTGAGACAAGGCCGAGTATAGCCCACAAAGATCTCCGCCACGGCACAACCCAAGGGGGGGGGGGGGGGGGGGGGGGGGGCGCCAACCCAGACAGGAAGATCACATCAGTGACTCAACCCACTCAAGTGATGCACCCCTCCCAGGGACGGTATGAAAGAGCCCCAGTAAGCCAGTGACTCAGCCCCTGTAATAGGTTTAGAGGCAGAGAATCCCAGTGGATAGAGGGGAACCGGCCAGGCAGAGACAGCAAGGGCGGTTCGTTGCTCCAGAGCCTTTCCGTTCACCTTCCCACTCCTGGGCCAGACTACACTCAATCATATGACCCACTGACGAGATGAGTCTTCAGTAAAGACTTAAAGGTTGAGACCGAGTTTGCGTCTCTTACATGGGTAGGCAGACCGTTCCATAAAAATGGAGCTCTATAGGAGAAAGCCCTGCCTCCAGCTGTTTGCTTAGAAATTCTAGGGACAATTAGGAGGCCTGCGTCTTGTGACCGTAGCGTACGTGGAGGTATGTATGGCAGGACCAAATCAGAGAGATAGGTAGGAGCAAGCCCATGTAAATCTTTGTAGGTTAGCAGGTAAAACCTTGTAAGATCAGACCTTGCCTTAACAGGAAGCCAGTGTAGAGAGGCTAGCACTGGAGTAATATGATCACATTTTTTTGGTTCTAGTCAGGATTCTAGCAGCCGTATTTAGCACTAACTGAAGTTTATTTAGTGCTTTATCCGGGTAGCCGGAAAGTAGAGCATTGCAGTAGTCTAACCTAGAAGTGACAAAAGTATGGATAAATTTTTCTGCATCATTTTTGGACAGAAAGTTTCTGATTTTTGCAATGTTACGTAGATGGAAAAAAGCTGTCCTTGAAATGGTCTTGATATGTTCTTCAAAAGAGAGATCAGGGTCCAGAGTAACGCCGAGGTCCTTCACAGTTTTATTTGAGACGACTGTACAACCATTAAGATTAATTGTCAGATTCAACAGAAGATCTCTGTTTCTTGGGACCTAGAACAAGCATCTCTGTTTTGTCCGAGTTTAAAAGTAGAACGTTTGCAGCCATCCACTTCCTTATGTCTGAAACACATGCCTCTAGCGAGAACAATTTTGGGGATTCACCATGTTTCATTGAAATGTACAGCTGTGTGTCATCCGCATAGCAGTGAAAGTTAACATTATGTTTTCGAATGACATCCCCAAGAGGTAAAATATGTAGTGAAAAAAATAGTGGTCCTAAAACGGAACCTTGAGAAACACCGAAATGTACAGTTGATTTGTCAGAGGACAAACCATTCACAGAGACAAACTGATATCTTTCTGACAGATAAGATCTAAACCAGGCCAGAACCTGTCCGTGTAGACCAATTTGGGTTTCCAATCTCTCCAAAAGAATGTGGTGATCGATGGTATCAAAAGCAGCACTAAGGTCTAGGAGCACGAGGACAGATGCAGAGCCTCGGTCTGATGCCATTAAAAGGTCATTTACCACCTTCACAAATGCAGTCTCAGTGCTATGATGGGGTCTAAAACCAGACTGAAGCATTTCGTATACATTGTTTGTCTTCAGGAAGGCAGTGAGTTGCTGCGCAACAGCCTTTTCTAAAATTTTTGAGAGGAATGGAAGATTCGATATAGGCCGATAGTTTTTTATATTTTCTGGGTCAAGGTTTGGCTTTTTCAAGAGAGGCTTTATTACTGCCACTTTTAGTGAGTTTGGTACACATCCAGTGGATAGAGAGCCGTTTATTATGTTCAACATAGGAGGGCCAAGCACAGGAAGCAGCTCTTTCAGTAGTTTAGTTGGAATAGGGTCCAGTATGCAGCTTAAAGGTTTAGAGGCCATGATTATTTTCATCATTGTGTCAAGAGATATAGTACTAAAACACTTGAGCGTCTCTCTTGATCCTAGGTCCTGGCAGAGTTGTGCAGACTCAGGACAACTGAGCTTTGAAGGAATACGCAGATTTAAAGAAGAGTCCGTAATTTGCTTTCTAATAATCATGATCTTTTCCTCAAAGAAGTTCATGAATTTATCACTGCTGAAGTGAAAGCCATCCTCTCTTGGGGAATGCTGCTTTTTAGTTAGCTTTGCGACAGTATCAAAATGGAATTTCGGATTGTTCTTATTTTCCTCAATTAATAAGTTATAAAAATAGGATGATCGAGCATCAGTAAGGGCTCTTCGATACTGCACGGTACTGTCTTTCCAAGCTAGTCGGAAGACTTCCAGTTTGGTGTGGCGCCATTTCCGTTCCAATTTTCTGGAAGCTTGCTTCAGAGCTCGGGTATTTTCTGTGTACCAGGGAGCTAGTTTCTTATGAGAAATGTTTTTAGTTTTTAGGGGTGCAACTTCATCTAGGGTATTGCGCAAGGTTAGATTGAGTTCCTCAGTTAGGTGGTTAACTGATTTTTGTCCTCTGGCGTCCTTGGGTAGACAGAGGGAATCTGGAAGGGCATCAAGGAATCTTTGTGTTGTCTGTGAATTTATAGCACGACTTTTGATGTTCCTTGGTTGGGGTCTGAGCAGATTATTTGTTGCAATTGCAAATGTAATAAAATGGTGGTCCGATAGTCCAGGATTATGAGGAAAAACATTAAGATCCACAACATTTATTCCATGGGACAAAACTAGGTCAAGAGTATGACTGTGACAGTGAGTGGGTCCAGAGACATTTTGGACCAAACCCACTGAGGCGATGATGGCTCCGAAAGCCTTTTGGAGTGGGTCTGTGGACTTTTTCCATGTGAATATTAAAGTAAAAAAATTAGAATATTATCTGCTATGACTACAAGGTCCAATAGGAATTCAGGGAACTCAATGAGGAATGCTGTATATGGCCCAGGAGGCCTGTAAACAGTAGCTATAAAATGTGATTGAGTAGGCTGCATAGATTTCATGACTAGAAGCTCAAAAGATGAAAACGTCATTTTTGTTTTTGTAAATTGACATTTGCTATCGTAAATGTTAGCAACACCTCCGCCTTTGCGGGATGCACGGGTGATATGGTCACTAGTGTAGCCAGGAGGTGAGGCCTCATTTAACACAGTAAATGCATCAGGCTTAAGCCATGTTTCAGTAAGGCCAATCACATCAAGATTATGATCAGTGATTAGTTCATTGACTGTAATTGCCTTTGAAGTAAGGGATCTAACATTAAGTAGCCCTATTTTGAGATGTGAGGTATCATGATCTCTTTCAATAATGACAGGAATGGAGGAGGTCTTTATCCTAGTGAGATTGCTACGGCGAACACCGCCATGTTTAGTTTTGCCCAACCTAGGTCGAGGCACAGACATGGTCTCAATGGTGATAGCTGAGCTGACTACACTGACTGTGCTAGTGGCAGACTCCACTATGCTGGCAGGCTGGCTAACAGCCTGCTGCCTGGCCTGCACCCTATTTCATTGTGGAGCTAGAGGAGTTAGAGCCCTGTCTATGTTGGTAGATAAGATGAGAGCACCCCTCCAGCTAGGATGGAGTCCGTCACTCCTCAGCAGGTCAGGCTTGGTCCTGTTTGTGGGTGAGTCCCAGAAAGAGGGCCAATTATCTACAAATTCTATATTTTGGGAGGGGCAGAAAACAGTTTTCAACCAGCGATTGAGTTGTGAGACTCTGCTGTAGAGCTCATCACTCCCCCTAACTGGGAGGGGGCCAGAGACAATTACTCGACGCCGACACATCTTTCTAGCTGATTTACATGCTGAAGCTATGTTGCACTTGGTGACCTCTTTACATCTCATTGAAAATAAATACATGGGCAAATGTTACCAAACGTGATAATAATAGGCCTGCATTGCTGTAGGCAGCTAATTGTTGAATTACACTTTCCATCCTTACCTTGGAAGGCCACTGCCTGATCGCCTGTGAGTGAGACAACGCCATCTAGCCAAAGGGAGCGTAGTAGAACGCCCCTCTGGATAACGGGGCGTGGTTTCGAAGGAACTGCGTTGGGGGGGGGGGAAGACAGACGCGGACCATCTCTGTACTAATGCCCATGGTTTTGGAATGAGATGTTCGACGAGCACCTGTCCACATACTTTTGGCCACGATATATATTAAAAGGGGAATGTTCAGGCCCGTGCAGTATACTCTCCTTGTAGCAGTCCATCCGAGCACGAGTGGTGCTCTGCTCATAGCGGAGGCAAATGGATTTAGGCCCACACTGAGAACAAAGGACCGAGAGAATCAAATGTGCCCTCACGATTTCAAGGTTAAAAACAATCGTGTTATCTATATATATATCCCAATCCACCTAGGCTTTGAATCGCTCTGACTAACCTTGAAGGTTAGGTTAGGTGTGCACACAAAAAACAACACTCAATCTTATCTGTCTTTCCTTATTCCATGTCTCAGTGGTGAAGAGTTCACAGGAGGTTGGTGGCACCTTAATTGGGGAGGAATCGTGGTAATGGCTGGAGACGGAATCAATGGAATGGTATCAGATCCATCAAACACATGGTTTCCATGCCATTCCAGCCATTGTTATGAGCCTTCCTCCCCTCAGCAGCCTCCACTGATAGAGTTGTACTATTCTATTCTAAGCACGCTCAGAATAAAGCAATTCCCCGGTGAAAAAGCATGATATTACCGCCAAGCATGGAATGGTAATAGTATTCCTACCATAAAGACGTTGCACTGATCACTCATCATGACTGCGGAGACATTGCTCGCAATACGCTGGCTGTATTATTTTGCATGATATTTCAAGCCTATGTGTGCCTTATGAAAACGTATGACCAGTGTTGGGCAAAAAGGAGTGCATTTAGATTCATTAACATCGGAATCAGAGTCAACAAATACTTATTTGAGATTCCACACGCAGACAAAGGGGGGGGGGGGGGGGGTTATGGGTCCCTGGGGACCTACTGTAGTAAGAGCCTTTATCTAATCCCAGAGTGTTTGCGGCCCACAACGTTTCTGAAAGACAAAGAATATTATAACACAAAAACAGAGTGCAGACAATGAATACAATGAATATATGAAAAACTGAGATATAAAATGAAGTACTGTATTGTAGCCAAAATAGCAGGAAGAACTGTAACGATTTCTAAGCATACAGCAATTAAGATATGATTTTCTTAATCAAGGCTAAGTATTTTGTATCTCATTTACTGGCTGTCGGATTGATTATAGCGAATGCTGAGCCAGGTTGGGATCTTTATAAACTTGGCACAGAGCATCAGAGCAGTTTTGTTTTGCCTTTCCTTGGTTGTTGTACCACAACCTAAAAACACAGCGTATCTGGAAAGTCCCCAAGTGAAGAGAATTACTGGTGCCAATATCTCAGGGACACAGAGGTTTCAGGAAGTGAGAAAATGAAAGAGTGGGAAATTATAGTAGTTTGAAATAAAAACACTTTGAGTCTTGCTCTTTAGTTGCAGGTTTTATTGGGGAATTCCATGCAGGATACACCCCTAATTTAGAGAAAGCATGTGGTGACAGAGAGGTGAGAGAGGAGCCTGTCACTGTGCTGTAGCTCTATGGAGGAATTCAACAGTGTGTGTGTGCTATATGTAGAAACATAACTATGTTTACGAAGTGGATCGTTAACCACATTGCTGTGTGCGTGCATGTGCATGCGTGCCTGCTACATGCATGTGTATGTGCTTGTGTGTGTTAGTGTCTATGCATAGTGTGTGTGAAGGGTTATAAGGGAATTAAGAAGAGAGGAAATTATTCCAGAATGAGGGACACCTTTCATCCATTATTCTATGCATGCAACATACAACATCCTTCTCTCTCTCGCTCTCTCTCTCTCTCTCTCTCTACCTTTCCCCCTTCCTTGGCCCCTAATCTCCCTACCCCCTAACACCTAACCCTTATCTCCCTCCTTTCCCTCCCCTCCTACCTTCCCCACCTCTTGGCTCAGCTCTCTAATGAGTGCTCAGGCCCTAGATCCACCACAATTTGATGAAAATGAGGCAGAGATATTTACATCGGCAAGATAATCCACTTTTAATGCGGCCAGGCCCTTAATTGGCTTGCTTTATTTATGTGACTTGGTTGCGTGCTCTTGGTTTAAACGCGTTAATTGCCTTCTGCATTTAGAAAGGCATGTTGCTATCCGCATGGACTGCATGCACCCCGTTATTAGAGGGAAAGAGAGAAACAAAGGTGTTTTCCTACCCCCACCACACACATGTCCATTGAATCATCAGCAGTCTGTAAAGGCAGGCACACCGACAGACACACACATACTGTACTGTACACACTGGCTCTCATGTGGTGTTGGTTTTGGCTGTCATTGTGTATCCCTGCACCCCCAGAGTCAAGCTAGTATTTACAGCTCATTCCTCATCACAGATGTGAGTATGATTTCCATTCAAATAGCTTTCTCCAAATGACTTTAGACTTTACTCTCTCTCTCTCTCTCTCTCTCTCTCTCTCTCTCTCTCTCTCTCTCTCTCTCTCTCTCTCTCTCTCTCTCTCTCTCTTTCTCTCCGCCCCTCATTCTCCTCCCTCATTAAGAGGCCTGTGTCACTGAATAGAGGAGAGGAGAAGAGAACAAAATGAATGCTCATAAGTACTTGGCCCAAGGCTGAGGAGGGGTTATGACTGGGAGAATGAGAAATGTAGAGCCTTCCTCATCCCGCCATTCCTAAAAAAGATTATGAGAGGAGGGTGAGGAGATGGAGAGGGAGAGGGTGACGAGAGCCAAGGGGGGGGGGGGGGGGTCTATTCCTTCAGCTCTAGCTCAGGGGTAAATAGAGACCTTTTGTGTCATGATTGGGGCACATTCCCCAAATGCTTTCACCCCTCGGGTTAGATGGAGAACAACCCGTCCCTCCTCGCCGTCCTCCCCTTTTTCTCTCCACCAGGCCCCATTAATTACACTAATCCTGGTGCCCAAAAGAGGCAGGATGAGGTCTAAACTTAGTCCCTCTCCAGACCCACAGTCTGGCCACCAGTCTGTCTGGCCACTGGGTCAAGTGAGGTCATTGGTTATGCCTAGTCATCGACAGACTCCACTCCACTTTACTGTCGGCCATTCGTACGTGAGTGTGAATGTGCAGTTACTGCACAACCAACTAGGATGTGTCGCTAATAACCATCTCAGGGCAAGTGACAGACATGAGAATGTCGAGGTCTGGTGTGGTTGGTAGCTAAAGAAAATGATAGACAGATATGAGAACGAGAGAGAGAGCAAGATAGAGAGAGGGGGAGGACGAAGAGAGAGAGAGAGAGAGAGAGCTTGAGAGAGGGGGAGGTCCGAAGATAGAGAGAGATAGAATTGAGAGAGAGAGAGAGAGAGAGCTTGAGAGAGGGGGAGGTCCGAAGATAGAGAGAGATAGAATTGAGAGAGAGAGAGAGAGAGAGCTTGAGAGAGGGGGAGGTCCGAAGATAGAGAGAGATAGAATTGAGAGAGAGAGAGAGAGAGAGCTTGAGAGAGGGGGAGGTCCGAAGATAGAGAGAGATAGAATTGAGAGAGAGAGAGACGCGTACTGTACGACAGACCACGTATTCACTCAGGGCACCCTAATCGACAAACAAACCAAAACAAATGCAAAGACTTCGCATTGTTGATTTAAAAAAAACTTTTGACACAATTTGGCATTAGGGTCGACTATACAAATTGATGGAAACCACTCCTAGCTATCCGTGACACTGACAGTAAATCTCAGTAAGACAAAAATAACAGTGTTCCAAAAAAGGTCCAGTCGCCAGGACCACAAATACAAATTCCATCTAGACACTGTTGCCCTAGAGCACACAAAAAAACGATACATACCTCGGCCTAAACATCAGCGCCACAGGTAACTTCCACAAACCTGTGAACGATCTGAGAGACAAGGCAAGAAGGGCATTCTATGCCATCAAAAGGAACATAAAATTTGACATACTAATTAGGATCTGGCTAAAAATACTTGAATCAGTCATAGAACCCTTTGCCCTTTATGGCTGTGAGGTCTGGGGTCAAACACCAAAAATATCCTCAGTGTACAACGTTAAAATAACATATAATGCATGCAAAGCAGAATTAGGCCGATACCCGCCAATTATCAGAATCCAGAAGAGAGCTGTTAAATTCTACAACCACCTAAAAGGAAGTGATTCCCAAACCTTCCATAACAAAGCCATCACCTACAGAGAGATGAACCTGGAGAAGAGCCCCCTAAGCAAGCTGGTCCTGGGGCTCTGGGGCTCAGTTCTTCACACACTATCCACAAAATGAGGTAGAAACTTAGCTGCACTTCCTAACCTCCTGCCAAATGTATGACCATATTAGAGACGCATATTTCCCTCAGATTACAGACCCAGAAAGAATTTGAAAAACAAACCCAATTTTGATAAACTCCCATATCTATTGGGAGAAACACCACAGTGTGCCACCACAGCAGCAAGATTTTGTGACCTGTTGCCATAATAAAATGCCAATCAGTGAAGAACAAACACCATTGTAAATACAACCCATGTTTATGCTTATTTATTTTCCCTTTTGTACTGTAACTATTTGCACATAATATGGCATTTGAAATGTCTTTATTCTTTTGGAACGTTTGTGAGTGTAATGTTTAACGTTTCAATTTGAATTTTTAGTTCACTTTTGTTTATTATCTACTTCACGCAATGGTGACATATGTTTCCCATACCCATAAAGCCCCGAAAAGAGAGAGAGAGAGGATGAAGAGACCAAGAAAGAATGACAAACAGATAGGAGAGAGAAGTTTTGACAGATAAACGTGCCATTATTGTGGGGCTGAGTCCCAACGCATCTCTAATTGACAGAATCCCGACGCGCTGCGTTCAAACCTACTGATACGTTTTATACAGTCACACCCAAATATGGCAACTCATCAGATCGTCCCTCTTCTTTCTCCCTCTCTCTTTCTCTCCCTCTCTCGCTCTCGCTCCCTCTCTCTGGGCGCCCAAGTGGCGCAGCGGTCTAAGACACTGCATCTCAGTGCTAGAGGTGTCACTACAGTCCCTGGTTTGATTCCAGGCTGTGTCACAACCGGCCGTGATTGGGAGTGCCATAGGGCGGTGCACAATTGGCCCGGCGTCGTCCAGGTCAGGCTTTGGCCGGGGTAGGACATAATTGCAAATAAGAATTTGTTCTTAACGGACTTGCATAGTTAAATAATGGTGAAAATAAATAAATGAAACTCATCTCTCATTTCTATATCCTCAGTACTCTCTTATTTTCCACTCTCTTTGCAGCTTTCTCTCCTAGTCTCCCCCTCTCTCTCTCCCTCCCCTCTCTCTCTCCCTCCCCTCTCTCTCCCTCCACTGACTTTCATTTCACTCTTTACCTCCTCTTCACCCTCATTGCTTTTCTCTCCAAATGTTCTCAGACTTTCAGGCTTTCTTCTCTCTCCCTTTTGCTCTCTCTCTCTCCTCTCTCGTCTCTCTGTTCTCTCTCTCCTCTCTCTTTCTTCACAAGCTGCCAGCTGGTCTGTTAGGACGTCATAGAGACCCGCGAAGACCGACTGATCTCAAGAAATTCACTCTAATATTGTGAAACGTGTCTAACACGTTACACAGCGCCATTACTGCTGAAGAGAGAGAGGGGGGGGGGGGGGGGGTGTAAAAAGCCTCTATGAGCTGAAATGCCGTCAGAAGGAGAAGGAAGAGAGGAAAGCGGTAGAGAGCAGCTTGTCTCACATAGATCTGTGCTTTGGAACACTAACTTACAAAATATGAAGCACACGAAAAGTCTACATTTTAATCAGGGGTTTGTAGCTAGCCCAGTCCACATAAATACTGAATATACAGGCAAGCATACCTACTGAACGGCAGATACACACACACACACACACACAAATGAGGGAGCAGAGGTCATAGAATGTACCCACGTAAACATAGCTGTAAATGGAGGAGAATGGGGAGAATCCTCACCAAGAGAGAGAGGTGTGTCTCAAAGTCATTTCCTCATCTTACACTGTAGAGAAGGTCAAAGCTGCCCATATTTTGCTAGACTTTTACTGCTCACAGCTGAGGGATCCATACAGTCCTTAATGGCCTTTGTATGTCAACACACAAAAGTAACGGCTCTGTCCCAAATGGCGCCCTATGCTCTATGTAGTACACTACTTTAGACCAGGGCCCATAGGGCGTGCACTACAGTATACACGGAATGGGGTGCCATTTGGTGCGCAGCCAATGTCACATTCATTCATTAACACCCAACGTGACTGTAGAGTTACATGTAGGATTATATTTCCCTAAGTGTAATTAATCTCTCTCGACGACCAGCCTTGTTCCATTTTTCCCCCACTAGTGTTCTGTTCTGTATCTGGGTATTAGCTTCGGTATCTGCCTCATATGTAGGGTAGTTTTGTTTTGTGTGACATTGATCAATGGTGCATGGGTGCTAAAGATGTTGTAGAGGGAGGGAGGTAAACATATTGTGTGTTTTCTTCAGATCCGTGAAAAAGCTGTGAGGAACCTGGACAAAGACAAGAATGCATTATGGGGAATGTGGTGAGTGTATATATAGTCTCTGCCTGTAAATCCAATTGAAGCCGACACCCTCTTCATTTGAAGAATGCCTTGACACAAATATTCCGTTTTTTATTGAGATGTGACCTGACTCTGATTGACCATCATGTGAACACACACGTGATGGACTATTAGTGAGCCGACAGGCTAAAACAGTGAAATGAAACAGAACACGTAAGAACGTAAAGTGCTGATTGTTCAAGCTCCTGTGCGATATTTTTTTTTTTTACTCGTTAGAGGTCGCAGGGGAGGGTCTTTGGATCTTGTCCACCAATTATATTTTTCTTCTTTCGAGGAACGGCAAATAGAAAAAGAGTTAGAGAGATAGACCAGCCAGTCCCCTGAGAGAAAAACAAAACATTGGATTTGGGTAATGAGGCTGACAAGAACAGAAAATCTTTGACAAGCAATATTCAGTCATGCTGTGTACTGTTTAAACAACACTTTGAGATCTATTACACTGGCTCAAAGACAAAGGCGACGAGTGAGAGACATGTCAGAGGGGGGGGGGGGATCTGATGTGGTGCAGGATATACGTGGGTAGCTTACATACCGGTAGGTATCCACAGTGGTAACTGTAACCATAGCGGGATGGTTGCGTCAGTGTGGGACCAGAACCCCCTGCAGCATCACGGCCATGCTACGCTGTCACACACACAAGCCTAATGAGACGCTGATCCTGGAGAGCACACACACACCTTTCTGGGTTATAGGCTTACTTTAGCAGCAGGCCACTGATTACATTACATATCTAAAATGCACAGGTTGAGATGAGGTCTGTGCTGTCCTTTCCCCCAATACTGCAGAGCACTGTGCGTGTGTATGTGTCTCACAGGTTGAGATGAGGTCTGTGCTCTCTATTCCCCCAATACTGCAGAGTGGTTGCTGAGTGCCCTGGCACAAGGTGCACTCTTATAATTGTCTAGATGAATATCCTGCTGTTTGTATGGGATCCTCTGAAAAAGAGGAAAACGTCGGTTGTGACAGTGGGAATATCCACTCTAAGCAGACAAGAACAGTACATCTCAAGATGCCGGAATATTGTCCTCTCTTCAGTTTGCTCCTCTATTCACGCACCTTGGTTGGAAAGCGAGGTAGATAAAAAAATTGAAATTCGGTGACACATTATTCAACAATGAGCATTTCAGGGCATTGTTGTATTATTGAATAAGGTTAGGGGAATTATTTTATAAAAGGGTTAAGTTTAGGTTTAGGAGTAGCGTTAGCTAGCATATGCTAAGGAGTTGCAAAATAACTCAAAAGTAGTAAGTAGTTCAAAAGTTGCTAGCTAATTAGCTAAAATTATAAAGTTGTCCGTGATGAGATTTGAACTCAAAACCACCCTACTTTCGACTTTGCCGTAGGCAACCATACCAAACGTAACATATAATACTCATTTGAGGCTCTCGGATCTACGCTTACTATGTTACATCTAGTCTATGAGACCAGACTGAAGATTTCATTTCTTTTTTTAAATTGATTTAACTAGGCAAGTCAGTTAAGAACAAATTCTTATTTTCAATGACGGCCTAGGAACAGTGGGTTAACTGCCTGTTCAGGGGCAGAATGACAGATTTGTACCTTGTCAGCCCGGGGGTTTGAACTTGCAACCTTCTGGTTACTAGTCCAACGCTCTAACCACTAGGCTACCCTGCCGCCCCGATAGGGGTAACTAGTTGGGTGCCAGCAGTGTGACAGTCTAACGGAGGATTATCTAGACAGACAGAGCCAGGTGGGAGAGGAGGAAGGGGATTGTGTGTCTGCCAAGGTGAGACGTGGACGACACTGAGTGTGTGTTCTGTTTCTGCCTCCCTCCCTCACTTTGACTTGCTCCTTAATGAACCAAACTCAGCCCTTGAAATGTTTTTTTCCTTCTTTCTATTAACAGATGCTTGTGCATTGCTTGGAGATTCTACTTAGGAAAGCTTCGTGATATTGCCGTCTGACCGATCTGCCTGGCAGCTTTGTTTGTGCCGGGGCGCTTTTTTGATAAACACTAACTGAAATACATAAATGAGCAGATTAAAATCGGAATACTTTGAATTATTCAGAAATATGAGCTGCAGCTTCTCAAACTATGTGACATATACAAACAACAAACAAACACACACACACACACACACACACACACACACACACACACACACACACACACACACACACACACACACACACACACACACACACACACACACACACACACACACACACACACACACACTAAAAACATAATGCGTCTTTGGCTAAGTCTCCTGGCCTCCTGTAACGTGAGCCTCATTGTTATCATCCCTGGTTGTGTGGATAGGTAGAGGGGAGAGGTGGAGGGGAGAGACGAGAGAGGAGAGGTGGAGAGGTAGAGGAGAGAAAGGAGATAATGCAGAGCCTCCTGCTTATATCCTTATTCTGCCTGAGAGGGAGCAGACAGTGGACTACTGCTCACCATTATAATAATGACTGCTTCATGGGATATCATTAGATCAGGTATAGATACACTGTATCATAGAGAACAGAGTGGCAGTGGATTAGAATTTTTGCTATCACTCCAGTACTAGCATGGGTCTAGCCACGGTACCCGTCTGTTTGTGCTATCGTGCCTACTCCTTGTCACTCATTGGCCTGAGAAGGATTGCAATGGGACCAGGTTAGCATAGGTCTATCTGGCATGTGGTCTAGACAAAGGGGTTGAGTGTGGTGTTCAACAGCATGGGTCTCAGAGCGTACACCAGACAAAGTCAACAAGCTGTGTGTGTCAAGCAAGCGTGACGCCATGCCAGTGTCTCATCAACAAGAACAGAGAGCTTAGTCGATCAGACAATTGACGATCGAAAACCCGCAGAGTAGAATGCGAACAGCATTGCCTGGGATGTAGTCAGCAGAGTAAAGGTAGGGAATGACGAGAGACGAAGACAGAGAGCACAGAAGGAAGGGAAAGCATGGTGTGTGTGTGTCCCTCATTCTTAGATTGAATGGCTTGTTAGCAAACTACTTTGCCCCCATTTTACCACAGATGACGTAACACGTCTAAATGTGTCACTGAGAGTGACAGAGAGTGTGAACGAGAAAAAGAACAGAAATAGAACTGGTGAGGTGAAAAAAAGAGAGGGCAAGAAGACATGACAAGAACGAGTGGCAAGGTGAAAAGGAGGCAAAAATTAGATGGAGGAGAAGGGGAATCAGAAGAGAGAAGACAGTGTGTCGGGGGAGTCGGGTGTGGTGTAGAGAGAGAAGAGCAGAGGGTGGAGAGCAGAGGGAGGGGAGAGGAGAGCAGAGCAGAGGGCTTTGTGCTTTTGTGCAGGACCAGCTGTGGCCCTCTCTCTCTCTCTCTCTCTCTCTCTCTCTCTCTCTCTCTCTCTCTCTCTCTCTCTCTCTCTCTCTCATTTGAGTTGGTCGGAAAAAGGGATGCCTGAATGTTGTAATTATAGCACCACACAACACAACACACTCCTCACAACTCAAGGTGTAATGGAAGGCTCCAGAACAGAACAAGGTATGATGATGACGAGCAGCAAGGCTTTGTTGCTTTACTAGCTCACATCTTCTTCTTATTGTCTTCTCTATGACTGTGGAGCAGAAATAGAAGGACTATTTCTGGCTCATGTCAGATATGGAGTTATTGTTACAGCCAAGTATTGACATGGAACCTTCAAACACTGGGGAGAGAGAGGAGAATTTCTATTTTCAAACATTGGAGGAGAGAGGACATTTTCTTTTTTCTTTACCTTTCTGTTATCTACACGGAGAGTGTATTGTTAATTTATGCCCACAGGCATACGCTTTTGAGTCCTTCAGCATCATGTTGTTATCGAGCCATCTATTATACATCTATTTATCAACAACATCCTATTTATCTACACCATCTCAGAAGTTGACCTTGGGGTCCCTCTCAAGGTCTCTTCCTCTGCCTTTCCCCCTCCCCTCCCGTTCTCTTTCTCTCTTCATCCCTCTCTTCCGTACCTCAGAGTAATGTGAAGACATACCCTCCTAGGCTTAGTAAAAAACGAAGAAGGGAGGGGAGATGAGGAGTGACGCAGACAGCTCTTATTGATCTATTTGGAGACACTTTTGCCGAGCCAATGTGTTTCATGTGTATCAAATAGAATTGAAACTTTGAAACTAACAAGGTATTTGAAGTGTCTGCTGTCCCCTTTACAGACGAAATGGAAGAAACTCTCCCATTTCCTGCTGATCAATAATACAGAACCCTGCCAGACTGAGAAAGAGACGTCAGAACGCCAGCTATAACGTTCAGCACAAATCTGGGTTCAAATAGTATTTTGTTTTAATTTTCAAATTCTTTCAAGGTTTCATTGAACTTGACTGGATCGCTAGATAGCAGGGTTTGCATTTCTGAGACTATTTCTTTGGTTTCATTACAACAGACAAGCTTAATCAAGCGTAGCTAAAATATTTGAAATAAATATGCTGTTTGAACCCAGGTCTAAAATCAGTCTGATGCATGCACTACATGCTCTAGTGCTGAGCGATTAACGTTTAATGGTGCCTTTTGAGGTCGGTATCGGTTTCGATTATTTAAGCAATCGGGCCTAATAGCCATTAGTTTTCACATGATAATCCCCGGGTTCGAGGGCCTTATTGCTTTTATAAAACGGTTGCCAACATATTTATAAAACTATTAATGATATATTTTTTTATGAAAAACATTATTTTAACAAGTAAATGTGTTTTTCCATTCTGAAGTTGCTAGCCAAGCGGGCTGGTTGCTGGTTATTTTCTGGTGCTTTGACCCAGTCGCTAATCATTCCATTCATTCGACGCTGCTATGCTTAGCAAATCATTGGCATGTAGCTAGCTGGCAGAGATTATATGATGATGAAAGACAAGAACTTCAATGAATAATGATTTAATAAATATCCAAAAGGCCGCACTGTGCTGGTTAATGAGTGTTTACGGTTTCCATGGTGAATTATTCGTTTCATGTTCATTCTTGGGCTAGCTAGCCTACTGGCACTGGAGAGATGCGTTTGTAAAATGATACATTGTTGTACAGGTCGTAGAGGCAGACAGCTAGGTTTATACAGCTAGCTTTATACAGCTAGGTTTATACAGCTAGGTTTATACAGCTAGGTTTAGACAGCTAGCTTTATACAGCTAGGTTTATACAGCTAGGTTTATACAGCTAGGTTTAGACAGCTAGGTTTATACAGCTAGCTTTATACAGCTAGGTTTATACAGCTAGGTTTATACAGCTAGCTTTATACAGCTAGGTTTATACAGCTAGGTTTATACAATCCAGTTGCATACCAAATAGTAGCATGGAAAAATAATGTGTAGATGCTTTTTTCTCTAGGGAGATGAAGCTTGTCAATACAGTGCCTTCGGAAAGTATTCAGACCGACTGATTTTTACCCAAATTTTGTTATGTTACAGCCTTATTCTAAAATGGATTCAATCGTTTTTTTCCTCATCAATCTACACACAATAACCCATAATCACAAAGAAAAAACTACGTTTTTTAAATGTATGCAAATGTATACACAAAAATAACAAACTGAAATATCACATTTACGTAAGTATTCAGACCCTTTACTCAGTACTTTGTTGAAGCACCTTTGGCAGTGATTACAGCATCGAGTCTTCTTGCATATGACACTACAAGCTTGGCACACCTACATGTGGGGTGTTTCTCCCATTCTTCTCTGCAGATCCTCTCAAGCTCTGTCAGGTTGGATGGGGAGTTTCTCCATTCTTCTCTGCAGTTCCTCTCAAGCTCTGTCAGGTTGGATGGGGTGTTTCTCCCATTCTTCTCTGCAGTTCCTCTCAAGCTCTGTCAGGTTGGATGGGGAGTTTCTCCCATTCTTCTCTGCAGTTCCGCTCAAGCTCTGTCAGGTTGGATGGGGAGTTTCTCCCATTCTTCTCTGCAGTTCCGCTCAAGCTCTGTCAGGTTGGATGGGGAGTTTCTCCCATTCTTCTCTGCAGTTCCTCTCAAGCTCTGTCAGGTTGGATGGGGAGTTTCTCCCATTCTTCTCTGCAGTTCCTCTCAAGCTCTGTCAGGTTGGATGGGGAGTTTCTCCCATTCTTCTCTGCAGATCCTCTCAAGCTCTGTCAGGTTGGATGGGGAGTTTCTCCCATTCTTCTCTGCAGATCCTCTCAAGCTCTGTCAGGTTGGATGGGGAGTTTCTCCCATTCTTCTCTGCAGATCCTCTCAAGCTCTGTCAGGTTGGATGGGGAGTTTCTCCCATTCTTCTCTGCAGTTCCTCTCAAGCTCTGTCAGGTTGGATGGGGTGTTTCTCCCATTCTTCTCTGCAGTACCTCTCAAGCTCAATCAGGTTGGATGGAGAGCGTTGCTGCACAGCTGAGTTCTACGGACAATTCCTTCGACCTAATGGCTTGGTTTTTTGGCTCTACATCAATAGAAAAAGTGGAAATTACTATGAAATAATAAAAATATTGATTATATATTACTTTGTTTCATTCCTTAAAGTAATCATCTCCTCTCTGCTCAGGCTCCACATACTGTACTGTCTTGTAGTCATCCTATTTAGCTAGGCTAGCCTGCCTAAGAATGCTTCAGAGCTGTCTGGCTAAATCATTTGACTAGTTCCTAATAGTAGACGAACTGTTTCTATCCCCCTCGTTGTTGTGTTGTTTACATTCCTCTCTCATGCTCCCTATGCAGTCTGTGTGTATCTAATATAAGGTAGCAGGCATAAAAGAGTATCCTTCTCTGTCCGATCCCCCCAAAAAGTACAATGGATGGTAATTAATTACCATGTTTCTGCGCTGACCCAGGTTGAATATTTGCTTCATGAAAACGAGCTTCCCGCATCGTTCTTGACTTGATTTCTCTCTTGAATTATTTGATTTCTCTCGAGAGAAACGGAGTGTTGGGCTCACAAAAACAATACGAACTAAATGGATTTCAAGTAATTGAACCAACCTTGGTCAATTAGTTGTTTAATAACCCTCCCAAAAGAATACATCTCGGTTAATCGCTCAGCATTTGGGTTTGGATAGTATGCCCTGTGTCAAAGCCAGAATAGGCTTCCGTTTCAAGACCTTTTACATTCAACAATGAAGTTAATCCAATCTTATTTGATCTCATTTTATCATTCTGCTTTGCCGAAGAAAAGTAGTTGAATCACGAGCTGCATTAAGTCAATTTCCCTATAACTTTAGATCTTGAATCTTTCACTTAATAACATAATTATGATCAGGGATGTATTGAAAAAGGGATAGATGAAATATTGAGAAGGAAAGAGGGAAATGGAGGAAGGTGAAATGAAGAGATGAAGGGATGAGTGGTATAGGAAAAGGTAGGTCAGTGGATGATTGGAGGATAGGAAGCCATAGAAAAACAACATACACTTAGTGACAGCTGGAGCATGTTACTACACTCATACTTGCAACTCCATTATCTGATTCATGCTGCTAGTCCTACACACAACTCCATGATGTGCTGACAGTGGTCTTCCATAGTCTTTCATTTCACCTTCAGGGGGTCCTTGCATGTCTCCTCAGCCATTGGCTTTCTCTTCACGTCGCCAGGTCATTCTGCCATCTCCTAGGAGTGCCCCTCCTGCCTTTCTAACACATAAACACACACACACACACACATACATACATTCGAGACAGACACACACATACGGACGAGTGAGAACACACACACACAAATGTATGTATGTACACACACACATATCCGGACGCAAACACACACGCGCACACACACGCGCACACACACACACTTTACAAACACTCCAAGGATCTACAGTGGCAGCCCGCCACTGATTAATAGATTTCATCACAGGACATATGTGCCTGACCCTCTATTTTCAGGGGATCAGACATCGGCATGTAGCAGGCCATGTCAGAAAATCCTGTTCACACAAGACGGTGCAGATAGCAGCACAGAGCAGCTACCATAGAGGTCAGATAGAGAGATGGAAGGATCACTATCTCTACCGCTATCTGTCTCTTTCTTTCTTACTCTCTCCACCTCCATTCTGCCTCTCTCCATCTACCACTCTGTCTCTCTACCTCTCCCACTCTTTCTCACGACCCCTCTCCGTCTCGCTCTCAGACACAGACACGCACAATAACTCCCCCGCAACACACACACCCCTGCTTTGATCGTAACGGCCTCCCTCTCCCCCCTTCTCTCCGCCCTGTTATTTCGTTCTCTCTTTGTATTGAAATCCAATAGAGGAACAAGGACACACGGGGAGAGAGACACAGATTCTAGTAAATCAAGACTAGGTCCATTACAGACAAGCAGGAGGCTCTGCATTATCTCCTTTCTCTCCTCTACCTCTCCACCTCTCCTCTCTCGCCTCTCCCCTCCACCTCTCCCCTCTACCTATCCACACAACCAGGGATGATAACAATGAGGCTCACGTTACAGGAGGCCAGGAGACTTAGCCAAAGACGCATTATGTTTTTAGTGTGTGTGTGTGTGTGTGTGTGTGTGTGTGTGTGTGTGTGTGTGTGTGTGTGTGTGTGTGTGTGTGTGTGTGTGTGTGTGTGTGTGTGTGTGTGTGTGTGTGTGTGGAGATCCATATGGGATCGTCTGAGTGGACAGCCCTAAGTTTCTCTGTTGAGATCATCACTATGATTGATCCTGTCTGTATTTTCTTTCCTTGTGATTGAGCCAGCATGGAGCACCATGGCTACGGGAGAACTCCTAATGTTGGCTGCGGGGAAGAGGGGAGGAGGCTGCTGGACATAACACACTCACATCTTGTGACCAAACTAAACAAAGCTAAAAAGGATACTATCAGCACAAAACCGATAAAGTCAAGGGTGATGGGAAAAACAATGGAGAACTTTGAATGTTACAATGGTCAGGAATTCTATTAAAACATGTCTGGCTCTTTTGTTGAATCAGAGGGTGTCACTCCCTGTTCTGTTTCACCTACCTTTGTGCTTGGGCACCCCTCCAGGTGTCGCCCATCTTCACCATTATCCCCGGTGCATTTATACCTGTATTCTCTGTTTGTCTGATGCAAGTTCGCCTTGTCTCGTCAAGCCTACCAGCGTTTTTCCCGTACTCCTGTTTTCTAGTTTCCCCTGTTTTGACCATTCTGCCTGACCCTGAGCCTGCCTGCCGTTCTGTACATCTCGGACTCTGCCCTGGATTACTGATCTCTGCCTGCCCTGACCCTGAGCCTGAGCCTGCCTGCCATTCTGTACCTCTCGGACTCTGCTCTGGATTACTTACCTCTGTCTGCTCTGGACCTGTCGTCTGCCTGCCCCCTGTTTTGTAAACAAACTTTTATTTTGAACTGTCTGCATATGGGTCTTATCCTGAGGCGTGATAGAGGGTATAGTTATTATGAAACCACATGGCATTGCAAATTACTTTAATATTTTTAGAGGCAAAGTTGACATCTGGGGTTGCCTGTTTTGAAAACATGGTCTCTTTTTTGCTTTCTTGAGTAACTCAGCTCTAAAATGCAGGTGTTTCAGCTTAGCTCGGTGCTTTCTGTGGTGGTGGTGGGACAGCCAGGGGTTGGTAATGTTCTCTAGTTGCGATGTGATTGGCTCAGTATTCCGTCACTCATTGGGACACTAGGTCACCGCAAAATCTACGGGGAGAGCTCGAAAATTCAAGTCCCTTGGGTGCTGCCATAGATTTACATTAGGTGCCCATCCAAGAAGGCTCAAGGTCCGTAGCTTTTATTGGACTGATAATGTCAATGTCATACTTTCAAAATCTAGCTAGCTAGCTAGCAGTCATCATCATGAATCACGTCGACAATCTACTGGAAAAATCTTTTTCAAGGATTTTCATATGAAGAGAAATTATAGATAAAACATATCGGTGCTCCACGGCCGTTGGACATTAACATTACTCAACAAGTTGGAAATCGCAAATTCAACAATGAGTGTTTTGGAAGGAATCAGTGGATAACTGCAACCTTTGCAAGCAATCACTAGCCTGCTATTCAGTGGAGAGGGTGTGTGGTTCAAGTCTGGGTGTAAGGGTCTCTTTTCCAAGCTCAAAAGGATAAATGTTCACATGCAACACCATGAAAAGGCTGCATACTTTGGCCATGCTGTCAATCCAGCATGACTTCTAATACATTCAAAACAACTGGAAACACGGAATTCAATCCAACTCGGAATCGAGTCGGGAACTCTGGCCTGTTTCTAGAGCTACGACTTGAAGATCACTTATGTCATGATTCAACCTTTTTTTTCTCTCGAGTTCCCAGTTGTCTTGAAAGCACCAGAAATCCAGAGAATGCCATAATTTTACAAAGTTTAATGACAAAGTCTGCCCGCAAGAAGGACCGCCGCGCCACTTTCCTGTTCAAGTGAGCACAGCACAACAAGGTGAGTCCAAAAATGTCTTATATGCTGCTGCATAAATGATGCAATATACCAGGACGATACATATACTGTAGCTAAGAAAGTAATACTAAGTGTATGTTGTGAAGTAAATGTGTGGACTTATGGACTTGTTTACGTGCTGCTGTGCATTTTGTTGCTAACGTTACTTTGCTAACCTGCCAACATTACGGTTTTAACTTTTTAATTACCGTTTTAGATTTTAGATTTTCCACCTCGCTCAACTGTTTTCCTTCAACTTTTTCACTACGGACGCTTTATCTGGACCTGGTTCATCAGGACCTCCACCAGCCAACCAGTAGTAACATTAACATGATGCTTTATCTGGACCTGGTTCATCAGGACCTCCACCAGCCAACCAGTAGTAACATTAACATGATGCTTTATCTGGACATGGTTCATCAGGACCTCCACCAGCCAACCAGTAGTAACATTAACATGATGCTTTATCTGGACGTGGTTCGTCAGGACCTCCACCAGCCAACCAGTAGTAACATTAACATGATGCTTTATCTGGACGTGGTTCTACAGGACCTCCACCAGCCAACCAGTAGTAACATTAACATGATGCTTTATCTGGACGTGGTTCTACAGGACCTCCACCAGCCAACCAGTAGTAACATTAACATGATACTTTATCTGGACGTGGTTCTACAGGACCTCCACCAGCCAACCAGTAGTAACATTAACATGATGCTTTATCTGGACATGGTTCTATAGGATCCTTCACCAGCCGAAGCTAAGTAGTGACATTAACATGATGCCTTCTAATTGTAGTCGCTGTACTCATAATATACAGAAAAACGATCGCCTTATGGCGAGGATAGCCGTGCTGCAAGCCCAGCTTCAGACGCAATCGTTAGGCAAGGGTAATTTCAGTGTAGGAAAGGATGAAACCGCGTCTGTATCACAAATAAGTACAGATAGTAGTATAAATCTCCTCGCAGAGTCCCCGCAGCCTGACAATTTTCTCATGGCTTCTGGAAGGAAATGCTGTAGGAATGCTCAATCGATGTCGCTCGTTCAGCTGACAGAAACTTTCAACCGGTTATCCCCATTAAGCAGCGAGTCGGAGTCAGAGCTTTCTCTGGTCTCCCCTCCACCCGTTATGGGGTCTGAGACGCCGAAGCCTCCCACCATTAGCTCTGACAAATTGAAAACCCTAGTCATTGGTGACTCCATTACCCACAGTATTAGACTTAGAATCATCCAGCGATCATATACTGTTTACCAGGGGGCAGGGCAACCGGTGTTAAGGCTAATCTGAAGATGGTGCTGGCTAAGGCTAAAACTGACGAGTGTAGAGAGTATAGAGATATTGTTATCCACATCGGCACTAATGATGTTAGGATGAAACAGTCAGAGGTCACCAAGCGCAACATAGCTTCAGCATGTAAATCAGCTAGAAAGATGTGTCGGCATCGAGTAATTGTCTCTGGCCCCCTCCCAGTTAGGGGGAGTGATGAGCTCTACAGCAGAGTCTCAACTCAATCGCTGGTTGAAAACTGTTTTCTGTCCCTCTCAAAAGATAGAATTAGTTGATAATTGGCCCTCTTTCTGGGACTCACCCACAAACAGGACCAAGCCTGGCCTGTTGAGGAGTGACGGACTCCATCCTAGCTGGGGGCATGCTCTCATCTTATCTATAAACATAGTCAGAGCCCTAACTCCTGTAGCTCCACAATTAGATACGGTGCAGGCCAGGCAGCAGGCTGTTAGCCAGCCTGACAGTTTAGTGGAGTCTGCCACTAGCACAGTCAGTGTAGTCAGCTCAGCTATCCCCATTGAGACCGTGTCTGTGCCTCGATCTAGGTTGGGAAAAACTAAACATGGCGGTGTTCGCCTTAGCAATCTCACCGGAAACAAAGACCTCCTCCCTTCCTGTCATTCTTGAAAGAGATTGTGATATCTCACATCTCAATATAGAGCTACTTAATGTTAGATCCCTCACTTCCAAGGCAGTTAAAGTCAATGAACTAATCACTGATCATAATCTTGATGTGATTGGCCTGACTGAAACATGGCTTAAGCCTGATGAATTCACTGTGTTAAATGAGGCCTCACCACGTGGTTACACTAGTGACCATATCCCCCGCGCATCCCGCAAAGGCGGAGGTGTTGCTAACATTTACGATACCAAATTTCAATTTACAAAAACAAAACGACTGTGTTTTCGTCATTTGAGCTTCTAATCATGAAATCTATGCAGCCTACTCAATCACTTTTTATAGCAACTGTTTACAGGCCTCCTGGGCCGTATTGTCACGTGTGCTCCCTCTCTGGCCTCCAGGGCTGATTTCAACGTTTTACTGCTAACCTACATAGTATTGCATGGGCTTGCTCCTACCTCTCCGATTTGATCCTGCCGTACATACCTACACGTACGCTACGGTCACAAGACGCAGGCCTCCTTATTGTCCCTAGAATTTCTAAGCAAACAGCTGGAGGCAGGGCTTTCTCCTATAGAGCTCCATTTTTATGCAATGGTCTGCCTACCCATGTGAGAGACGCAAACTCGGTCTCAACCTTTAAGTTTTTATTGAAGACTTCAGTAGGTCCTGATTGAGTGTAATTTGGCCCAGGGGTGTGAATGTGAACGGAAAGGCACTGGAGCAACAACCACCCTTGCTGCCTCTGCCTGGCCGGTTCCCCTCTCTCCACTGGGAATCTCTGCCTCTAACCCTATTATGGGGGCTGAATCAGTGGCTTACTGGTGCTCTTCCATGCCGTCCCTAGGAGGGGAGCGTGACTTGAGTGGGTTGAGTCACTGACGTGGTCTTCCTGTCCGGGTTGGCAACCCACCTTGGGTTCTTGCCATGGGGGAGATCTTTGTGGGCTATACTCAGCCTTGTCTAAGTTGGTGATTTGAAGATATTCGATTAAGACATTAATGAGCGAGCTAAGACGGACTATGTCCCTAACACTATGTCCGTCTTAGCTCGCTTATTAATGTCTTAATCGAAATTACGGATTCCCTCTCATCCGCTTATCGTTCCCTTATGCCATAGTTTGTACATCTCAATTGTCAGTAAAAAACACATTTTTTTAAGCAAGTCAGCCATATCAGTTATGTTTTTAAAAAGGCAGTAAATTAACTCCATGGATTTCTGCATACATTAGTCATAAAATTTGATCTGATCTTTATCTTAGTCACAACAATAGACAAACACAGTGTGTTTAAACTAATAACACACAAATTATTGTATTTTTCTTGTCTATATTGATTACATCATTTAAACATTCACAGTGTAGGTTGGAAAAAGTAAGTAAAACACTAGACTTTTCCAAAAGCTAATTGTCGGTAGTCAGCTATCCTGGATTCCAATCAATGAGACGAGATTGGAGATGTTGGTTAGAGCTGCCGTGCCCTATAAAAAAACACTCACAAAATGTGTTTGAAGCAGTGCCTGATGTGATTTGATCTGATTCCTGATGTGAACCATGCCTCAAACAAAGAGATCTCAGAAGACTTAATATTAAGAATTGTTGCATACAGCTAGAAAGGGTTACAAAAGTATCTCTAAAAGCCTTGATGTTCATCAGTCCACTGTAAGACACATTGTCTATACATGGAGAAAATTCAGCCCTGTTACAGCACTGCTACTCTCCCTAGGAGTGGCCATCCTGCAATGTGAACTAACTGCAAGACCACAGTGCAGAATGTTCAATGAGGTTAAGAAGAATCCTAGAGTGTCAGCTAAAGATTTATAGAAATCTCTGGAACATGCTAAGATCTCTGTTGACGAGTCTAAGATACGTAAAACACTAAACAATAATGCTGTTCATGGGAGGATACCACTGCTGTCCAAAAAAACATTGCTGCATGTCTGAAGTTCACAAAAGAGGACCTGGATGTTCCACAACGCTTTTGGCAAAATATTCTGTGGACAGATTAAACTAAAGTTGAGTTGTTTGGAAGGAACACACAATACTATGTGTGGAGAATAAAAAGGCACAGCACACCAACATCAAAACCTCATCCCAACTGTAAAGTATGGTGGAGGGAGCATCATGGTTTGGGGCTGCTTTGGGTGATGCAAAAGGACAACGACCCAAACAGCAGAATGGCATCAACAGAAGAAAATACGCCTTCTGGAGTGGCCCAGAGTCCTGACCTCAACCCGATTTAAAATGCTGTAGCATGACCTCGAGAGTGGTTCACACCAGACATCCTAAGAATATTGTTGAATTGAAACAGTTTTGTGAAGATGAATGGTCCAAAATTCCTTCTGACTGTTGTGCAGGTCTGATCCGCAACTACAGAAAACGTTTGGTTGAGTTTATTGCTGCCAAAGGAGGGTCAACCAGTTATTAAATGCAAGGGTTCACATACTTTTCCCACCCTACACTGTGAATGTTTACCCTGTGTGTTCAATAAAGACTTTAAAACATATAATTGTTTGTGTGTTATTAGTTTAAGCAGACTGTGTTTGTCTATTGTTGTGACTTAGACATCAGATCACATTTTATGACCAATTTATGCAGAAATCCAGGTAATTCCAAAGGGTTCACATACTTTCTCTTGCCACTGTAGGTGGTCCAGGTCCAGGTCCAGGTGGTCCAGGTCCAGGTGGGAAAGGGAAGTGTGGAGTGCAATATAGATTGTGTCATCTGTGGACCTGTTGGCTACAGATGTGAGTGCTACGGGGCACTAGTCATTTCGGCAAGTTACCTTGGCATTCTTGGACATGGGGACTATGGTGGTCTGCTTGAATCGTATGGATATTATTTTTTATTTTTTATTTTACCTTTATTTAACCAGGTAGGCAAGTTGAGAACAAGTTCTCATTTACAATTGCGACCTGGCCAAGATAAAGCAAAGCAGTTCGACAGATACAACGACAGAGTTACACATGGAGTAAAACAAACATACAGTATAAACAAGTCTATATACAATGTGAGCAAATGAGGTGAGAAGGGAGGTAAAGGCAAAAAAGGCCATGATGGCAAAGTAAATACAATATAGCAAGTAAAATACTGGAATGGTAGTTTTGCAATGGAAGAATGTGCAAAGTAGAAATAAAAAAATAATGGGGTGCAAAGGAGCAAAATAAATAAATAAATTAAAATTAAATACAGTTGGGAAAGAGGTAGTTGTTTGGGCTAAATTATAGGTGGGCTATGTACAGGTGCAGTAATCTGTGAGCTGCTCTGACAGTTGGTGCTTAAAGCTAGTGAGGGAGATAAGTGTTTCCAGTTTCAGAGATTTTTGTAGTTCGTTCCAGTCATTGGCAGCAGAGAACTGGAAGGAGAGGCGGCCAAAGAAAGAATTGGTTTTGGGGGTGACTAGAGAGAGATATACTTGCTGGAGCGTGTGCCACAGGTGGGAGATGCTATGGTGACCAGCGAGCTGAGATAAGGGGGGACTTTACCTAGCAGGGTCTTGTAGATGACATGGAGCCAGTGGGTTTGGCGACGAGTATGAAGCGAGGGCCAGCCAACGAGAGCGTACAGGTCGCAATGGTGGGTAGTATATGGGGCTTTGGTGATAAAACGGATTGCACTGTGATAGACTGCATCCAATTTGTTGAGTAGGGTATTGGAGGCTATTTTGTAAATGACATCGCCAAAGTCGAGGATTGGTAGGATGGTCAGTTTTACAAGGGTATGTTTGGCAGCATGAGTGAAGGATGCTTTGTTGCGAAATAGGAAGCCAATTCTAGATTTAACTTTGGATTGGAGATGTTTGATATGGGTCTGGAAGGAGAGTTTACAGTCTAACCAGACACCTAAGTATTTGTAGTTGTCCACGTATTCTAAGTCAGAGCCGTCCAGAGTAGTGATGTTGGACAGGCGGGTAGGTGCAGGTAGCGATCGGTTGAAGAGCATGCATTTAGTTTTACTTGTATTTAAGAGCAATTGGAGGCCACGGAAGGAGAGTTGTATGGCATTGAAGCTTGCCTGGAGGGTTGTTAACACAGTGTCCAAAGAAGGGCCGGAAGTATACAGAATGGTGTCGTCTGCGTAGAGGTGGATCAGGGACTCACCAGCAGCAAGAGCGACCTCATTGATGTATACAGAGAAGAGAGTCGGTCCAAGAATTGAACCCTGTGGCACCCCCATAGAGACTGCCAGAGGTCCGGACAGCAGACCCTCCGATTTGACACACTGAACTCTATCAGAGAAGTAGTTGGTGAACCAGGCGAGGCAATCATTTGAGAAACCAAGGCTGTCGAGTCTGCCGATGAGGATATGGTGATTGACAGAGTCGAAAGCCTTGGCCAGATCAATGAATACGGCTGCACAGTAATGTTTCTTATCGATGGCGGTTAAGATATCGTTTAGGACCTTGAGCGTGGCTGAGGTGCACCCATGACCAGCTCTGAAACCGGATTGCATAGCAGAGAAGGTATGGTGAGATTCGAAATGGTCGGTAATCTGTTTGTTGACTTGGCTTTCGAAGACCTTAGAAAGGCACGGTAGGATAGATATAGGTCTGTAGCAGTTTGGGTCAAGAGTGTCCCCCCCTTTGAAGAGGGGGATGACCGCAGCTGCTTTCCAATCTTTGGGAATCTCAGACGACACGAAAGAGAGGTTGAACAGGCTAGTAATAGGGGTGGCAACAATTTCGGCAGATAATTTTAGAAAGAAAGGGTCCAGATTGTCTAGCCCGGCTGATTTGTAGGGGTCCAGATTTTGCAGCTCTTTCAGAACATCAGCTGAATGGATTTGGGAGAAGGAGAAATGGGGAAGGCTTGGGCGAGTTGCTGTTGGGGGTGCAGTGCTGTTGTCCGGGGTAGGAGTAGCCAGGTGGAAAGCATGGCCAGCCGTAGAAAAATGCTTATTGAAATTCTCAATTATGGTGGATTTATCAGTGGTGACAGTGTTTCCTATCTTCAGTGCAGTGGGCAGCTGGGAGGAGGTGTTCTTATTCTCCATGGACTTTACAGTGTCCCAGAACTTTTTTGAGTTAGTGTTGCAGGAAGCAAATTTCTGCTTGAAAAAGCTAGCCTTGGCTTTTCTAACTGCCTGTGTATAATGATTTCTAGCTTCCCTGAACAGCTGCATATCACGGGGGCTGTTCGATGCTAATGCAGAACGCCATAGGATGTTTTTGTGTTGGTTAAGGGCAGTCAGGTCTGGGGAGAACCAAGGGCTATATCTGTTCCTGGTTCTAAATTTCTTAAATGGGGCATGTTTATTTAAGATGGTTAGGACTAGGTCACAGACTAGGTCAGGGAGTGGTTGAAAATGTCAGTGAAGACACTTGCCAGCTGGTCATAGTACTTGTCCTGGTAATCCTTCTGGTCCTGATGCCTTGTTTAATGGTCTTACTCACATCAGCATCAGAGAGTGATCACACAGTCGCCCAGAACATTTGATGCTCTCATGCATGGTTCAGTGTTGCTTGACTCAAAGTGAGCCTAGAAGGCATTTAGCTCATCTGATAGGCTCGCATCACTGGGCAGCTCGCATCTGGGTTTCCCTTTGTAGTCCGTAATAGTTTTCAAGCCCTGCCACATCCAACGTGTCCAGCTCCTTGAAAGCGTCAGCTGTAGCCATTAGCTCAGTGAGGATGTTGCCTGGAATTTTTTGGTTAGGGTACGTACTAGAGGTCGACCGATTATGATTTTTCAACGCCGATACCGTTACCAATTATTGGAGGACAAAAAAGCAGATACCGATTAATCAACATTTTTGTAATAATGACAATTGCAACAATACTGAATGAACACTTTTATTTTAACTTAATATAATACATATGGGCTTTTGGAGGGGTGTTCTTAAGGTGATTCCACAGGTTGGTGGTATGTTTAGATTTAGCCGTTGCTGACCCCATGCTTACATCTTTATCACAAATAAGACACCTTGTTTTCCCTGGTGCCAATTCCATGTAATAGTCCCACACTGGTGCTCTGCTTTTATCTGCCATCTGTAACAAACACACACACACACACACACTCCTGAAGTGACAATGATACTGAAGAGTCTGCTAAGGAGACAAATACTCTCAACTGTTTGAATAAAAATTGAGTTCAAGTTACCTGTGATGAATGAAAACAAAACAAAAACTGTAATTTCTATATGCAGGAAATCCTATTTTAATAATGGTCATGGTAAGAATTGATTACCAAAGTGTAATTCCCATGACACCTTCTAGCAAAATCTGAAAAGCGGTTCCTTCATTCATTTATTCCATAGGATATTTTTAGATTCACTTAAAATAAGGTCTGTGTTTCGTGTAGGCTTACACCACCTTGCCAATTTTATAACTGTGTAGATATCCATAGGACAAGGTAACTCTGATCAATATTGGCTAAATATAAGCGAAGATCATTTTTTTGTAGAGTGGATTTATGAAAATATTTTGACAAACGTTACCTTATCCTAGTGAGATTTACACGGGTATCAAAACGCAGAGGCGGTTTAAGCCTGCACGAAACACAAACCTTATTTGAAGTAGATCAAGACATTCTGTATGGAAGACATGAACGGTAAAATAACGAAGGAACCCCTTTCAAGTTCAGTTATTACAGGAATTATAACGCGTCGACTATTTCTCTCTAAACCATATACAGTGCCTTGCGAAAGTATTCGGCCCCCTTGAACTTTGCGACCTTTTGCCACATTTCAGGCTTCAAACATAAAGATATAAAACTGTATTTTTTTGTGAAGAATCAACAACAAGTGGGACACAATCATGAAGTGGAACGACATTTATTGGATATTTCAAACTTGTTTAACAAATCAAAATTATTCAGCCCCTTTACTTTCAGTGCAGCAAACTCTCTCCAGAAGTTCAGTGAGGATCTCTGAATGATCCAATGTTGACCTAAATGACTAATGATGATAAATACAATCCACCTGTGTGTAATCAAGTCTCCGTATAAATGCACCTGCACTGTGATAGTCTCAGAGGTCCGTTAAAAGCACAGAGAGCATCATGAAGAACAAGGAACACACCAGGCAGGTCCGAGATACTGTTGTGAAGAAGTTTAAAGCCGGATTTGGATACAAAAAGATTTCCCAAGCTTTAAACATCCCAAGGAGCACTGTGCAAGCGATAATATTGAAATGGAAGGAGTATCAGACCACTGCAAATCTACCAAGACCTGGCCGTCCCTCTAAACTTTCAGCTCATACAAGGAGAAGACTGATCAGAGATGCAGCCAAGAGGCCCATGATCACTCTGGATGAACTGCAGAGATCTACAGCTGAGGTGGGAGACTCTGTCCATAGGACAACAATCAGTCGTATATTGCACAAATCTGGCCTTTATGGAAGAGTGGCAAGAAGAAAGCCATTTCTTAAAGATATCCATAAAAAGTGTTGTTTAAAGTTTGCCACAAGCCACCTGGGAGACACACCAAACATGTGGAAGAAGGTGCTCTGGTCAGAAGAAACCAAAATTGAACTTTTTGGCATCAATGCAAAACGTTATGTTTGGCAAAAAAGCACACACCATCCCCAGTGTCAAACATGGTGGTGGCAGCATCATGGTTTGGGCCTGCTTTTCTTCAGCAGGGACAGGGAAGATGGTTAAAATTGATGGGAAGATGGATGGAGCCAAATACAGGACCATTTTGGAAGAAAACCTGATGGAGTCTGCAAAAGACCTGAGACTGGGACGGAGATTTGACTTCCAACAAGACAATGATCCAAAACATAAAGCAAAATCTACAATGGAATGGTTCATATCCAGGTGTTAGAATGGCCAAGTCAAAGTCCAGACCTGAATCCAATCGAGAATCTGTGGAAAGACCTGAAAACTGCTGTTCACAAATGCTCTCCATCCAACCTCACTGAGCTCGAGCTGTTTTGCAAGGAGGAATGGGAAAAAATTTCAGTTTCTCGATGTGCAAAACTGATAGAGACATACCCCAAGCGACTTACAGCTGTAATCGCAGCAAAAGGTGGCGCTACAAAGTATTAACTTAAGGGGGCTGAATAATTTTGCAAAAGGTCGCAAAGTTCAAGGGGGCCGAATACTTTCGCAAGGCACTGTAAGTACACATTGGAGCAACGCCAGTCGTTGATTGATTGTTTTTTATAAGATAAATTTAATGCTAGCTAGCAATTTACCTTGGCTTACTGCATTCGCGTAACAGGCAGGCTCCTCGTGGAGTGCAATGTAATCAGGTGGTTAGAGCGTTGGACAAGTTAACTGTAAGGTTGCAAGATTGGTTCCCCCGAGCTGACAAGGTAAAAATCTGTCGTTCTGTCCCTGAACGAGGCAGAACGTTCCTAGGCCGTCATTGAAAATAAGAATGTGTTCTTAACTGACTTGCCTAGTTAAATAAAGGTGTAAATGTTACGGTTTTCTTCTGGTGAAAGAGAGGCGGACCAAAAAGCAGCGTGGTTATCTTTATACATCTTTAATGAAAGATGAAAAATACGAACAATTTACAAAACAATAAACGTGAAAAACCGAAACAGCCCTATCTGGTGCAACAAACACAGAGAACAATCACCCACGAAATACCCAAAGATTACGGATGCCTAAATATGGTTCCCAATCAGAGACAACGATAAACACCTGCCTCTGATTGAGAACCACTCTAGGCAACCATAGACTTTCCTAGACTACTTAACTAAACACAATCCCATAAACTACAAAAATCTAATAAACCCCTAGACAAGACACATAAGTCACCCATGTCACACCCTGGCCTGACCAAAATAATAAAGAAAACACAAAATACTAAGGCCAGGGCGTGACAGTAACCCCCCCCCCCCCCCAAAAGGTGCGGACTCCCGGCCGCACACCTAAACCCATAGGGGAGGGTCTGAGTGGGCGTCTGTCCACGGTGGCGGCTCTGGCGCTGGACGTGGACCCCACTCCATCATAGTCTTTGTCTACCTCCTTAGCGTCCTTAGATTGGCAACCCTCGCCGCCGACCTTGGCCTACTAACCTTAACAAAGGGCCCCACCGGACTGAGGGGCAGCTCCGGACTGAGGGACAGCTCGGGACTGAGGTAGCTCGGGACTGAGGGGTAGCTCGGGACTGAGGGGTAGCTCAAAACTGAAGGGTAGCTCAGGACTGAGAGGAAGCTCAGGACTGAGAGGAAGCTCAGGACTGAGAGATAGCTCAGGCAGGGTGACGGCTCTGGCAGATCCTGGCTGAATGGCGTCTCTGGCAGATCCTGGCTGAATGGCGGTTCTGGCAGATCCTGGCTGACTGGCGGCTCTGGCAGATCCTGGCTGACTGGCGGCTCTGGCAGATCCTGGCTGACTGGCGGATCCTGGCTGAATGGTGGATCCTGGCTGACTGGCGGCTCTGGCTGCTCCATGCTGACTGGCGGCTCTGGCGGCACATGACAGACGCGAGACTCTGGCGGCTCATGACAGACGGGAGACTCTGGCGGCTCATGACAGACGGGAGACTCTGGCGGCTCATGACAGACGGGAGACTCTGGCGGCTCATGACAGACGGGAGACTCTGGCGGCTCATGACAAACGGGAGACTCTGGCGGCTCATGACAGGTGGGAGACTCCGGCAGCGCTGGACAGGCGGGAGACTCCGGCAGCGCTGGACAGGCGGGAGACTCCGGCAGCGCTAGACAGGCGGGTGACTCCGGCAGCGCTGGACAGGCGGAAGACTCCGGCAGCGCTGGAGAGGAGAAAAGCTCTGGCAGTGCTGGACAGGTGGGAGACTCCAGCAGCGCTGGACAGGCGAGGCGCACTGTAGGCCTGGTGCGTGGTGCTGGCACTGGTGGTACTGGCCCGAGGACACGCACAGGAAGCCTGGTGCGGGGAGCTGCCACCAGAGGGCTGGTGTGTGGAGGTGGCACTGGATGGACCGGACCGTGAAGGCGTACTGGAGATCTTGAGAGCAGGGCTGGCACCAACTGCCCTGGCTGGAACTTCACCCTAGCCCGGCAGATGTGAGGAGCTGAGATGTAGCGTACCGGGCTAAGCACGCATACTGGGGACACCGTGCGTTCCACCGCATAACACGGTGCCTGACCAGTACCACGCCCGCCATGGTTAGCACTGCTAGGCGCATTGTAGCGCTGAGCTGGCAGAGGACGTGCAAGGCTAGGAAGGTGCACAGGAGGCCTGGTGCGTGAGGCTGGCACAATCTTCACAAGCCAACTAGCACGCACCTCAGGACGAGTATGGAGAGCTGACCCAGGTGCCATCAAATCCCCGACGGGCGAATTCCGTGCCTCATGCACCAACACAGCAACTCCCTCATAACTCTCTCCTCCAATTTCCTCATTAACTCCTTCACAGTCTCTGCTTCGCTCACCTCCAACACCGGCTCTGGTTCTGGTTTCCTCCTTGGCTCCTTACGATAAACCTGTTGGCTCAGGTCTGACTCCTGACTCTGCCACACTCTCCCTGTGCCCCCCCCAAGACATTTTTGGGGCTGACTCTCGGGCTTCCATCCGCACCGCCGTGCTTTCTCCTCATACCAGCGCCTCTCCGCTTTCGCTGCCTCCAGCTCTTCTTTGGGGCAGCGATATTCTCCAGGCTGTGCCCAGGGTCCTTTACCGTCCAATTCGTCCTCCCATGTCCATTCCTCTTTGCACAGCTCCTGCTGCCGCTGCCTGTCACCACGCCGCTTGGTCCTGTTGTGGTGGGTGATTCTGTTACGGTTTTCTTCTGGTGAAAGAGAGGCGGACCAAAACGCAACGTGGTTATCTTTATACATCTTTAATGAAAGATGATGAATGATGAAAAATATGAACAATTTACAAAACAAGAAACGTGAAAAACCGTAACAGTAAAAAAAATAAAAAAATACACATTTAAAAAATTGGCCAAATCGGCGCCCAAAAATACAGATTTCTGATTGATATGAAAACTTGAAATCGGCCATTCCAATTAATCGGTTGACTTCTAGTACGTACGGTCACCGTGGGGACCACATCGTCGATGCACTTATTAATGAAGCCAGTGACTGATTTGGTAAGCTCCTCAATGCCGTCGGTTGAATCCTCGAGCATATTCCAATCTTTGCTTGTGAAACAGGCCTGTAATTTAGCTTCTGCTTCATTACTGTAGACCACATCCATATTGAGCGTGTCACTGATATTTCCTGTTTGAGTTTTTGCTTGTAAGCAGGAATTAAGAGAAGGATGTTATGGTCAAATTTGCCAAATGGAGGGTGAGGGAAAGCTTTGTATGTGTCTCTGTGTGTAGAGTAGAGGGGATTTAGAGTTTTTTCGCCTATATTTGCACAGGATATGTGCTGGTAGAAATGAGGTGAAATGGATTTCAGTTTCCCTGCATTAACTCTCCAGGCCACTAGGCGGGGCTCATCTGGCTGAGCATTTTCTTGTTTTCTTATGGCTATTTACAGCTCGTTGAGTGTGATCTTACCGCCAGCATTGGTCTGTGGTGGTAAATAGATAGTTACGAAAAATATACAGTACCAGTCAAAAGTTAGGGCACACCTACTCATTCAAGGGTTTTTCTTTATTTTTACTATTTTCTACATTAATCATCACTTTAAGACATGAAGGTCAGTCAATCCGGAACATTTCAAGAACTTTGAAAGTTTCTTCAAGAGCAGTCGCAAAAAAACAAGCGCTATGATGAAACTGTCTCTCATGAGGACCGCCATAGGAAAGGAAGACCCAGAGATACCTCTGCTGCAGAGGATAAGTTCATTAGAGTTAACTGCACGTCAGATTGCAGCCCAAATAAATTCTTCACAGAGTTCAAGTAACAGACACATCTCAACATCAACTGTTCAGAGGAGACTGCGTGAAAGACCTTCATGGACAAATTGCTGCAAAGAAACCACTAATAAAGGACACCAATAATAAGAAGAGACTTGCTTGGGCCAAGAAACATGAGCAATGGACATTAGACCGGTGGAAACCTGTTATTTGGTCTGATGAGTGTAAATGTGAAATTTTTGGTTCCAAAAAAGGCGACTCCGGGATGCTGGCCTTCGAGGCAGAGTTGCAAAGAAAAAGTAATATCTCAGACTGGTCAATGAAAATAAAAGATGGGCAAAAGACACTGGACACTGGATAGAGGAACTCTGCCTAGAAGGCCAGCATCCCGGAGTCGCCTCTTCACTGTTGACATTGAGACTGGTGTTTTTAATGAAGCTGCCAGTTGAGGACTTGTGAGGTGTCTGTTTCTCAAACTAGACACTCTAATGTACTTGTCCTCTTGCTCAGTTGTGCACTGGGGCCTCCCACTCCTCTTTCTATTCTGGTTAGGGACAGTTTGCGCTGTTCTGTGAAGGGAGTAGTGCACAGCGTTGTACGAGATCTTCAGTTTCTTGGCAATTTCTTGCATGGAATAGTCTTCATTTCTCAGAACAAGAATAGACTGATTTGTTATTTGTTTCTGGACATTTTGAGCCTGTAATCAAACCCACAAATGTTGATGCTCCAGATACTCAACTTGTCTAAAGAAGGCCAGTTCTGTTGCTTCTTTAAATCAGAAAAAAAATTCAGCTGTGCTAACATGTTTGTTTTTTTACCAATTTGCCTTTTAAAATGATAAACTTAGATTAGCTAACACAACGTGCCGTTGGAACACAGGAGTGATGGTTGCTGATAATGGGCCTCTGTACGCCTATGTAGATATTCCATTTGAAAAAATCAGCCGTTTCCAGCTACAATAGTCATTTACAACATTAATAATGTCTACACTGCATTTCGGAACAATTTGGTGTTATTTTAATGGATCATCTTTTGTTGCTTTTCTTTCAAAAACAAGGACATTTCTAGGTGACTCCAAACTTTTGAACGGCAGTGTGTTTTTAATTAATATCACAATGAATTGATCCAGAGGTGGAAGTCAACACTTTATTGGTTTTTGTTCAGTTGAAATCATTGAGTCACTTGTCAGTACACTTGTAAAAAATATTACATAAAACAATTAATCAAACTCCATGATATACATATGTATACATATATATATATATATGTACAAGTGCTAGCAATATCTATACCACAATGTAGTTGTGAGCATACTAGACGTTCTATATTATACTACAGCATCAGTCTAACTGATAATGGATGTTGTGTTGGCTGAATGTTCCAGGCAGGGTCCTGAATGTTCTTTAGCTGGTGATCCTCGTCTTGCGTTGGGCCAGAGCAGCTGGTCTGTCAGAACTTCATGAGCTCCATGACCTTGGACTCGTAGACTATACACTTTGGATCTTGCCAGCCTCGTGCAGTCTTTTCCTCTTCCGAGTCAGATGATGTTGAGCTTGCTCCTGGCTGAAAGCTTTCGTCCAATGGGTCTACAGGATCTGTATTACTCAAGCTGGTGTCAAGGTCATCATCATTAGCAGCAGCAGGATTCGTCTGTAGGACATACGCTAGTCAGTGATTATCCAACATTTTACTACTTTGTCCCCATGAATACACACTGAAACAAGGTACTACTGCATATCCACCCATCACCCTCGTTGCTATAGATAATGCTAACTAACTAACCTTCACACGCAATACCCTCCCCCAACAGACACCAGTCACTGACCCACACCACCCCCTCCTTAGAGATAACTCTGCTTTTCTCCAATTTAGACTTCAAGCTTTGCGAAAACAATCAACCAAGCCTCCATAATACAGAGAAAACTACAGTAGAAGTTGTGGCCTACTTATAAACACACCAGCTATGGCAACAAGACAGAGACCATGTTTCTGCCTAGCTCCAGTATATTTATTTGCTCATCATGGCGTCATGGAAAGATTGCCCAAAGGTGACTTACATTCGTTCCTGGTGCTGGGCTTGATGTTGATGCCGCTGCAGATGTTTGTGGGATCGTACTGTTCAAATAGAACACTTTAGCCTCTGCGGTAGTTAGTTAGCTAGCTAATGGTTAGATACTCATGGTAAACTGTAGCCAACAAACGTTAGCTTGCAAAGACATTGCCAGATAGCAGCTAGCTAATTATATTGATTTGCTTTGGAATGTCTAGCCAGCGTATTATGAAAGCTAACTTGATTTTGGTTCAGATAAACAAATGTAGTTTGCTAGCTAGTTACCTCTGCTCGACTTCTTAGTAAGGTAATCAATGAAATGTTAGCCCAGCAGCCTGTGCTGCCTTGTAATTTGGACATCCAGGTACTGAGCACCACACCATGACTAAACTTCACAGTTGTTGTTGACACAAAAATACAAATAAATACGGTTTTGCAAGCTGATGTTCTACGAACGAGTGGCTGGTCCAGTGAGTAACGTTATCTACCTGTTGACACCCATTCTCAACTGGATCCACCTCGACAAGGGCGGTACTACGTCCTGAAATCAATATGAATATATTCTGAATATTGTGGTTTGTTTACAACAAGGAAATGTAGATGGCCCGTTTCTACCAGTGAAATGCAGAAACGCTCGTATTTGTCTGTAGTCAGGAAATTCTCAAATTTTATGACACATATCATATGTTAATAACAAATTAATGGACATATACAGTGAACAAAACCAAAAAAACTGTGACATCTTCCATATAATTGAGGGGTATGAAGTGACCTTTCTAACAAGACTGGAGTGGACAGATTAGATTAAACCTAGATTATACCTAGATTCTGCTGCAGCCACACTGGAAACTCATCAGGACCTCATCCGATTCCATTCTTTCTCTCCGTCTACCTCTTTTCCCTCGTTTGCATGTGTTAACTCTGAGGAGGCTATTAAGTGGCCACTTAATGGTGCTTTGTGATGAATGCGAGGGCCGGGAGAGAGCGGGACAGGGTGAGAGAGTTCTGGCTGCTGCCCGCTCTGCTCTGTGTGATTAATGTGTGTCTATAGCTCTAGCTGCCCACACACACCCGGATGGACGTGCACTCCCACATGAATGAAGATTGCACACACACACAACGGTACTTACGTGCACACATGCACGCATAAACGGATGACACACACACACGCACACAGAGTACATGAGAGCTTTTGATACCTCCACTCACCGTTCTGCATGCCCTGACCTTGCCGTTCTGGACTCTTTGCACCCTCTCTGGATTACTGACCCTTGCCTGCCTTTGACCTGTCCGTTGCTTGCCCCTGTTTTTTAAATAAACATTTGTTTCTTAGACACTGTCTGCATCTGGGTCATACCTAAAACGTGATACCATCAATCAGGCCTTTATGGGTCCACAGACGACGCAATCGCAATCCCACTGCACACTGCCCTAACCCATCTGGGCAAGAGGAATACCTATGGGTCTCGACCCCGCCCTGTGCAACTGGGTCCTGGACTTCCTGACGGGCCGCCCCCAGGTGGTGAGGGTAGGTAACAAAATCTCCACCCCACTGATCCTCAACACTGGGACCCCACAAGGGTGCGTTCTCAGCCCTCTCCTGTACTCCCTGTTCACCCACGACTGCATGGGCATGCACGCCTGCAACTCAATCATTAAGTTTGCAGACAACACAGTGGTAGGCTTGATTACCAACAATGATGAGATGGCCTACAGGGAGGAGGTGAGGGCCCTCGGAGTGTGGTGTCAGGAAAATAACCTCACACTTAAAGTCAACAAAACAAAGGAGATGATCGTGGACTTCAGGAAACAGCAGAGGGAGCATCCCCCTATCCACATTGATGGGACAGTAGTGGAGAAGGTGGAAAGTTTTAAGTTCAACCTCAGGAGAATGAAGAAATTTGTCTTGTCATCAAAAACACTCACAATCTTTTACAGATGCACAATCGAGAGCATCCTGTAGGGCTGTATTACCGCCTGGTACGGCAACAGCTCCGCCCACAACCGTAAGGCTCTCCAGAGGGTAGTGAGGTCTGCACAACGCATCACCGGGGGCAAACTACCTGCCCTCCAGGACACCTACACCACCCGATGTCACAGGAAGGCCAAAAAGATCATCAAGGACAACAACCACCCGAGCCACTGCCTTTTCACCCTGCTATCATCCAGAAGGCGAGGTCAATACAGGCGCATCAAAGCTAGGACCGGGAGACTGAAAAACAGCTTCTATCTCAAGGCCATCAGACTGTTAAACAGCCATCACTAACATTGAGTGGCTGCTGCAAACATACTGACTCATCTCTAGCCACTTTAATAATGGAAAAATTGATGTAATAAATCTTTCACTAGCCACTTTAAACAATGCCACTTTATATAATGTTTACATACCCTACATTACTCATCTCATATGTATATACTGTACTCTATACCATCTACTGCATCTTGCCTATGCCGTTCGCCCATCACTCATTCATATATTTTTATGTACATATTCTTATTCATTCCTTTACACTTGTGTGTATAAGGTAGTTGTTGTGAAATTGTTAGGTTAGATGACTTGTTAGATATTACTGCATGGTCGGAACTAGAAGCACAAGCATTTCGCTACACTCGCATTAACATCTGCTAACCATGTGTATGTGACAATTAACATTTGATTTGATTTACGGCGGAGTGGCCAGACGGAAGCCATCCTCAGTAAAAGGCATATGACAGCCTGCTTGGAGTTTGCCAGAAGGCACCTAAAGGACTCTCAGACCATGAGAAACAAGATTCTCTTGTCTGATGAAACCAAGATTGAACTCTTTGGCTTGAATGCCAAGCATCACGTCTGGAGGAAACCAGGCACCGCTCATCACCTGGCCAATAACATCCCTACGGTGAAGCATGGTGGTGGGAGCATCATGCTATCGGGATGTTTTTCAGCGGCAGTGACTGGGAGACTAGTCAGGATCGATGAAGAGATGAACAGAGCAAAGAACAGAGAGATCCTTGATGAAAACCTGCTCCACAGCGCTCAGACTGGGGCGAAGGTTCACCTTCCAACAGGACAATGACCCTAAACACACAGCCAATATAACACAGGAGTGGCTTCGGGACAAGTCTCTGAATGTCCTTGAGTGGCCCTGCCAGAGCCCGGACTTGAACCCGGGCGATTGGTTGTAACTGTTCCTACTTGTTGTGTAATCTCACCTCGGTCTCCAGAGCAAGTGAATACAATCCATGTCTACTTATTTGCTACATTGACAGACTATTTACTGTTTTATTGAAACATGTTTACTTGCCAACAAATGCATATTTGAAATGATACACCAACTCTCTGTGTCATTATATTTTCTCATTAAGATTGTAACTAGCTTCTACCAGTGAAATGCAGAAACACTCATATTTGTTCGTAGTGAGGAAATTCTCCAATTTTATGACGCACATTATATGTTAATAACAAATTAATGAACATGTACAGTGAACAAAACCAACAAAAACATTTTCCCTTTAATTGAGGGGAATGATGACTGGAGTGGACAGATTAGATTAAACATAGATTATACCTAGATTCTGCTGCAGCCACACTGGAAACTCATCAGAACCTCATCGGGTTCCATTCTTTCTCTCCGTCTACCTCCTTTCCCTCGTTTGCATGTGTTAACTCTGAGGGGGCTATTAAGTGGCCACTTAATGGTGCTTTGTGATGAATGCAAGGGCCGGGAAAGAGAGGGCCAGGGTGAGAGAGTTCTGTCTGCTGCCCGCTCTGCTCTGTGTGATTACTGTGTGTCTGTAGCTCTAGCTGCTCACACACACCCGGATGGACGTGCACACACACATGAACAAACGGAAGATTGCACACAAACACACACACTCACACACGAGGGTGCTTACGTGCACACATACGCGCATAAACGGATGACACACACACGCACACCGAGTAAATGAGAGCTTTTGATAGCTCCACTCACCACAAAGCAATCAAGTGTCTTGGCCGTTGGTAAATATTGCTATGTGAATACATTATCATTAATTACCAACAGACAAGCGGCTGGGCTGAAGGGCCTTGAACAGACAGTCCCCACGGCCACAAACAATGGCCTGTTTCCCAGTACACCTTTCCTACCATAACTAGGAAAGAAAACATAGCAGTGAAAATGTCATCACCCATTGACTTCAATGTCGAAATAAACTCAAAAAGCATTCTTTGTGTATGTGGAGAGTGTGACTGAGTTGACAGAGGACACAGTGGAGGGGAGAGCTGGCAGGGATGTCCTGTATAGGACCAAATGGGAGGCTATCTTTCCTGTTATATATATTTGTAGGTTTGAGGTTAAGCAATTGATACCAAGATGGCTTAGCAGTACAGACGTTGTTTGTCGTCCTCCCGTGTCATTTTTTGTTGTTGTATATATTTCAATATATTTTCAATTTCTTTTTCCATTTTTAAATTAAATATACCTTCTGGCAACCCGCCTCACCCAATGTGATACGGATCTGCTATTGTTTAGACCTTATAGCCAGAACCTCCATCAGAAGCTAACCAGCTAATTAGTTACAAGCTATTTAGTCATTGTTAGACACTGCTAGCGGCCTTTACCTTTAGCACAGACACCAGCCCCTTTTAGCCTGGATAATACTTGCCAGCCTGCCCAGTCTGCACAGCGCGTTACCAACCCTGTGCATATCGGACTGTTTTTCTCCACAAATTACTCCAGCTACAATACCTCTATTGCCAACTGGCCTGGACCCTTTGTCGACACGGAGCCGTTGCATCACGACTGGTCTGCCGACGTAATTCCATCTGTTGTGCCCTCAACCGGCCTTTGCCGGACGTCGGAGCAGACGCTTCAACTAGCCCCGGCATGCTAACTTTTTATTTATTTTTTACGCTGTGTCTCCCTCTTGCTATCGTAGTAACGACTACCTAGCGGCTTCCCTGTTTCATTTATTATTTATTCTGTTCACTGGACCCTATAATCACTTGGCTACATAGCTGATGCCTGCTGGACTGTTCATTAATCACATTTTTATTTATTTTGTTTAACTGTCGGCCCCAGCCTCGAACTCAGGCCCTGTGTGTTGCTCACCGACCCTCTCTGCCCATTCATCACCATTTTACCTGTTGTTGTTATCTTAGCTGATTAGCTGTTGTTGTCTTGCCCGTTGTCTTAGCTAGCTCTCCCAATCAACACCTGTGATTGCTTTATGCCTCACTTAGTCTCTCTCTAATGTCAATATGCCTTGTATACTGTTATTTAGGATAGTTATCATTGTTTTAGTTCACTTCGGAGCACCTAGTCCCACTCAACATGCCTCAGATACCTCGTTTGTCCCACCTTCCACACACGTGGTGACCTCACCCAGCATAACTATTGCGTCCAGAAATGCAACCTCTCTTATCGTCACCAAATGCCTAGGTTTACCTCCACTGTACCCGCACCCTACCATACCCCTGCCTGTACATTATGCCCTGAATCTATCCTACCACGCCCAGAAATATGCTCATTTTATTCTCTGCACTAGATGACCAGTTTTGATAGCCTTTAGCCGTACCCTCATCCTACTCCTCCTCTGTTCCTCGGGTGATGTGGAGGTTAACCCAGGCCCTGCGTGTCCCCAGGCGCTCTCATTTGTTGACTTCTGTAACCATAAAAGCCTTGGTTTTGCGCATGTTAACATCAGAAGCCTCCTCCCTAAGTTTGTTTTACTCACTGCTTTAGCACACTCTGCCAACCGTGATGTCCTTGCCATGTCTGAATCCTGGTTTAGGAAGGCCACCAAAGATTCTGAGATTTCCATCCCCAACTACAACATTTTCCATCAAGATAGAACCTCCATAGGGGGAGGAGTTGCAATCTACTGCAGAGATAGAACGTTGCAGGCTGTCATACTTTACAGATCTATGCCCAAATAAGTCTCTCACTGTTGCCGCCTGTTATAGACCCCCCTCAGCTCCCAGCTGTGCCCTGGACACCATATGTGAATTGATTGTCCCCCGTCTATCTTCAGAGTTCATTCTGTTAGGTGACCTAAACTGAGATATGCTTAACCCCCCGACAGACCTACAATATAAGCTAGATGCTCTCAATCTCACACAAATGATCAAGGAACCCACCAGGTACAACCCTAAATCCGTAAACATGGGCACCCTCATAGATATTATCCTGACACTCTTGCCCTCGAACACCTCTGCTGTTTTCAGTCAGGATCTCAGTGATCACTGCCTCACTGCCTGCATCCGCTATGGGTCTGCGGTCAAACGACCACCCCTCATCACTGTCAAACGCTCCCTAAAACACTTCTGCGAGCAGGCCTTTCGAGTTAACCTGGCCCGGGTATCCTGGAAGGATATTGAACTCATTCCGCCAGTAGAGGATGCCTGGTCATTCTTTAAAAGTAATTTCCTTGCCATCTTAAATAAGCACGCCCCTTTCAAAAAATCTAGAACTAAGAACAGATATAGCCCATGGTTCACTCCAGACCTGACTGCCCTCGACCAGCACAAAAACATCCTGTGGCGGACTGCACTAGCATCGAATAGTCCCAGCGATATGCAACTTTTCAGGGAAGTCAGGAACCAATACAAGCAGTCAGTTAGGAAAGCAACTCCAAAAAGTTTTGGGACACTGTAAAGTCCATGGAGAATAAAAACACCTCCTCCCAGCTGCCTACTGCACTGAGGCTAGGAAACACTGTCACCACCGATAATTCCACGATAATTGAGAATTTCAATAAGCATTTTTCTATGGCTGGCCATGCTTTCCTCTTGGCTACCCCAACCCCGGCCAACAGCTCCGATACTTGCCAAAGCATCCCCAGGTTCTCCTTCACCCAAATCCAGATAGCAGATGTTCTGAAAGAGCTGCAGAACCTGGACCCGTACAAATCAGCTGGACCAGACAATCTGGACCCTCTTTTTCTAAAATTATCCGCCGCCATTGTTGCAACCCCTATTACCACTCTGTTCAACCTCTCTTTTGTATCGTCTGAGATCCCTAAAGATTGGAAAGCTGCCGCGGTCATCCCCACTTTAGACCCAAACTGTTACAGACCTATATCCATCCTGTCCTGCCTTTCTAGTCTTCGAAAGCCTTCGAAAGCCAAGTTAACAAACAAATCACTGACCATTTCGAATCCCACCATACCTTCTCAGCTGTGCAATCCAGTTTCCGAGCTGGTCACGGGTGCACCTCAGCCACACTCAAGGTACTAAACTATATCATAACCGCCATCGATAAAAGACAGTACTGTGCAGCCGTCTTCATCGACCTGGCCAAGGCTTTTGACTCTGTCAATCACCGTATTCTTATCGGCAGACTCAACAGCCTTGGTTTCTCAAACGACTGCCTCGCCTGGTTCACCAACTACTTCTCAGATAGAGTTCAGTGTGTCAAATCGGAGGGCCTGTTGTCTGGACCTCTGGCAGTCTTTATAGGGGGTACCACAGGGTTCAATTCTCGGGCCGAATCTTTTCTCCGTATATATCAACAATGTTGCTCTTACTGCGGGTGATTCCCTGATCCACTATGCAGATGACACCATTCTGTATACATCTGGCCCTTCTTTGGACGCTGTGTTAACAAACCTCCAAACGAGCTTCAATGCCATACAACACTCCTTCCGTGGCCTCCAACTGCTCTTAAACGCTAGTAAAACTAAATGCATGCTTTTCAACCAATCGCTGCCCGCACCCGCCTGTCCGACTAGCGTCACTACTCTGGACGGTTCTGACTTAGAATATGTGGACAACTACAAATACCTAGGTGTCTGGCTAGACAGTAAACTCTCCTTCCAGACTCACATTAAACACCTCCAGTCCAAAATTAAATCTAGAATCGGCTCCCTATTTCGCAACAAAGCCTCCTTCACTCATGCTGCCAAACATACCCTAGTAAAACTGACTTTGGCGATGTCATTTACAAAATAGCCTCCAACACTCTACTCAGCAAACTGGATGCAGTCTACCACAGTGCCAACCGTTTTGTAACCAAAGCCCCATATACCACCCATCACTGTGACTTGTATGCTCTCGTCGGCTGGCCCTCGCTACATATTCGGCACCAGACCCACTGGCTCCAGGTCATCTATAAGTCTTTGCTAGGTAAAGTTCCACCTTATCTCAGCTCACTGGTCACGATAATAACACCCACCCGTAGCATGCGCTCCAGCAGGTTTATCTCACTGGTCACGATAACAACACCCACCCGTAGCATGCGCTCCAGCAGGTTTATCTCACTGGTCATGATAATAACACCCACCCGTAGCATGCGCTCCAGCAGGTTTATCTCACTGGTCACGATAACAACACCCACCCGTAGCATGCGCTCCAGCAGGTTTATCTCACTGGTCATGATAATAACACCCAACCGTAGCATGCGCTCCAGCAGGTTTATCTCACTGGTCATGATAATAACACCCACCCGTAGCATGCGCTCCAGCAGGTTTATCTCACTGGTCATGATAATAACACCCACCCGTAGCATGCGCTCCAGCAGGTTTATCTCACTGGTCATGATAATAACACCCACCCGTAGCATGCGCTCCAGCAGGTTTATCTCACTGGTCACCATAGCAACACCCACCCGTAGCATGCGCTCCAGCAGGTTTATCTCACTGGTCACCATAACAACACCCACCCGTAGCATGCGCTCCAGCAGGTTTATCTCACTGGTCACCATAACAACACCCACCCGTAGCATGCGCTCCAGCAGGTTTATCTCACTGGTCAACAATGCAACACCCACCCGTAGCATGCGCTCCAGCAGGTTTATCTCACTGGTCACCATAACAACACCCACCCGTAGCATGCGCTCCAGCAGGTTTATCTCACTGGTCACCATAACAACACCCACCCGTAGCACGCGCTCAAGCAGGTTTATCTCACTGGTCATGATAACAACACCCACCCGTAGCACGCGCTCCAGCAGGTTTATCTCACTGGTCACCATAGCAACACCCACCCGTAGCATGCGCTCCAGCAGGTTTATCTCACTGGTCACCATAACAACACCCACCCGTAGCATGCGCTCCAGCAGGTTTATCTCACTGGTCACCATAGCAACACCCACCCGTAGCATGCGCTCCAGCAGGTTTATCTCACTGGTCATGATAACAACACCCACCCGTAGCATGCGCTCCAGCAGGTTTATCTCACTGGTCACCATAGCAACACCCACCCGTAGCATGCGCTCCAGCAGGTTTATCTCACTGGTCATGATAATAACACCCAACCGTAGCATGCGCTCCAGCAGGTTTATCTCACTGGTCATGATAATAACACCCACCCGTAGCATGCGCTCCAGCAGGTTTATCTCACTGGTCATGATAATAACACCCACCCGTAGCATGCGCTCCAGCAGGTTTATCTCACTGGTCATGATAATAACACCCACCCGTAGCATGCGCTCCAGCAGGTTTATCTCACTGGTCACCATAGCAACACCCACCCGTAGCATGCGCTCCAGCAGGTTTATCTCACTGGTCACCATAACAACACCCACCCGTAGCATGCGCTCCAGCAGGTTTATCTCACTGGTCAACAATGCAACACCCACCCGTAGCATGCGCTCCAGCAGGTTTATCTCACTGGTCACGATAACAACACCCACCCGTAGCATGCGCTCCAGCAGGTTTATCTCACTGGTCACCATAACAACACCCACCCGTAGCACGCGCTCAAGCAGGTTTATCTCACTGGTCATGATAACAACACCCACCCGTAGCACGCGCTCCAGCAGGTTTATCTCACTGGTCACCATAGCAACACCCACCCGTAGCATGCGCTCCAGCAGGTTTATCTCACTGGTCACCATAACAACACCCACCCGTAGCATGCGCTCCAGCAGGTTTATCTCACTGGTCACCATAGCAACACCCACCCGTAGCATGCGCTCCAGCAGGTTTATCTCACTGGTCATGATAACAACACCCACCCGTAGCATGCGCTCCAGCAGGTTTATCTCACTGGTCATGATAACAACACCCACCCGTAGCATGCGCTCCAGCAGGTTTATCTCACTGGTCACCATAGCAACACCCACCCGTAGCATGCGCTCCAGCAGGTTTATCTCACTGGTCATCCCCAAAGCCAACACCTTATTTGGCCGCCTTTTCTTCCAGTTCTCTGCTGCCAATGACTGGAACGAATTGCAACAATCTCTGAAGTTGGAGACTTATCTCCCTCACTAACTTTAAGCATCAGCTATCTGAGCAGCTAACCGATCGCTGAAGCTGTACATAGACCATCTGTAAATAGCCCATCCAATCTACCTACCTCATCCCCATATTGTTTTTATGAACTTTTTTTCTCTTTTGCACACCAGTATTTCTACATGCACATCATTATCTGCACATCTTTTACTCCAGTGTTAATTGACTAAATTGTAATTACTTCGCTACTATGGCCTATTATTGCCTTACCTCCTCGTGCCACTTGCACACACTGTATATAGACTTTTATATTGTGTTATTGACTGTATGTTTGTTTATTCCATGTGTAACTTTGTGTTGTTGTTTGTGTCGCACTGCTTTGCTTTATCTTGGCCAGGTTGCAGTTGAAAATGAGAACTTGTTCTCAACTGGCCTTCCTGGTTAAATAAAAGTGAAATAAAATGTTTAAAAAAATAAAGAGAACCAGACAGATTTTATATTTTATATATTTTATTTTAAATGATTTTCTTTTACAATATAGTACAAAACAAAAACAACACAACACAGCTGCTAGACATATCAAGTGGAATATAAGACAACAATATGAGAGTTGCAACAACAGTAAGCGTTCACAGTCAGTGAACAGTTGCCAATGGAGATGACCTGGTACTGTCTAAAGGTTAAGAGATGACCTGGTACTGTCTAAAGGTTAAGAGATGACCCAGTACTGTCTAAAGGTTAAGAGATGATCTGGTACTGTCTAAAGGTTAAGAGATGACCCGGTACTGTCTAAAGGTTAAGAGATGACCTGGTACTGTCTAAAGGTTAAGAGATGACCTGGTACTGTCTAAAGGTTAAGAGATGACCTGGTACTGTCAGACACAACCAGTCTTTGTCCAGAAGATCCAGAAACGGAACCCAAATCTCTTGAAATCTAATGGAGGAATTAGTACTGTAAAAATGAATATTTTCGATATTGATGGAGTTGATCATTTCCGATAGCCCTCTCCGGAAGCAGGGGGGGGGGGGGGTATGTGACTTATATTCTGTGAAGGAGAACCAGGCAGATTCGTAGAGATAAATCAAGATACAGTATCTCTATATTGAGAACCACACAAACATATCCCCCAAACTCTGACTTCCTGCGGAAAAGAAGATTGCTGATCGAGTCTGCTCTTTATCAACAATAAATCATTTCGTTTCTGTACTGCTTTATTTAATTAGATTGATTATGATCTTAAACATCATCATTCATTATGGTATTTACTGGTTTATCACATGCATTTCTATTGATGGCTGGTTCTCAATGTGATTCAGCAAAGTGAGTGTGAAAGCAGCTAGGGAGGGAGTTGGCACTGAGAGAGGAGGGATGACTGATGGATTGATCTGATACTTGTTTATGCAGTTTACACACACACACACACACACACGGATGGGCACGCATACACATACACACACCTCATCTTGCTGAGTTGCAGCTTAGCGTAGCTCTCTGTATGGCTGGCCCTCTGAACCTCAGCCTCCTCTTATTAGATTTAACCATAAATATTTGATGACTGCTCCTCTCTCTCCCTCGCCCTCTCTTTCTCTCTATCTCTCTCTCTCTCTCTCTCTCTCTCTCGCTCTCCCCATCTCCCTCTCTAGTCTCTCTCTCTGTCTCTCTCTCTAGCTCTCTCAGCCAAGCCAAGGGCATTCAAGGTCGGGAACTGCCGCATCCCTTCTTGTGGGGAGGCAGGGGGCGCAGCCTGGGAGGAGTCACGGGACTAAAGGAGTGGAATGGTGGGTATACCCTTCAAACACACCTGGTTCTAGGTGAGGTGAGATACTGAAAATATGATGAATGGAGGAAAGAGAATATATAGAGTTTGTGAGAAATAAGGTAGAGGTATAAATAAGATGAGAGCAATGGAAAGACAGAGAGAGAGAGAGAGCGAGCGCGAGAGCGAGAGCGAGAGAGAGAGAGAGAGAGAGAGAGAGAGAGAGAGAGAGAGAGAGAGAGAGAGGTAGAGAGGTAGAGAGGGGTAGAGAGAGAGAGAAAGGACCAGATAGAGAGCCAGTGACAGCCAAGGGTTCTGAAGAGAGAAGCCACGTCAGCCATCCTGGCAGGTGGACTGGATAAAGAAGAGGATATCCACACATCTGCGTTCCCAGTCTCTAGACAGAGAAGAGAGCTGCTAATTATTTCTCCTGTGTTATTGTTGTCTGCCTGCCTGTCCGCCTTCCCGCCTCCCGGAATAATCACACACACACACACACAATCTCCCTACCTCCATGCAGTTCCAAAACATTTGTAGTGGGTCCTGCTCTGTTTTGTTCTGTTCTGAAGCTGGTATTTACTCAGGCTTAGTTAGCTAGCAGCCAGTAGTGATGGCCCTAGGGGCCCAGAGGGGCCATCTATTTCCCTCTACTCCTAACGCCTCCCAGCTACCAGAGTCAACAGTTCAACAGCCCCCCGCTCTCCCCCACTACATTCTGTGGATCCCAACTAACTCTCACTCACCCCCCTGCTCGTTTCCTGCCCCGCTTCTTACACACCCCTGGTCAGTAATGGAGGGTCATTACTCCAGGCACATACACACAGATATACAGTACACACACACACAGAGGTAAATAAATGTAGGCAAGCAGGCACTCACAGCAAATACTGTACAGCCCTCTAGTCTCTCTCTACCACTTCCCAGCGCTTCAACCTGCAACTCACCTCCACTTGCATGCTTTTACAACCCTACCCAGATCCCTCAGTCAGCACTCCCTCATTCCCTGACTCCCATAGTCCCCTCTGTCCACTGAGGCTACATACAGGTATGATTTATGATTCACTCTCTCTCTGACTATCTGGTAATGACACCCCAGGACACAGTAAATCATCACACACACACACAGAGACACAGATAGACACAGACACACACACAAACACCATCCTACAGTAAACCGTGTATCTCTGGAGCCTTTCAGACAGGTAGCAGCACTTGAAGGGGCCTTCGGAGAGCTGCCACGCAGCCAGGCGAACGACAGCCTAGTACTGAAACAGCTGCTTCGGAGGCCTCGTCACACACTATTGCTACATACCATGACAGCGGGAACAGCTCAGAGAGAAATGGGGGGAGGAAGAAGAGGAAGGGCGAGACGGAGAGAGAGGGAGAGCGAGAGGGAGCGAAAGAGAGCTATAGAGAGAGAGAGAGAGAGAGAGAGAGAATCTCATAGCTAGAGAGAGAGCTGTAAATGTCAGTGTGTGAGCTGTAATTATGGAGCCGGGCTCAATAGCTGTAGAGTTTGCTCATGAGTGGTACAGATAAGCATGAATAGAGCACTTGTAGAGAGACCGGAGCTGGTCTCTGCTGTGGAGATATACTTGGCTCTGTTTGTTCAGTGGGGCTGGGCAGTGGGAGGGAAGTAGGAATGGAGAGAGGGAGGGAGGCTGATTGCTTTGGTTAATTCACTATATGAATGAATGAGGGGCTTAGACATGAGTCTCCATTTCTCCCTGCTTGCTACGTGGCTGTACAGTACACAGGGGAGGGGAAGACAGGGGAAATAGAGCACATGGCAAACTGGAGTGTTATAATTGAGTATACAGTGTGTTTGTATCTAAGTGTCTGTAGTTTTAGACTATCTTGCAGCGTTGTAATGTACCCGTCTCGAGTCCGGTGACGAGACCACATATTGAGTATCTCGGATTTGGATACATTTGTACTCGGTTTTGATTCGGTCTCGAACAGCGAGGACAAGTACTTTCTTCCGGAGACCAGCGGAGTAAAAAAAGAACCTCATAATTATCAGCTTCCATTCAATCGGCTCATAAAACCGCATATACAGACTTGATGTATTTTAAACAGCGGCGAACATTGAGTCCTTCAGTGTGTGACAGGTTCGTGATTCTAAAAGGACAGTAACCTTAATACCGGCGCACTCATGTAGGAGAGTTGACGTTTTGAAAAACACAGGGCCAGTGGTTTAGTGGAGGCTATACGACTAATCAATTATGTAGTGCAATAGAGAAATCATGCCCAAAGTAGCCTATACAATCGCAAAGCACTTGAAATATATTAACGCGAACGCCGCACACAGCCTAGTTTCAGCGGAATAGTATATGCAGGCAGCAAGAGTGTGCACCTCCGTTTTGGCATGGAGTAGCTCACAAGAGAATGACATCGGTAGCCGGTAGGGTAGGTGTCACGCCCTGGTCTTAGTATTTTGTGTTTTCTATATTTATTTGGTCAGGCCAGGGTGTGACATGGGTCTATTTTGTGTTGTGTTTATGTATGGGGGTTTTTCGTAGGTTTTGGGATTGTGGCTTAGTGGGGTGTTCTAGCAAAGTCTATGGTTGCCTGAGGCGGTTCTCAATCAGAGGTAGGTGATTCTCGTTGTCTCTGATTGGGAACCATATTTAGGCAGCCATATTCTTTGAGTGTTTCGTGGATGATTGTTCCTGTCTCTGTGTTAGTTGTCACCAGATAGGCTGTATAGGTTTTCGCATTCCGTTTGTTGTTTTTGTATTGTTCGTTTTTTCATCGTTATTAAATATGTATCAAGAATACCACGCTGCATTTTGGTCCGACTCTCTTTCAACGGAAGAAAACCGTTACAGTAGGAAAGACGTTATGATATCTACCAGTAAATGCTAACGAAGGCAACAATGGGTATGCAAACCAGGTTTTGAAAAAGTTTAGTCCGAAGTGTTGGCTAGTAGGCTATTTGTGACGCACAATTGTCATAATACGCAGTTTGCGTCAGGGGCTTAGACATGGATGGGCCTGGGTGTACAGAGGCCCACCCACTGGAGAGTCACACGCTGACAGGCCCACGCAATCGGATTGATGTGGTTTAAGCATTGTTGTGGACTTGAACCATCACGTCTTTTTTCTATTTAAAAGAAAAAGTGAGATTTTGAGAGTGAAAATCAGATAAATCTATAGGAAAACTAATAACAAACAGGATTTTAAATATTTTTTTACACAGGGTGACTTTCTGTAATGTCTGCTCCCAACTCACACTCTCAAACACATATATCCCTGAACGCAGCTCACTTTCCAGCCCACTTTCCAGTCACCTGAATACAGATCACCTGTTCACACACCTGTATGTCATTTACACACACTATTTAGTTTGGTTCTTTGCGCCCCATCAGAGGTTTCGATACATATTCTATTCGGAGCTCTGTTTATTTACATATTAGTCCTCCTGTTTATCGTAGTTTTTGGCCATCCAAACTAACGATAACTTTTGTCTATTTTCTGCCTGTACTTTTGCCTATCAGATTTCCTGTCATCAACCTCTTGCCTGATCTCCCGGACTACATTATTAGCCTTTTTCCCTGCCTGTACTGTTACCTTTTTGGAGTCCCTGTGTATAACCTTCTGCTTGTCCCTTGACCCAGCTACCTGCCTCCTCCTGCGGTCCATTGCCAATAAACACCTGCGCTTGAAACCAGCACTCTGTTTCCCGCGTATTCTTTACACTTTCCTTCACTGGGTAGGCCGTTTGGGAACTATTTAGCAAAATTCGAGTGTACCCTCTTCTCCAGGCACCACTGCATAGGGCCGATGGAAAGACAGCAGTCACACACAGCATGATGTTAAATCACCACTACACCACTACATAGGCTCATGGGAAGACAGCAGTCACACACAGCATGATGTTAAAGCACCACTACACCACTGCATAGGGCTGATGGAAAGACAGCAGTCACACACAGCACGATGTTAAAGCACCACTACACCACTGCATAGGGCTGATGGAAAGACAGCAGTCACACACAGCATGATGTTAAAGCACCACTACACCACTGCATATGGCTCATGGAAAGACAGCCGTCACACACAGCATGATGTTAAAGCACCACTACACCACTGCATAGGGCTGATGGAAAGACAGCAGTCACACACAGCATGATGTTAAAGCACCACCACACCACTGCATAGGGCTGATGGAAAGACAGCAGTCACACACAGCATGATGTTAAAGCACCACTACACCACTGCATAGGGCTGATGGAGAGACAGCAGTCACACACAGCATGATGTTAAAGCACCACTACACCACTGCATAGGGCTGATGGAAAGACAGCAGTCACACACAGCATGATGTTAAAGCACCACTACACCACTGCATAGGGCTGATGGAAAGACAGCAGTCACACACAGCATGATGTAAAATTACCACTACACCACTACATAGGGCTGATGGAAAGACAGCAGTCACACACAGCATGATGTTAAAGCACCACTACACCACTGCATAGGGCTGATGGAAAGACAGCAGTCACACACAGCATGATGTTAAAGCACCACTACACCACTGCATAGGGCTCATGGAAAGACAGCCGTCACACACAGCATGATGTTAAAGCACCACTACACCACTGCATAGGGCTGATGGAAAGACAGCAGTCACACACAGCATGATGTTAAAGCACCGCTACACCACTGCATAGGGCTGATGGAAAGACAGCAGTCACACACAGCATGATGTTAAAGCACCACTACACCACTGCATAGGGCCGATGGAAAGACAGCAGTCGCACACAGCATGATGTTAAAGCACCACTACACCACTGCATAGGGCTGATGGAAAGACAGCAGTCACACACAGCATGATGTTAAATCACCACTACACCACTGCATAGGGCCGATGGAAAGACAGCAGTCGCACACAGCATGATGTTAAAGCACCACCACACCACTGCATAGGGCTGATGGAAAGACAGCAGTCACACACAGCATGATGTTAAAGCACCACTACACCACTGCATAGGGCTGATGGAGAGACAGCAGTCACACACAGCATGATGTTAAAGCACCACTACACCACTGCATAGGGCTGATGGAAAGACAGCAGTCACACACAGCATGATGTTAAAGCACCACTACACCACTGCATAGGGCTGATGGAAAGACAGCAGTCACACACAGCATGATGTAAAATTACCACTGCACCACTACATAGGGCTGATGGAAAGACAGCAGTCACACACAGCATGATATTAAATCACCACTACACCACTGCATAGGGCTGATGGAAAGACAGCAGTCGCACACAGCATGATGTTAAATCACCACTACACCACTGCATAGGGCCGATGGAAAGACAGCAGTCACACGCAGCATGATGTTAAATCACCACTACACCACTGCATAGGGCTGATGGAAAGACAGCAGTCACACACAGCATGATGTTAAAGCACCGCTAAACCACCGCATAAGGCTGATGGAAAGACAGCAGTCACACACAGCATGACGTTAAAGCACCACTACACCACTGCATAGGGCTGATGGAAAGACAGCAGTCACACACAGCATGCTGTTAAAGCACCACTACACCACTGCATAGGGCTGATGGAAAGACAGCAGTCACACACAGCATGATGTTAAATCACCACTACACCACTGCATAGGGCTGATGGAAAGACAGCAGTCACACACAGCATGATGTTAAAGCACCACTACACCACTGCATAGGGCTGATGGAAAGACAGCAGTCACACACAGCATGGTGTTAAAGCACCACTACACCACTGCATAGGGCTGATGGAGAGACAGCAGTCACACACAGCATGATGTTAAAGCACCACTACACCACTGCATAGGGCTGATGGAAAGACAGCAGTCACACACAGCATGATGTTAAAGCACCACTACACCACTGCATAGGACAAATAGAACGACAGCAGTCAGACACAGCATGATGTTAAATCACCACTACACCACTGCATAGGGCTGATGGAAAGACAGCAGTCACACACAGCATGATGTTAAAGCACCACTACACCACTGCATAGGGCTGATGGAAAGACAGCAGTCACACACAGCATGATGTTAAAGCACCACTACACCACTGCATAGGGCTGATGGAAAGACAGCAGTCACACACAGCATGATGTTAAAGCACCACTACACCACTGCATAGGGCTGATGGAAAGACAGCAGTCACACACAGCATGATGTTAAAGCACCACTACACCACTGCATAGGACAAATAGAACGACAGCAGTCACACACAGCATGATGTTAAATCACCACTACACCACTGCATAGGGCTGATGGAAAGACAGCAGTCACACACAGCATGATGTTAAAGCACCACTACACCACTGCATAGGACAAATAGAAAGACAGCAGTCACACACAGCATGATGTTAAATCACCACTACACCACTACATAGGACAAATAGAAAGACAGCAGTCACACACAGCATGATGTTAAAGCACCACTACACCACTGCATAGGGCTGATGGAAAGACAGCAGTCACACACAGCATGATGTTAAAGCACCGCTACACCACTGCATAGGGCTGATGGAAAGACAGCAGTCACACACAGCATGATGTTAAAGCACCACTACACCACTGCATAGGGCCGATGGAAAGACAGCAGTCGCACACAGCATGATGTTAAAGCACCACTACACCACTGCATAGGGCTGATGGAAAGACAGCAGTCACACACAGCATGATGTTAAATCACCACTACACCACTGCATAGGGCCGATGGAAAGACAGCAGTCGCACACAGCATGATGTTAAAGCACCACCACACCACTGCATAGGGCTGATGGAAAGACAGCAGTCACACACAGCATGATGTTAAAGCACCACTACACCACTGCATAGGGCTGATGGAGAGACAGCAGTCACACACAGCATGATGTTAAAGCACCACTACACCACTGCATAGGGCTGATGGAAAGACAGCAGTCACACACAGCATGATGTTAAAGCACCACTACACCACTGCATAGGGCTGATGGAAAGACAGCAGTCACACACAGCATGATGTAAAATTACCACTGCACCACTACATAGGGCTGATGGAAAGACAGCAGTCACACACAGCATGATATTAAATCACCACTACACCACTGCATAGGGCTGATGGAAAGACAGCAGTCGCACACAGCATGATGTTAAATCACCACTACACCACTGCATAGGGCCGATGGAAAGACAGCAGTCACACGCAGCATGATGTTAAATCACCACTACACCACTGCATAGGGCTGATGGAAAGACAGCAGTCACACACAGCATGATGTTAAAGCACCGCTAAACCACCGCATAAGGCTGATGGAAAGACAGCAGTCACACACAGCATGACGTTAAAGCACCACTACACCACTGCATAGGGCTGATGGAAAGACAGCAGTCACACACAGCATGCTGTTAAAGCACCACTACACCACTGCATAGGGCTGATGGAAAGACAGCAGTCACACACAGCATGATGTTAAATCACCACTACACCACTGCATAGGGCTGATGGAAAGACAGCAGTCACACACAGCATGATGTTAAAGCACCACTACACCACTGCATAGGGCTGATGGAAAGACAGCAGTCACACACAGCATGGTGTTAAAGCACCACTACACCACTGCATAGGGCTGATGGAGAGACAGCAGTCACACACAGCATGATGTTAAAGCACCACTACACCACTGCATAGGGCTGATGGAAAGACAGCAGTCACACACAGCATGATGTTAAAGCACCACTACACCACTGCATAGGACAAATAGAACGACAGCAGTCAGACACAGCATGATGTTAAATCACCACTACACCACTGCATAGGGCTGATGGAAAGACAGCAGTCACACACAGCATGATGTTAAAGCACCACTACACCACTGCATAGGGCTGATGGAAAGACAGCAGTCACACACAGCATGATGTTAAAGCACCACTACACCACTGCATAGGGCTGATGGAAAGACAGCAGTCACACACAGCATGATGTTAAAGCACCACTACACCACTGCATAGGGCTGATGGAAAGACAGCAGTCACACACAGCATGATGTTAAAGCACCACTACACCACTGCATAGGACAAATAGAACGACAGCAGTCACACACAGCATGATGTTAAATCACCACTACACCACTGCATAGGGCTGATGGAAAGACAGCAGTCACACACAGCATGATGTTAAAGCACCACTACACCACTGCATAGGACAAATAGAAAGACAGCAGTCACACACAGCATGATGTTAAATCACCACTACACCACTACATAGGACAAATAGAAAGACAGCAGTCACACACAGCATGATGTTAAAGCACCACTACACCACTGCATAGGGCTGATGGAAAGACAGCAGTCACACAAAGCATGATGTTAAAGCACCACTACACCACTGCATATGACAAATAGAAAGACAGCAGTCACACACAGCATGATGTTAAAGCACCACTACACCACTACATAGGACAAATAGAAAGACAGCAGTCACACACAGCATGGTGTTAAAGCACCGCTACACCACTACATAGGGCTCATGGAAAGACAGCAGTCACACACAGCATGATGTTAAAGCACCAGTACACCACTGCATAGGGCTGATGGAAAGACAGCAGTCACACACAGCATGATGTTAAAGCACCACTACATAGGACACATAGAAAGACAGCAGTCACACACAGCATGATGTTAAATCACCACTACACCACTACATAGGACAAATAGAAAGACAGCAGTCACACACAGCATGGTGTTAAAGCACCGCTACACCACTACATAGGGCTGATGGAAAGACAGCAGTCACACACAGCATGATGTTAAAGCACCACTACACCACTGCATAGGGCTGATGGAAAGACAGCAGTCACACACAGCATGATGTTAAAGCACCACTACACCACTGCATAGGGCTCATGGAAAGACAGCAGTCACACACAGCATGATGTTAAAGCACCACTACACCACTGCATAGGGCTGATGGAAAGACATCAGTCACACACAGCATGATGTTAAATCACCACTACACCACTGCATAGGGCTGATGGAAAGACAGCAGTCACACACAGCATGATGTTAAAGCACCACTACACCACTGCATAGGACAAATAGAAAGACAGCAGTCACACACAGCATGATGTTAAAGCACCACTACACCACTGCACAGGGCTGATGGAAAGACAGCAGTCACACACAGCATGATGTTAAATCACCACTACACCACTACATAGGGCTGATGGAAAGACAGCAGTCACACACAGCATGATGTTAAATCACCACTACACCACTGCATAGGACAAATAGAAAGACAGCAGTCACACACAGCATGATGTTAAAGCACCACTACACCACCGCATAGGGCTGATGGAAAGACAGGAGTCACACACAGCATGATGTTAAATCACCACTACACCACTGCATAGGGCTGATGGAAAGACAGCAGTCACACACAGCATGATGTTAAATCACCACTACACCACTACATAGGGCTCATGGAAAGACAGCAGTCACACACAGCATGATGTTAAAGGATAAGCAGTCCATAAACTGACATAATAAGCCAGTAGGTTCTAATCATAAGAATACAAAAACACAACCATGAAGCATTTCCCAATCAAAATGTACAACGATTATTTCCCATTGCAAAAAACATTTCATGTTTATCCCACAAAGTGACCTGTGACCTAATGTTTAAAGTGGAACTGACAGTGTTTAACTACTTTGCAGATACGAAACAGACAGACGAATATCAAATTCCCAGTTTATGCTACAAAACCAACTTCATAAGAGGTTTTAAAATAGGTTTTATTTGACTCAACATTCCATGACGTACACTAAGGTATTGTTGGCAGAATAGATAGATACATTCCATGACGTACACTAAGGCATTGTTGGCAGAATAGATAGATACATTGTTGGCAGAATAGATAGATACATTGTTGGCAGAATAGATATATACATTGTTGGCAGAATAGATAGATACATTGTTGGCAGAATAGATAGATACATTGTTGGCAGAATAGATAGATACATTGTTGGCAGAATAGATAGATACATTGTTGGCAGAATAGATAGATACATTGTTGGCAGAATAGATAGATACATTGTTGGCAGAATAGATAGATACATTGTTGGCAGAATAGATAGATACATTGTTGGCAGAATAGATAGATACATTGTTGGCAGAATAGATAGATACATTGTTGGCAGAATAGATAGATACATTGTTGGCAGAATAGATAGATACATTGTTGGCAGAATAGATATATACATTGTTGGCAGAATAGATAGATACATTGTTGGCAGAATAGATAGATACATTGTTGGCAGAATAGATAGATACATTGTTGGCAGAATAGATAGATACATTGTTGGCAGAATAGATAGATGCAGTTCAATGCATGATTAATATAATTCACCAATACATTTCTTGATAGTCGAAAAAATATTGCTTGTCAGGTTATAAATCACAGCTGGCCTGGTAACGTTACATTGTTTGCTGCCTCAATTCGGCATGCACTGTTTCAGTTTCAATGACTCAATATTCTGGAGAAAAATGGACAAATGTAACTAATGTTGTGAATGTCAATACAATCAAACTATCAAGGGCAATGACCACAAGTCAGTCATAACGTGGCTAATAGGCTAGTTTACAGTATCCATGTATGTAGCTAGATAGCTAGCTAGCTGCTAGGAGATTGTCATGACATGCAATTGGAGGAGTAGGTGAGTGACTGACTTTCCCCCTCATATAGTTTTCCGGTGGCTATACACAGCTAGAGATGCAGGTGTCATTTGGTTAGCTTGAACGTTTGGTTGGCTAGCAAAGAACTTGAACGACTGTTGTCCAGTTGGAAAATCTCTCGCATTCGCAAATTCACTCTGGCTATCTACTCCAATTTCAGAGAGCTCTCGTCTGTGTGTGCCAGAGTGCAGAACAAGTGTTTAATTGACCAACGTGCAACACCAAGCTGAATATGACAAACTTAGGCAAAAAAGTAATAGTTGGTAAATAACGCTCTAGATAACATGTAAACAGCCTATCCAGCTCTGCCCCAGCGAGCAAAATGGTCAGAGTGAGGTGTTCTCTCATTTGTGTCTGGAAGTAGCTAGCGAGCAAGCTAGCCAACTTTAGCCAGTTAGCTTTGGTGCTTGGTTGGGACAAGCAAATTCCCCATGGTTTATTAGTGCAATTTTGACGGTCAACTAGCTGAAAAAGTGTCTGAGGGTTTATCTAATGTTCCTTTAGCTCATCTTGCTCTGGCTAGCATTAGTTGTTGATCTTGTTGTTGATGGTGTGCATAACTGAGGGAGAGAGAGCCCACAAGCATTTCTCTACACCCGCAATAACATCTGCTAAACACGTGTATGTGACCAATACGATTTGATGGACCTTTTCATGGTTGTTTGACCAATAACCCTGTGAAGTTCCCAAATGTAAGAGGACTCCAATAACATCTGCTAAACACGTGTATGTGACCAATACGATTTGATGGACCTTTTCATGTTTGTTTGACCAATAACCCTGTGAAGTTCCCAAATGTAAGAGGACTCCAATAACATCTGCTAAACACGTGTATGTGACCAATACGATTTGATGGACCTTTTCATGTTTGTTTGACCAATAACCCTGTGAAGTTCCCAAATGTAAGAGGACTCCCGTGGTGCTTACACAGTCCATTTAGGTGTATTTTCTGGCTTTTGGCAAATGCGCTCTAATTATCTAAAGTCGCACTGTAGCAACTGCATGTAAACACACAGTAAGGTTGAAAGTGTATGATGGCAGGCCCATGTGGCAAATGGCTTGTTTGTATAAAGGTCTACTGTAGCTCTGATTGGCTATAGCGCACGGGTCTCTGTAGACTGCGGTCCTGGACAAGATGTTTTTATTCTGTTTTATTTACTGCAGTGTCTATTAATTGTATGTGTAATCACCAAACATTCTATGAATTCAAGTTGTTGCTTGTCAGATTTCTTGTTGTTGTTGTGTGTTGTGTTTTATTCTTCCTGGGGGTGTCACTCCAAAATGTTGCCCTAACACAGTTGAATGGCAGATGTCTTTATCTAGCTTCTGATGGCATAGCCAATGGCTGACTTAGGTAGCTAGATTTATCTTCCTAGAGACCAGCAAAGAAAAATCCTGATTGGATATTTTCTTTTCAGTGTTAACCCTTTCCTTTCCCCCCCAAAATGAAGAAATTAAATAAGAACATAATCGATTTGCTCCGGTCTTGTTCTTGAATCAGTCTTGCTTTAGATGGTCTCGAACACAACAGTGCTGTCTTGTCATTATTATTATTATTTTTATTATCTGAGGAAGAATAAACAAAATATTACACAATGTTAAGTCACAGCCTTAACATTAGCTGATTTAGTTCTCAGTGCCATTATCTACATATTAATTACACCAAATGACTACAAATGCCCTTATTAGTCCCCAAACGCCAACCATGTTCAGCAGGTCTCCAGTGTGCTGAGGTCAAGCTGTCCCTCCTCAGCCTCTCTGACCTTTAGGTCATCAGGAACTTGACCCCTGACCTCTACCTCAGAGTTTGGTCACCTGCATCCTCTGGTAACATGTAAGCCTGGGGGGTAATAAGGTTTACCAGATGGTGATACATAAAGATCATTATTCACATGAACTAGTTCTACACCCCGAGGCGTAGCATTTCAGCATACCATAGGAGATAGCACAGAAGTATATCCTGAAATCGACACGACACATTTGAATCCTCTTGAAAGATCACCAGAGTCACCTAAATAACACACAGAGAGATTTGTGAACCTAGAGAGAATAAGAAAGTATTGCACTATCCCTGAGTCCTTGACCAGAGTGAGTTCCCTCAGAGTAGACACTAAACACACATACTGACAGGATGCAAGTGCACAGGAGAGGAGAGGAGAACACCATGTCATTAGCAGCACCAGTCTTGGCTCCACACAAGGAAGAAGAATGAGGCACAGATAGCAGGGCAGGGTCTGCGTCTGGCTAGGACTCCTATCGCCACCGCGTGGTGAAAGATACACCACTGCACCTCCATGTGCTGTGCCAATGCTCTACTGTCCTGTGATGAAGGTTTAGTACCGAGTATAGAGGCTTTACTGTAAGCTTGGAATTGGTTTATCTGCTGATCTGACAGGGATGAGACCAGACTACATGCTCCTTGCTTTGTATTCTCGCTATCTTTGCCCCGCCACACTACCTTCCCACCTTACGTAATACTTGTGGTTCTACATCATCATTCTTACCTCATCCTATCTGCTAAGCTCCTATTTGAATTCCAGCTGTGTCTGCACATGCACACACGCACTCACACACAGACAACACACATCACCAGCCCCTAGTATAAATGGGCTGTGTGGCGGATGGTATTGGCCGTGTTGAGAAGTGGAGTCATCCGCGGCAGTGATCAACGCTGTTTGTTGCATGGACCTACGATGAATTATCCTTTCTGTTTACTCCTGAACTACTGTCACGCACAAGTATATATACACACACACATACACGCAAGAATACGCACGCACACACAGGCATAAAAAAATAAGATTGAACACAAGTACCTCAATACAGTGTTTCAAAGTAACCCCAAGTCTCCCCACACTGCCATACTACCAACCCTCTCCATACCAACCCTATCAACTCATTAATCCAAGAGGTCCTAAGGAAAAATGTGACCAAGGTGTGATCGCCAGGGCAACAGAGAACTCCTACAACTTTAACGCCAGAGCAACAGAGCACTCTACAATTGATGCAAAGGTTCTATTCTAATAAAGGGACGGGGCCTCCGAGATAGAGTAGAGAATCAAAACACAAGAACAGTCTTTGTTTTTTCTCCTCCTACCTCCACTCTCCAGCCCTCCATAACCTAACTGGCATCGCTGATCCCAAGTGGAGTGACTGACCCTGGGGCACGGATGGGGAGGCACTCCCCTCTATCCCCTTCACCTCCCAGGAGCTCTGGACAAGGCCGACTCTTCTGGTGTGAAGAGGACTGGCAAGCTCTTAACAACAACACACTGTGCTGTGCTGTGCCAGGTAGCTAAAGCTGGAGAAGCATCTTAGCAACCAACTCCCTTGTCCTGGAAAGAGAGAGGGGGAGAGAGAGGGATAATGTAGAGATAGAGGATAAAGGGATGAAAGAGACAGATGAGGGTAGGATAGTAAGAGAGAGAGAGAGAGAGAGAGAGAGAGAGAGAGAGAGAGAGAGAGAGAGAGAGAGAGAGAGAGAGAGAGAGAGAGAGAGAAAATAAATAAAGAGGGAGGGGGAAGGGAAAGAGAGAGGACAAGGAGACAGGCAAGAGAGAGAGCAAGAGAGGGGACGAAGGAGAGTGAGAGAGAGGGAAAAAAGAGGAGAGGAGGAGGGCAACAGAGAGCAGAGAGCACCTGCTGTTCAGTCAGCTGCGTGGAAGAGAAGAGGAGGAACGAGCACACCATGGAAGTCACCTTCAAGTTCCTGGTCCCTGTGTGTGTGTTTATCCTGATGGATCCTGCAGTGTGTGTGTGTGTGTGTGTGTGTGTGTGTGTGTGTGTGTGTGTGTGTGTGTGTGTGTGTGTGTGTGTGTGTGTGTGTGTGTGTGTGTGTGTGTGTGTGTGTGTGTGTGTGTGTGCTAAGAAGCTCTCAGGTAGAGGGCTGAGGAAGAGGACTGCACCACTGCTGACACAATGACGTCAAACTGTGAGATCAAGTGATAGCAAAAAGTGTTAAAAGATTAATCACATTCACCATCATGCTATAATTTGCCAACATGTTGTATTGATTGATAGAAAATATGGTTAACACTGTAACACCCCTAACCACACAGATATTGCCTAAAAAATGTCATGCAAAATCTTCATTCAAAACCCTTTGATGTCCCCATTGATTCTCCCTGCTGGTACATTGTGTTGAGAGTTGTGGCACATGCAGGCTGGGTCTAAAGAGAGCGAGAGAGAAAGAGTTGGTACCCCAAGCAGGCTGATTGTTGACTAACCAGCTAGAGAGGTAGAGAGAGGGGAGTCCGAGTGGTGTGATGAATGCTGATTGATGTCACCCCCGTGCTAATGTCTAATGTCTGACTCACTTGTAGAACAGAGATGATAATCCATAGAGAGCTTCAAGGCCTGTGTGGGAGAGTAGAAAGAATCTAACTTCACTTTACCCACACCCACAGACCTAATTCAATGGGATAACATGGAGTGCTATTAATCCACTTTTTTAGACCCGATATTGCATACCAGACACCATATATGGAGGGCTCCCGAGTGGCTCAGCGGCCTAAGGCACTTCACCTCAGTGTAAGAGGCATCACTACAGTCCCTGGTTCGATTCCGGGCTGTATCACATCCGGCCGTGATTGGGATTCCTATAGGGCGGAGCACAATAGGCCGTCATTGTAAATAAGAATTTGTTCTTAGCTGACTTGCCTAGTTAAATAAAGGTTAAATATAAAAACACATATATATCCTGATGCCTAGTCACCTTGCCCCTATACATATCTACCTCTATCATTCCAGTACCCCTGCACATTAGTGGAACTGACTGACTTCTTGTTTTTTGTTCTACTCTATGTTATTTTTAGTATGACTTATGTTATTGATTGTTGGGTTTGGAGCTGGCAAGAAAAGGCATTTCACTGTACTTGGGCATGTGACGTTAAAACTCGAAAATTGAAGAGCAGAGATGCAAAACAGCGCTCAAATAAATCATTCAATATGTTTCAGTAAGCTGGAATTGAGCCTTCCCTGTGGTGTCAAGAAAATAAATGATCAGGTCTCCCTTCACCAGACATCTGTTTATTTGACGGTCTGTGAGCAGCTCTTCTTTTTCTCATCCCTTCACCTGTCACCCCCCCCCCCTCTCTCTCTTTGTCTCACTCTTTCCTCTAAGGCAGCAGAGTGGGGAGGTGTGCCAAACAGGAGGAGGAAGAAGGCCATGTTGAGAAAGAGGGAGAGAGAAGTTTTCTGTGTGTCTAATTTTCAACACAATGAGCGCAACTCATCTATAACCCACGGTGTCAATTAATAATACGTTTTCATTTGACATGAACTCAATGAAATGTATCTCAAGGTTTACAGACTGAAATATTGCAGGTGAGGAAAGCGAGGTCAGTATTTCCGTTAGTGTCTCTGTATCCTTCTGCATCTCCCTATGCCTGTACTGCTGGTCGTACATTGATGTGGCATTGAGGGGGAGTGTCCTATTTCATCTCAATAAATGAGATAAGGAAGGGAGGAGAGATGGAGGTGGTGAAAGAGAGAGGAGAGGGAGGGAGTGAGCACGTTCAAGATCGGAGAGAGATGGGGAGAGAGAGAGAGAGAGAGAGAGAGAGAGAGAGAGAGAGAGAGAGGGGGGGGGGGAGAGAGAGAGAGAGAGAGAGAGAGAGAGAGAGAGAGAGAGAGATGGAGAGAGAGAGAGAGAGAGAGAGAGAGAGAGAGAGAGAGAGAGAGAACTATGAATTATTGACATCTTGTTGTGGTCCGGGTGAAATTAGACCAGGACACACAGAGAGATGACTGTCAACAGCCCTATGAGAACATGTGGGTACACACACACACACACACACACACACACACACACACACACACACACACACACACACACACACACACACACACACACACACACACACACACACACACACACACACACACACACACACACACACACACACACACACACACACACACACACACATATATACAGGAAAGGAAAGATGGGTACACACACAGTCCAAGGTGACACGAGCAAAGTCTTAGATTCATTAACCAACTAGAAGCAGGAAGGAGCACTGTGCAGCAACATCACATACAGCCCTGGAACAGATGAGGTGCCACGATGTTAGGAAAGCTTCCCGCTGGAGGACTAACCAAAACTAAAGGGAGATAGCAGTCGTATAATAGAGTTGAATAGATCTCAACTGTCCATCTGAGGAAGGAAAAGAGATGAAGGCTGATGATGGATCAGACTTCAGTATTCAGTGACGCTGAAAGCCGTGTGCCTGTGCAGGTCTGAAACCATATTCTCATACAAACTCACTGACAGCCCTGAGCCTCATAACTACCCAGTGCTGTCTCACAACTTTCCCCTCCTCACACCCCCCCCCCTTCCTCACACCCTCTCTCCTTCTCCTGACTCTCCCACCTCCCGCCTCCCCCTAAAACCTCCTCCCCTTCTCCTCCCCCGCCTCTCGTCTCTATCACATTGGTTCTGTGATTGATGCCCAAGCTCATAGAGAGTCGAGGGCTCATACGTCAACAGCCGTTGTCACGTTACTAGTTATTACCCTTCACGTTGTCAGAGCAACCCGTGTGCCAACCAGGCTCTTAGAAGACCCAATAAAAACAGGAATCGAGAATATCACACATACTCACGCACGACAGCACGCACACACACGCGCACACATACACACGCAAACACAGTGCGCAAACGAAAAACCTCCTAAAACCAGTTGATTCCAAGAATAGGCCTGCCGTCTACATCTCAAACAGCTGCGGTGTTGTTGACAGGTTTGTACGTGTGTGATCAATGAAAAAAATCAGTCGATGACTCTCGGATTCTATGGGATGCCACCAAAGATTTCATAACAAAAAATGATCCAACTGCATTTGCATCTGGGTTGAATAAATCCAAATATAAGATGTCAGAATTGAAAATGTCGTTACCTGCGTTAGAGCGTTATAAGACCAGGTAGGTCTTACTCTTTCCAGAGTCAAGACAGAACTTCATTTATTGATAAGGCAGAGAGCAGAATTTGCCATCCATCGAGTTAGTCTCAACCATTGCTTCCGTGGTCATCGTCCTGGTCGTTTACTGGCCAACAAGCTACACAGCATTGATCGGTTCGCTGATTTAGCAACTACTGAATCTGAAACGGGAATTACTATCAAAATGAATGAATCTGTCACGTTCTGACCTTTATTTTCCTTTGTTTTGTCTTTATTTAGTATGGTCAGGGAGTTGGGGTGGGCAGTCTGTTTGTTTTTTCTATGATTTTGGGGATTTCTATGTTTCGGCCTAGTATGGTTCTCAATCAGAGGCAGGTGTCATTAAATGATGCATTCACACCACGCTGCGCTTTGGTCCGCTTCATACGACGATCGTGACAGAATCAAAGACTCTCGCTTCGATAATGAACTGTACACCTCTGATTGTTAATCCACACCAAACCAGATGAAGAACTCCTCTTCTCAACAGAACACGCCACCTCGCTGGTAGCCCAAATCTCTCTCAGTGAAGTCAAAAAGGGCATTGCATAGCAAGAATAAAGGCAAATCATCGGGATGGGACCGTATTCCCCCTGAGGTCTGTTAAAAATGTTGAATCAATTAGGTCCGCTATGGCTCGAAATGACTAACACAGCCATTCACAAAGGTCCATTTGGGAAAGATGTGAATACAGCCCGAATTTCTCTTTCATTTAAAAAAAAATCAAGGTTGCCACCTAATGTTCTCCATATTGCCCCCTTTAATAAACACCATGTCTTTAAACTGACATCCACATGGACCAAAACCCATTTATCCTCCGACAACGTCCTTCGACTCTTACACATCTGAGATGCTTCATCAGGAACAACACTTCCTTGGGTTGCATCGTCTCTCAATGCAGAAAAAGCTTTTGATAGACTAGAATGGACATAATGCCAAGACTGTGCAAAGCTGTCATCAAGGCAAAGGGTGGCTCCTTTGAAGAATCTCACATTTCAAATATATTTTGATTTGTTTAACACTGTTTTGGTTACTACATGGTTCCATATGTGTTATTTCATAGTTTTGATGTCTTCACTACTATTCTACAATTGTCACGCCCAGGTCAAAGTATTTTGTGTTTATCTTCATGTATTGGGTCAGGCCAGGGTGTGGCATGGAGTTTTTGTATTGTGGTGTGTTTTGTCTTGGGGTTTTGGTGTGTTTATATTTGGGATTGTAGCTAGTGGGGTTATCTAGCAAGGTCTATGGCTGCCTGGAGTGATTCTCAATCAGAGGCAGGTGCTTATCGTTGTCTCTGATTGGGAACCATATTTAGGCAGCCATATTCTTTGAGTTTGTCGTGGGTGATTGTCCTATTTGTCTTGATGTCCTTGTTTATGTTAGTTGACACAAGTATAGGCTGTTTTCGGTTTTCGTTTTGTTTATTTGTTTTTGTAGTGTTCGTGTTTAGTTCGTCTAATAAACATGGATCGCAAGCGACACGCTGCAGTTTGGTCCGACTCTCCTTCATCACCACTAGAAAGCCGTAACAACAATCTAGAAAATAGTTTTTAAAAAATCAAGAAAAACCCTTGAATGAGTAGGTGCGTCTAAACGTTTGACTGGTACTGTAGTAAAATGCATTTTGGGCAGTTATATTTCTAACAAAATGTTATCTAGAATAAAAACTGTACAACATATGAACAATTCCCTCTCCAGGCAAGGAGAATATATCTAAGGATAACCACACAACATTTGATGAATGCAGATGCTTCTGAAGCTGAGAAAAAAGGAGTTTGCATGTGGTAAGAGTCTGAGTTTTGGGAAATGGCTGTTAAGGCGGTGTAAGGGAGGCAAAGTCAGGTGCAGGAGAGCAGAGTAGAGTAAACAGGCACACTTTTATTCCGTTCAACACTAGGCACAAAAAAATGACATAAGTGCCCAAAAACATAAACTATAAAAGTGTGAACGTACACCATTAACAATGAACAATTACACACAAAGACATGATGGGAAACAGAGGGTTAAATACAAGTAGATTGATTGGACAATGAAAACCAGGTGTGTATGGAACAAGACAAAACAAATGGACATATGAAAAATGGAGCGGTGATGGTTAGAAAGCCGAAAGCTAAATGAGAGAGCAGCAATGTGATTCACCTCAATATGCTATGTAGATATCAATCATAAGTGATATCCGTATCGCCATAGACTACACCACTGCTCATATCCTTACCTCCAAACATTTATTCAAGTTGGATAATCTTTGGATGCCGACAGCAGTCGCACCATTGGAAGACATAGCTTGGACTGTAGCCTACAAAAGCCTTCCGCCTTTTTTCAATGCTGATTTGAATGTCATTGAGAAAACAGAGAAGTGTCAAAGATTTTTTTTCGCAAACATCCTTTCTGAATTTATAAGTAATGCTCAAAGTAATCATCCAGTTTTTCAAAAGTATCTGTAATCTGATTACAATATTTTTGCTGGTAACGTAATGGATTACAGTTACCGGTTGTTTTTTTGTAATCCCTTACATGTAATGGATTACATGTAATCTGTTACTCCCCAACCCTGTTGATGGTTGATACATTGTTGATATACATTGACAGTGTACTGGGGGTGGGCAATAGATGCAAACACAGACCCAGGTCGCTCCTAGACAGACAGGAGCTGTGTGTGTATGCGTGCGAACGAGCATGTGCGTGTTTCAGCCATCTTGCCTCCTATCTCCAGGACAGGACAGAACGATGTCTGAACAGTGATACCCCTGGGCAATAGATGCAAACACAGACCCAGGTCGCTCCTAGACAGACAGGAGCTGTGTGTGTATGCGTGCGAACGAGCATGTGCGTGTTTCAGCCATCTTGCCTCCTATCTCCAGGACAGGACAGAACGATGTCTGAACAGTGATACCCCTGCCCGATATAGAGCCGTCAATCAGGCCCTGTCTGGCTGTCTGGGAACAACCTGGGTCACACACACACACACACAGTCCCTATTCTCACTCCCACATATCTCCCTGTCACCTCACTGATTCATACACAAACATAACGACAATAACCTCACATCATGTTCACATGGGTGAACACACATCAATATAGCCTACTGAATGCGATGGTAATTTATAGATCCATGTGATGCATCATTAAACATTGAACATGAAGCATCATTAAACACGGTACCAAATGGCACCCTATTCCCTATATAGTGCATTACTTTTGACCAGAGCAGTGCACTATATAGGGAATAGGATGCCATTTGAGACGTTGTTAGTAAGGCATTCACTGTGTACTCATATGTAATTAAAGACTATTTATAATTCTGACAACACCTAATTTCACATGCACACATATGACCAATTTGTCCGTAGTTCCTTGTTTAAACATGCATGCACTCTAAGTTAATAAGCTGGTAATAACTAAGCACTAATTGGGAGCCTGATTCATCGACTGAACCAAAATATAAACTCAACATGTAAAGTGTTGGTTCCATGTTTCATGAGTTTCATGAGCAGAAATAAAAGATACCAGAAATGTTCTATACGCACAAAAAGCTTATTTCTCTCAAATGTTGTGCACAAATTTGTTCACTCCCCTGTTACTGAGCATTTCTCCTTTGCCGAGATAATCCATCCACCTGACAGGTGTGGTATATCAAGAGGCTGATTAAACAGCATGATCATTACAGAGGTGCACCTTGTGCTGGGGCAATAAAAGGCCACTCTAAAATGTGAAGTTGTGTCACACAACACAATGCCACAGAGGTCTCCAGTTTTGAGGGATTGTGCAATTGGCATGCTGACTGCAGGAATGTCCACCAGAGCTGTTGCCAGAGAATTTCATGTTAATTTCTTTACCATAAGCTGTCTCCAACATCCTTTTAGAGAATTTGGCAGTACGTCTAACCGGCCTCACAACCGCAAACCACGTGTAACCACGCCAGCCCAGGACCTCCGCTTTTTCACTATAGGGATCGTCTCAGACCAGCCACCCGGACAGCTGATGAAAGTGAGGAGTATTTCTGTCTGTAATAAAGCCCTTTTGTGGAGAAAAGTCCTTCTGATTGGCTGGGTCTGGCTCCCCAGTGGGTAGGCCTATTGCCTTCCCAGGCCCACCCATGGCTGCACCCCTGCCTAGTCATGTGGAATCCATAGATTAGGGCCCAATGAATTTATTTCAATAGACTGATTTCCTTCTATGAACTGTAACTCCGTAAAATTGTTGAAATTGTTGCATGTTGCTTTTATATTTGTGTCCAGTATACAGTACATTATAATTAGCTGTAATTCCCATGTCTTCTGTGATAAAGACAAACAGATTCACAATTACGATGCTTCTTCTGATACAAACCAGAGCCATGCATTGAGAGAGTTGAGGGACACTGAGGTTTCTGCATTACGATGCATTTATATGACACTACATTTTTGCGGCTGCCATTTTAGCTCCCCATGAAAATGACATGAGGAATGTTTAATCAATGGTGTGTCACTAAAAGTCTACAATTTGAACAATATATTTTTTTTTATCTAAAGGGTGGCCCAGCTCTCAAAAAGCTGCTGAGGGGAGAACGGCTCACAATAATGTCCAGAATAGAGCAAATTGAATGACACCAAACACATGGAAACAATGTCTTAGATGTATTTGATAGCGTTCCACTAAACCCACTCCAGTCATTACCACGAGCCTGTTCGCCCCCAATTAAGGTGTCACCGACCTCCTGTGATCTGTAGGCTACATGAAATAACTTAATGTTGATTGATAGTGCCTTTGATGTTACCGCTCTGAGACAGAGTTCATGTGGGGGAACAATTCAGGCTACCAGTCCAAAGGTGCATGGTTTTGAGTGGATGTTGACTGGAGCGCAGAAAATGAATTCAACACAGGACCTTGCTCTGTACCGAATACTGTATCTCTGCTGCATTCTAGTGTTGACTTCGAATACTGCAAGTAAAAACCGGAATAGCTGAACACAACCAGGTACACCTGGCTGACATAGATACCCACGTAAACACGCTTGGAATGTAAGTAAAGTAGCTATAAGCTATCTAAGCTGAACTCCAAAAATTTCGGCACAAATCTATAGGACGAGGCACTTTGCACTTTGCACTGTCTCAGATAACGCCACCAGGCCGATCATTATGCAAAGTAGCCTATACTAGAGAAATGTGAAGTTTGAAATGAAGTACGTTTGCTAATATGGGTGATTGTTAAATGAATGGGACAAATGGCTAAAACCATCAAACTAGTAGTAGTAGTTTAAAGGATCATTTAAAAAAACAGTGGAGCACATTAACGTCGTAAACTTATCGTTCTATTCATCGTAAATTGATGTTTGTTCATATCGCCCGGCTCTAAAAGTAAGTGTCATTTCAGCTCTTAAAAACATGCACAACATGTTCCTCATTATTTGACATATATGTAGCTTCATATTTCCATATGGAGGAAATTGAAAACTCTGTAAACAAATACTTTAATGTTTTTGTTGTTGTTGCATGCTGATGCTTTTCACTGCCATAGACAGTCTGTGAGGAATGCCTTTCCTCATATCATTCATTGGTCTCCCTGTTCATAGTATATCTTCACTGCATGGAAATCTGTGTTTGTAAGTGTCAGATTGATGGGCCTAGAATCAGATATACTGTAGCCATCTCGTATGTACAAACGGTCCCTCAACAATTCACTAGTGGTCCCAGACTCCCGGGGTAAAATAACAACAACAGCTCAGAGATATGATATCAGACCAGAGATCTGATAGGCAGCTGGGGCTTTCAGTTTCATTAAGGAATCATTCATTATTAACTTCAGTCTGTGGGAAAAGGTCTCACATGCAGGCAGCACTATCAGCCTCTGTCAGGCGCTGTCTGTTACATGCAGGGAGGGCCGGTTGTCTGCACCTAAGATTAGCACACACACACACACACACACACACACACACACACACATACACCTCTGCACTACTTCTGTATAGCCACAAAACAGTGACATGCTACAGGCACCTCCCTGTTACCTATCCCCACTGGCTAACACAGGAAGCACAGAGGCCTGTCTACACCGCTTCTTCTTCTGCGTACATTTACACATCTGTTCTTGGGGAGCGGAACTGAACTGTGGCTAGATGGAGAAGAGGTTGGTTGGTTAAAGGAGTGGTTGGTTCCTGCTCTTAAAGACAGTCTACTGGAGATCGAGTAGCTCTCTTCCCCCCGCAGTCAGATAGTCAGTAAGCCTGAAGTTGGACCCCACAGCATCACCATGAGCGGAAAACGGAAACTGAGTGAGTAGCCTGTGTGTGGAGTACCACTTCAGTGTGTGTGTGTGTGTGTGTGTGTGTGTGGTTAGAGGCTGAGGATTCACGTTAATCATTAACTAAATGCACCTCTCTTACAATTACGTCATGCTAGTGACCGTAGTAATGCGATATCTGTGTGTGAGCCACCTGCCATTCCTCTCACTGGTCTTATGCAAATAATGCTTTAGACAGTATAACACAAAAACACCTCTCTTTTTAGGCTGACCTAGATACAGGCTTCTTTCTGATGAATACATTAAGAGGGACATAGTAAATAATGCACCTCTGATCTAGCTTTAGACAGTATAACACAAAAACACCTCTCTTTTTAGGCTGACCTAGATACAGGCTTCTTTCTGATGAATACATTAAGAGGGACATAGTAAATAATGCACCTCTGATCTAGCTTTAGACAGTATAACACAAAAACACCTCTCTTTTTAGGCTGACCTAGATACAGGCTTCTTTCTGATGAATACATTAAGAGGGACATAGTAAATAATGCACCTCTGATCTAGCTTTAGACAGTATAACACAAAAACACCTCTCTTTTTAGGCTGACCTAGATACAGGCTTCTTTCTGATGAATACATTAAGAGGGACATAGTAAATAATGCACCTCTGATCTAGCTTTAGACAGTATAACACAAAAACACCTCTCTTTTTAGGCTGACCTAGATACAGGCTTCTTTCTGATGAATACATTAAGAGGGACATAGTAAATAATGCACCTCTGATCTAGCTTTAGACAGTATAACACAAAAACACCTCTCTTTTTAGGCTGACCTAGATACAGGCTTCTTTCTGATGAATACATTAAGAGGGACATAGTAAATAATGCACCTCTGATCTAGCTTTAGACAGTATAACACAAAAACACCTCTCTTTTTAGGCTGACCTAGATACAGGCTTCTTTCTGATGAATACATTAAGAGGGACATAGTAAATAATGCACCTCTGATCTAGCTTTAGACAGTATAACACAAAAACACCTCTCTTTTTAGGCTGACCTAGATACAGGCTTCTTTCTGATGAATACATTAAGAGGGACATAGTAAATAATGCACCTCTGATCTAGCTTTAGACAGTATAACACAAAAACACCTCTCTTTTTAGGCTGACCTAGATACAGGCTTCTTTCTGATGAATACATTAAGAGGGACATAGTAAATAATGCACCTCTGATCTAGCTTTAGACAGTATAACACAAAAACACCTCTCTTTTTAGGCTGACCTAGATACAGGCTTCTTTCTGATGAATACATTAAGAGGGACATAGTAAATAATGCACCTCTGATCTAGCTTTAGACAGTATAACACAAAAACACCTCTCTTTTTAGGCTGACCTAGATACAGGCTTCTTTCTGATGAATACATTAAGAGGGACATAGTAAATAATGCACCTCTGATCTAGCTTTAGACAGTATAACACAAAAACACCTCTCTTTTTAGGCTGACCTAGATACAGGCTTCTTTCTGATGAATACATTAAGAGGGACATAGTAAATAATGCACCTCTGATCTAGCTTTAGACAGTATAACACAAAAACACCTCTCTTTTTAGGCTGACCTAGATACAGGCTTCTTTCTGATGAATACATTAAGAGGGACATAGTAAATAATGCACCTCTGATCTAGCTTTAGACAGTATAACACAAAAACACCTCTCTTTTAGGCTGACCTAGATACAGGCTTCTTTCTGATGAATACATTAAGAGGGACATAGTAAATAATGCACCTCTGATCTAGCTTTAGACAGTATAACACAAAAACACCTCTCTTTTTAGGCTGACCTAGATACAGGCTTCTTTCTGATGAATACATTAAGAGGGACATAGTAAATAATGCACCTCTGATCTAGCTTTAGACAGTATAACACAAAAACACCTCTCTTTTTAGGCTGACCTAGATACAGGCTTCTTTCTGATGAATACATTAAGAGGGACATAGTAAATAATGCACCTCTGATCTAGCTTTAGACAGTATAACACAAAAACACCTCTCTTTTTAGGCTGACCTAGATACAGGCTTCTTTCTGATGAATACATTAAGAGGGACATAGTAAATAATGCACCTCTGATCTAGCTTTAGACAGTATAACACAAAAACACCTCTCTTTTTAGGCTGACCTAGATACAGGCTTCTTTCTGATGAATACATTAAGAGGGACATAGTAAATAATGCACCTCTGATCTAGCTTTAGACAGTATAACACAAAAACACCTCTCTTTTTAGGCTGACCTAGATACAGGCTTCTTTCTGATGAATACATTAAGAGGGACATAGTAAATAATGCACCTCTGATCTAGCTTTAGACAGTATAACACAAAAACACCTCTCTTTTTAGGCTGACCTAGATACAGGCTTCTTTCTGATGAATGCATTAAGAGGGACATAGTAAATAATGCACCTCTGATCTAGCTTTAGACAGTATAACACAAAAACACCTCTCTTTTTAGGCTGACCTAGATACAGGCTTCTTTCTGATGAATACATTAAGAGGGACATAGTAAATAATGCACCTCTGATCTAGCTTTAGACAGTATAACACAAAAACACCTCTCTTTTTAGGCTGACCTAGATACAGGCTTCTTTCTGATGAATACATTAAGAGGGACATAGTAAATAATGCACCTCTGATCTAGCTTTAGACAGTATAACACAAAAACACCTCTCTTTTTAGGCTGACCTAGATACAGGCTTCTTTCTGATGAATACATTAAGAGGGACATAGTAAATAATGCACCTCTGATCTAGCTTTAGACAGTATAACACAAAAACACCTCTCTTTTTAGGCTGACCTAGATACAGGCTTCTTTCTGATGAATACATTAAGAGGGACATAGTAAATAATGCACCTCTGATCTAGCTTTAGACAGTATAACACAAAAACACCTCTCTTTTTAGGCTGACCTAGATACAGGCTTCTTTCTGATGAATACATTAAGAGGGACATAGTAAATAATGCACCTCTGATCTAGCTTTAGACAGTATAACACAAAAACACCTCTCTTTTTAGGCTGACCTAGATACAGGCTTCTTTCTGATGAATACATTAAGAGGGACATAGTAAATAATGCACCTCTGATCTAGCTTTAGACAGTATAACACAAAAACACCTCTCTTTTTAGGCTGACCTAGATACAGGCTTCTTTCTGATGAATACATTAAGAGGGACATAGTAAATAATGCACCTCTGATCTAGCTTTAGACAGTATAACACAAAAACACCTCTCTTTTTAGGCTGACCTAGATACAGGCTTCTTTCTGATGAATACATTAAGAGGGACATAGTAAATAATGCACCTCTGATCTAGCTTTAGACAGTATAACACAAAAACACCTCTCTTTTTAGGCTGACCTAGATACAGGCTTCTTTCTGATGAATACATTAAGAGGGACATAGTAAATAATGCACCTCTGATCTAGCTTTAGACAGTATAACACAAAAACACCTCTCTTTTTAGGCTGACCTAGATACAGGCTTCTTTCTGATGAATACATTAAGAGGGACATAGTAAATAATGCACCTCTGATCTAGCTTTAGACAGTATAACACAAAAACACCTCTCTTTTTAGGCTGACCTAGATACAGGCTTCTTTCTGATGAATACATTAAGAGGGACATAGTAAATAATGCACCTCTGATCTAGCTTTAGACAGTATAACACAAAAACACCTCTCTTTTTAGGCTGACCTAGATACATGCTTCTTTCTGATGAATACATTAAGAGGGACATAGTAAATAATGCACCTCTGATCTAGCTTTAGACAGTATAACACAAAAACACCTCTCTTTTTAGGCTGACCTAGATACAGGCTTCTTTCTGATGAATACATTAAGAGGGACATAGTAAATAATGCACCTCTGATCTAGCTTTAGACAGTATAACACAAAAACACCTCTCTTTTTAGGCTGACCTAGATACAGGCTTCTTTCTGATGAATACATTAAGAGGGACATAGTAAATAATGCACCTCTGATCTAGCTTTAGACAGTATAACACAAAAACACCTCTCTTTTTAGGCTGACCTAGATACAGGCTTCTTTCTGATGAATACATTAAGAGGGACATAGTAAATAATGCACCTCTGATCTAGCTTTAGACAGTATAACACAAAAACACCTCTCTTTTTAGGCTGACCTAGATACAGGCTTCTTTCTGATGAATACATTAAGAGGGACATAGTAAATAATGCACCTCTGATCTAGCTTTAGACAGTATAACACAAAAACACCTCTCTTTTTAGGCTGACCTAGATACAGGCTTCTTTCTGATGAATACATTAAGAGGGACATAGTAAATAATGCACCTCTGATCTAGCTTTAGACAGTATAACACAAAAACACCTCTCTTTTTAGGCTGACCTAGATACAGGCTTCTTTCTGATGAATACATTAAGAGGGACATAGTAAATAATGCACCTCTGATCTAGCTTTAGACAGTATAACACAAAAACACCTCTCTTTTTAGGCTGACCTAGATACAGGCTTCTTTCTGATGAATACATTAAGAGGGACATAGTAAATAATGCACCTCTGATCTAGCTTTAGACAGTATAACACAAAAACACCTCTCTTTTTAGGCTGACCTAGATACAGGCTTCTTTCTGATGAGTACATTAAGAGGGACATAGTAAATAATGCACCTCTGATCTAGCTTTAGACAGTATAACACAAAAACACCTCTCTTTTTAGGCTGACCTAGATACAGGCTTCTTTCTGATGAATACATTAAGAGGGACATAGTAAATAATGCACCTCTGATCTAGCTTTAGACAGTATAACACAAAAACACCTCTCTTTTTAGGCTGACCTAGATACAGGCTTCTTTCTGATGAATACATTAAGAGGGACATAGTAAATAATGCACCTCTGATCTAGCTTTAGACAGTATAACACAAAAACACCTCTCTTTTTAGGCTGACCTAGATACAGGCTTCTTTCTGATGAATACATTAAGAGGGACATAGTAAATAATGCACCTCTGATCTAGCTTTAGACAGTATAACACAAAAACACCTCTCTTTTTAGGCTGACCTAGATACAGGCTTCTTTCTGATGAATACATTAAGAGGGACATAGTAAATAATGCACCTCTGATCTAGCTTTAGACAGTATAACACAAAAACACCTCTCTTTTTAGGCTGACCTAGATACAGGCTTCTTTCTGATGAATACATTAAGAGGGACATAGTAAATAATGCACCTCTGATCTAGCTTTAGACAGTATAACACAAAAACACCTCTCTTTTTAGGCTGACCTAGATACATGCTTCTTTCTGATGAATACATTAAGAGGGACATAGTAAATAATGCACCTCTGATCTAGCTTTAGACAGTATAACACAAAAACACCTCTCTTTTTAGGCTGACCTAGATACAGGCTTCTTTCTGATGAATACATTAAGAGGGACATAGTAAATAATGCACCTCTGATCTAGCTTTAGACAGTATAACACAAAAACACCTCTCTTTTTAGGCTGACCTAGATACAGGCTTCTTTCTGATGAATACATTAAGAGGGACATAGTAAATAATGCACCTCTGATCTAGCTTTAGACAGTATAACACAAAAACACCTCTCTTTTTAGGCTGACCTAGATACAGGCTTCTTTCTGATGAATACATTAAGAGGGACATAGTAAATAATGCACCTCTGATCTAGCTTTAGACAGTATAACACAAAAACACCTCTCTTTTTAGGCTGACCTAGATACAGGCTTCTTTCTGATGAATACATTAAGAGGGACATAGTAAATAATGCACCTCTGATCTAGCTTTAGACAGTATAACACAAAAACACCTCTCTTTTTAGGCTGACCTAGATACAGGCTTCTTTCTGATGAATACATTAAGAGGGACATAGTAAATAATGCACCTCTGATCTAGCTTTAGACAGTATAACACAAAAACACCTCTCTTTTTAGGCTGACCTAGATACAGGCTTCTTTCTGATGAATACATTAAGAGGGACATAGTAAATAATGCACCTCTGATCTAGCTTTAGACAGTATAACACAAAAACACCTCTCTTTTTAGGCTGACCTAGATACAGGCTTCTTTCTGATGAATACATTAAGAGGGACATAGTAAATAATGCACCTCTGATCTAGCTTTAGACAGTATAACACAAAAACACCTCTCTTTTTAGGCTGACCTAGATACAGGCTTCTTTCTGATGAATACATTAAGAGGGACATAGTAAATAATGCACCTCTGATCTAGCTTTAGACAGTATAACACAAAAACACCTCTCTTTTTAGGCTGACCTAGATACAGGCTTCTTTCTGATGGATACATTAAGAGGGACATAGTAAATAATGCACCTCTGATCTAGCTTTAGACAGTATAACACAAAAACACCTCTCTTTTTAGGCTGACCTAGATACAGGCTTCTTTCTGATGAATACATTAAGAGGGACATAGTAAATAATGCACCTCTGATCTAGCTTTAGACAGTATAACACAAAAACACCTCTCTTTTTAGGCTGACCTAGATACAGGCTTCTTTCTGATGAATACATTAAGAGGGACATAGTAAATAATGCACCTCTGATCTAGCTTTAGACAGTATAACACAAAAACACCTCTCTTTTTAGGCTGACCTAGATACAGGCTTCTTTCTGATGAATACATTAAGAGGGACATAGTAAATAATGCACCTCTGATCTAGCTTTAGACAGTATAACACAAAAACACCTCTCTTTTTAGGCTGACCTAGATACAGGCTTCTTTCTGATGAATACATTAAGAGGGACATAGTAAATAATGCACCTCTGATCTAGCTTTAGACAGTATAACACAAAAACACCTCTCTTTTTAGGCTGACCTAGATACAGGCTTCTTTCTGATGAATACATTAAGAGGGACATAGTAAATAATGCACCTCTGATCTAGCTTTAGACAGTATAACACAAAAACACCTCTCTTTTTAGGCTGACCTAGATACATGCTTCTTTCTGATGAATACATTAAGAGGGACATAGTAAATAATGCACCTCTGATCTAGCTTTAGACAGTATAACACAAAAACACCTCTCTTTTTAGGCTGACCTAGATACAGGCTTCTTTCTGATGAATACATTAAGAGGGACATAGTAAATAATGCACCTCTGATCTAGCTTTAGACAGTATAACACAAAAACACCTCTCTTTTTAGGCTGACCTAGATACAGGCTTCTTTCTGATGAATACATTAAGAGGGACATAGTAAATAATGCACCTCTGATCTAGCTTTAGACAGTATAACACAAAAACACCTCTCTTTTTAGGCTGACCTAGATACAGGCTTCTTTCTGATGAATACATTAAGAGGGACATAGTAAATAATGCACCTCTGATCTAGCTTTAGACAGTATAACACAAAAACACCTCTCTTTTTAGGCTGACCTAGATACAGGCTTCTTTCTGATGAATACATTAAGAGGGACATAGTAAATAATGCACCTCTGATCTAGCTTTAGACAGTATAACACAAAAACACCTCTCTTTTTAGGCTGACCTAGATACAGGCTTCTTTCTGATGAATACATTAAGAGGGACATAGTAAATAATGCACCTCTGATCTAGCTTTAGACAGTATAACACAAAAACACCTCTCTTTTTAGGCTGACCTAGATACAGGCTTCTTTCTGATGAATACATTAAGAGGGACATAGTAAATAATGCACCTCTGATCTAGCTTTAGACAGTATAACACAAAAACACCTCTCTTTTTAGGCTGACCTAGATACAGGCTTCTTTCTGATGAATACATTAAGAGGGACATAGTAAATAATGCACCTCTGATCTAGCTTTAGACAGTATAACACAAAAACACCTCTCTTTTTAGGCTGACCTAGATACAGGCTTCTTTCTGATGAATACATTAAGAGGGACATAGTAAATAATGCACCTCTGATCTAGCTTTAGACAGTATAACACAAAAACACCTCTCTTTTTAGGCTGACCTAGATACAGGCTTCTTTCTGATGGATACATTAAGAGGGACATAGTAAATAATGCACCTCTGATCTAGCTTTAGACAGTATAACACAAAAACACCTCTCTTTTTAGGCTGACCTAGATACAGGCTTCTTTCTGATGAATACATTAAGAGGGACATAGTAAATAATGCACCTCTGATCTAGCTTTAGACAGTATAACACAAAAACACCTCTCTTTTTAGGCTGACCTAGATACAGGCTTCTTTCTGATGAATACATTAAGAGGGACATAGTAAATAATGCACCTCTGATCTAGCTTTAGACAGTATAACACAAAAACACCTCTCTTTTTAGGCTGACCTAGATACAGGCTTCTTTCTGATGGATACATTAAGAGGGACATAGTAAATAATGCACCTCTGATCTAGCTTTAGACAGTATAACACAAAAACACCTCTCTTTTTAGGCTGACCTAGATACAGGCTTCTTTCTGATGGATACATTAAGAGGGACATAGTAAATAATGCACCTCTGATCTAGCTTTAGACAGTATAACACAAAAACACCTATCTTTTTAGGCTGACCTAGATACATGCTTCTTTCTGATGGATACATTAAGAGGGACACCTCTGATCTAGTTGAAGGGTGTGTTACAGCTGCTAGCCTACACCATTGCAATAACGTGAGTCATGACTATAGACTATGTACATGCATGACAACACCATAGACATCATATACTAAAGCAATAAGGCACGAGGTGCTGTGGTATATGGCCAATATACCACGACTTAGGGCTGTTCTTAGTCACGACCCAACGCGTAGTGCCTGGATACAGCCCTTAGCTGTGGTATATTGGCCATATACCACAAACCCCAGAGGTGCCTTATTATTATAATAAATTGGTTACCAACGTATTTAGAGCAGTAAAAATAAATATTTTGTCATAGCCGTGGTATACGGTCTGTTATAAGCTGATTGGCTGACAGCCGTGGTATATGAAACCGTAGACCACGGGTATGACAAGACGTTTATTTTTACTGCTCTAACTATGTTGGTAACCAGTTTATAATAGCAATAAGTCATCTCGGGGCTTTGTGATATATGGCCAACATACCACGGCTAAGGGCTGTATCCAGGCACTCCGCGTTGCGTCGTGCTTGAGAACAGCCCTTAGCCGTGGTATATTGACCATATACCACACCTCCTCTGGCCTTATTGCTTAAATATACCACGGCTGTCAACCAATCAGCATTCAGGGCTCGAACCACCCAGTTTATATTGTATTAGAATGTATACACTATATACATGTATATGATAGGCTATTATTGGTCTTAGGTCCTGACCTCAGCCTGGTTTAAGGGAGAAATTAGGTTCATTTTTGTACTTCACTGAGGGGAAGAGGAGGAGGAAGTGTTAAAACACCACACATGCGCGCGCACACACACACACCACAGGACTTCCAATATAGATGCAGCAGTAGCACGCACAGGAAACAGTTCAGTTTCATCGGTTAACTGTTCCCTTTGAATGTGCTTCACTCTACAGTGTAGATAGATAATATGGACGATGTCACAGCTACAAAAGTATCCTTTAGTGGTATTACAGGCTTTGGTTTTTCTGTTAATATTTCGAGGGTGGACATTAGCACATTGGGCTCGCCGATTGGTGTCATCTCGCTTCTCGTTAGTCAGAAGGTGTTTCACCTGTGCTGTCCCAGGTGATATTTAAGAGTGGCTGTACCAGTGCTCCAGTTGTGTTGAGAGATGTGAAGGGTTAACACCTTTAGTTGACTCTCACTATTTGATTTATAAAAAATCTAAAAAATCAATTCTTTATCTGATCTTCCTGTTTTTTCATTTTCTCCACTTTTTGGTTTGCTTCCTGTCTTTAAGTATGGTGTGGGTTTGTATTTTGTTTGTCTCTCCTTGAGCAAATTTAGTGGGCGCTCAGAGTGGGTGTCTTATGTCCCAGTTGTTGTTGCTAGTCAGCTTTCAGCGGACAACCCCCTTGTGTGTCTTTCAGAACCCCTCCTAGAACCCCCACCTGTTTCATTTTGGTTGTTGTCAGTGACTCTTTTTAAAGTTTTTTTTGTTTCTTGCTGGGCAACGTAATTGTGGCCACTTCCTCTTTGAGGACAAAGGAAAGACAAAACGTGTAGTTTCTGTTTCATCCTCCTATCCAGTACAGTGCTGACTGTCCTGTCCCTTCAGAGTCTATGTTATTATATTTAGTTCCGGTGGTTCTGTCTGAATCAGAGTTCTCTCGGTAAATGGTCTTTATACAGAAACACTAGAGAAAGTGTATAGAACAATTGCTTTGAAAGTATTGGAGCTGTAACCTTACTTTCTGAAATCACAGGTATAAAAAAAGCAGGGTAACTAAGACAACAAGGCCTTACATTCCCCATCACCACTGGGTCGTCATCATCATCATCATGTGATGTGCCTATCATCACGTGAGATGTTTTCCCTCCATTTCCCCACACAAACGGACTAATTATGTGCAACAAACATTGTTTATTACCCTTGCAAACCTATGGCGAATCCTATTGCTAATCACTTCAAACATTATGCTTTTGTTCATGTAAAATAACAAATGTCCGTCTGGTAATCAAGGTTATTATAGTTTTGTTTTTTTATATTCGTTTTTATTTCTATTAGTTTTTTGATCTTTATTTGAAATTCAGTTTAGTTTGTTATTTGCTAGTTTTTATTTAGTTGTATCAACATTTTATATTTTGTTAAATATTTTGTTTTAGTTTTAATTTGAGTGTTAGGGACAGAAAGCATGACTGGGGGCCATTTGTGTTGTATAGAGTTTTAGTTAAATATTTAGTTTTAATTTGAGTGTTAGGGACAGAAAGCATGACTGGGGGCCATTTGTTTTGTATAGAGTTTTAGTTAAATATTTAGTTTTAGTTTTAATTTGAGTGTTAGGGACAGAAAGCATGACTGGGGGCCATTTGTGTTGTATAGAGTTTTTGTTTTGTGTGTTTTTTGGAACTGGGGGGCAGTAATACGATGTGCAAGTGACATTTAAGACATTTAAGATACATATACAATTATATCATTTTTTGCGGATGAATTTACTGCCAGATGCCTTTCATGGAGTTTTTGCTCTGAAAATTGCGCTGTTTTTGCCCTTTGAAAACGATTCAATAAGCCTGCAAATGTTCAAAAACTACAAGGCTACTTCCTGGAAAATATGTCACTTTCATACATAAGGGGCACATTCAGCAGGATGCAAAGTTTTGGAACGTTCAGATAGAAATAACCTATGTAGAACAAACATGCCTCTGACATGTGGAATACGGAATCACATCAGCTCTAATCTGGAACGTTTGGCAACTGAACGTAGCCAAGATCTTGGGTCATGTCATAGGTTAAGTTAAATTGGTGGAAGGAAATCCTCGCTCGCCCATGTTTACACCAAAAAAAAACATTTTTTATTTTAGTTCGTTTCAGAGTCAAAGATAATTAGTTTCTGTTTAGTTTTTCAAACAGGTTTGTAAATTTTTTTCCCTTCAGTTTACTGAATTGTTTTTTCATGATTCATTATCGGATTATTTTTAATTTACTATAACAACCTTGCTGGTAATCATGTCATTCACTTAACAGTGTTTATCTCTGTTTGAAAAGTCAAACTGTTCTAGTCACCACACCGTTGTGAACTGGCTCGCCGGTAAACTCACGACTTTATTCAAATCTAATTTGATTTGTCACATACACGTGTTTAGCAGATGTTATTACGGGTGTAGAGAAATGCTTGTGTTCCTAGCTCCAACAGTGCAGTAATATCGAACAAGTAAAATCTAACAATACACACGACCTAAAGTAAAGGAATGGAATTAAGAGTATATTACAAAATATGTAAACATTATTAAAGTGACTAGTGTTCCAATTATTAAAGTGGCCAGTGATTTCAAGTCTATGTATATATAGGTCAGCAGCCTCTAATGATATGTGCTATCTGGAGTCCTTGGGATGTCCCCATTGAAGTTCCCATTTTATTGAACCTTTATTTGATCAGGGAGTCATACGGAGACCAAGGTCTCTTTTACAGAGGATCCCTGATATACATAAATTACCGAAAATACACACATCAAAATATAAATGAGAAATGCAAGCAGAAAGAAACCCATTCGTCAGGAATAAGGGTCTCAATCAGCATAAGGGAAGAAAGAAACCCATTCGTCAGGAATAAGGGTCTCAATCAGCATAAGGGAAGAAAGAAACCCATTCGTCAGGAATAAGGGTCTCAATCAGCATAAGGGAAGAAAGAAACCCATTCGTCAGGAATAAGGGTCTCAATCAGCATAAGGGAAGAAAGAAACCCATTCGTCAGGAATAAGGGTCTCAATCAGCATAAGGGAAGAAAGAAACCCATTCGTCAGGAATAAGGGTCTCAATCAGCATAAGGGAAGAAAGAAACCCATTCGTCAGGAATAAGGGTCTCAATCAGCATAAGGGAAGAAAGAAACCCATTCGTCAGGAATAAGGGTCTCAATCAGCATAAGGGAAGAAAGAAACCCATTCGTCAGGAATAAGGGTCTCAATCAGCATAAGGGAAGAAAGAAACCCATTCGTCAGGAATAAGGGTCTCAATCAGCATAAGGGAAGAAAGAAACCCATTCGTCAGGAATAAGGGTCTCAATCAGCATAAGGGAAGAAAGAAACCCATTCGTCAGGAATAAGGGTCTCAATCAGCATAAGGGAAGAAAGAAACCCATTCGTCAGGAATAAGGGTCTCAATCAGCATAAGGGAAGAAAGAAACCCATTCGTCAGGAATAAGGGTCTCAATCAGCATAAGGGCCTGTAATCGAACCCACAAATACTTTTATATGTGAATGTTTTTTTCTTCACGATATTGGAGATTCTCCCGTTACTCCATTTTCATATCCGGTGACTCCACATGGGGTCGCTACCCCTAGTTTTGGAACCGCTGCACTAACAAATACAGTCATGGGAGGTAACTCTACAATTCACTCCAAAGGAACTCTATAGGAAATATTTTTAAAAGGCTTTAACCTCCTAAAAGTCTAAACCTTTTGGGGGGAGGGTTCTACTAAGCTAGGAATTGTTTTAAGAGGGTCATACCATGGATAATTCCATTATCTGATTTAAAATGTTAGGACCTTCTGTAGCCCATAGAAACGCATGGAATAGAACATTAATAAATGGCACAACAGACAGTATAAAAATCACAAGGAAAAAGTATTAGGTTTTTGGACACATTTAACCCCTTTTTATTTATTTTTGCACAAAACTAGAATAATTTCATACATTTTTTTTTCAACCTGTACCTTCAGAGGTGTCCCATTACACTTGTCAAATCAAATCAAATGTATTTATATAGCCCTTCGTACTTCAGCTGATATCTCAAAGTGCTGTACAGAAACCCAGCCTAAAACCCCAAACAGCAAGCAATGCAGGTGTAGAAGCACGGTGGCTAGGAAAAACTCCCTAGAAAGGCCAAAACCTAGGAAGAAACCTAGAACCAGGCTATGTGGGGTGGCCAGTCCTCTTCTGGCTGTGCCGGGTGGAGATTATAACAGTACATGGCCAAGATGTTCAAATGTTCATAAGTGACCAGCATGGCCCAATAATAATAATAAGGCAGAACAGTTGAAACTGGAGCAGCAGCACGGCCAGGTGGACTGGGGACAGCAAGGAGTCATCATGTCAGGTAGTCCTGAGGCATGGTCCTAGGGCTCAGGCCCTCAGAGAGAGAAAGAGAGAATTAGAGAGAAAACACTTAAATTCACACAGGACACCGAATAGGACAGGAGAAGTACTCCAGATATAACTGACCCTAGCCCCTCGACACAAACTACTGCAGCATAAATACTGGAGGCTGAGACAGGAGGGGTCAGGAGACACTGTGGCCCCATCCGAGGACACCCCCGGACAGGGCCAAACAGGAAGGATATAACCCCACCCACTTTGCCAAAGCACAGCCCCCACACCACTACAGGGATATCTTCAACCACCAACTTACCATCCTGAGACAAGGCCGAGTATAGCCCACAAAGATCTCCGCCACGGCACAACCCAAGGGGGGGGGCGCCAACCCAGACAGGAAGATCATCAGTGACTCAACTCACTCAAGTGACGCACCCCTCCTAGGGACGGTATGAAAGAGCCCCAGTAAGCCAGTGACTCAGCCCCTGTAATAGGGTTAAAAGGCAGAGAATCCCAGTGGAAAGAGGGGAACCGGCCAGGCAGAGACAGCAAGGGCGGTTCGTTGCTCCAGAGCCTTTCCGTTCATCTCCCCACTCCTGGGCCAGACTACACTCAATCATATGACCCACTGAAGAGATGAGTCTTCAGTAAAGACTTAAAAGGTTGAGACCGAGTTTGCGTCTCTTACATGGGTAGGCAGACCATTCCATAAAAATGGAGCTCTATAGGAGAAAGCCCTGCCTCCAGCTGTTTGCTTAGAAATTCTAGGGACAATTAGGAGGCCTGCGTCTTGTGACCGTAGCGTACTTTTAGGTATGTACGGCAGGACCAAATCAGAGAGATAGGTAGGAGCAAGCCCATGTAATGCTTTGTAGGTTAGCAGTAAAACCTTGAAATCAGCCCTTGCCTTGACAGGAAGCCAGTGTAGGGAGGCTAGCACTGGAGTAATATGATCCAATTTTAAGGTTCGAGTCAGGATTCTAGCAGCCATATTTAGCACTAACTGAAGTTTATTTAGTGCTTTATCCGGGTAGCCGGAAAGTAGAGCATTGCAGTAGTCTAACCTAGAAGTGACAAAAGCATGGATTAATTTTTCTGCATCATTTTTGGACAGAAAGTTTCTGATTTTTGCAATGTTACGTAGATGGAAAAAAGCTGTCCTTGAAATGGTCTTGATATGTTCTTCAAAAGAGAGATCAGGGTCCAGAGTAACGCCGAGGTCCTTCACAGTTTTATTTGAGACGACTGTACAACCATTAAGATTAATTGTCAGATTCAACAGAAGATCTCTGTTTCTTGGGACCTAGAACAAGCATCTCTGTTTTGTCCGAGTTTAAAAGTAGAACGTTTGCAGCCATCCACTTCCTTATGTCTGAAACACATGCTTCTAGCGAGGGCAATTTTGGGGCTTCACCATGTTTCATTGAAATGTACAGCTGTGTGTCATCCGCATAGCAGTGAAAGTTAACATTATGTTTTCGAATGAAATCCCCAAGAGGTAAAATATATAGTGAAAACAATAGTTGTCCTAAAACGGAACGTTGAGGAACACCGAAATTTACAAACCATTCACAGAGACAAACTGATATCTTTCCGACAGATAAGATCTAAACCAGGCCAGAACTTGTCCGTGTAGACCAATTTGGGTTTCCAATCTCTCCAAAAGAATGTGGTGATCGATGGTATCAAAAGCAGCACTAAGGTCTAGGAGCACGAGGACAGATGCAGAGCCTCGGTCTGATGCCATTAAAAGGTCATTTACCACCTTCACAAGTGCAGTCTCAGTGCTATGATGGGGTCTAAAACCAGACTGAAGCATTTCGTATACATTGTTTGTCTTCAGGAAGGCAGTGAGTTGCTGCGCAACAGCCTTTTCTAAAAATTGAGAGGAATGGAAGATTCGATATAGGCCGATAGTTTTTTATATTTTCTGGGTCAAGGTTTGGCTTTTTCAAGAGAGTCTTTATTACTGCCACTTTTAGTGATTTTGGTACACATCCGGTGGATAGAGCCATTTATTATGTTCAACATAGGAGGGCCAAGCCAGGGAGCAGCTCTTTCAGTAGTTTAGTTGGAATAGGGTCCAGTATGCAGCTTGAAGGTTTAGAGGTCATGATTATTTTCATCATTGTGTCAAGAGATATAGTACTAAAACACTTGAGCGTCTCTTGATCCTAGGTCCTGGCAGAGTTGTGCAGACTCAGGACAACTAAGCTTTGAAGGAATACGCAGATTTAAAGAAGAGTCCGTAATTTGCTTTCTAATAATCATGATCTTTTCCTCAAAGAAGTTCATGAATTTATCATTGCTGAAGTGAAAGCCATCCTCTCTTGGGGAATGCTGCTTTTTAGTTAGCTTTGCGACAGTATCAAAAAGGAATTTAGGATTGTTCTTATTTTCCTCAATTAAGTTAGAAAAATAGGATGATCGAGCAGCAGTAAGGGTTCTTCGGTACCGTCTTTCGGAAGTCGGAAGACTTCCAGTTTGGTGTGGCGCCATTGCTACAGAGCTCGGGTATTTTCTGTGTACCAGGGAGCTAGTTTCTTATGAGAAATGTTTTTAGTTTTTAGGGGTGCAACTTCATCTAGGGTATTGCGCAAGGTTAAATTGAGTTCCTCAGTTAGGTGGTTAACTGATTTTTGTCCTCTGGCGTCCTTGGGTAGACAGAGGGAATCTGGAAGGACATCAAGGAATCTTTGTGTTGTCTGTGAATTTATAGCACGACTTTTGATGTTCCTTGGTTGGGGTCCGAGCAGATTATTTGTTGCAATTGCAAACGTAATAAAATGGTGGTCCGATAGTCCAGGATTATGAGGAAAAACATTAAGATCCACAACATTTATTCCATGGGACAAAACTAGGTCAAGAGTATGACTGTGACAGTGAGTGGGTCCAGAGACATTTTGGACAAAACCCACTGAGGCGATGATGGCCCCCGAAAGTCTTTTGGAGTGAGTCTGTGGACTTTTCAATGTGAATATTAAAGTCACCAAAGATTAGAATATTATCTGCTATGACTACAAGGTCCGATAGGAATTCAGGGAACTCAGTGAGAAACGCTGTATATGGCCCAGGAGGCCTGTAAACAGTAGCTATAAAAAGTGATTGAGTAGGCTGCATAGATTATGACTAGAAGCTCAAAAGACGAAAACGTCATTTTATTTATTATTATAATTTTTTTTGTAAATTTAAATTTGCTATCGTAAATGTTAGCAACACCTCCGCCTTTGCGGGATGCACAGGGGATATGGTCACTAGTGTAGCCAGGAGGTGAGGAAAAACATTAAGATCCACAACATTTATTCCATGGGACAAAACTAGGTCCAGAGTATGACTGTGACAGTGAGTGGGTCCAGACATGTTGGACAAAACCCACTGAGGCGATGATGGCTCCGAAAGTCTTTTGGAGTGGGTCTGTGGACTTTTCAATGTGAATATTAAAGTCACCAAAGATTAGAATATTATCTAATTTAAGACAGTAAATTCATCAGGCTTAAGCCATGTTTCAGTCAGGCCAATCACATCAAGATTATGATCAGTGATTAGTTCATTGACTATAATTGCCTTTGAAGTAAGGGATCTAACATTAAGTAGCCCTATTTTGAGATGTGAGGTATCATGATCTCTTTCAATAATGACAGGAATGGAGGTCTATATCCTAGTGAGATTGCTAAGGCGAACACCGCCATGTTTAGTTTTGCCCAACCTAGGTCGAGGCACAGACATGGTCTCAATGGGGATAGCTGAGCTGACTACACTGACTGTGCTAGTGGCAGACTCCACTATGCTGGCAGGCTGGCTAACAGCCTGCTGCCTGGCCTGCACCCTATTTCATTATGGAGCTAGAGGAGTTAGAGCCCTGTCTATGTTGGTAGATAAGATGAGAGCACCCCTCCAGCTAGGATGGAGTCCGTCACTCCTCAGCAGGTCAGGCTTGGTCCTGTTTGTGGGTGAGTCCCAGAAAGAGGGCCAATTATCTACAAATTCTCTCTTTTCAACCAGCGATTGAGTTGTGAGACTCTGCTGTAGAGCTCATCACTCCCCCTAACTGGGAGGGGGCCAGAGACAATTACTCGATGCCGACACATCTTTCTAGATGATTTACACGCTGAAGCTATGTTGCGCTTGGTGATCTCTGACTGTTTCATCCTAACATCGTTGGTGCCGACGTTGATAACAATATCTCTATACTCGCCAGTTTTAGCTTTAGCCAGCACCATCTTCAGATTAGCCTTAACGTCGGTAGCCCTGCCCCCTGGTAAACAGTGTATGAATGCTGGATGATTCGTTTGTGGGGCTCTTATAGCAAAACGGAGAGCACCATCGTGTTCACGAGAGTCTCGTCTTAGAGTGGTCATATTAGTTAGTAGGCCAAACCGCTCGGACGCTACAGACGTTTTCGTGAGAAGATAGATTTTCAGAATGTCTCCTGGTCTGACAAACAGCACTGTAGCTCTGCTACTTTCCACCGCAGATGGGGGGCCAATATAGGCGGATTGAGACGCAGCCCATGCGAAACAGATCTCTCGTTTAAACGGATGGATTTTGATACGTTTAAAAAAAAATGTTACTTAGGCACGGGTCAATAGACTCTTATTAACTAAGCAGTGTGTTAATTTAACACTGGTTCCAGTGTGCATACGGTCCCAATTTTTCAGTGTTGATTTAACACTGGAGAATTTGCTGTGAATTACTATTTTTATCTCGCTCAAGTTGTTTTGATTCTGAATTTGCTATCACAAAAGGGGTCCCTGTTTTTTGGGAGTGGTCTGAGTGGGGAGGGGAAAACTGAAAACTAGCTGTTATTGGCAGAGAGGTTTGAAACTCTTTCTTATTGGTCTATTAAATAATTTACCCCCTGGCGATGTCACCATGCAGGCCAAAACTCCATCCAACCAAAACAGGCAGGAATTTCAGGCGGTCACAATTAAAGGGCATTATCATCGTTTTGACAATTTCACACTATTATTTTTACCTCAGTGTGGAAATATATATCAAACAAAAAGGCAAATCAAATTTAACTGCACTGGGCCTTTAAGTCATTGTTGCCATTTGGATCTGGAGTTGTGTTTACAAAAATGTACAGTCTTCAGAATCATCTGCACTGTAAATAGACTAAATAGCCTACCACCTATTTTGCATTTGATCTACTGTCTCGGTCTCAACTGTTGCTGCTCCACACCAACTAAATAGGCTGCTAGTGCTGGGTCCCCTATCTTAACACATCACCTTCCTCAATATTCAATTGAAATAATTGTTTCAAAAGAACGAGTTAGCTCCTACACCTAAGACAAGCGCTTTCCGTTCCTGCCCAGTGTTTATGTATTGTTCCCCTGGACCCCGAGAGGCTGTTCTGGCTCTCCCACCAACTCTCAATCTGACCATGTTATACTGTTAACTTTGAACAGCTTGAAGTTTCTCTTGCACTCCAACAACCCAGCCCAGGGGGTCACGTTCCAAACATTCTAGAACACGTAAACCGTGTATAAAACCAATAATGTGAGGAAAGCAAAGACCTCAGACTATATTAAAAAAAGAGATTAAAACATTAACTGATTGCTGACATGCAAAACATTTTGGGACTATATCGACAATGGATTAATGAAGCAAATACCAAATGTTTTTGAGTGGAATTTTATTTGAAGAGCATTCCAGGGTACTACTGTAAATGTATGACACATTATCTGTCTGTTTCCCTCAACAGGTTTAAAGTGGTTTGGAATTCTCCCTAACTTCTCCTTTCGTCGCAGCTCATTGTCTGACAAATTCGACTCCAAGTCCTCCTCCGCCGAGCCTGATGGGGCTGTGGAGACGTTTTTTGACGACATGGATGTGATGCATCCATGCACATCCAGCTCCAGCGACAACTACACCCACATGGGCACCTTTCCCCGCTTCCTCCTCAGGAAGAGAGACAAGAGTGGGAATTCTGGGAAGAGAGGGACCAAGAAGATCAAGGAGAAGACCGGGGCAAGGCTGGGCAGGAGTCAGAGCCAGCGGCCGGCAGGGGACCATGTGTGTAGCTCACACCTGCTCATTGCACAATCCAGCCGGCCTGGCTCCAGAAATGACCAGCCTCTCTCACTTTTATCCACCCAGGCTGGTCCTGGTCCAAGGCCCCAACGGGACCAAGGGCTGCCTCCCATCCCCAGAGGAGGATCACTCGATAGGAATGAACACGGAGACCCACAGGCCCACTGTGAGGAAGAAGAACCACACCAAGGGCAGCTTATGTCAGCTCAGGATGTGGGATCTAGTACCTCTAACGCCCCGCCGCTCACTTGTGAAGACGTCTCCAAAGAACGCGCATTCACCACTGATCAGGGTGCATCTTCAGATACAGCTTCAACTGGTGGGGCTAGAAGGAACCTTGCTACTGTTCCTGGTCAGTCTGATTCCGTCTCATAGAGCCAGGGCTGTAACATGCACCTGTTATCCATCAATAATGATAAGCCGGGGGCCTCCCGAGTGGCACAGTTGTCTAAGACACTGCATTGCAGTGCTAGCTGTGCCAATAGAGAGCCTGGTTCGAGTCCAGGTTCTGTCGCAGCCGGCCATGACCGGGAGACCCATGGGGAGGTGCACAATTGGCCTCGTCCGGGATTGGGAGGGTTTGTCTGGCAGGGATGTTCTTGTCCCATCGCGCACTAGCCACTCCTGTGGCGGGCCGGGCGCAATGCACACTGACACGGTAGCCAGGTGTACGGTGTTTCCTCCCGACACATTGATGAAGGCTGACTTCTGGGTTAAGCAGGCATTGTGTCAAGAAGCAGTGTGGCTTGGCTGGGTTGTGTTTCGGAGGAGGCACGGCTCTCGACTTTCGCCTCTCCCGAGTCCGTACGGGAGTTGCAGCGATGGGACAAGACTAAACTACCATTTGGATACCACTATTTACTAAAAATAGGAAAGCACCCTTTCCTGTTCTTAGTGATCTGAAGGAGAAAATTGTGTTTGAAAAAATACAATGCTATTTTTCAAAGAACAAGTTAACTACTGACTTTCAGCATGCATATAGGGAAGGATACTCAACTTACAGTATACTGCACTGACTCAGATGACTGATTAATTTAAGTTGTATTTTTCAAATCAAATTTAATTTGTAAGCGCCGAATACGACAGGTATTAGTGAAATGCTTTCTTACAAGCCCTTAACCAACAACAATGCAGTTAAGAAAAATTCCCCTCCCCCAAAAAAGTAACAAATAATTAAAGAGCAGCAGTAAAACAACAATAGCGAGGCTATATACAGGGGGTACCAGTACAGAGTCAATGTGCGAGGGCACCGGTTAGTTGAGGTAATTGAAGTCATATGTACATGTAGGTAGAGTTATTAAAGTTACTGTGCATAGATAATAAGCAGAGTAGCAGCAGCATAAAAGAGGGGGGCAATGCAAATAGTCTGGGTAGAAATTTGATTAGATGTTCAGGAGTCTTAGGGCTTGGGGGTAGACTTGGCGCTCCGGTACCGCTTGCCGTGCGGTAGCAGAGAGAACAGTCTATGACTAGGGTGGTTGGAGTCTTTGACAATTTTTAGGGCCTTCCTCTGACACTGCCTGGAATAGAGGTCCCGGATGGCAGGAAGCTTGGCCCCAGTGATGTACTCTGGCCATAATGACCAAATAAAATGGAATTTGTCACATACACAAGGTTAGCAGATGTTAATGCGAGTGTAGTGAAATGCTTGTGCTTCTAGTTCCGACCATGCAGTAATATCTAACAAGTCATCTAACCTAAAAATTTCACAACAACTGCCTTATACACACAAGTGTAAAGGAATGAATAAGAATAAATAAAAATATATGAATGAGCGATGGCCGAACGGCATAGGCAAGATGCAGTAGATGGTATAAAGTACAGTATATACATATGAGATGAGTAATGTAGGGTATGTAAACATTATATAAAGTGGCATTGTTTAAAGTGACTAGTGATACATTTATTACATCAATTTTTCCATTATTAAAGTGGCTAGAGATGAGTAAATATGTTGGCAGCAGCCACTCAATGTTAGTGATGGCTGTTTAACAGTCTGATGGCCTTGAGATAGAAGCTGTTTTTCAGTCTCTCGGTCTCCGCTTTGATGCACCTGTACTGACCTCACCTTCTGGATGATAGCGGGGTGAACAGGCAGTGGCTCGGGGGGTTGTTGTCCTTGATGATCTTTATGGCCTTCCTGTGACATCGGGTGGTGTAGGTGTCCTGGAGGGCAGATAGTTTGCCCCCGGTGATGCGTTGTGCAGACCTCACTACCCTCTGGAGAGCCTTACGGTTATGGGCGGAGCAGTTGCCGTACCAGGCGGTGATACAGCCCGACAGGATTCTCTTGATTGTGTAAAAGTGTGAGTGTTTTTGGTGACAAGCCAAATATCTTCAGCCTCCTTCAGCCACCCACACCACGTTGTCTGTGTGGGTGGACCATTTTAGTTTGTCTGTGATGTGTACAGCGAGAAATTTAAAACGTTCCACCCTCTCCACTACTGTCCCCTCGATGTGGATAGGGGGCTGCTCCGTCTGCTGTTTCCTGAAGTCCACGATCATCTGTTTTGTTGACGTTGAGTGTGAGGTTATTTTCCTGACACCACACTCCGAGAGCCCTCACCTTCTCCCTGTAGGCCGTCTCATCGTTGTTGGTAATCAAGCCTACCACTGTAGTGTCGTCTGCAAACTTGATGCTTGAGTTGGAGGTGTGCATGCCCACGCAGTCGTGGGTGAACAGGGAGTACAGGAGAGGGCTGAGAACGCACCCTTGTGGTGCCCCAGTGTTGAGGATCAGCGGGGTGGAGATGTTGTTACCTACCCTCACCACCTGGGGGCGGCCCGTCAGGAAGTCCAGGACCCAGTTGCACAGGGTGGGGTCGAGATCCAGGGTCTCGAGCTTAATGACGAGTTTGGAGGGTACTATGGTTGTCCAGATGGGTTAGGGCAGTGTGATTGCGTCGTCTGTGGACCTATTGGGGCGGTAAGCAACTTGGAGTGAGTCTAGGATGTCAGGTAGGGTGGAGGTGATATGGTCCTTGACTAGTCTCTCAAAGCAATTCATGATGACGGAAGTGAGTGCTACGGGGCGGTAGTCATTTAGCTCAGTTACCTTAGCTTTCTTGGGAACAGGAACAATGGTGGCCCTCTTGAAGCATGTGGGAACAGCAGACTGGGATAAGGATTGATTGACTATGTCCATAAAACACACCAGCCAGCTGGTCTGCGCATGCTCTGATGATGCGGCTGGGGATGCCGTCTGGGCCTGCAGCCTTGCATTTAAAAGTTTCTCATATTGGCTGCAGTGAAGGAGAGCACGCATGTCAAGTGGCACTGTCTTGTCCTCAAAGCGAGCAAAGAAGTTGTTTTGTCTGTCTGTGATACGAGAATTCTGTTCTCAATGTTCATAAACCCAATTCACTACTCAGCCTGAAACCCAGAATTTGTAAGAAACTGGTTGAAATGAATCAGACGGAAGCCCAGCTACGATAGTCAGAAAGTTTATTTACGAGAGCGCCCTGCTCTGTTGTACAAGACAATTCATTTTATACTGGCTTCTCACCCACACCCATTCACACTAACAGACGCACACACATTTCCTGCTACCAAGCCGACAAAGATTAGGGGATTCCGTGAGATTTACTCCCCCTCCTCCCTCAAGATAGGGAGACTCTGGGAAGTACTCTCAGTGGCCCCAGCCAAGGTCGGCACTGAATCTTGCTCAGAGAACATTCTGGTCTGTTTTTAAGAAACTATTATAGACATATTGTACAGACTATGGTTATACGTAATTCTAATAAATTCCATACGATTATATGGCTTCAGGGTGGAATATTCTAGTCATTCATATAAATTCCATCAACAGTCTGGGAGCACGACATCGTGGTCCGCGATGGGGCTGGTTTTTCTTTAGTAGTCTGTGATTGACTGTAGACCCTGCCACATACCTCTCATGTCTGAGCCGCTGAATTACGACTCTACTTTGTCTCTATACTGACGCTTAGCTTGTTTGATTGCCCTGCGGAGGGAATAGCTACACTGTTTGTATTCGGTCATGTTTCTGGTCACCTTGCCCTGATAAAAAGCAGTGGTTCGTGCTTTCAGTTTTGCGCGAATGCTGCCATCAATCCACGGTTTCTGGTTGGGGAATATTTTAATTGACGCTGTGGGTACAACATCACCGATGCACTTGCTAATAAACTCGCTCACCGAATCAGCATATTCATCAATGTTGTTGTTCGATGCAATGCGGAACATATCCCAGTCCACGTGATTGAAGCAATCTTGAAGCGTGGAATCCGATTGGTCGGACCAGCGTTGAACAAACCTGAGCGCGGGTGTTTCCTGTTTAAGTTTCTGTCTATAGGCTGGGAGCAACAAAATGGAGTCATGGTCAGCTTTTCCGAAAGGAGGGCGGGGGAGGGCCTTATATGCATCACGGATGTTAGAATAACAGATGCATATCTGTATTCCCAGTCATGTGAAATCCCTAGATAAAAGGCCTAATTAATTTACTGATTTCCTGTAACTCAGTAAAATCTTTGAAATTGTTGCTTGTTGCATTTATATTTTTGTTTAGTGTATATGAATAGTGTTAAAATAGTATTTTTGTTGTCTCTCGGTGTCTTACCAATATACAACTTTTATTTAGGATTTAATGTAAAATCTTATGTTCTTGTTTTGTACTTTGTCATGTAATTGTACGTTTTATGTGGACCCCAGGAAGAGTATCTGCACTTGCAGTAGCTAATGGGGATCCTAATAAACTAAACTATCCACACAGAGCCACCTCCAACCCCCAAGCTTCTAAAGAAAACCTTGCAGCAGCCTGGGACCCTTGTCACCCATCAGATCGAGGAGGGCCTCCCCATGAAGAGAGCCGATAACCTGGGTACAGACAGTAACTCCAGCCCCCTGCCTGAGAGGGCCTCCAGTGGTTCTACTGATAGAGACCTGGGAGAGGGCCTTCAGAGGGAAAGCCAGGCTGTTAAACCTGTGGACAGGTGAGGTTTATTATTTTATTGAATGTCAACCATAACTGCCATTTTGGATGTGGAAAAACTATTACAGCTGACTACTGATTCCTAATTGATTACTGTCTATCTCTTGTGTAGATCAAATATATAGAACTCTATTATCTGGGGTACGTGCAATGCCGTTGGGTGTATGCCCCCCCCCCAAAAATGTACATTTTCAAACAGTCAATTTTATATTTTCCAATGGGGCTATACATTTAGGTGAGTTTCTCTTGCCTGAGTAGCCTCGTTTCACTGCCAAAAATAACATTAATTTGTCACACCCTGACCATAGTTTTCTTTGTATGTTTCTATGTTTTGGTTGGTCAGGGTGTGAGCTGAGTGGGCATTCTGTTACATGTCTAGTTTGTCTATTTCTATGTCTGGCCTGATATGGTTCTCAATCAGAGGCAGGTGTTAGTCATTGTCTCTGATTGGGAACCATATTTAGGTAGCCTGTGTTTCACTGTGTGTTTGTGGGTGATTGTTCCTGTCTCTGTGTTTGCACCAGATAGGACTGTTTCTGTTTTCACATTGTCATTATGTTGGTCGTTTTTTCATGTATAGGTTTTCCTTTATTAAACAAACATGAATCACCACAACGCTGCATTTTGGTCCGACTCTCTTTCACCACAAGAAAGCTGTTACATAGTTAAAACGTCTTAGGGGGGGGAAGTATTTTCACGTCCGGATGAAAAGCCCAATGTAAACTGCCTGTTACTCAGGCTCAGAAGCTAGGATATGCATATTATTAGTAGATTTGGATAGAAAACACACTGAAGTTTCCAAAACTGTTTGATAATGCCTGTGAGTATAACAGAACTGATTTGGCAGGCAAACAATTTTGAGGTCAATCTGTTTTCCATAACTTTTCCATGGTAAGCCCTTTTTAATAGGAATCTGCTTGCAGTTTCTATGGCTTCAGATGTCAACAGTTTTTAGAAATTGTGATGTTTTTCTTTTGAGAAATGAAAAAGTAGCCCTGTTCTTTGCATGTGTCACTCCAGGTGGACTCAAGTCTTTTGGTGCGCGCAACCTGGAAAGCGCTTCATTTTGTTTTCGTCCGGTATTGAACATAGTTTATCCCGTCTTAAATTTGATCGATTATTTACGTTTTAGGATACCTAAGTTTGGATTAGGAACGTTGTTTGAAATGTTTGGACCAAGTTTACAGGTAACTTATTAGATACTTTGTAGTCATGTTGGGCGAGTTGGAACCGGTGTATTTTCTGAATCAAACGCGCCAAATAAATGGACATTTTGGGGATATAGCCAAACGTTGCTGCTCTTCTTTGGTATCTTTTACTGATGGCACAAAAGCCATGACAGGGAGACATAGTGGAGTGGTGTCGCGCGTGCAACAGTTTCTCCCGAAGCCACTTGGGTACACTGAGAGGCTCTTGCTGCCAAGGGAATGCCTGACTGCTTGAAAGACGTTTTTGGACACAACAGTGAAAATTGTTAACTTTATTAAAGCAAGGCCCCTGAACTCTCATGTATTTTCTGCATTATGCAATGATATGGGCAGCGACCATGTAACGCTTTTACAACATACAGAAGTGCGCTGGTTATCAAGGGGCAAAGTATTGTCACTTTGAGAGAGGAGCTTAACGTTCTCTTTACTGACCATAAGGTTCACTTGTCTGACAACTTGTATGATGACGAGCCAATCTGGGTGATGTTTTTTCTCACCTGAATGATCTGAATCTAGGATAACAGGGGCTTTCCGCAACTATATTCAATGCGTGGCACAAAATTGAGGCTATGATTAAGAAGTTGGAGCTCTTCTGTCTGCATTAACAAGGACAACACACAGGTCTGACCATCATTGTATGATTTTTTGTGTGCAAATAAACTCAAACTTACGGACAATGTCAAATGTGATATAGCGAAGCACCTGAGCACTTTGCCGAAACGGATGACACAAACAACTGAGTTCATTATCCCTGCCATGCCCCCTGCTTACAGTCCACTTACTGTGGACTTTGAAAAAGTGAGCCTCGTCGAAATTGCAACAAGCGGTTATGTGAAAATAGAATTTAATCAAAAGCAACTGCCAGATTTCTGGATTGGACTGCGCTCAGAGTATCTTGCCTTGGCAAATCGCGCTGTTAAGACTAGAGGTCGACCGGTTATGATTTTTCACTGCCGATACAGATTATCGGAGGACCAAAAAGCCGATACCGATTAATCTGCCAATTCTTTATTTATTTGCAATAATGACAATTACAACAATACCGAATGAACACTTATTTTAACTTAATATAATAGAATAAAAATCCATTTAGCCTCAAATAAATAATGAAACATCCATTTGGTTTAGATAATGCAAAAACAGTGTTGGAGAAGTAAAAGTGCAATATATGCCATGTAAGAAAGCTAACGTTTAAGTTCCTTGCTCAGAACATATGAAAGTTGGTGGTTCCTTTACCAGGAGTCTTCAATATTCCCAGGTAAGAAGTTTTAGGTTGTAGTATTAGGACTATTTCTCTCTATACCATTTGTATTTCATATACCTTTTACTATTGGATGTTCTTATAGGCACTTTAGTATTGCCAGTATAGCTTCCGTCCCTCTCTTCGAGGGACGAACCATTTCACATCGGTTACACCAGCCATTATGCTGATAGGCTTGAAGTCATAAACACTGTGCTTGCAAAGAGCTGCTGGCAAAATGATCGAAAGTGCTGTTTGTATGAATGCTTACGAGCCTGCTGCTGCCTACCATCGCTCAGTCAGACTGCTCTATCAAATCATAGACTTAATTATAACATAATAACACACAGAAATACGAGCCTTTGGTCATTAATATGGTAGAATCTGGAAACTATCATTTCAAAAACAAAACGTTTATTTCAGTGAAATACGGAACTGTTCGGTATTTTATCTAACGGGTGGCTAAGTCTAAATATTCTTGTTACATTTTCACAACCTTCAATGTATGTCATATGTACGTAAAATTCTGGCAAATTAGTTCGCAATGAGCCAGGCTGCCCAAAATGTTGCATATACCCTGCGTGCAATGAGCGCAAGAGAAATGACACAATTTCACCTGGTTATATTGCCTGCTAACCTGGATTTCTTTTAGCTAAATATGCAGGTTTAAAAATATATACTTCTGTGTATTGATTTTAAGAAAGGCATTGGTGTTTATGGTTAGGTACAGTCGTCCAACAATTGTGCTTTTTTTGCAAATGCGCTTTTGTTAAATCATCCCCCAGCGTTGCATCGATTATATGCAACGCAGGACACTAGATAAACTAGTAATATCAACCATGTGTAGTTATAACTAGTGATTATGATTGATTGTTTTTTATAAGATAAGTTTAATGCTAGCTAGCAACTTACCTTGGCTTCTACTGCATTTGCGTAACAAGCAGGCTCCTCGTGGAGTGCAATGAGAGGCAGGTGGTTAGAGCGTTGGACTAGTTAACTTTAAGGTTGCAAGATTAGATCCCCCGAGCTTACAAGGTGAATATCTGTCATTCTGCCCCTGAACAAGGCAGTTAACCCATCGTTCCTAGGCCATCATTGAAAATAAGAATGTGTTCTTAACTGAGTTGCCTAGTCAAATAAAGGTATAAAAAATAAATAAAAAAATAGGCAAAATCGGCACCCCAAAAATACAGATTTCCGATTGTTATGAAAACTTGAAATCGTCCACAATTAATCGTCCATTCCGATTAATCGGTCGACCTCTAGTTAAGACACTGATGCCTTTTGCAACCACGTACCTATGTGTTAATGGATTCTCGGCCCTCACTAGCATGAAAACTAAATAAAGGCACAGACTGTGTGAAATTATTTAAAACTGAGACACTCCAACACAACCCAACATTGCAGAGTTCTGCATCCTGTCAAGCACACCCTTCTCATTAACCTGTGGTGAGTTATTCACACCCTTCTCATTAACCTGTGGTGAGTTATTCACACCCTTCTCATTAACCTGTGGTGAGTTATTCACACCCTTCTCATTAACCTGTGGTGAGTTATTCACACCCTTCTCATTAACCTGTGGTGAGTTATTCACACCCTTCTCATTAACCTGTGGTGAGTTATTCACACCCTTCTCATTAACCTGTGGTGAGTTATTCACACCCTTCTCATTAACCTGTGGTGAGTTATTCACACCCTTCTCATTAACCTGTGGTGAGTTATTCACTATTTTCGATGAACAAATAAGGTTTTATATGTAAGATGGTTGAATAAATAGCAAAATGATTGATTCACAAATACGTTTTTTTATGTAAGATGATTTATTTTTTATATTTAAATATAATTAATTAATATTTAAAATGTCTAGATTGGTGTGGAAGAACTTGACTGGCCTGCACACACCCCATCGAACACCTTTGGGATGAATTGGAATACCGACTGCAAGCCAGGCCTAATCTCCCAACATTTTTTTTATTTTTATTTATTTAACCAGGCAAGTCAGTTAAGAACAAATTTTTATTTTCAATGACGGCCTAGGAACAGTGGGTTAACTGCCTGTTCAGGAGCAGAACGACAGATTTGTACCTTGTCAGCTCGGGGATTCGAACTTGCAACCTTTCGGTTACTAGTCCAACGCTCTAACCACTAGGCTACCCTGCCGCCTGGTTCATCTAACCATCTTAAATAAACATGCCCCATTCAAGAAATTTAGAACCAGGAACAGATATAGCCCTTGGTTCTCCCCAGACCTGACTGCCCTTAACCAACAAAAACATCCTATGGCGTTCTGCATTAGCATCGAACAGCCCCCGTGATATGCAGCTGTTCAGGGAAGCTAGAAACCAGTATACACAGGCAGTTAGAAAAGCCAAGGCTAGCTTTTTCAAGCAGAAATTTGCTTCCTGCAACACTAACTCAAAAAGGTTCTGGGACACTGTAAAGTCCATGGAGAATAAGAACACCTCCTCCCAGCTGCCCACTGCACTGAAGATAGGAAACACTGTCACCACTGATAAATCCACCATAATTGAGAATTTCAATAAGCATTTTTCTACGGCTGGCCATGCTTTCCACCTGGCTACTCCTACCCCGGTCAACAGCACTGCACCCCCAACAGCAACTCGCCCAAGCCTTCCCCATTTCTCCTTCTCCCAAATCCATTCAGCTGATGTTCTGAAAGAGCTGCAAAATCTGGACCCCTACAAATCAGCCGGGCTAGACAATCTGGACCCTTTCTTTCTAAAATTATCTGCAGAAATTGTTGCCACCCCTATTACTAGCCTGTTCAACCTCTCGTGTCGTCTGAGATTCCCAAAGATTGGGAAAGCAGCTGCGGTCATCCCCCTCTTCAAAGGGGGGGACACTCTTGACCCAAACTGCTACAGCCCTATATCTATCCTACCATGCCTTTCTAAGGTCTTCGAAAGCCAAGTCAACAAACAGATTACCGACCATTTCGAATCTCACCGCACCTTCTCTGCTATGCAATCTGGTTTCAGAGCTGGTCATGGGTGCACCTCAGCCATGCTCAAGGTCCTAAACGATATCTTAACCGCCATCGATAAGAAACATTACTGTGCAGCCGTATTCATTGATCTGGCCAAGGCTTTCGACTCTGTCAATCACCACATCCTCATCGGCAGACTCGACAGCCTTGGTTTCTCAAATGATTGCCTCGCCTGGTTCACCAACTACTTCTCTGATAGAGTTCAGTGTGTCAAATCGGAGGGTCTGCTGTCCGGACCTCTGGCAGTCTCTATGGGGGTGCCACAGGGTTCAATTCTTGGACCGACTCTCTTCTCTGTATACATCAATGAGGTCGCTCTTGGTGCTGGTGAGTCTCTGATCCACCTCTACGCAGACGACACCATTCTGTATACTTCCGGCCCTTCTTTGAACACTGTTAACAGTCCTCCAGGCAAGCTTCAATGCCATACAACTCTCCTTCCGTGGCCTCCAATTGCTCTTAAATACAAGTAAAACTAAATGCATGCTCTTCAACCGATCGCTACCTGCACCTACCCGCCTGTCCAACATCACTACTCTGGACGGCTCTGACTTAGAATACGTGGACAACTACAAATACTTAGGTGTCTGGTTAGACTGTAAACTCTCCTTCCAGACCCATATCAAACATCTCCAATCCAAAGTTAAATCTAGAATTGGCTTCCTATTTCGCAACAAAGCATCCTTCACTCATGCTGCCAAACATACCCTTGTAAAACTGACCATCCTACCAATCCTCGACTTTGGCGATGTCATTTACAAAATAGCCTCCAATACCCTACTCAACAAATTGGATGCAGTCTATCACAGTGCAATCCGTTTTGTCACCAAAGCCCCATATACTACCCACCATTGCGACCTGTACGCTCTCGTTGGCTGGCCCTCGCTTCATACTCGTCGCCAAACCCACTGGCTCCATGTCATCTACAAGACCCTGCTAGGTAAAGTCCCCCCTTATCTCAGCTCGCTGGTCACCATAGCATCTCCCACCTGTAGCACACGCTCCAGCAGGTATACTCTCTAGTCACCCCCAAAACCAATTCTTTCTTTGGCCGCCTCTCCTTCCAGTTCTCTGCTGCCAATGACTGGAACGAACTACAAAAATATCTGAAACTGGAAACACTTATCTCCCTCACTAGCTTTAAGCACCAACTGTCAGAGCAGCTCACAGATTACTGCACCTGTACATAGCCCACCTATAATTTAGCCCAAACAACTACCACTTTCCCAACTGTATTTAATTAATGTATTTATTTTGCTCCTTTGCACCCCCTTATTTTTATTTCTACTTTGCACATTCTTCCATTGCAAAACTACCATTCCAGTGTTTTACTTGCTATATTGTATTTACTTTGCCACCATGTCCTTTTTTGCCTTAACCTCCCTTCTCACCTCATTTGCTCACATTGTATATAGACTTGTTTATACTGTATGTTTGTTTTACTCCATGTGTAACTCTGTCGTTGTATCTGTCGAACTGCTTTGCTTTATCTTGGCCAGGTCGCAATTGTAAATGAGAACTTGTTCTCAACTTGCCTACCTGGTTAGATAAAGATAAAATAAATAAATAATCGGGAGTCCGATTTCTTATTAGTGTCCCGCTGTTGCCTGTAATCCATGGTTTCTGGTTGGAATATTTATGTACGGTTATCGATGCACTTATTGATGAAGCTGATGACTGAGGTGGTATACTCAATGCCATTGGATGAATCCTGGAACATATTCCAGTCTGTGCTAGAAAATAAAGAGCAAAAATATTGATTATTATTATTTGTGCCCTGGTCCTATAAGAGCTCTTTGTCACTTCCCACAAGCCGGGTTGTGACAAACTCACTCATTCTTATGTTTACTAAATGTATTGTATAGTGTGTTGCAGGCTTACAATGATGGCAAAAAACAACATTTGGGAGTGTGCTCCTGGTGCTAGAGGGGGTACACAGCTGACCCTGGTGCTAGAGGGGGTACACAGCTGACCCTGGTGCTAGAGGGGGTACAGATGACCCTGGTGCTAGAGGGGGTATGCAGCTGGAGGTGGAATGTTTGCATGGGTACGGGACCATACAAAGTTTGGGAACCACTGGTCTAGTGAGTCTAATGCAAGGCTGTTGAGCGAATTGTTTTATCATTAGCCTTGACACAGAGAGCCCCCTTATTGTCAGAATCAATCTCTGCTCCTTAAGGGTATTTTTGGTGTGTGCGTACGTGTGTAAATGTGAGGATGTCACTGACACTATGTGAGAGAGGAAATGGGTTGGGGGCAGGCCTGGGTGATAGTCTGGCTGTCATGCTGTGTCTATCAGGCTCTGAGGGGTCTGGAACTTGTCCCAGTGACTTTTCACTGGTTATAGTCTACTCAACTTCCATGTCTGATGCGTGATAGTGCTGTGATTTACTACATGGATTGTGTTACACAGGGTGTGTGTGTGCAGGGATGAATTTAATGATAAGTCCCAGGCATAGGCCATTTTGAGGCATTGCCGTTGTCTGTTTAACACAATCAAGCCTTCTTAACGGGCCTGGATCCACGAGGGGGCAAAAGGGGGCTTGTGCCCCCTCAGTTTTAGTTGTCCCTGTATAAGAATAGCAATAAAGTTCACATGATTGAGTGACAAATTTGCGCAAAATCTTTCTCCGCTGCGCTGTGTCATGACAGTAAACAGAGTGCTGGCTCTATGGAGTGGCAAAGCCGAGCATAGACCTCCCCCCAGTTTTGTTTCCCCATAAACAAAATAAATAGTATATGAATTAACCTGCCCGGTTTTGCCAATGTAGCTCTGCCAGTAACGCAGACTATATGACGGGTGTGCACTCATGATCTGAGGGGTGAGGGAGGGGGGTGGTGGTGTAATAATGTAATATTTAGTAGTTAAAATGCATTCTGATTGGGCAATTAACTTGTTTAGGAAGCTCATGGGATCTCAGGGCAGGGTTTTGTCTGACAGAGAAGGGAAATGTTGCTCACTTTTGCAGACAGCTACAGCTGATAATAGGCTAGCTAATGGTTACTAGTTCAGTTAGGTTTTGGTAGTGGCGCGCTGAACAATTATAGCTAGTTGGCTAAGCTTTGATCAGCCAGAAAATAGGTGGGCACCGCCAAGAGCAAAAACAACCGAGGACCACCATGTCAAGAGCGATGCCAAGCTCAGCGACCAGCCCCAACCACTGAGGTTGAGGAGCCTAGCATCAAATGTATTAACCGCCCATCCCCCACTCCGCCTGCTAACCAACAAGATCGAAAAGAGCCAGGGCATAGCACCAGCAGCATGAGGGTAACATCACAGCAAGCACCTGCACCTCTGTTACCCAACACACCAGCACCTTACAACCTGCTACCTAACCAGTGGAAGCAGAGTTTATTGCAAAGTGAAATTGCAACCACAGCCAGCAACAAATGGATCCCACACAGTGTTCTTCAGAGAGACAACGTATTCCCCCTCTACACTGCTGCTACTCTTATTATCTATGCATGGTCACTTTAATAACTCTACCTACATGTACATAATACCTCATTTATCTCGACTAACCAGTTGTTTTACTGTTGCCCTTTAATTATTTGTTACTTTAAAAAAAAATTTTTATTAAAACTATTGTTTATGGGCTTGTAAGTCAGCATTTCACTGTAAGGTCTACACCCGTTGTAGTCGGTGCATGTGACAAAGCCATTCGGACACAGTGCAGTGCTAGTGGCACTGACAATACAAGAAATGACACGTGGATACAGTTCATGGGATAAGCAACATTTCATAAAGTTCAGAGTAATGCGTGGGGGGGGGGGGGGGGTGAATTGATCAGTTCATAGACCTTAGTCAAAACCTTTTGAATAGCCTGACTGTGCTGCTGTGTTTGTGTGCCAGTTGGCTCCAACAGCATGCCTTCTCTCCCCAGTACCCCTATTAATTCTTATTATATCCAGGCAGCGTGATGAAAAGGCCTTATTCTGAGCTAAACCACAAACATGAACAGACTTGGTTAACAGCAAAGAATACTATGTGTATGGAGACCAGATTAAAAGACTGAGGAAGACTGTCGAAGTAACAAACATTTATTACTAGAACAGGGGGAAGGAAAAAGGACAGGTCAAGGGCAGGTCACCACGTTATGCTACACTCTAAAAAGAAAAGGTTCCTGGAGTATCCTTCAGGGGTTCTTCAAATTGAAACTGTGGGTGACAAAGCAGAATATAAAAAAAACAACAAATGAGGTAAACTCCCAGCAGAATCCCAAGTCCCATGTGTATATCCTCTGGCGTGTTGACATTAATGTGTTGATGTTATCCATAGGCAGAATGAATTTTTTAAAGTGCATGGTGATCAAACATGTTTCCTGTTATATTCATCACAGGTGTAGGGAGGGTGAAGTCTGTGAATCCCAAAAAAATAGTTATTACATAGATGATTAACAAAACATGCACACAACAGTGTTCATACCTTGGTTTGTTGGTAAATGTGAATTTAAAAAACTGTTTTGATAATGGTTTTCATACACTTACCTTGTCCATAAGGAGGCCTATGGGATATTCATTGAAGAGGGATGCTAAATGTGATCTGCATGACATACCAATACCAATTGACATACAGTGCCTTGCGAAAGTATTCGGCCCCCTTGAACTTTGCGACCTTTTGCCAGATTTCAGGCTTCAAACATAAAGATATAAAATATAGAATATTCTCCCACCTCAGCTGTAGATCTCTGCAGTTCATCCAGAGTGATCATGGGCCTCTTGGCTGCATCTCTGATCAGTCTTCTCCTTGTATGAGCTGAAAGTTTAGAGGGACGGCCAGGTCTTGGTAGATTTGCAGTGGTCTGATACTCCTTCCATTTCAATATTATCGCTTGCACAGTGCTCCTTGGGATGTTTAAAGCTTGGGTAATCTTTTTGTATCCAAATCCGGCTTTAAACTTCTTCACAACAGTATCTCGGACCTGCCTGGTGTGTTCCTTGTTCTTCATGATGCTCTCTGTGCTTTTAACGGACCTCTGAGACTATCACAGTGCAGGTGCATTTATACGGAGACTTGATTACACACAGGTGGATTGTATTTATCATCATTAGTCATTTAGGTCTAGATTGGATTATTCAGAGATCCTCACTGAACTTCTGGAGAGAGTTTGCTGCACTGAAAGTAAAGGGGCTGAATAATTTTGCACGCCCAATTTTTCTGTTTTTGATTTGTTAAAAAAGTTTGAAATATCCAATAAATGTCGTTCCACTTCATGATTGTGTCCCACTTGTTGTTGATTCTTCACAAAGAAATACAGTTTTATATCTTTATGTTTGAAGCCTGAAATGTGGCAAAAGGTCGCAAAGTTCAAGGGGGCCGAATACTTTCGCAAGGCACTGTACCTTTGAATGTCTCATCTGTATACCTACAGACACAAAACGTTTCAGTTCAGTCATCTGCACCCAATACAGCTAGCCTTCAACATGTTCTTATAGCCTACATTTTCTTAACTCTTTGTTTATTGATATCCATTGAATTGTGTCCATTTTCTGTTTTAGAAAGATTTGCAGAAATATGAAAAGATAGACGGTATGATCATAAAACAATATCAATTGATATATCAAATGATATAGATCATACAAGGGACAAACCTTACCTTAAATTGAGTTGATCTTTACATTTTTCATTTTAGTGACCTGTCTTTTCAAATTCAAATCCCAATGTTTCTGTTGGGCAGTTCGGTTCCTGCAAGAACCCCCATCAACTAAGGAGGTTCCTCAATGAACCCCAAATCCTATAGGGTTCTTGGAAGAACCTTTTGGGGGCAATTTTCAGTGCCAAGAACCCTAAGGTTCTTCAAATAACTTTTGAGGTTCTTAGAAGAACCCTTGTTGAACCCCTCATTTTTTTAGAGTGTATGTAGTTAAAACCTCTCGTTCTCTCAAACAGAATTAGTGAACATAAAAGTTCAATCAGGAGAAACGACAGGGATTATCCAGTCGCAGTACATTTTAATGACCTAAAACATGACATTTCTACCTTTTTATACATTTATTTTTTAGATTTTGTGGCATAGAGAAAGTTAAGATGTCAGACAAGGGAGGTGATAGAAATAATACTCTGAGCAAAAGAGAGTTTTGGGATTTTGATTTTTTAGACATTATTTCCTAAAGGTCTTAATGATGAAATGGCCATGCATGTTATGTTGTAAATGTGAATATGAATTATGCCCTGTTTTTGTCTTGCCCATTGATTTATGAAAACTTGCTTGGTAGGCCGATGTCCTCATTGTGGTTTTACAGACGTGTTTAATACGTTTTATGTACACACTTTACGAGAATATTTATTAAATGTATATTGTTATATTTGGTAGCACTTACTTGTTTTCCCTCGACTCCAAACCCCATTCGGAACGGATGTGTGTGTGGCTACATAAGTGTAAAAAAACAAAACATGTAATCACAAAAGCTCTGACCAAGGCTGTGAGGCCGATGCGTAAAGCTTGTTAAAGAGCAGTGTTACTATCAAGAACAGTGTTACTATCAAGAACAGTGTTACTATCAAGAACAGTGTTACTATCAAGAACAGTGTTACTATCAAGAGCAGTGTTACTATCAAGAACAGTGTTACTATCAAGAACAGTGTTACTATCAAGAACAGTGTTACTATCAAGAACAGTGTTACTATCAAGAACAGTGTTACTATCAAGAACAGTGTTACTATCAAGAGCAGTGTTACTATCAAGAACAGTGTGCGGGTTTCTTCTTTTTTCTCATTTTACTCATTAAGATTAAAATTCCTTTTGCAAGAGACCTGGCCAAAATAGCAGCACACTCAGTTTCAAACATTTACAACATAAAACACAATTGCACTCATGCCTGTGAGTCTAGGCGATATTTGTCATTAGTTTGCTTGACAATATACCGTATGTACACAGGTAAAATGGGAGCTGTGTCCGTATAACCTTTTATAAGTAAAAATGTACCAATGACTTAGTCTCCAAAGATCTAAAGAAGGCCAGCTCACTCTCATATAGAGGGTACAGTGATGGGTGAGAGTTTTGGAGATTCATTTATGTTGAGCGCTTCAGTTTGTAACAAACCTCAGCGCCCCATGGTACACAGTGTCCAGCATACAAAATGACGCTACAGGTGCATACATGTACAATGTGTTGCCATAGTCAATGACAGGCAAGAAGGAAACAAGTATCTTTCTCACTTTACCGATGGTGGTCATCTGGTAAACTGGTGACGTAATCAAATGAGCGGCAGACTTGATCTGGCACAGCAGCGGGAGACGTTATGAGATGTAGGTTCGTCGGTTACCAGGTCTGTACACAGCAGATAGATGTTATAGCAAGAGAAGGAACGGCTTTCTACTGTGATAAATACCTATTGGCAGTCTATCGGCAGTCAGATTCTTGGTGTGTTTCATGCTTAAAGTTAGTAATTTCCACTTTAAAATGTCACACTTAATATGCACTAAGGAAAGACGTGTTGACAAAATGTCCATTAATTATAATCCACACAACAATTCATATTTCCTGTTGCTGCAGGATTTTTCCCCCTACAGGCGGCAGGTAGCCTAGCTGTTAAGAGCGTTGAGCCAGTAACCGAAAGGTCTCTGGTTTGAATCCCAGAGTCGACTTGGTTAAACATCTGTCTATGTACCCTTGAGCAAGGCACTTAACCGCAGTCGCTCTGGATAAGATGACACGTGTGAAACTGTCTCAAATTAGATACTGCATCTGCACATGCGGTGTGCCTGTCTCATTTAAGGAGCCCAGTGATTTGGATTTTTTGGGTATGTAAAACTGTTGGTATGTGAGGGGCTTTTTTGCAAAAAGAATTGCACCAGGCATCGGAATTCAGTTCACAGTTGTGAACGTACGCATGTATCCCTTCAGTACCGTGCGGGCTATTATGTGGAATGAAGCTCCGCTGTGGGGCCTAAACACAATTCCCAGTCAAGCTCCCCGCCTCCACCACAAGCCCTACAAGAGCTTAGACACACCTGTAAGGTTGTCAAACGTTTGCTTGCCAACAGCACTCAGCACCTCTGAACAGAGTGTCGGCAGTCAGTCTCTTTTGTGTTCACACAGCAAAGACCTTGAAGTCATCAGCCACTCAGCCCTGTTACATATACTCCAAACCGGAAGGTGGCGGTGGCGTTGTTTGGCAATGCATTTCCATGTATGGTGCTTTATGGTCTCGTCAGTGTCAGCTAGCTAGCAGGCTGCGGTAATGTTGCTATTGTTGTAGAAAGCCCTTGTTGATACTAACCAGATTGCCACGGGTTAGCTGACGACGCCACGAAGACGATGTGCACACTTCAGTTGGGTAGAAGTCTGCGTGTTGCGATTCTGAATGGCCAGATACAGTGTAGCTAGCGACTATGACAAGAAGCTGCCATTTCGGGAACAGTAGGTGGCTCGTTTCAGCTAGTTTTTTAAAATCTCGTTCTTGATGCCATGTCTTGATTTGACTGAGGTCAAAATTCACTATAGCTGACCAACAACTGTAACAATGCATCTGAGGGACAACAAGTGCCCATTGTGCAAATGTATTTGTTTTCAATAAACATTGGAGAAGAAATATAGTTTAAATGTTGTCCACAACCTAAGCCAAACCCATCTGTTCTGCCCCATAGTTGGTGTTGTAGCTGAATAACCAACATGTCTATATAACTAGCTAGCAGGATGACGTTAGAAATAATTTAATTCACTCTCCAAAATCGCATACAGCCCAGCCCATAGATAATGTTAGCCACCTAGCAACATTTTTTATCTAAATGGTTAGCATGATATGCTAGCTAGCTGTTGTGCTAGCTAGGTAAAGTAAAGACACTGCATTGACTCTCAGCAGCCAGCTACAGGAGCTGCTTCATGAAAACAAATCTAATTGTGATCTAATTATGTTACTCGTTACAGTGGCTAGATTTTGTTCTTGCAAGATAATGAACGACCTCTTACTGTGATAAGCACCTATAGGCAGTCATATTCTCTGTGTGTTTCATGCTTAAGATTTCCAAAATCCCAGCTCTGCTCTGCCGTCCCTGTTTGATCTTGGTTCACTGTGAACATGTGTAATTTCCATGATAAAGGACCCATGAGCATCAAAGCAAACTTTATTTGTCACATGCGCCGAATACAACAAGTAGACCTTATTGTGAAATTTCATAGACACATTTTTGAATCATTTCCATCCTAAAAATGTGTCATAAGTAATAATGGCTTTGATTTCTGGTCAAACAGATGGAAAAGGAGACTTAGAAAACATCTACCAGAAAAAGTATTAAAAGGTATTAGAAATGCATCAAAGCAAAATAAATGTTTTGCCTTCTGTAAGTTTAAGAAACATTGCCTTGTAAATCCTTTTGTCAAAAACCCAGTGCCTTCGGAAAGTATTCAGGCCCCTTGACTTTTTCCACATTTTGTTACTTTTCAGCCTTATTCTAAAATTGATTAAATTGATTTTCCTCATCAATCTTCACACAATACCCCATAACGACAAAGCAAAAACGGGTTTTTATGAGTAAAAATATATAAATAAATTACTGAAATATCACATTTACATAAGTATTCATACCCTATACTAAGTACTTTGTTGAAACACCTTTGGCAGCGATTACAAACTTCAGTCTTCTACGGAGATGTTCGACCGGGTTCAAGTCCGGGCTCTGGCTGGGCAACTCAAGGACATTGAAACTTATCCCGAAGCCACTCCTGCTTGGCTGTGTGCTTAGGGTCGTTGTCCTTTTGGCTCTGGAGCAGGTTTTCATCAAGGATCTCTGCACTTTGCTCCGTTCATTTTTGCCTCGATCCTGACTAGTCTCCCAGACCCTGCAGCTGAAGGCCTAATTTGGTGGAGTGCTGCAGAGATGGTTGTCCTTCTGGAAGTTTCTCTCATCGCCACAGAGAAACTCTGGAGCTCTGTCAGAGTGACCATCAGGTTCTTGGTCACCTCCCTGACCAAGGCCCTTCTCCTCCGATTGCTCAGTTTGGTCGGAGGCCAGCTCTAGGAAGAGTCTTGGTGGTTCCAAACTTCTTCCATTTAAGAATGATGGAGGATACTGTGTTTTTGGGGACCTTCAATACTGCAGAAATGTGTTGGTACCCTTCCCCAGATCTGTGCCTCGACACAATTCTGTCTCAGAGCTCTATGGACAATTCCTTCAACCTCATGGCTTGGTTTTTGCTCTGACTTGCACCGTCAACTGTGGTACCTTTTATATAGACAGGTGTGTGCCTTTCCAAATCATGTCCAATCAATTGAATTTACCACAGGTGGACTCCAATTAAATTGTAGAAACATCTCCAGGATGGTTAATGGAAACATGATGGACCTGTTCTCAATTTCAAGTCTCATAGCATAGAATCTGCATACTTATGTAAATAAGGTATTTCTGTTGTTTAAAAAAATGTATGTATAAAAAAAATCCACAAACCTGTTTTCACTTTGTCATTATGGGGTATTGTGTGTATATTGCTGAGGAGATTGTTTTAATTAATCCATCTAAGGATAAGGCTGTAACTTAAGAAAATGTAGAAGAAGTCAAGGGGTATGAATACTTTCCGAAGGCACTGCCTTTAAGATATTTTCAAATGTTCCTCCCATATAAGGAATTGTTCCCAGAAGTCACAAGTAAAGGTAGACTTATCAATTATTTTGTGTTTTTACTGATATCAATTTCTGTTTATGAATGACTTAGTAAAGTGATTAAAACTTGTAATTCTGTTACTAAATCGGTAACAGAATTACCTAAAGTCTCTAACAGAATTGCTGCAATTGAATTGGCTACAATGGGAAATCATAGTAGTCACAAACCACAGTTAGGTCACGGGCTACTGTCCACCCTTCCTCTGGTATACTGTTATGTTCAGCTCATAACTCTTTTCTTTGCAGTCATCTTGTGGTAAACGCTAGTATGAAAACAGTCTGGACAACCTCTTTCTCTCTCTCTCTCTCTTTCCAGCTACTGTTACTTCTCCCAGGTGTTACTGATACCTAGCCATGAGCCCCCTCTCTTTCCATTTACTGTAGCCAGGATCCACACCCACTTAGCACTGACCAACACTGGATGTCAATGGATGTTGAAAAGTAGTTGAAATTTGATCAGTCCACTCACTCACGCCTTGATTTCAATGTCCCCAGGTGTAATTTTTTGGGTTGGTCCGGACCAGCCTTGATTTCAACGTCTACAGATGTTTCACAAGTTTGGACCTCCAAAGTACAGCACAGTACAGTGAGACACAGTAGAGTAGAGTATAGTTCAGTACAATATAGTAGAGTACAGAAAAGTAGAGTATAGTTCAGCAAGGACAGTAGAGCACACTGGCGTAGAGAACAGTATAATGTACTATACTGTAAGCTATTGTGCTGTACTGTGCTGTACTGTGATGTCCAAACTTGTGAAACATAGACAACTATGATTGGTTTCAGATTTGGTCCGGACCAACCAAATTTGGTCTTGTTTGGGTGCGGAGCTCATTAGAATAATAACGTGTAGAATGTGTGTAGAATAAAACCCATATATGAAAAGGATGATATTTCTACCTGGGTCGTTCCATGAAAAGGATGATATTTCTACCTGGGTCGTTCCATGAAAAGGATGATATTTCTACCTGGGTCGTTCCATGAAAAGGATGATATTTCTACCTGGGTCGTTCCATGAAAAGGATGATATTTCTACCTGGGTCGTTCCATGAAAAGGATGATATTTCTACCTGGGTCGTTCCATGAAAAGGATTATATTTCTACCTGGGTCGTTCCATGAAAATGATGATATTTCTACCTGGGTCGTTCCATGAAAAGGATGATATTTCTACCTGGGTCGTTCCATGAAAAGGACGATATTTCTACCTGGGTCGTTCCATGAAAAGGATGATATTTCTACCTGGGTCGTTCCATGAAAAGGATGATATTTCTACCTGGGTCGTTCCATGAAAAGGATGATATTTCTACCTGGGTCGTTCCATGAAAAGGATGATATTTCTACCTGGGTCGTTCCATGAAAAGGATGATATTTCTACCTGGGTCGTTCCATGAAAAGGATGATATTTCTACCTGGGTCGTTCCATGAAAAGAGTGCTTTTTGTTTCCCTTTGATATTTGAAGTAGATGTTGTGCACCAATATTGAATGTAAATGCCTGTTATATTACATTAAGTGCCCTTTTAATATAGACCACATGGAGAAATCAATAAATCAGATTTTTTTATATATGAATAACGGCACTTTGACATGTCCCTCCATCAACCCTTTGTCACTTCTAGGAAGATTTGAACTCACTAAATCTCCAAATATCTCCAAGCTTCACCATCATAGTAAACCGCTAGTTATTTTATAGAATTACCTAAAGTCTCTAACAGAATTGCTGCAATTGAATTGGCTACAATGGGAAATCATAGTAGTCACAAACCACAGTTAGGTCACGGGCTACTGTCCACCCTTCCTCTGGTATACTGTTATGTTCAGCTCATAACTCTTTTCTTTGCAGTCATCTTGTGGTAAACGCTAGTATGAAAACAGTCTGGACAACCTCTCTCTCTCTCTCTCTCTTTCCAGCTACTGTTACTTCTCCCAGGTGTTACTGATACCTAGCCATGAGCCCCCTCTCTTTCCATTTACTGTAGCCAGGATCCACACCCACTTAGCACTGACCAACACTGGATGTCAATGGATGTTGAAAAGTAGTTGAAATTTGATCAGTCCACTCACTCACGCCTTGATTTCAATGTCCCCAGGTGTAATTTTTTGGGTTGGTCCGGACCAGCCTTGATTTCAACGTCTACAGATGTTTCACAAGTTTGGACCTCCAAAGTACAGCACAGTACAGTGAGACACAGTAGAGTAGAGTATAGTTCAGTACAATATAGTAGAGTACAGAAAAGTAGAGTATAGTTCAGCAAGGACAGTAGAGCACACTGGCGTAGAGAACAGTATAATGTACTATACTGTAAGCTATTGTGCTGTACTGTGCTGTACTGTGATGTCCAAACTTGTGAAACATAGACAACTATGATTGGTTTCAGATTTGGTCCGGACCAACCAAATTTGGTCTTGTTTGGGTGCGGAGCTCATTAGAATAATAACGTGTAGAATGTGTGTAGAATAAAACCCATATATGCAAAGGATGATATTGCATATTTCTACCTGGGTCGTTCCATGAAAAGGATGATATTTCTACCTGGGTCGTTCCATGAAAAGGATGATATTTCTACCTGGGTCGTTCCATGAAAAGGATGATATTTCTACCTGGGTCGTTCCATGAAAAGGATGATATTTCTACCTGGGTCGTTCCATGAAAAGGATGATATTTCTACCTGGGTCGTTCCATGAAAAGGATGATATTTCTACCTGGGTCGTTCCATGAAAAGGATGATATTTCTACCTGGGTCGTTCCATGAAAAGGATGATATTTCTACCTGGGTCGTTCCATGAAAAGGATGATATTTCTACCTGGGTCGTTCCATGAAAAGGATGATATTTCTACCTGGGTCGTTCCATGAAAAGGATGATATTTCTACCTGGGTCGTTCCATGAAAAGGATGATATTTCTACCTGGGTCGTTCCATGAAAAGAGTGCTTTTTGTTTCCCTTTGATATTTGAAGTAGATGTTGTGCACCAATATTGAATGTAAATGCCTGTTATATTACATTAAGTGCCCTTTTAATATAGACCACATGGAGAAATCAATAAATCAGATTTTTTTATATATGAATAACGGCACTTTGACATGTCCCTCCATCAACCCTTTGTCACTTCTAGGAAGATTTGAACTCACTAAATCTCCAAATATCTCCAAGCTTCACCATCATAGTAAACCGCTAGTTATTTTGTTGCTTTGACAGTCATTTCTGAACATTATTATTGATTAGTGATTCATTTAAGTGTGTCCCTCCATTTTGAGGTCAACCCTTTTACGTGAACTGAACTCTCGTTTGAATATGGTGAAACCATCAACCCTGTTACTCATAGATAGACAGGCTAGAAACGTTTTAACAATTCCATTTTCTGGGTGAAGCTTGCATGCAATTGCCACTCCCTGTTGCACACAACGAGCTTCCATTCCCCCTGTCACAATGGGATTTATGGCTGACTTAATAAGAAACCTGTTACGGTCAACCCTGTTATTTTATTTGGCACTTAATAGTTACTTACAATAGTCATACATTTTTTATTTAACCTGTTGGAATGGGAAAATGTGCTCATTATGGCAGAATGTGTTACGGTTTTCTTCCGTTGAAGGAGAGGAGGACCAAAATGCAGCGTGGTTAGAGTTCAACATGTTTAATAAAGACAATAAACACTATTAAATACAAAACAACAAATGTGAAAAACAGTCCTATCTGGTGCATAGACACAAAGACAGAAGACAACCACCCACAAAACCCAACACAAAACAGGCTGCCTAAATATGGTTCCCAATCAGAGACAATGACTAACACCTGCCTCTGATTGAGAACCATATCAGGCCAAACATAGAAATGGGAAAACTAGACACACAACATAGAATGCCCACTCAGCTCACGTCCTGACCAACACTAAAACAAAGAAAACACAAAAGAACTATGGTCAGAACGTGACAGTACCCCGCCTCCCCCAAGGTGCGGACTCCGGCCGCAAAACCTGAACCTATAGGGGAGGGTCTGGGTGGGCATCTGTCCGCGGTGGCGGCTCTGGCGCACCATAGTCTTTGTCCGCTTTAGTCTCCTCCTAGGAACGGCGACCCTCGCCACCGATCTAGGATTGGCAACCCTACTAAAGGGCCCCACTGGACTAAACAAACTCCTCCGGACTGAGGGGCAGCTCCGGACTGAGGGGTAGCTCAGGACTGATGGGCAGCTCAGGACTGAGGGGTAGCTCAGGACTGATGGGCAGCTCAGGACTGATGGGCAGCTCAGGACTGATGGGCAGCTCAGGACTGAGAGGTAGCTCAGAACTGAGAGATAGCTCAGGCTGGTTGACGGCTCTGGCAGCTTCTGGCTGACTGACGGCTCTGACAGATCCTGGCTGAATGGCGGCTCTGGCAGATCCTGGCTGAATGGCGGCTCTGGCGGATCCTTGCTGAATGGCGGCTCTGGCGGATCCTGGCGGCTCTGGCGGCACTGGCGGCTCCTGGCTGACTGGCGGCTCTGGCGGCTCCTTGCAGACTGGCGGCTCCTTGCAGACTGCCGGCTGTGGCGGCTCCTTGCAGACTGGCGGCTGTGGCGGCTCAGGACAGACGGGAGACTCTAGCAGCTCTGGACAGACGGGAGACTCTAGCAGCTCTGTACAGGCAGGAGACTCTAGCAGCTCTGGACAGGCTTGAGACTTTAGCAGCTCTGGACAGGTGGAAGACTCTAGCAGCTCAGGACAGACGGGAGACTCTAGCAGCTCTGGACAGACGGGAGACTCTAGCAGCTCTGGACAGGCAGGAGACTCTAGCAGCTCTGGACAGGCTTGAGACTTTAGCAGCTCTGGACAGGTGGAAGACTCTAGCAGCTCTGGACAGGCGGGAGACTCTAGCAGCTCTGGACAGGCTTGAGACACTAGCAGCTCTGGACAGGCAGGAGATTCTAGCAGCTCTGGACAGGCGGAAGGCTCTGGCAGCGCTGGAAAGACGGGAGCACCCTTAGGGATGAGACGGAGAGACAGCCTGGTGCGGGGGGCTGCTACCGGAGGGCTGGTGCGTGGAGGTGGTACTGGATAGACTGGACCGTGCAGGCGCACTGGAGCTCTTGAGCACCGAGCCTGCCCACCCTTACCTGGTTGAATGCTCCCAGTCGCCCTGCCAGTGCGGCGAGGTGGAATAGCCTAGGAATAGTTCTACACAAATTGATTTCATTATTTATTTACTAACTAAATAAATATAACACAGAATACACAAACGCACGAGACAAAAGTCCCTAGTGGACTGACAAGATATGACGGCTTGTTACAGAATGGAGAGGGGGTGGGGAAAGAGAGATACAGTGGCTTGTGAAAGTATTCACCCCTTGGCATTTTTCCTATTTTGTTGCCTTACAACCTGGAATTAAAATAGATTTTTGGGGGGTTTGTATCATTTGATTTACACAACATGCCTACCACTTTGAAGATGCAAAATATTTTTCTTGTGAAATAAACAAGAAATAAGACAAGTTGAGCGTGCATAACTATTCACCCCCCCCCCCAAAATCACTACTTTGTAGAACCCCCTTTTGCAGCAATTACAGCTGCAAGTCTATTGGGGTGTCTCTATAAGCTTGGGACATCTAGCCACTGGGATTTGTGCCCATTCTTCAAGGCAAAACTGCTCCAGCTCCTTCAAGTTGGATGGTTTCTGCTGGTGTACTGCAATATTTAAGTCATACCACAGATTCTCAATTGGATTGAGGTCTGGGCTTTGACTAGGCCATTCCAATACGTTTAAATGTTTCACCTTAAACCACTCAAGTGTTGCTTTAGCAGTATGCTTAATGTCAATGTCCTGCTGGAATGTGAACCTCCGTCCCATTCTCAAATCTCTGGAAGACTGAAACAGGTTTCCCTCAAGAATTTCCTGTGTTTAGCACCATCCATCATTCCTTCAATTCTGACCAGTTACCCAGTCCTTGCTGATGAAAAACATCCACACTGCAGTATGCTTAGGGTCATTGGGGTCATTGTCCTGCTGGAATGTGAACCTCCGTCCCATTCTCAAATCTCTGGAAGACTGAAACAGGTTTCCCTCAAGAATTTCCTGTATTTAGCACCATCCATCATTCCTTCAATTTTGACCAGTTACCCAGTCCTTGCTGATGAAAAACATCCACGCTGCAGTATGCTTAGGGTCATTGGGGTCATTGTCCTGCTGGAATGTGAACCTCCGTCCCATTCTCAAATCTCTGGAAGACTGAAACAGGTTTCCCCCAAGAATTTCCTGTATTTAGCGCCATCCATCATTCCTTCAATTCTGACCAGTTACCCAGTCCTTGCTGATGAAAAACATCCACACTGCATGATGCCACCACCAGATGGAGGTGTTGGGTTAGCACCATTTTCCTTGATGGCCAAAAAGCTACATTTGAGTCTCATCTGACCAGAGTACCTTCTTCCATATGTTTGGGGAGTGCCTTTTGGCGAATGTGCAATGGTCATGAAAACTAAGGTCTCGTTAGAAAACTAAAATCATTCCTATCTTAACAAAAATAGTTTTATCGTTTTTCGTATTTCCTACACAACGTAAAGGATGTAAACCTGACATGTGAAAGCTCTTCAAATTACAGTATTTTGGTTATACAGTTTTTAATAACGTCACAAAATGAAAAGCAATATGACATGATTATTCTTTAGCTCCTCACTGACCATTCGTAGCATTCATATCTTAAACTATTGTTCCAATATTCACTTTTTTGGAAGTTATGGTTTCGTCCTCCAGGAAACTTTTGCCGCCATTGCTTTGGTTGATACTGAAGAGCAGGAGTGGGTTCTCTGCTGCAGAAGATTTACGATTGGCGTGAGGTGTCATAAAACCGCCCCAGCCCCTCCTGTCCTCTCCTGTGGGAGAGAGAGGGGTCTGGCTATATGTCAGCCATTTGCCAAGCTGATCTGAGGCCTTGGATCCTCGATCAGGAGAGTCTTTACACTTTTTGAAACTTTTAAATCAATGGTTTTTATTTGGCATACATTTTAAAGTAAAAATATCTGGAATTGCCCAGCTCCGCTACAGGGCCTATGTAATGTAATGTGATGTGACTGGGCATACAGCTCCTCTGTGGGAACCTGTGTGTGTGTGTGTGTGTGTGTGTGTGTGTGTGTGTGTGTGTGTGTGTGTGTGTGTGTGTGTGTGTGTGTGTGTGTGTGTGTGTGTGTGTGTGTGTGTGTGGACGATGAGAACTAACAGGGTGTTTGAACTCTGTCCTCAGTGGGCATGTAATTACCCTCTCTGATGGGCAGGGTCATATGATCTAGCTGCACTGTGGGGCCTACAGCTGCACTGTGGGGCCTATACAGTATGTCTCCTCCCAGCTCCACTGTGGAGCCTTGACATTTGATCTCTCTTCATGTGAAGTGTAAGTTATGTGGCAATGTTAATAGGGCCCTTGAGATTTGAGGGATCATACCCTGCTTCTCTACGAGACCCTGATACGCGATCTCTTACCCCCTGAGATACAGTTAAACGCACTGTAGCATCTCCATGGGGAATATGCCCACCGTGTGTGGTACGGTATATGTTTACCATTGTACATCTCCACACACATTGATAAAGTTCTCTCTGTCCTCTTCCCGACAGTCACATGGACCAAGTAGACAACAAGACTGAATATGTCAAGGTAAGACTGCTTTTATTCCTCCTACACTATGTCTTTCTGTTAGTTTGTAGGCCGGTTCTGCTAGCATCATGGTTCCTACTCAGAAGGCCCAGAAATGGCTTCAGCATCTGTGAAAAGGAAGGGACTGAGAGTTAAAAACCCATCTGAGCAAGGGTAACCATTTAGCATCAGTGTAAGTTGGTCTTTCTAGAGTTGGTCTTTTCCAGTTGATCTCCTCACCCTGCTTTGGCTTTGTAGTGAGGTTTAAGGGGACCTATAGTTGAGCTCCAGTGTTTGTAATTGAATTAGGATCAGTAGCACAAAGAGGCTCTGCCACCCCCCCCCCCCCCCCCCCCCCCCGCTCCGCTCTGCTACAGTCGAATGGCTGCCTGATGAATGATGTTTGTTTCCATGGGCAACTGAGCAGGAAGCAGGATCTTGGCCAAAGGCCTTGTTTCTAAACAGTACCTACCTACACATCCCAAACTCTCCAAACCTTCTCTTGTTTTGCATTTTTTTACTTCTTTTTTTAAAATATATTATATTTTTATACTCTGTTTTAGAGTAAGTGACTTCACAAACCATAATGTAGTACTCTGCAGAATTCAGACTTGAGGGTCTTAAAAAAAAAGAAGCAATTTTCTCTAGTTATATTGGATTTGCATTTTAATGTGGTCTTTGAAATGTAATTGTAGTTGATTACATTCCTGCTCTTCTGCGATTATGCCCATTTCAGCAGTCTCTCTCAGCGTTTTAGCCTAATTCATTCTGCCATTTAGGAAATGTAATCCAAAGTCAACAGCGCTGCTTCAGCACTTCTGGGTCCCAGTGTGCTGGGTGTAGTTCAGGACCAGGCCACTAGATGACACTGTAAGCCTGGTTTCTGGGTTGAATCCCATCCACAAAAGTGCTCAGTTCTGACTGAAGACTTGGGATCCATTGTCTGTTTTTCGTTGGAACTCAAAAAGAACTGGTGTCAGAAGCAAGTACTAACACTGACCCATATATCCATCTGGTGTAAAACAGTCTCTATCGCTCTCTGTGCAGTGATACCTCTCCCCTTCCAGTTTCCTCACCCACCCATACTCACCCTCCTCCCCTCTCCTCTCCTCCTCTCCACTTCCCCTCCTCTGAGCCTCTCCTCTCTCGTTCTCCTCCTCTCTCACCCTCCTCCCCTCTGATGCCCCGTGTTGCCGTCCCTCGTTTTCTCAACTTCTCTCTGAAACATTTATGACACTTATGTTTAAGTAAACACTTGACCTGAATGTTCAATGTTATGGTACAGATCTCTCAGGCGGAAGAGGACTGCCAGGCCCGGCCTGAACTGGACTGGGCTGGCCTGGACTCGACTAGACTGGACCGGCCCGGCCTGGACTGTGTAAGTTTTACACTGGGTGGAAGCACAGTGCTTTATTCAATCAATCAATACGTTAATGGGAATGAAATCAGCAATCTGCTTTTATTTTTTTAAAGTGGTGGAGCTGCCATTTGGCTGAAAAAACAGATTGTGGTTTTTAAATATCATTCTTCATATGCTGGAAGAAGCTCAACTTGGTTCAGCTTTTTATCCTGGAAACGTGGACATGAATCCAGACTGAATATGGCCTGTAGTGTATATATGGATATATAAAGTGTAGTTAGTTCTAAAGTATAGAGTATAGTTCTAAAGTATAGAGTATAGTTCTAAAGTATAGAGTATAGTTCTAAAGTATAGAGTATAGTTCTAAAGTATAGAGTATAGTTCTAAAGTATAGAGTATAGTTCTAAAGTATAGAGTATAGTTCTAAAGTATAGAGTATAGTTCTAAAGTATAGAGTATAGTTCTAAAGTATAGAGTATAGTTCTAAAGTATAGAGTATAGTTCTAAAGTATAGAGTATAGTTCTAAAGTATAGAGTATAGTTCTAAAGTATAGAGTATAGTTCTAAAGTATAGAGTATAGTTCTAAAGTATAGAGTATAGTTCTAAAGTATAGAGTATAGTTATAAAGTATAGTTCTTTTTTTGAACAGTGTTTATTTAACTAGGCAAGCCAGTTAAGAACAAATTCTTATTTACAGTGACGGCCTACACCGGCCAAACCCGGACAACGCTGGGCCAATTGTGCACTGCCCTATGGGACTCCCAATCACAATTGGTTGGGATACAGCCTGGATTTGAACCAGGGTATCTGGAGGGATGCCTCTTGCACTGAGATGCAGTGCATTAGATCGCTGTGCCACTCGGGAGCCCAAGTGGTGTAGGGTACATGTGAATATGGCCTAGATGTATGTCTGTGAGTGTGCGTTGTAGCACAAAATCCTAGAGAGTTCCTCTGACACTGTATCTTTTGTAGGTTTGTATGGGCATAATGGGTCTGGAGGGAGAGGTTGGGCTGCTTTATATGCAGTTAATTAACATATGTCTGGCACAAGACACACTGGTGGTTTAATGAAGCCTCATCAGTGTGTGTGTGTGTCGTCTGTGTGTGTGTGTGCCCGCCTGCATACGGAGTGGGCGCACATGCTTCTTGGGAGAGTGTGTGCCTCATGCATGGTGTGTGTGTGTGCTAGAGAGGGGGGGGGGGCTCAGCTGCAGTGGTGGTATAGGGGGTGGGGTTCTAGTTGTTTCCAGTTCACACTCCATAGTTTCTCTCTGGTATTACTGCCGGTGATGGTGTGTGTGTGTGTGTGTGTGTGTGTGTGCTAGAGGGGGGGAGAGGGGGGGGGGAGGGGGGGGGCTCAGCTACAGTGGTGGTATAGGGGGTGGGGTTCTAGTTGTTTCCAGTTCACACTCCATAGTTTCTCTCTGGTATTACTGCCGGTGATGGTGTGTGTGTGTGTGTGTGTGTGCTAGAGGGGGGGGGGGGGGGGGGGCTCAGCTACAGTGGTGGTATAGGGGGTGGGGTTCTAGTTGTTTCCAGTTCACACTCCATAGTTTCTCTCTGGTATTACTGCCGGTGATGGTGTGTGTGTGTGTGTGCTAGAGGGGGGGGGGGGGGGGGGGGGGCTCAGCTACAGTGGTGGTATAGGGGGTGGGGTTCTAGTTGTTTCCAGTTCACACTCCATAGTTTCTCTCTGGTATTACTGCCGGTGATGGTGTGTGTGTGTGTGTGCTAGAGGGGGGGGGGGGGGGCTCAGCTACAGTGGTGGTATAGGGGGTGGGGTTCTAGTTGTTTCCAGTTCACACTCCATAGTTTCTCTCTGGTATTACTGCCGGTGATGGTGTGTGTGTGTGTGCTAGAGGGGGGGGGGTGGGCTCAGCTACAGTGGTGGTATAGGGGGTGGGGTTCTAGTTGTTTCCAGTTCACACTCCATAGTTTCTCTCTGGTATTACTGCCGGTGATGGTGTGTGTGTGTGTGTGTGCTAGAGGGGGGGGGGGGGGGGGGGGCTCAGCTACAGTGGTGGTATAGGGGGTGGGGTTCTAGTTGTTTCCAGTTCACACTCCATAGTTTCTCTCTGGTATTACTGCCGGTGATGGTGTGTGTGTGTGTGTGTGCTAGAGGGGGGGGGGGGGGGGGGGGGGCTCAGCTACAGTGGTGGTATAGGGGGTGGGGTTCTAGTTGTTTCCAGTTCACACTCCATAGTTTCTCTCTGGTATTACTGCCGGTGATGGTGTGTGTGTGTGTGCTAGAGGGGGGGGGGTGGGCTCAGCTACAGTGGTGGTATAGGGGGTGGGGTTCTAGTTGTTTCCAGTTCACACTCCATAGTTTCTCTCTGGTATTACTGCCGGTGATGGTGTGTGTGTGTGTGTGTGCTAGAGGGGGGGGGGCTCAGCTACAGTGGTGGTATAGGGGGTGGGGTTCTAGTTGTTTCCAGTTCACACTCCATAGTTTCTCTCTGGTATTACTGCCGGTGATAAGGCAATGCAGACACACACACACACACACACAGTCTTTCTGCGATATCGCTTCACCGAGTCCTACGGCAGATTGAGTCAGGCCTGTGCCTTCATTGATCTGAGGGAGTGTAAATCGACTGGGCTAGACTTGCTAACATGTCTCTTGTAGTCTTGGGTTTCCGTCACTTAGCAAACTGAGCCCTGCTCAGGTAATCCCTACCATTGTGTGGCTGAACTGTCGCGGGGCTGCTGCATATATACATTTTCCTAAAGGGTCATAATGTAAGTCACCTCGTTTATGTTTCTATTTAAATACCGTTGTCAATCAGGAGGCCACAGTCAGCAGCAGTCCTGTGTCTACGAAGTTCTACTGTTATCACCCAGACGGAGTAGAACGCCCACTGTGAGCGGTTAACCCTGCACTATTGGTTCCTCTATAAATATCCCTGTCATGTCTACCTCTGATAAGCCTCGCAGTGAAGCAATATAAACCATCAAGCAACCCGGGAAAGTGTGACGTTAACATATGTAGCCTGAGAAGGTTCATGAGATCGACAACTTGCTAGGCACCGGAAAGCGTTCATACACTGTCTCTGAGCTTAGATCATTTATTCGATGATACGGCAATATATGGTTAGAACATCTGCGGAAGAGACAGAAATGGTGGAGGTTTGGCTGTTTGATATTTGCCCGAGTCATATGCCTGTAAATCTTAGGGAAGATCTCATGTCAAATGCTGTTGAAGTAATATGGCTACAGGTTCATCTGCCTCACCTAAAGCCCATTCTGGTGGGAAGCTGCTATAGACAGTCAGTATCTGGATAATGTTAAATACTGTTGAAGTAATATGGCTACAGGTTCACCTGCCTCACCTAAAGGCCATTCTGGTGGGAAGCTGCTATAGACCACCAAGTGTTAACAGTCAGTATCTGGATAATGAATGTGAAATGCTTGTTAAATGTATGTGATATCAACAGAGAGGTATATTTTCTGGGTGACATAAATATTGACCGGTTTTCATCTGTCCACTCAAGAAAAAGCTCCAAACTGTAACTAGTGTCAGTCAACCTAGCAGGGTGTTTTACAAACGGCAAAGGAAAGAAATCATCCACGTGTGTTGATCACATCTTTACCAACGCTGATAGACATCTGCTCTAAAGCAGTAAACACGCCCATCAGATGATCCCAAAATAGTAGCCATGTCTAGAGGGGAATCAAAGTTCCAAAGGCTGGGCCTAATATAGTGTATAAGAGGTCACACGAGGTTTTGTAGGGATTCCTATGTTGAAGATTATTTGCTGGTCTGTGGTGTGTAATGAGGATCAACCAGACCGCTGCACTTGACGCATTTATGAAATTGCTTATTCCAGTTAGTAATAAGCGTGCACCCATTTAAGAAACACAGCTGATCATCATGGCAGCAGTTAATGGGGATCCTAATAAAATCCTAAATACACAGTACACACACTGTCTGTGGGCCAGGAACAGTGGTGGGAAAAGCACTCAATTGTCATACTTGGGTAAAAGTAGAAGATACCTTCATAGAAAATGACTCAAGTAAAAAACGAAAGTTACCCAGTAAAATGCTACTTGAGTAAAAGTAGTTGGTTTTAAATATACTCATGCATCAAAAGTAAATGCTACTTGAGTAAAAGTAGTTGGTTTTAAATATACTCATGCATCAAAGGTAAATGTAATTGTTTAAATATATATCATTAGCAAAAGTAAAAGTATGGATTAATTCAAATTCCTTATATTATGCAAACCAGACGGCACCATTTTCTGGTTTTTAATTCATTTAAGCATAGCCACTAGCACACTCCGACATTCATTTACAAACGAAGCGTTGTGTTTAGTGAGTCCGCCAGATCAGAGGCAGTAGGGATGACCAGGGATGTTCTCTTGCGTGAATTGGACCATTTTCCTGTCAAAATGTAGCAAGTACATTTGGGTGTCAGGGAAAATGTATGGAGTAAAAAGTGCATCATTTTCTTCAGGAATGTAGTGAAGTAAAAGTCAAAAATATGAATAGTAAAGGACAGATACCATGAAAAACTACTTAAGTTAAAATACTTTAAAGTACTACTTAAGTAAAAATACTTTAAAGTACTACTTAAGTACTTTACACCTCTGGCCAGGAAGAACAGGCACAGTCTACTTAGTGCAGGTCTAATTGCAGCTGGTTTATGTATTTTCATTTAAGCCTATATTTTTGTCATTTAAGCAGATGCTCTCACCCAAAGTCTCTTACAGTAGTGCATGCATATTTATATGGGTGACCCCAGAACCCATGACCTTGGCGTTGGAAGTGCCATGCTCTACCGACTGAGACACATAGATCTGCATTTACATTTGAGTCATTTATCAGAAGCTCTTACAATCAGTCAATGTATTCAACTAAAGTAAGCTCAAACAACCACATAGCTCATTGCAAGGAGAAGCTCCCTCAAACATAGCTGTTATCTGCACAATCTGCGCCAGTAAGAGCAGGCTCCACAGTTCCTATTCAAACCCTCCTCTCTCGCCTCCAACCGCTCTACTGTATTACAGGGCCTTTGTTTCTGAAGGTGTTTGAGTCAAATATCTAGAGGCTTTATATGGATTAATAATGAATAGGAGTCAATGAATAGAAGCAGCCCTAAACGCTGATGGGGATCTGAGACTAATGGTTCATCAGATGTACACACACACACACACACACACACACACTCCCCAGCTCCCCATTATTGTGGTGCTCCCAGGCAGGGAACAGGGGGAGCAGGTTTGTTTCCTCTCTCCTCCATTGTGTGAGGGGCTCCTGCTCCCCAATCCGCCCCCAGGACAGCGTCAGAATGGGGATCAGTAATTAATATTTAACTGAAGAAGACAGACAGAGTGCAGGGGGAGATGGGGGGGGAGAGAGGGGGGGGAGAGAGAGAAAGAGGGCAGGGAGTGTGTGTGGAGAGGAAAACTGTAGAAGGAGAAGGTTTGAGGGAAAGTAGAGAGTGGGAGAGGGGTGTAGAGACAAAAAACAGAGATGGAGAGAGGAAAAAAGAAATAGAGATGGAAAAACAAGATCTGAGATCGGGCACAGGAGGATTAAGGGTTGACAGAGAGCAGAGCACAGAGAGAGCCTTTCAGATTGGTCTAAATTACCTTGTGTTATTGTTAAGAGAAGGTGAGTGGGAGAATCAGTGAGTGCAATGGGAGATAAATGATAAGTGGGTTAGGGTGCAGAGAGAGAGCGAGAGAGCGAGGAACAGTGACTTTGCAATGCAATCCCATCAAACACGCACACACTAGCTCCAGTGGTTATATCTACAGTGAAATACTGTGCTTCATGCATATATAATAGGCCCGTCCCATCCTATATGTAATCTATGCATGTTATGCACACTAGCTCCCCTACCCTACCACGCCCCATGCTCCCAGGATGATCTATCTACTCTTGGTGTTCGCACAGCCACGGCAACGGGAGTCGTGATGGGATGCACAGACACTGGTATGCTGTCATTGTCAGCGCAGGACGCTCGGGGATGGAGATAGGGAAACGCATGCATCCTTATGGGATTATTTGGGCTCACAAAGTGTAATCCGCCTACCGAGCTTTAGGGGGGATTTGTTTAAGGAAAGACTCCTCCGCTAATGAATCTCTCCTGTGTCTCTTCTCTTTGTGTGCTGTTCTCTCTCGCTCTGATAGATTGGGTTATTCCCGTGTATTCAAAGACAAGATGAGCACACTGATTACCTTGTGTAATCACACACACACACACACACACACACACACACACACACACACACACACACACACACACACACACACACACACACACACACGTAGTAGTAGTAGATAAAGCAGAGGGATTCCGTCAACCCTCCATGTCCTTTCCTGTGAGGTCTCTGCAGTGCAGGGCTATCAAAAGCTCCCGGAATTTAGGATGCTGTCATGACTCCAGATCCGTTGCCATGGCGAGGCGTCCTCTGTGATGTCACTCAGTTCCCCAGGGGACAAAGCCCCACCTCTCCGCTGCTCAAGACGAACGTGACGACTCAGATTGGTGTGCATGTGGCAGTGTCTATGTGTTATTGAGTGTGATGTGTGTAGTGTTTTTTGTTTTTCGAAACTCGCTAAATACGTTTTTTTTTTTTACAACACCCTGCCTTTCTCTGACTCAAAAACAGAACATGAATTATGTCCTCAGACACATTCTATACTTAGCACATCAACCCTTTCACAACATACAAGAATACACACCCGCAAACACTTACCCATAGACAGAAAATATTGCAAACAAGTTTAAGATGTACTGGGTGTGTGAGTGAAAGAGTCTGGATGTGTTTGTGTGTGTGTGTATTCAAATGTGTGTGAATGCATTCTTTGCCCCCTCTTGCCACCCTGCAATTCCTTTCAACTAGGAATAAAGGACAGATTCCTTTGAGAAGGTGCTGAAACTAAAGAGGCATACCTCTCTCTCTCTCCCCCTCTCTCTGCCCCCCTTTCTCTCTCATTCTCTTTCTCTCTACCCCCCCCCCCTCTTATTCTCTTGCTTTCTCCTTCTCTCCCCATCTCTCTCTCTGTGTCTCTCTCTCCTTCTCCCCCCTCTCTCTCTCTCATTCTCCCTCTTTCTCCTTCTCTCTCTCTCCTTCTCCCCTCTCTTTTGCTCCTCTCTCTCCCTTTCACTCTCTCTCCTATCCCCCCCCTCTCTCTTTCTCTCGCTCTCTCTCCGCCGGTCTCTCTCTCTCTCATTCTCCCTCTTTCTCCTTCTCCTCTCTCTCTCTCAGTATTGTCTCTCTGTGGTCGTGAAGGAGGGGGTGGGTGGGGTCTGCCTTGCCAGCAATTCGACAGCACTCCGCCAGTGCCTGCTAGCATCTCTCCCTCCTCCTCCCTATCCCTCCCTCCTTTCCACCCTCCCCCACCCACTCCTTTCATCAGAAAGGGATGAGGTAATCCCTGCGAGGGCTCGTGAAGCACAGCCAGAGTGTGAGCGAGAGAGGGAAGCAGTACGAGAAAGAGCCTGTGCATAGCTGAGAGAGAGAGAGAGAGAGAGAGAGAGAGAGAGAGAGAGAGAGAGAGAGAGAGATGACAGTAGCAGCAGAGTGCGAGGGGCTGGAGTCCTGACCAGCAGTAGCAATTGTAGTGTTAGCTAGCGTTAGTAGCATAGCAGCCACACGGTTTTGAGTGAGATGAGCCGCTGTCGGGGCTGCTAGCGAGGAGCGCTGCCTGCCTGCTGTGGGACAGTAACAGAGGAGAGCTGGTGCTGTGGTCCTCAGGGTGGGGTACAGCCGTGAGCTGAGCCGTAAGGAGAGGAATCATGACTGAACGCTGTAGCCTATGGAGCGCCCTGTCGGCAGCCGCCTGCTGTTTCTACAGAGGCTCCTTCATGCAGGTGCAGGTGAGTGTGTGTGTTTGTGTGTGTGTGTAGGTGTGTGTTTGAGAAATGAAAGTGAGCGGTTGTGATTCAAAGAATATGTTTTTGTTGGACAGAATCTGTATATTGGCTCGTGAATTTCTGGACATTTCTGTTAGCGGTTTTGTCTTTGCGTGTGAGAGTGTGTACGGGTTGTGTTGGAGTGTGTTCATTCCTGTTTTGGACCAGCCGCTAACTGGTGATATCATAGATACGATACGACACGGGCAGGCATATCTAGTTGTGCTTGTCTAATTTATAAGCCGGGGGAAACATGAGGCTGGCTGATTCCTGACAGATGACCTAAGGGGTGTACTGTTGGCAGGTTGTGGTCAGATCATCTATTGTAACAGAGGTGGACAGGAGAGAAGAGCAGGGAGGTGAATTACATTCGGTCACCACTGAAAGTCATGCCGTTTGGATCTGATGGCATGAAGCATCGCTGAAGTATGTTGTTATTGAAAGTCATGCCGTTTGGATCTGATAGTACAAAACCTCAATGTAGTACGTTGTTATTGAAAGCTTTTGTATGTGATCGTATGAAACCTCACTGTAATATATTGCTACTCGCTGTTCTGGATTTAGTTTTTCATCTCTTACCTGTGTAGTCTCTCTCAACTGTTCCTTGTCTGTTGGGAGACTCTCTGTGGCAGTATTCAGAGTTTAGGAACAGGATTTATAGCAGAGTAGTGGCTTTCAAATAAAATAGGACTCTGACGTGTGTACGTGTGTGTTACTTTGGTGCAGAAAATGGGAGCATGTTCAGTGAAGGGGCTCATTTTGGTATTTGTAGTTGGGCCACCAGCCCCAGCCACTTGAGCCTGATAGATGGTCTGGTAACATCCTCCGTCTGTTGACCTGTGTGTCCTGTTTACATCACCTGATCTCAGACCAGCACCAGGACAGGAAGAAGTGCTGAGACACTGTCTGTCAGTGACAGTTCGAGTTGAAAAGAGCCTTGACTCCAGGGCGATGCTGGAGCATTTCAACCACTACATTCTCAAAAATAAGAATCTGATCGAGGTTCATTTCAGTGCCCCGGGCCAGGGAACAAAATAGCAGGCTTTCAACACTTCAGTTCAACAATTACCTTGTTTTCAATTTCCAGCTGATATTGTGCTTTAAACTCCCAGCAGAGAGATTACTACTGATCGTATGGTCTATGGGAGTGCGGCATGCTGGCATTGCTACCATTGTGTCTGTAATTAAGACCACTGCCGTCGCAGTCGGTCTCTAACTGGGACATTGTGACGTTACAGCCCTGTTTGTTCACAGAGCAGATCAGCGCTTGAACCCCATCTGCCCCTCGCTCCCCTCTCCATGCAGTTTGCACTTTGATGGTTTTCTCCTGATTTTTAATCCCCCCTTTCTGTGTCTGCCAGCCAGGCTAACTCCAACCATCCAGGCAGCGTAACCCCAGTTTATCTCCAAAGTGACCCAGCTGGGATAGGCTGGCAAGGCCACAGAGAGTGTCTGTCAACCCCAGAGGCCATGGCCTGGCACCGCGGCCCCCAACCAGTGGAGGCTGGTGTCACTTTAAATTGGAGGACCGGCTCAAAGGAGTGAATGGTATCAAACATGTCCTCTGGACTCAAGTGACACTGTAGCCTCCGCTGCCTTCAATCGTGACGGGAGCTCTAAGGGCCACCACTTATCCCAGGGCCCCGTACCACCAGTTACCGCGGGGGCTCTTTCAACCGCCACATAGTCAGTAACCATGTTCAACCCGTCTGACATACGTAGCAGAAGCGGTAGCTGACACTGAAACGTTTTTTTGTGTCAGCGGCGTTAGGTAGCATTATCCCCGCGCCGCCCGTAGCCGATTTGGCACGCTGGAGTATTGTAATATGCGACCCTCTGTGTAATCCCCCCCTGCGCCACTCTTCTTGTGTCTCGTCTCGGGCGCTCCTCTCCTCCTCCGAATCCTTTTCACAGCAAATCCTCTTTGCAGCGCCTGCCTCGCCTCTGCCTCGCCCGCCTGCCACTCCCCCCGGGACAGCGAGGGGCTAAGCGGCTGTTTAACTGCTAAAGTTCAAGAGAAAATCAGCCTGTTACTGAGAGAGAGGAAGCTAATTACACTGGGATGTTTTCTCTAGTAATGAGACACACTCGTAGGTTTTTTATTTTTTTCCGGTTTGCTCGGAGTCCTAACCATTTGTGCCCTTTTCCAACAAAAAAAACCTACGCCAGTGCATTGTAGCCTGGGTGTCAGTCTGTATCTACTCTCTTGTCATGAGAATTCCACAAAACGAGAGCATAAACAGACTGTTACCCAGGCTAACTGCTTGGAGTTGTAGCTGGATACGGCGAAGAGGGTAGACAGTGAAGCACAAGGGGTTATACATGACCAGAGACTGAGGAATGGTAGGGGTGCGGGGATTTGAGCAGAGCAGAGACACTTCCACAGATCCATAGCCCCAGGTCAGGATTAGGGTCGCTAGCAGCTCCCACTCACTGGTTCTCACCTTTCTCCCAATTAGCCAATCTCTCCTTTGTCAGTTCAAAAACCTTCAGTTTCTTGTCGTTGGCTCTTTTCAAGCTTTCATGTCAGAACGTAGGATGTGGACTGCGTGTTTTAAGTGCCATTCGATAGTACCTGAAATGTATCCCACAGGAACCTTTTGATCCAAATATATAATGGACCGATCCACCTCTGAGTATTTAGTAGGGGTTTAGAGGAGCTGAGGAGGGTGTCACCCTGGACTGTACTATAATGAACCAGTGGGAGGGTGGTTGCAGATGGCATTTTGGAAGACATAGCTAACAGCAGAGTGAGAGAGAGAGGTGTATAAGAAGGGCTGAGGCACTGACTGGTGAACATTTGTAAATGAAATAGGTGTGCTGGATACAGCTGGAACCGGGATATCTACCACTGTACCAGGTAGAGTTGTGGAGGTGTGATTGTGTTGACAGACGGACTCACCTCAGTCACTCTACTCACACTACTGCTACCCACACTAACTGCTCTACTCCAGAGAGACTGTGTGTGTGTGTGTGTCTCAGATCCAGGTGCTACATAAAGGGATTGGAGGTTGTTGCATGCTTCCGTGTATGTGTGTGCCATACAGAGAGATCTAAAGGACCCCTCGTGGTGCCTGCATGGTTCCCCCTCAGAAGTCTTTGTGTGTGTGTGTGTGGCTCTTTTAGGGAGCAGAGCAGCACAGCACTGCTGAGATCACAGACTTGGTCTGGAACTTACTTCTACCCCCACCTGCTCTGTACACTCCCCAACCCCCGCTCTCCAACTCACTATACACGGCCTCACAAGCTATTCATCAACCAGTAGGTCTATATCCTGTTAAATTCCTCATTATTGAACATTGATAAACATCATTTCATTGTTGACGTGGTAGACCGCTTGCTGCTATGGATGTCAGCGGACTTCTGATCCTGTGTGTTTCTGACGGCGTTCGAGAGCGAGAGGGAATCCGGGGTGAGGATTTAGGCAGGAGGGGTCAGGGGGAGGGGTTATATTGTGTGTCCACTTGGCCTTTGACCCCGGGGGTCAGCGGGTTTCAGGGTTGCCCGCAGGAGGTCAGAGTTCAGCCGGACAGATATGACTGAACCACCCCTACTGAGCCTCTCTGGTGAGCGCAGAGGCCTGAGGATAAGTGGGCCGAGGGTAGGGAAGGTTATGGTAACCTGGTGGTCACAGTACCTCTTCGGAGCACCGCTTGCATTCAAACCAGCACTGTACACGGCTTTAGCAGTAGAATGGTTTTAGCTGTAGCAGTACGTCAACTACAGATGTCGGGCCCATGCTAAGGTTTAAGGCACGAGTAACCCAGGTCTCGTCTTTGTCTGTTGGGTCTCTGATAAGATGGGTGTGAGGATTTAGTGGGTCAGCCAGGGGAGGTTGAGGTGACGTGGTCCCAGTACTCCTCAGGCTAGCATTGTTATTTATGGCACGACGGGACACCAGGTCTCCCCTCGTGAAAGACCGTCTTCTAACATCAGTGGGATAGGTAAAGGTTGAACAGAAGGCACGAGTAACCTCCCATTTACGCTGTAGGTTCTCTGGAATCAATCTACCTCACTGGCATTTATACCATAAATAAATCTTCTTCCTCTTTCCAGCGATGGCCCCCCAAAAAAAGGTCTTTGTGAGTTACTGGGTACCAGAGTCCCAGTGGAATTCTTAATGTTTCAGTTTACTTTATGAAAGGACCCCAGGCAATTAAAGTACAACTAGGTGATTTGCGGCGTAGGACAGAGAATAGCTCCACAGCAGCAGACAATATGTTTGATCATGGTGGAAGAGAAGATGTAGGAGATGGAGAATGTATTTTTTCACAGACGGTTACTGATAACATCGAAATAAAACTAGTAGAACCAGTTTCTGGATTCAATTTCATTTAGAAAAAGATGAGACTAAAGATTAAAATGTTGATGATAACCAAACGATTAAAGTCATCGAATCTAACTTAAAGATACGTTAGGGATTAATGAATAACGTTTCATTAGACGTTCTCGAAAGATGAAACAATTAAATTGAAAAGCTTTGAATGCAATTCAATTTAGATGAGACCAAGAATTAGACTATCCTTGATTAGATGGTGTTCAGAGGGAACACACACACGGAGAGAATTACCCTGATTAGATGGTTTTCAGCGTTCAGAGAGGCAACGGTATGCTCTGCTGAAGTGTTGAGCTGACTCTGAACGTTTAGGACTAATTTAGTGTGACTGAACGGCAGACGCTGATGCTGCTGGTACACACACACACAAAAAACCCCATGCATCTTCATGAGCTGTGCCATAGGCAACACCATCGTGGGGGGTGGCGGGGGGGGGGGGATCCCCTCATGATGAAGAGAGGGGGATGAAGAGACTTCCACATAGCAGTCAACATAGAGATGGAGGGATGACTGTCAGTCTCTTTAGATACAGTATGTATGCATCTCATCGGAGCTTAGGCAACAACAGCTACAGAAAACGATGACATAATTCTCTGGATGGAAGAATGGACAGAGGAAGGTGAGGAAGGGGGGTGGGAGAGGGAAGAAGGAAGACGGGTAAGGGTGACACCACAGCAGGGTATCACAGGCAAATTTCCCATGAGTGTCTCTCGGAATAACACGTCGATCTTGTGCAGGCAGGGCTAGTGTTTCCCCCTGGGAGTGTATACACACACACACACACACACACACACACACACACACACACACACACACACACATATATTTTAGGCTGCTTTCGGTGTGCTATGAGAGTCCGGACATGCAAGGGCATTGCTGATCTTAAGGGATGTGTGTTTTGGAAGGTCCTCCCCCTCCTCCCTCCTCTCCAACAGCGCGAGTTCAAGCCAGCAAGAAGGGCTCCATCTGAACATCACCATGGTGACAGCCTAGTACACACACAAGGACAACACCCACCTCCCCGATATCCCTCTATCCCTACCCCCATCAATGATTATACTGTCTGTGAGGAAGAAAGAGCGTGTGTGTGTTTAGGAGCACGAGTACTGTACCAATACTATCTCAGTCTGTCAATTTAATGGCCCTCTGTGTCGGAGGTAACCGAGGGGTTACTAGCTGTCCATCAAAGCTTTGCCCCGCCCCGCCCTCAGACACTGTGCAAGAGCTGTACCGTAATGTGTGTGTGTGTGTGTGTGCGCCCGTGTGTGTGTCTGTCTGTGTGTGTGCGAGATGTGTGGCAGCGGGTACACAGAGCTCTGCTCACTCTCTCTGCTCTGTATGAATGAAAGTGATACCTCAGCGCTCCCGCACTGTCTAGCCTTTCCGCCCTGCCAGCCAATAGCACTCAGCGCTACCTTGCCTCCTGGAAACAATGACATCATCTCTAGCCAATAGCATCGCAGCTCTGGGGCTTGCTGCCTGCTGCAGCTCCAACGATGATCAGTTGGGACAAGGGGAGAGGGAAGGATGGAGAAAAGAGAGAGACTATTGTACTGACAGTGCAAACGGAAGATAGCAGGGCCCGGATTTGAAGCAGGCTATAAGGCTCAGAGGTATTTCTGTGTACACTCGTCAAAATAAAGGTGCCAGTTGGAACCGAATAAGGTTTGTGAGAGCGATGCCATAGTGGAACCATTTTAGGGTCTCTGAACCTTTTCATGGGATGGTTCTTTTGAAGAACCATACAAAAATCCGTAAACCAGACAAGTTTCGGCCCTCCGGGACCAGAATTCGATATTCCTGCTGTAGGGTTGAAAGTCTTAATTGCATATTCATATTGCATATCCTTGGTGACTTTCGAGTGAATTTTAAAGTTACCACCCATGGCTGTGTTTGCTAGTGACACAGACACGGTTCTTGCATTCATTCATTTTCAGTCCTGTGGCCTTCACCAAGTGAGATTTTAAGTGAATATGTTGTCATTTAAATGTAATTATTCGAAACAACACAATAGATATTTTACCATAATACAGTGGCCTGAAACTCTTGGTTTACAGGCCACATCAGGCCTGCAAGCCACATTATGCTGGCTAGCAAAATGATGTGTAATTTCTATTGGAATCCAGCCAGAGTGGGGATATCCAACATTTGGAATTTTGGGAAGACTAAGATACCTTAAATATCCAAACTGGAACAACCATTTCAGTAACTGGTGCAGTAAGTCCAAGTAGCAGATTGGTATAGTTTAGGAAAATGTATGTCATGGATATTTGAGTAGCGTGAGATTAATTAATCAATCAGTGTACATGCAAAAACAGAGATATTGAAACACAACAATTCTTAAAATCAACTTACAATAGAGCATGCTGGGAAATATGATAAGGATGGGCGTGATTTGGCTTCCCCTCTGGTTATTAACGCCAACACTGAGGTTCTTTTACACCACTGTGTTAATGTAACTCTTGAATCAACACTAGAAATGTTACACTGAAAAACCAACACTAGTTAACATAGTGAAAGGGACACATCTGCAGGCTCCCATACATACAACAGTGGATGTCAAGAACCCCACACTCGATGTTCTTTATCGGGCAAGACATGGTTCTATCACGGCCACGGATACTATAACAGCCAGACAGAGCTGTGTGTGTGCGTGTACTCGGCCCATCAGAGGGCCTGGCTAATTCACACCCCTGATTTATATGCATCACCAGTCCACCTATCAGATCAAACGCTGCCTCATTACCATATCATTATCAGCAGTGGACATGGGGAGAAGAGGCCGCGTGTACGTGAGGACTTTCTCTAATCTGTTTATTTTATATGTATCATATAGGTATGACGGCTTTTATATATTTAAAAAATCATTTTTGAACCTTTATTTAACTAGGCAACTCAGTTAAGAACAAAGCAGAAAGACTGATTTTTACCTTGTCAGCTCGGGGATTCGATCCAGCTACGCTCTAACCACTAGGCTACCTGCCGACGTCTCTCTCTCTCTCTCCTCCCCCTCACCCGACTTTCCTCCCTCTCTGGTCCCCCCCCGTTCTCTCTCTCCCTCTCCTCCCCGTCTCTCGTATGACCCTGGTCTGTGTGTTTGTGTGCAGAGCCCGTCAAGCCCGTCAATAGGTCATTCTGTGTTTGTGTACTGACAGACTGAGGACTGTATAGCGTTGGGTGTCCGCGTCTGACTGTCGACTCCGGGCGGGACCATGGCTAGTCAGCGACATTGAGGCTTTTTCTCTTTTCGACCCTCACAAAGCAAAACGTCCCACCGCAGGGTGCGTCCAGGTATCGATTAGACTGGCGTGGGCGTGTGTGTCTGCGTGTTGTGCATGTGCTTGCCTGTCTCTTCCTGTCTGCTCATCAGCATGTATGCACACACACACACACAGGAGATCTTTTCCAACGTTAGCCTTTTGTATGCACTGGAGGGCGGTTACACCGTCGACCCACAAAGGCCCTTGACCAAAAGCATAAAAGCACAGCTGAAAGTAAAAGCTAAATAAAAGGGTGTGACGATCAGCTATTAAAACTATATCAAATATCAACACTTAATGCTGAGGCCATCAGGGGCTCCCTATATTAAGTCATATTGCTTTGTATCTGCTGTTGTCTTTTGTTGTGGCGCATCGAGACTCATGTACGAGCAACAATAGACAGTGCTGCTGTCCTCCGCTGCTGCTGTTGTGGTTTCATGTGATGGATGGTGATTGATGTGACAGGCCCATCCCTCTGCTCTCGCTTCCTTTCCCTCCTCTCCCTCTTTTCCCTCCTTCCTCCTCTCTCTGGTCCATGCTTTCCCTCCTCTCCCTCTTTCCCCTCCTTCCTCCTCTCTCTGGTCCATGCTTTCCCTCCTCTCCCTCTTTCCCCTCCTTCCTCCTCTCTCTGGTCCATGCTTTCCCTCAGGCCTGAAGCCAGTGGCTGGGATCGGGAGTGGTCAGTCATTTGATGAGGGATGAGATGAGATGCTGTTACGATGCTCTCATCAATTTCCTCTGAAGGATGGGGATGGGGTCAGGATATATCACTGACCATCAGAGTAGAGCCATTCATTCAGTGTCTGAATCAGAAACAATCCTTCAATCTGTGTTTCGCAATCTATTTATCCTTAATTTCACCAGGGAGTCTCTAGAGATTTAAATGTTTTGAAAATGTCTCCCTGAATTGAATGATACAGCAAGTTAGACCAGGGTTTCTTAAACTATGGGTCGGGACCCAAAGTTGGCCCTGGGCATGTGAGAGATGGTTTGCGGGTTATGAGAATACATCTATAATACACACTATTTCGACTTAATTTGAGTCATTAAAGGATGATTTGGGTCACAGGAGGATGGTCAATTTTTCATTTGGGTTTCAAGCTGAAAAAGTGTACGATGATAGACTGATAGTGTGGTAGGCCGATTTGTCTCTAGCCAGCCCCTTTGCTTCACCATGAAACGGCTCAGTTTGGATTCCAGGCTAGCCAGCCCCTTTGCTTCACCATGAAACGGTTCAGTTTGGATTCCAGGCTAGCCAGCCCCTTTGCTTCACCGTGAAACGGTTCAGTTTGGATTCCAGGCTAGCCAGCCCCTTTGCTTCACCATGAAACGGTTCAGTTTGGATTCCAGGCTAGCCAGTCCCTTTGCTTCACCATGAAACGGTTCAGTTTGGATTCCAGGCTAGCCAGCCCCTTTGCTTCACCATGAAACGGTTCAGTTTGGATTCCAGGCTAGCCAGCCCCTTTGCTTCACCATGAAACGGTTCAGTTTGGATTCCAGGCTAGCCAGCCTCTTTGCTTCACCATGAAACGGTTCAGTTTGGATTACAGGCTAGCCAGCCCCTTTGCTTCACCACGAAACGGTTCAGTTTGGATTCCAGGCTAGCCAACTTCTTTGCTTCACCATGAAACGGTTCAGTTTGGATTCCAGGCTAGCCAGCCTCTTTGCTTCACCATGAAACGGTTCAGTTTGGATTACAGGCTAGCCAGCCCCTTTGCTTCACCACGAAACGGTTCAGTTTGGATTCCAGGCTAGCCAACTTCTTTGCTTCACCATGAAACGGTTCAGTTTGGATTCCAGGCTAGCCAACTCCTTTGCTTCACCATGAAACGGTTCAGTTTGGATTCCAGGCTAGCCAACCCCTTTGCTTCACCATGAAACGGTTCAGTTTGGATTCCAGGCTAGCCAACTCCTTTGTCGTTGTCATAAACACTATGTAAGACGGTGACAAAGGAGTTGAGTCTAAAACGGAAAGCGATCTGGTGTCTGTCTGGCTGTAGCATCAAAGGGAGTCCGTTCAGTCAATGTCTGGTCTCATCTGCTCAGTCTGTCAGATCCCTCATGTGTTCCTGACTCCTCATCAGGGACATAAGTCTCTGTTTTTGGGAGGAGATGAAATCTCCCATCTTTCATTGGCTTTCTACATCTTCATAATTCCAGCCCGCTGTGTCTTTTAGGCAGCAACAATTAATTCAGGCCTGGCGTTTATTGATTAATCAATGGAAGGGATGCAGCATCTCTGTATTTCTCCACCACACACACACACACATACACACACACACACACGTTCTGCTCCTCTTGACTCTTTCCTTCTGCTGCTTCCTCCTCTCCTGCCTTGGGGTGGTGGGGAGAAAGAGGAGCATCGTGGGACTTGTGGTTTATCTGACAGTGTAAAGGCCTCCATTTATAAAGAACAACAAAAAGATCCCATGGCCTCGGCTTAACACATTACCGCTTGTCACCGTGGTAACAGATAGCCTCTGGCCTCGGCCTCTGGCTCCCAGCCGACACACCACACACACACACACAAAACGTCCCACTGACACTGCTGGGCTAGAGGAGCAGAAGCAGGTTAGTATTGATGAGGCACCAAGACCCACAATCCATCAGGGCCGTGACCCCTGACCCTTGAGAGCCTTTAAACTGGCCATTAATGGGCCATTCTTTCAGTGTGTGTGTTTTTCTGTGTGTGAGGAGAGGGGCTTAAGCACTGTCTATTCCTGACTACTCCTACATGCCGACACACATTTATTTTGATATTCATCTCACACAGACGGGCAGGTTATGCTTTCACCCAGCAGAGTGTTATATAATTTCTGCAGTCGATATGTCTGTAAACAAAATGAATCCATACCAATTTGTGAACCAGGAATCTTTCTGAATAGGAAAAATATAATAAATCCCAGTCAGAGGAGGTTTGTGGGTTTTTGGGAACCTCATATGACCTGAACAATGAAATTCAGCCGACAGCCATCCAGGGTTTAATCCGGCCAATTTTCTCTTTCTCTGGTGTGTGGATTATCCACCCGTATCCCTGTAAGCCTGTTCGCTCTCCTCCTCCTCTTCCTCCTCCTCCTCCTCCTCTCCCCCTTCTCCTTTTCTCCTCCCTTTCTCTCCCCGGAGCCCAGTCATCAGTGTGTTGCTCCTGTTCTTGTCAGTGTAATGGGCCGACCAGTCTCACTGCTGCACCAAACACACACACTCACTCACACACACACACACACACACACACTCTGATACAGGCTGCTACACAGAGCACACACACTGACAGGCAGGGAGCAGGTGGGAAAGATAGATGGGGGAGGGAGGCGATAGAGAGACAGGTGGAGAAAGAGAGGAGGATGAAGGAAAGTAGAGGAGGAGAGAGAGAGAGAGAGGAGAAGGCAGAGGAATGGAGAGACCCGAAGCAGGTAAGTGAGACAAGTGCCCTTTCATTTGCCCTCCCTCTATCCCTCCCTCCATCCTAGCCGTTCCTGGCAGATTACTCACTGCCTGTCTGTACTGAGGAGGTGGACCAGAGGCTGTTGCTGGGGCTGGAGGCTGGGCAGTGACAAAGCAAGGTTTTGGGTAGAGGACACGGGCCGTGTTATCTCAGTGCTACAGAGAAGTCGGGCAGTTGAGATATGTTGTTGGTAAATGGAGGACCAGGGAAGTCTTGGTCGTGTTGTAGTGCCGCGGAGAGAGCTGTACCTCGGACGGTAGTGTTATGAGTCAAGGTTGACTGTGCATGTATGTAGTCTACTGTTATTGGTTAGTGGAGACCCAGACCATGGGGTAGCAGATCAGAGGAAAGCGTTGGCCACACCCAGTCGTGTTTTCCCTTTCAGTTCACCCCACTGCACATTGCAGGATCGTCCCCAGCCCAGCAAGGCCCAGCCCAGCCCGGCAAGGCCCAGCCCGGCAAGGCCCAGCCCGGCAAGGCCCAGCCCGGCAAGGCCCAGCCCGGCAAGGCCCAGCCCGGCAAGGCCCAGCCCGGCAAGGCCCAGCCCGGGGTGACGGTGCACATTAACCCTTTCAGTCTCCTCTCCACCAGCTTCGAGGGAGGAAGGTAGGGAGGGGGGAGCCACCATGGATTGGGAGGGGTTACCAAGGCAGTGTCTCCCAGGTGTGGCCCTGCTGAGTAGGCTAGGGAGGGAGGGAGGGAGGGAGGAGCCACCATAGAGGGGGAGGGGTTACCAAGGCAGTATCTCCCAGGTGTGGCCCTGCTGAGTAGGCTAGGGAGGGAGGGAGGCAGGAGCCACCATAGAGGGGGAGGGGTTACCAAGGCAGTATCCCCCAGGTGTGGCCCTGCTGAGTAGGCTAGGGAGGGGAGGGAGGCAGGAGCCACCATAGAGGGGGAGGGGTTACCAAGGCAGTATCTCCCAGGTGTGGCCCTGCTGAGTAGGCTAGGGAGGGAGGGAGGGAGGCAGGAGCCACCATAGAGGGGGAGGGGTTACCAAGGCAGTATCTCCCAGGTGTGGCCCTGCTGAGTAGGCTAGGGAGGGAGAGAGGGAGGCAGGAGCCACCATAGAGGGGGAGGGGTTACCAAGGCAGTGTCTCCCAGGTGTGGCCCTGCTGAGTAGGCTAGGGAAGGGAGGGAGGGAGGCAGGAGCCACCATAGAGGGGGAGGGGTTACCAAGGCAGTATCTCCCAGGTGTGGCCCTGCTGAGTAGGCTAGGGAGGGAGGGAGGCAGGAGCCACCATAGAGGGGGAGGGGTTACCAAGGCAGTATCTCCCAGGTGTGGCCCTGCTGAGTAGGCTAGGGAGGGAGGGAGGCAGGAGCCACCATAGAGGGGGAGGGGTTACCAAGGCAGTATCTCCCAGGTGTGGCCCTGCTGAGTAGGCTAGGGAGGGAGGGAGGGAGGCAGGAGCCACCATAGAGGGGGAGGGGTTACCAAGGCAGTATCCCCCAGGTGTGGCCCTGCTGAGTAGGCTAGGGAGGGAGGGAGGGAGGAGCCACCATAGAGGGGGAGGGGTTACCAAGGCAGTATCTCCCAGGTGTGGCCCTGCTGAGTAGGCTAGGGAGGGGAGGGAGGCAGGAGCCACCATAGAGGGGGAGGGGTTACCAAGGCAGTATCTCCCAGGTGTGGCCCTGCTGAGTAGGCTAGGGAGGGAGGGAGGGAGGCAGGAGCCACCATAGAGGGGGAGGGGTTACCAAGGCAGTATCTCCCAGGTGTGGCCCTGCTGAGTAGGCTAGGGAGGGAGAGAGGGAGGCAGGAGCCACCATAGAGGGGGAGGGGTTACCAAGGCAGTGTCTCCCAGGTGTGGCCCTGCTGAGTAGGCTAGGGAAGGGAGGGAGGCAGGAGCCACCATAGAGGGGGAGGGGTTACCAAGGCAGTATCTCCCAGGTGTGGCCCTGCTGAGTAGGCTAGGGAGGGAGGGAGGGAGGGAGGCAGGAGCCACCATAGAGGGGGAGGGGTTACCAAGGCAGTGTCTCCCAGGTGTGGCCCTGCTGAGTAGGCTAGGGAGGGGAGGGAGGCAGGAGACACCATAGAGGGGGAGGGGTTACCAAGGCAGTGTCTCCCAGGTGTGGCCCTGCTGAGTAGGCTAGGGAGGGAGGGAGGGAGGAGCCAGCATAGAGGGGGAGGGGTTACCAAGGCAGTATCTCCCAGGTGTGGCCCTGCTGAGTAGGCTAGGGAGGGAGGGAGGGAGGCAGGAGCCACCATAGAGGGGGAGGGGTTACCAAGGCAGTGTCTCCCAGGTGTGGCCCTGCTGAGTAGGCTAGGGAGGGAGGGAGGGAGGCAGGAGCCACCATAGAGGGGGAGGGGTTACCAAGGCAGTGTCTCCCAGGTGTGGCCCTGCTGAGTAGGCTAGGGAGGGAGGGAGGGAGGCAGGAGCCACCATAGAGGGGGAGGGGTTACCAAGGCAGTATCTCCCAGGTGTGGCCCTGCTGAGTAGGCTAGGGAGGGAGAGAGGGAGGGAAGGAAGGAAGGTGGTGGGTTGGTGGTAGGTGCTGGTTGATGATGGTGTGGTCATGCTGGGTCTCCTGAGACGGATAGGGAGGAGGGAGGAAAGGGCTTGGTTGATGATGGTAGATGTGTTGCGTGAGACCTCTAGCCTTGCGTTTTGTCAAACCTCTCAGCTGTCCTCTCCTAATTGGGTAGTCATGCCCTGATGGAGCCTCCAGTCCCCAGTCCCAAAACCCCAAGCCCCCTCCCTGTTCTTTCCCCAGCCCCTGACCCCATTGTGGCCTTGCCTCAGTCTCATCCAGCAGCCCCCAATCTTCCAATCCTGGCCTTTCCCCAGCCAGCAGCCCCCCAGGGCCAGTGAAAGGATGGAAGGGGGGGGGGGGGGTCAGTGGAGGGAACACAAAGTGACCCCCACTGTGGGGTCTGTGGGGTGGGTGGAGGCTGTAGAGTAGAGGCTGATTCCCCCTGACAGGACTGGCTCTGTGAAGAGTTTATCTAAACACAAAAAAAGACCTGTTCCCTTTTGGTAGGGTCACAAGGCTGCCTAGCGTGGACACACACACACACACACACACACACACACACACACACACACACACACACAAAGAGTGAGTTAAAGATGAGCTATTTTCTATACCAATATGTTTCCAGATGAAGGAGGGAAGCAGCTTGGGGGCATGTTGTGGCCATCCAGAGGCATTCTTTTGGGGGTTGTGTGTGTGTGCGCTTACCTCTGAACATACTCTGCTACCCTACAGGCGTGTTTAACAGTAAAAACAGAGGTTGAGAGTCAGGGGGAAGAGAATCAGCTCCGAGACATACTTGCAGTCCGAAATCATTAGAGCTGAGTGCATCTCTGTATCTCTCTCACATTGTGTGTGTGTGGTAGTGGGGTGGGAGGCACACACAGCAACTCATTCTTACCCGCTCAGTTAATATTGTCTTTTCCTTATCATCATAAATCACACCCATCAGGTGCAGTATCTTAATTAACTGTCATTAAGAAACCAGAGAGTGGGACAAAGAAGGCTTTGATGAGAGAGAGAGAGAGAGAGAGAAGGGGGGGAGAAAGAGACAGACAGACAGACAGACAGAGAGAGAGAGAGGGAGGGAGATGGAGAGAGGGAAATAGTTTGGAAGAGAGAGCAAAAGAGAATAGATGGATCGTCCACAGTGGGAGTCCAGGAGCGTGTCATATCCTGTGGCCCAGCTGTCAGTCAGTGTAGGGGTAGAGGCACTGAGACCATGCTGAGTGACAAGCTCTGGAGGGGATTGTGTGTGTGTGTGTGTGTGTGTGTGTGTGTGTGTGTGTGTGTGTGTGTGTGTGTGTGTGTGTGTGTGTGTGTGTGTGTGTGTGTGTGTGTGTGTCTGAGAGCTAGCACTGAGCAGCCCTAAGGGGGGTAGACAGGGCATGACAGAGGAAAGGAATGAGGATTTTTCTGCCACTCTGTCGCAAGCCAGTAGCTTTGTGTGTCTGTGTGTACCAGCAGTAGTAGGTGTGGTGGAGTCGGTGTTGACAGCAGAGGTCCCAGTTATCAGTCCCACCTCCAGACCCCAGCCTGCAGATATATCAGCCAACAGAGGGGATGTAAACTATAGCCTGCAGAGGTGATCCCTACAGAGGTTGCACAGTCGGACAAGACACCCACGAGGAGTAGGGGTCGACCGAAGAGTGACTGGAGGATGGAATTCATACAAAGTAACTAGATGTATATCTGGTTGGCGGGAGAGGAGGAGGAGGGAGGGATACGTTGCTCCTTCCTTAGCTAAGCGTCTACATGGCTCAATTACTGTATGTGAATGACGTTACCGGAGAAATGAATCAGATGAGCTTTGGTGGTTATCCTAAAGCTATGGGATTTACTTTGGGTTACAGTCTGTGCCAGGCTAACTTAAGCCTTGTATGTCCTTTTAACATTCCTGACACTGCGACGTGGCTTCTCATAGTACCGCGAGTCTGTGGAAGAGGAGTGATAGTGTTTAGGACTAAGAGACTAGGAGGAGATCAGGTAAGATAGGAGCATGTGAAATAATGGGATACGGCTGAGATGGTGGGAGACAGGGTTGGGTGGGAGGGTTTTAAGCAGTAATCCAGGCCCCTAAACCCCTTAGAGGGGGGCAGATGGAAAGAGGGAGGGAGGGATAGAGGGTACAGAGAGGGACCTCTGCTCTGGCCCAGCGGATGGGGAGGAGGTGGGGTCCCCCAATCTCAGGCTGCTACCATAGCAACGGGGCTGGGGTAGGGGCAGGGGGAAGCTGAAAGAGAGAGGCTCTACATTCTATCATGGGTTTGGATCTAAGAACACTTCATGTCTGTTTCCGTGCATCCCTTATTCCTTTCTTTGCATTGTACCATTTGGGCCAGAGAGGGGGTTTGTTTTTTTTGGTAGTAGATTGCATTTGGTAGATTGCGCCTGGTAGATTGTATGTATCTTGGATCCAGTCGAAATTTCTGTGAGTTTGACTGATGGTAACGCCACCTCTGGTTTGGTGATCTGCTGGAGGGAGTGGGGGATGTCATTAGTTGGTGCGATTTGATTGGTCAGCAGTGAGGAAGTGGGAGGGTAGTAGGTGGCTGGGTAAATGAGGTGATGGATCATCCGGTGTTATTATTCATAACATCAGGGAGTGCAGGGACACAGTCCAACCCTCCACCTGCACCCCCATCCATCCCCAGCTAACCCCCGTATCTCCCACCTGCACCCCCTAACCCCCCCCCATCTCCGTCCGTCCCTAGCCCTGCGTCGCACACCCAATCTCCAGCCCAACCCCCATATCCCCTAATGTCCTACTCCAGAATCAGCTGGGGGAAAAGAACCAAGACCCAGCGGTCTGTCCCTGTCCTAACTATCCCACCTCTTCAATAAACCTGACACCTCTGTGCCTCCAGTCCACAGACGAAATGAGCAACTTAAAAAGAATGATGAAGTTGGTATGCACTGTAGTCCGTTGTTTTTTACCTCCAATGTGATGTATTGGTAGTGGTATGTACTAGAGGTCGACCAATTAATCGGAATGGCCGATTATTTTGGGCCGACTTCAAGTTTTCATTACAATCGGAAATCGGTATTTTTGCCGATTTGACGATTTTTAAATTTTTATTTTTATTATTTTAAAATGTTTATTTTATTATTTTTTTACACCTTTATTTAATATTTATTCAACTAGGCAAGTCAGTTAAGAACACATTCTTATGTTCAATGACGGCCTAGGAACGTTGGGTTAACTGCCTCGTTCAGGGGCAGAAAGACAGATTTTCACCTTGTCAGCTCGGGGGATCCAATCTTGCAACCTAACAGTTAACTAGTCCAACGCAATAACTACCTGCCTCTCTCTCGTTGCACTCCACAAGGAGACTGCCTGTTACGCAAATGCAGTAGAAGCCAAGGTAAGTTGCTAGCTAGCATTAAACTTATCTTATAAAAAACAATCAATCATAATCACTAGTTATAACTACACATGGTTGAGGATATTACTAGTTTATCTAGCGTGTCCTGTGTTGCATATAATCTGACTGAGCATACAAGCATACAAGTATCTGACTGAGCGGTGGTAGGCAGAAGCAGGCGCGTAAACATTCATTCAAACAGCACTTTCCTGCGTTTTGCCAGCAGCTCTTCATTGTGCGTCAAGCATTGCGATGTTTCTGACTTCAAGCCTAAAACTTCTGAGCTGGGAATATTGAATACTGTTAAAAGGAACCACCAGCTTTCATATGTTCTCATGTTCTGAGCAAGGAACTGAAACGTTAGCTTTCTTACATAGCACATATTGCACTTTTACATTCTTCTCCAACACTGTTTTTGCATTATTTAAACCAAATTGAACATGTTTCATTATCTACTTGAGGCTAAATTGATTTTATTGATGCATTATATTAAGTTAAAATAAGTGTTAATTCAGTATTGTTGTAATTGTCATTATTACAAACACATGTAAAAAATTAATTGAAAAAAATCTGATTAATCGGCCGATTAATCGGCATCAGATTTGTTTGAAAAATCATAATCGGTCCACCTCTAGTATGTACAGTAGATATTACTGTATGGTTAGAGTGTTACAGTAAGCCAGCCAAAGCTAATGGCTTTCTGGCTCAATATTGAGGTGAATGAGCTGCTGTGTTTAACATCTTATATACATGAGGAGGAGTGTGTGTGTGTGTGTGTGTGTGTCTCAAGACTCCCAGCTGCGTGCTGTTGGAGCCAGGAATGCTGCACTCACTGTACATCGCCCGGCACCTGGCCTCTTCACACACAATGAGATGTTTCCATAGCAACCAAGGCTGCAGTACGGGGGGGGGGGGGGGGTTAGATGAATGGCATAGTCTTTCACACTCCATTGTACTTCCTCTATATTACTCTCTCTCTCCCTCTACCCATCCTGTATCAATGAATGTCACCTGGCTATTCTCTACTTCTGTCTCTCTCTCACTGTCTGTGTCTGTCTGTCTGTCTGTGTCTCTCTGATGTTGCATTAACAAAAAAGTATTGGGTTTGTGCTTTCCAGGAAAGTAAGGAGTGTGAAGCTGTTACTCCAACCCACCAGGGAGGCACTGTAACTGGGCCACAGAACATGGGGCTCAGCCAGAGGTTGGATGGGGAGGCACTGTAACTGGGCCACAGAACATGGGGCTCAGCCAGAGGTTGGATGGGGAGGCACTGTAACTGGGCCACAGAACATGGGGCTCAGCCAGAGGTTGGATGGGGAGGCACTGTAACTGGGCCACAGAACATGGGGCTCAGCCAGAGGTTGGATGGGGAGGCACTGTAACTGGGCCACAGAACATGGGGCTCAGCCAGAGGTTGGATGGGGAGGCACTGTAACTGGGCCACAGAACATGGGGCTCAGCCAGAGGTTGGATGGGTGTACCACCCCTCTTTGGGAGTCGGAAGAGAAAAAGTTTGAAACACTGTTTCTCTCTCACACACATCCTGGTCCCTCTGACACTTTCTCTCTTTTTGCCCCTCTTTCTCTCTGTCGCTCTCGGTTTGTCAGTCGGTCTGTCTCCCTCTCTGGTCTCAGTCATATCATAGAGAGCCTGGCTATTCCAATTTGCCCACCACCTACTCACCTACACACACACACACACACACACACACACACACACACACACACACACACACACACACACACACACACACACACACACACACACACACACACACACACAGTGTGTGTCTACTGTAAAACCCAATTACAGGATGGTCCGTCAGCTCAGCAGCAGCAGGGCTAGTCTCTCCTGGGTCACCACAGAGACGGGGGAAAAGCAACACACTTGACCCTGCTGCTCTTTTATTGCCCAGAATCCCTTTCACACAGACACACACTTCACGCCCACTTCACTTCAGAAACGTGACGTCAAATCTAATCTGAGTGGAAACTGCTGCGGTTTTCCTGCCCTCCTCCATCCCTCCATCCTTCCCTAGAGGAGGAGAGGCGAAAGAGAAGCGCAGGAGGAGGAGGTAAATTAGAAAGTGGGGGTTTAATCAACTTATCTCAGAGAAGAGGAGTGAAGGGGGCGGGTGACCAGAAGCATACAGTGACCCGGGGCGATATGGTATTGATTGTCTGCCTTCTGGAGCCCCTCATCGCTTTCTCTCACTCATACAGACAGACGGACACACGTGCGAAGAGATGCAGTACTTTCAATGCTAGTCTCACTTGTAGTCAAAAATCTTGCTTGTACAGATGTAGGATCTTAATTTTCTACGGTAGGAAAATAATCCTGCAGCAACAGGAAATGTGAATATTTACATGGATTATAATTAATGGACATTTTTGTAGGGATTGTTTGTCACGGCTACAGTACCCTCCCCCAAAGGTGCAGACTCCAGGAGTCCATTACACGCTGCTCCTCCTTACCATGCTGCTTGGTCCGTTGGTGGTGGGTAGTTCTGTCACGGCTGTTGAAGGAAGTGGACCAAGGTGCAGCCTGGTGAGCCCGGAGGGGGGTCTACGTCCCGCACCAGAGCCGCCGCCGTAAAGGAGGCCCACCCGGACCCTCCCCTTTAGAGTCAGGTTTTGCGGCCGGAGTCCGCACCTTTGGGGGAGGGTACTGTCACGCCCTGGCCATAGAGAGGGTTTTATTCTCTATTTTGGTTAGGCCAGAGTGTGACTAGGATGGGCATTCTAGTTTCTTTATTTCTATGTTTTCTATTTCTTTGTGTTTGGCCGGGTGTGGTTCTCAATCAGAGGCAGCTGTCTATCGTTGTCTCATACTTAGGCAGCTTTTTCCCAGCTGTGTTTTGTGGGTAGTTATTTTTTGTTTTGTTTTTCTGCACCAGACAGAATTGTTCATTGTTATTTTGTTCAAGCGTTTAAAATAAATAAATAATCATGAACACTTACCACTTACCACGCTGCGCTTTGGTCCACTCCCTCTTCTTTTAACGGCCGTGACATTGTTACAGTTTCTGAAATGTCAAAGTGGAAATGTCAAACTTTAGAACCCTTTTTAAAACTCAAACACACTACAGGAATAATCCCTGTAACAAAAGGGTGATCAAATTAAGATCCTACACCTGTAGAAGTGTACTTGGATAGTGTTTACTCCCAGTGGGTGTCAGATAACGTCATATTTTTCCATTTAGCATCTCATCCCTGTGTCCATAGAGACCGTGTTGTTATTGTTTGTTTTGGTGGTTGTGCCTCTACTGGTAGTATAGAGATGCTGTCAGTGTGTTTACTCCTCTCTATCTCATCTCTCTGTGGCTCTCTGACTCACTCTCTTTCCCCCTTCTCTCTCTCATCTCCCACTCACTGTCTCTCTCTTTCAGTTCCTCTCTCACTCTGACCCTCTCTCTGTCCTCCCTGGCCGCGTATTTCCTCATAGATCTGGACTCGAATGGAAATGTCTTTTGTCGTCATGGTGGTTTCAACGTAACTTTAGAACAGTACTGTTGAAATGTGTAATACTGTAAAGTCTTGCATTCTGATTGTGTAACTACGGTTGTTGGTGGGACTGTGGTGCGTGAGTTACGCTGTGCTGTGTTCGTGTGCGTAGGAATGGAGGATGTTAGGTCATAGATGACTATATAGCAGAGTACTGTAAGCCTACACACACACATAAGAAAGAGTTTTATTTAGAAAGGTTTCACAATGGGGGAAATCAGACCTTCTTTGAAATCAGGTCAATGAGTGTTGGATTCCACGTACTACATTGTACTGTGTGTGCGTGCGTGCATAGTACCAGTATCACTGTCCTGCTAGCCTGAGGGGTGAGCGGCTGTCTCATAGGGGTTTCCTGTTCCCTCTAGTTCTCCAAGGAGAAGTACCTGCTGGAGTCTCCACCAGAGAAACTACGGAAGGAGCTGGAGGAGGAGCTGAAACTCTGCAGCAGCGATATCAGGAGCCATGGCTGGTACCATGGACACATCCCTCGAGAGGTACACACACACACACAGAGTACACATACAGAGTACACACACACAAAGAAGAGTTGTTATTTTACGTGCATACTGTTGTCTTCTTAGTTAGTGATGTTTCATGCACAATAAAAGTCCCATGCGTGCATTTCTTTGCCAACTTATACCTTCCGCTGTAGTATTTATTGACATTCTTACTGACTCATTTGCATAATGAACAGCCTTCCATATGCTCTTAGTCTAAGACAAAACGGCAAAATCCTAAACTTGTGAAACGTTCCACACACACACACACACACACACCGGTGTGGCCGCACAGTCCTCCTGACACCCATCCGCACTCCTCCCTCGCTTTCTGTCTGTAGTGTGAGTTAAACCATCTGTGAGTCTGTCTCCCTCCCTCCCTCCGTCTGCGATGCCTCAGCACATTAACATAATGCTACATTCACACTGGAGTAAACAGACAGAACAGGGGGAACCCGTGGCTCACCCTCACTGCTAAAACAATGCACTGTCTCCATGGTGATGGGCTCCCACGCAGCCAGCCGCAAGCAGCAGCACCCCTGTCTGTCTGTCCCTGCTGGTGGTGGTGGTGGTCTGGCATGTAGTAACAGCGCTCCCTGCTGGCCATATGGAGAAAGGCTTTATTACGGAATTACACCTTTAGACATTGTGTACTCCTCACTATGTCCCCATATTATAGCATGCCTCTTCATAACAGTTCTCACAGGAAATCGTAGTTGTGTATAAGCTATGTTTCCACACTAGATGTGTGCTTAACATTGACTTCGAGTCACTTTGTGTACTTTTCAGGCGTATAGAATAAAGGGTACCAATGCTTTACAGTTGATGTGGGAAGTTTACATACACTTAGGTTGGAGTCATTTAAACTCGGGTTTCAACCACTCCACAAACTTCTTAACAAACTATAGTTTTGGCAAGTCGGTTAGGACATCTACTTTGTGCATGACTCAAGTAATTTTTCCAACAGTTGTTTATAGACATATTATTTAACTTATAATTCACTGTATCACAATGGGTCCAGTGGGTCAGAAGTTTACATACACTAAGTTGACTGTGCCTTTTAAACAGCTTGGAAAAATCCAGAAGATGATGTCATGACTTTCAAAGCTTCTGATAGGCTAATTGACATAATTTGAGTCAATTGGAGATGTACCTGTGGATGTACTTTCAAACGGAGTGCCTCTTAGTTGACATCATGGGAAAATCTATAGAAATCAGCCAAGACCTCAGAAAAAAAATTGTAGACCTCCACAAGTCTGGTTCATCACTGGGAGCAATTTCCAAACGCCTGAAGGTACCACGTTCATCTGTACAGCAATAGTAAGCAAGTATAAACACCATGGGACCACGCAGCCGTCATACCGCTCAGGAAGCAGACATGTTCTGACTCCTAGAGATGAATGTACTTTGGTGCGAAAAGTGCAAATCAATCCCAGAACAACAGCAAAGGGCCTTGTGAAGATGCTGGAGGAAACCAGTACAAAAGTATCTATATCCACAGTAAAACGAGTCCTATATCGACATAACCTGAAAGGCCGCTCAGCAAGGAAGAAGCCACTGCTCCGAAACCGCCATAAAAAAGCCAGACTACGGTTTGCAACTGCACATGGGGACAAAGATCGTACTTTTTTGAGAAATGTCCTCTGGTCTGATGAAACAAAAATAGAACTGTTTGGCCATAATGACCATCGTAATGTTTGGGGGGAAAAGGGGGAGGCTTGCAAGCCAAAGACAACATCCCAACTGTGAAGCACGGGGGTTGGCAGCATCATGTTGTGGAGGTGCATTGTTGCAGGAGGGACTGGTGCACTTCACAAAATAGATGGCATCATGAGGGAGGAAAATTATGTAGATATATTGAAGCAACATCAGTCAGGAAGTTAAAGCTTGGTCGCAAATGGTTCTTCCAAATGGACAATGACCCCAAGCATACTTCCAAAGTTGTGGCAAAATGGCTTAAGGACAACAAAGTCAAGGTATTGGAGGGGCCATCACAAAGCCCTGACATCAATCCTATAGAAAATGTGTGTGCAGAACTGAAAAAGCAATGTGCGAGCAAGGAGGCCTATAAACCTGACTCAGTTACACCAGCTCTGTCAGGAGGAATGGGCCAAAATGTACCCAACGTATTGTGGGAAGCTTGTGGAAGGCTACCCAAAACATATTGTGGGAAGCTTGTGGAAGGCTACCTGAAACGTGAAACAATTTAAAGGCAATGCTACCAAATGCTAATGGAGTGTATTGTTACGTCCGTCGTGGAATGAATGAGACCTAAGCACAGCGTGGAAAGTGTTCATGATAGTTTATATTTTGTTGGTGTTTCATTATTAAATTAACATCAAGTTCTGCAGGGCTAGACAGCTACTGTGCAAAAACAAGATCTCAGGTGGAAAACAGGCTGCCAAAGTTTGATTCCCAATCAGAGACAACGATAGACAGCTGCCTCCCAGCCGACAAAGAAATAGAAAACTAGAATGCCCACCCAAATCACACCCTGACCTAACCAAATAGAGAAATAAACAGGCTCTCTAAGGTCAGGGCGTGACATGTATGTAAACTTCTGACCCACTGGGAATGTGATGAAAGAAATAAAAGCTGAAATATATCATTCTCTCTACTATTATTCTGACATTTCAGATTCTTAAAATAAAGTGGTGAACCTAACTGACCTAAGACAGGGAATTTTTACTAGGATTAAATGTCAGAAATGGTGAAAAACTGAGTTTAAATGTATTTGGCTAAGGTGTATGTAAACTTCAGACTTCAACTGTAGATAAAACAGTCTTCTAAAAATGTCACTATAACAATGTTATGGACCTCATAACAATCTAGTAATGTTATGGACCTCATAACAATCTAGCAATGTTATGGACCTCATAACAATCTAGTAATGTTATGGACCTCATAACAATCTAGTAATGTTATGGACCTCATAACAATCTAGTAATGTTATGGACCTCATAACAATCTAGTAATGTTATGGACCTCATAACAATCTAGTAATGTTATGGACCTCATAACAATCTAGTAATGTTATGGACCTCATAACAATCTAGTAATGTTATAATAACTTGAACAATGTTATGGACCTCATAACAATCTAGTAATGTTCTGGACCTCATAACAATCTAGTAATGTTATGGACCTCATAACAATCTAGTAATGTTATGGACCTCATAACAATCTAGTAATGTTATGGACCTCATAACAATCTAGTAATGTTATAATAACTTGAACAATGTTCTGGACCTCATAACAATCTAGTAATGTTCTGGACCTCATAACAATCTAGTAATGTTATAATAACTTGAACAATGTTATGGACCTCATAACAATCTAGTAATGTTATGGACCTCATAACAATCTAGTAATGGTATGGACCTCATAACAATCTAGTAATGTTCTGGACCTCATAACAATCTAGTAATGTTATAATAACTTGAACAATGTTATGGACCTCGTAACAATCTAGTAATGTTATGGACCTCATAACAATCTAGTAATGGTATGGACCTCATAACAATCTAGTAATGTTATGGACCTCATAACAATCTAGTAATGTTATAATAACTTGAACAATGTTATGGGCCTCATAACAATCTAGTAATGTTATAATAACTTGAACAATGTTATGGACCTCATAACAATCTAGTAATGTTATAATAACTTGAACAATGTTCTGGACCTCATAACAATCTAGTAATGTTATGGACCTCATAACAATGTAGTAATGTTATAATAACTTGAACAATGTTATGGGCCTCATAACAATCTAGTAATGTTATGGACCTCATAACAATCTAGTAATGTTATGGACCTCATAACAATCTAGTAATGTTCTGGACCTCATAACAATCTAGTAATGTTATAATAACTTGAACAATGTTCTGGACCTCATAACAATCTAGTAATGTTATGGACCTCATAACAATCTAGTAATGTTATAATAACTTGAACAATGTTCTGGACCTCATAACAATCTAGTAATGTTATGGACCTCATAACAATCTAGTAATGTTATGGACCTCATAACAATCTAGTAATGTTATAATAACTTGAACAATGTTCTGGACCTCATAACAATCTAGTAATGTTATAATAACTTGAACAATGTTATGGACCTCATAACAATCTAGTAATGTTATGGACCTCATAACAATCTAGTAATGTTATGGACCTCATAACAATCTAGTAATGTTATGGACCTCATAACAATCTAGGAATGTTCTGGACCTCATAACAATCTAGTAATGTTATGGACCTCATAACAATCTAGTAATGTTATAATAACTTGAACAATGTTCTGGACCTCATAACAATCTAGTAATGTTATGGACCTCATAACAATCTAGTAATGTTATAATAACTTGAACAATGTTCTGGACCTCATAACAATCTAGTAATGTTATAATAACTTGAACAATGTTCTGGACCTCATAACAATCTAGTAATGTTATGGACCTCATAACAATCTAGTAATGTTATAATAACTTGAACAATGTTATGGACCTCATAACAATCTAGTAATGTTATGGACCTCATAACAATCTAGTAATGTTATGGACCTCATAACAATCTAGTAATGTTATAATAACTTGAACAATGTTCTGGACCTCATAACAATCTAGTAATGTTATAATAACTTGAACAATGTTATGGACCTCATAACAATCTAGTAATGTTATGGACCTCATAACAATCTAGTAATGTTATAATAACTTGAACAATGTTCTGGATCTCATAACCATCTAGTAATGTTATAATAACTTGAACAATGTTCTGGACCTCATAACAATCTAGTAATGTTATAATAACTTGAACAATGTTCTGGATCTCATAACCATCTAGTAATGTTATAATAACTTGAACAATGTTCTGGACCTCATAACAATCTAGTAATGTTATGGACCTCATAACAATCTAGTAATGTTATAATAACTTGAACAATGTTATGGACCTCATAACAATCTAGTAATGTTATGGACCTCATAACAATCTAGTAATGTTATGGACCTCATAACAATCTAGTAATGTTATAATAACTTGAACAATGTTCTGGACCTCATAACAATCTAGTAATGTTATAATAACTTGAACAATGTTATGGACCTCATAACAATCTAGTAATGTTATGGACCTCATAACAATCTAGTAATGTTATAATAACTTGAACAATGTTCTGGATCTCATAACCATCTAGTAATGTTATAATAACTTGAACAATGTTCTGGACCTCATAACAATCTAGTAATGTTATAATAACTTGAACAATGTTCTGGATCTCATAACCATCTAGTAATGTTATAATAACTTGAACAATGTTCTGGACCTCATAACAATCTAGTAATGTTATGGACCTCATAACAATCTAGTAATGTTATGGACCTCATAACAATCTAGTAATGTTCTGGACATCATAACAATCTAGTAATGTTATAATAACTTGAACAATGTTATGGACCTCATAACAATCTAGTAATGTTATGGACCTCATAACAATCTAGTAATGTTATGGACCTCATAACAATCTAGTAATGTTATGGACCTCATAACAATCTAGCAATGTTATGGACCTCATAACAATCTAGTAATGTTATAATAACTTGAACAATGTTATGGACCTCATAACAATCTAGTAATGTTCTGGACCTCATAACAATCTAGTAATGTTATAATAACTTGAACAATGTTCTGGACCTCATAACAATCTAGTAATGTTATAATAACTTGAACAATGTTCTGGACCTCATAACAATCTAGTAATGTTCTGGACCTCATAACAATCTAGTAATGTTCTGGACCTCATAACAATCTAGTAATGTTCTGGACCTCATAACAATCTAGTAATGTTATAATAACTTGAACAATGTTATGGACCTCATAACAATCTAGTAATGTTATGGACCTCATAACAATCTAGTAATGTTATAATAACTTGAACAATGTTATGGACCTCCATAACAATCTAGTAATGTTATAATAACTTGAACAATGTTATGGACCTCATAACAATCTAGTAATGTTATGGACCTCATAACAATCTAGTAATGGTATGGACCTCATAACAATCTAGTAATGTTCTGGACCTCATAACAATCTAGTAATGTTATAATAACTTGAACAATGTTATGGACCTCGTAACAATCTAGTAATGTTATGGACCTCATAACAATCTAGTAATGGTATGGACCTCATAACAATCTAGTAATGTTATGGACCTCATAACAATCTAGTAATGTTATAATAACTTGAACAATGTTATGGGCCTCATAACAATCTAGTAATGTTATAATAACTTGAACAATGTTATGGACCTCATAACAATCTAGTAATGTTATAATAACTTGAACAATGTTCTGGACCTCATAACAATCTAGTAATGTTATGGACCTCATAACAATGTAGTAATGTTATAATAACTTGAACAATGTTATGGGCCTCATAACAATCTAGTAATGTTATGGACCTCATAACAATCTAGTAATGTTATGGACCTCATAACAATCTAGTAATGTTCTGGACCTCATAACAATCTAGTAATGTTATAATAACTTGAACAATGTTCTGGACCTCATAACAATCTAGTAATGTTATGGACCTCATAACAATCTAGTAATGTTATAATAACTTGAACAATGTTCTGGACCTCATAACAATCTAGTAATGTTATGGACCTCATAACAATCTAGTAATGTTATGGACCTCATAACAATCTAGTAATGTTATAATAACTTGAACAATGTTCTGGACCTCATAACAATCTAGTAATGTTATAATAACTTGAACAATGTTATGGACCTCATAACAATCTAGTAATGTTATGGACCTCATAACAATCTAGTAATGTTATGGACCTCATAACAATCTAGTAATGTTATGGACCTCATAACAATCTAGGAATGTTCTGGACCTCATAACAATCTAGTAATGTTATGGACCTCATAACAATCTAGTAATGTTATAATAACTTGAACAATGTTCTGGACCTCATAACAATCTAGTAATGTTATGGACCTCATAACAATCTAGTAATGTTATAATAACTTGAACAATGTTCTGGACCTCATAACAATCTAGTAATGTTATAATAACTTGAACAATGTTCTGGACCTCATAACAATCTAGTAATGTTATGGACCTCATAACAATCTAGTAATGTTATAATAACTTGAACAATGTTATGGACCTCATAACAATCTAGTAATGTTATGGACCTCATAACAATCTAGTAATGTTATGGACCTCATAACAATCTAGTAATGTTATAATAACTTGAACAATGTTCTGGACCTCATAACAATCTAGTAATGTTATAATAACTTGAACAATGTTATGGACCTCATAACAATCTAGTAATGTTATGGACCTCATAACAATCTAGTAATGTTATAATAACTTGAACAATGTTCTGGATCTCATAACCATCTAGTAATGTTATAATAACTTGAACAATGTTCTGGACCTCATAACAATCTAGTAATGTTATAATAACTTGAACAATGTTCTGGATCTCATAACCATCTAGTAATGTTATAATAACTTGAACAATGTTCTGGACCTCATAACAATCTAGTAATGTTATGGACCTCATAACAATCTAGTAATGTTATAATAACTTGAACAATGTTATGGACCTCATAACAATCTAGTAATGTTATGGACCTCATAACAATCTAGTAATGTTATAATAACTTGAACAATGTTATGGACCTCATAACAATCTAGTAATGTTATGGACCTCATAACAATCTAGTAATGTTATAATAACTTGAACAATGTTCTGGATCTCATAACCATCTAGTAATGTTATAATAACTTGAACAATGTTCTGGACCTCATAACAATCTAGTAATGTTATAATAACTTGAACAATGTTCTGGATCTCATAACCATCTAGTAATGTTATAATAACTTGAACAATGTTCTGGACCTCATAACAATCTAGTAATGTTATGGACCTCATAACAATCTAGTAATGTTATGGACCTCATAACAATCTAGTAATGTTCTGGACATCATAACAATCTAGTAATGTTATAATAACTTGAACAATGTTATGGACCTCATAACAATCTAGTAATGTTATGGACCTCATAACAATCTAGTAATGTTATGGACCTCATAACAATCTAGTAATGTTATGGACCTCATAACAATCTAGCAATGTTATGGACCTCATAACAATCTAGTAATGTTATAATAACTTGAACAATGTTATGGACCTCATAACAATCTAGTAATGTTCTGGACCTCATAACAATCTAGTAATGTTATAATAACTTGAACAATGTTCTGGACCTCATAACAATCTAGTAATGTTATAATAACTTGAACATTGTTCTGGACCTCATAACAATCTAGTAATGTTCTGGACCTCATAACAATCTAGTAATGTTCTGGACCTCATAACAATCTAGTAATGTTCTGGACCTCATAACAATCTAGTAATGTTATAATAACTTGAACAATGTTATGGACCTCATAACAATCTAGTAATGTTATGGACCTCATAACAATCTAGTAATGTTATGGACCTCATAACAATCTAGTAATGTTATAATAACTTGAACAATGTTATGGACCTCCATAACAATCTAGTAATGTTATAATAACTTGAACAATGTTATGGACCTCATAACAATCTAGTAATGTTATAATAACTTGAACAATGTTCTGGACCTCATAACAATCTAGTAATGTTATGGACCTCATAACAATCTAGTAATGTTATAATAACTTGAACAATGTTCTGGACCTCATAACAATCTAGTAATGTTATGGACCTCATAACAATCTAGTAATGTTATGGACCTCATAACAATCTAGTAATGTTCTGGACCTCATAACAATCTAGTAATGTTCTGGACCTCATAACAATCTAGTAATGTTATAATAACTTGAACAATGTTATGGACCTCATAACAATCTAGTAATGTTATGGACCTCATAACAATCTAGTAATGGTATGGACCTCATAACAATCTAGTAATGTTCTGGACCTCATAACAATCTAGTAATGTTATAATAACTTGAACAATGTTATGGACCTCGTAACAATCTAGTAATGTTATGGACCTCATAACAATCTAGTAATGGTATGGACCTCATAACAATCTAGTAATGTTATGGACCTCATAACAATCTAGTAATGTTATAATAACTTGAACAATGTTATGGGCCTCATAACAATCTAGTAATGTTATAATAACTTGAACAATGTTATGGACCTCATAACAATCTAGTAATGTTATAATAACTTGAACAATGTTCTGGACCTCATAACAATCTAGTAATGTTATGGACCTCATAACAATGTGGTAATGTTATAATAACTTGAACAATGTTATGGGCCTCATAACAATCTAGTAATGTTATGGACCTCATAACAATCTAGTAATGTTATGGACCTCATAACAATCTAGTAATGTTCTGGACCTCATAACAATCTAGTAATGTTATAATAACTTGAACAATGTTCTGGACCTCATAACAATCTAGTAATGTTATGGACCTCATAACAATCTAGTAATGTTATAATAACTTGAACAATGTTCTGGACCTCATAACAATCTAGTAATGTTATGGACCTCATAACAATCTAGTAATGTTATGGACCTCATAACAATCTAGTAATGTTATAATAACTTGAACAATGTTCTGGACCTCATAACAATCTAGTAATGTTATAATAACTTGAACAATGTTATGGACCTCATAACAATCTAGTAATGTTATGGACCTCATAACAATCTAGTAATGTTATGGACCTCATAACAATCTAGTAATGTTATGGACCTCATAACAATCTAGGAATGTTCTGGACCTCATAACAATCTAGGAATGTTCTGGACCTCATAACAATCTAGTAATGTTATGGACCTCATAACAATCTAGTAATGTTATAATAACTTGAACAATGTTCTGGACCTCATAACAATCTAGTAATGTTATGGACCTCATAACAATCTAGTAATGTTATAATAACTTGAACAATGTTCTGGACCTCATAACAATCTAGTAATGTTATAATAACTTGAACAATGTTCTGGACCTCATAACAATCTAGTAATGTTATGGACCTCATAACAATCTAGTAATGTTATAATAACTTGAACAATGTTATGGACCTCATAACAATCTAGTAATGTTATGGACCTCATAACAATCTAGTAATGTTATGGACCTCATAACAATCTAGTAATGTTATAATAACTTGAACAATGTTCTGGACCTCATAACAATCTAGTAATGTTATAATAACTTGAACAATGTTATGGACCTCATAACAATCTAGTAATGTTATGGACCTCATAACAATCTAGTAATGTTATAATAACTTGAACAATGTTCTGGATCTCATAACCATCTAGTAATGTTATAATAACTTGAACAATGTTCTGGACCTCATAACAATCTAGTAATGTTATAATAACTTGAACAATGTTCTGGATCTCATAACCATCTAGTAATGTTATAATAACTTGAACAATGTTCTGGACCTCATAACAATCTAGTAATGTTATGGACCTCATAACAATCTAGTAATGTTATAATAACTTGAACAATGTTATGGACCTCATAACAATCTAGTAATGTTATGGACCTCATAACAATCTAGTAATGTTATGGACCTCATAACAATCTAGTAATGTTATAATAACTTGAACAATGTTCTGGACCTCATAACAATCTAGTAATGTTATAATAACTTGAACAATGTTATGGACCTCATAACAATCTAGTAATGTTATGGACCTCATAACAATCTAGTAATGTTATAATAACTTGAACAATGTTCTGGATCTCATAACCATCTAGTAATGTTATAATAACTTGAACAATGTTCTGGACCTCATAACAATCTAGTAATGTTATAATAACTTGAACAATGTTCTGGATCTCATAACCATCTAGTAATGTTATAATAACTTGAACAATGTTCTGGACCTCATAACAATCTAGTAATGTTATGGACCTCATAACAATCTAGTAATGTTATGGACCTCATAACAATCTAGTAATGTTCTGGACATCATAACAATCTAGTAATGTTATAATAACTTGAACAATGTTATGGACCTCATAACAATCTAGTAATGTTATGGACCTCATAACAATCTAGTAATGTTATGGACCTCATAACAATCTAGTAATGTTATGGACCTCATAACAATCTAGCAATGTTATGGACCTCATAACAATCTAGTAATGTTATAATAACTTGAACAATGTTATGGACCTCATAACAATCTAGTAATGTTCTGGACCTCATAACAATCTAGTAATGTTATAATAACTTGAACAATGTTCTGGACCTCATAACAATCTAGTAATGTTATAATAACTTGAACAATGTTCTGGACCTCATAACAATCTAGTAATGTTCTGGACCTCATAACAATCTAGTAATGTTCTGGACCTCATAACAATCTAGTAATGTTCTGGACCTCATAACAATCTAGTAATGTTATAATAACTTGAACAATGTTATGGACCTCATAACAATCTAGTAATGTTATGGACCTCATAACAATCTAGTAATGTTATGGACCTCATAACAATCTAGTAATGTTATAATAACTTGAACAATGTTATGGACCTCCATAACAATCTAGTAATGTTATAATAACTTGAACAATGTTATGGACCTCATAACAATCTAGTAATGTTATAATAACTTGAACAATGTTCTGGACCTCATAACAATCTAGTAATGTTATGGACCTCATAACAATCTAGTAATGTTATAATAACTTGAACAATGTTCTGGACCTCATAACAATCTAGTAATGTTATGGACCTCATAACAATCTAGTAATGTTATGGACCTCATAACAATCTAGTAATGTTATGGACCTCATAACAATCTAGTAATGTTCTGGACCTCATAACAATCTAGTAATGTTATGGACCTCATAACAATCTAGTAATGTTATAATAACTTGAACAATGTTATGGGCCTCATAACAATCTAGTAATGTTATGGACCTCATAACAATCTAGTAATGTTATAATAACTTGAACAATGTTCTGGACCTCATAACAATCTAGTAATGTTATGGACCTCATAACAATCTAGTAATGTTATGGACCTCATAACAATCTAGTAATGTTATGGACCTCATAACAATCTAGTAATGTTATGGACCTCATAACAATCTAGTAATGTTATGGACCTCATAACAATCTAGTAATGTTATAATAACTTGAACAATGTTCTGGACCTCATAACAATCTAGTAATGTTATGGACCTCATAACAATCTAGTAATGTTCTGGACCTCATAACAATCTAGTAATGTTATGGACCTCATAACAATCTAGTAATGTTATGGACCTCATAACAATCTAGTAATGTTATGGACCTCATAACAATCTAGTAATGTTATGGACCTCATAACAATCTAGTAATGTTATAATAACTTGAACAATGTTATGGACCTCATAACAATCTAGTAATGTTATAATAACTTGAACAATGTTATGGGCCTCATAACAATCTAGTAATGTTATGGACCTCATAACAATCTAGTAATGTTATAATAACTTGAACAATGTTCTGGACCTCATAACAATCTAGTAATGTTATGGACCTCATAACAATCTAGTAATATTATGGACCTCATAACAATCTAGTAATGTTATGGACCTCATAACAATCTAGTAATGTTATGGACCTCATAACAATCTAGTAATGTTATGGACCTCATAACAATCTAGTAATGTTATAATAACTTGAACAATGTTCTGGACCTCATAACAATCTAGTAATGTTATGGACCTCATAACAATCTAGTAATGTTCTGGACCTCATAACAATCTAGTAATGTTATGGACCTCATAACAATCTAGTAATGTTATGGACCTCATAACAATCTAGTAATGTTATGGACCTCATAACAATCTAGTAATGTTATAATAACTTGAACAATGTTCTGGACCTCATAACAATCTCGTAATGTTATAATAACTTGAACAATGTTCTGGACCTCATAACAATCTAGTAATGTTCTGGACCTCATAACAATCTAGTAATGTTATAATAACTTGAACAATGTTATGGACCTCATAACAATCTAGTAATGTTATGGACCTCATAACAATCTAGTAATGTTATGGACCTCATAACAATCTAGTAATGTTATGGACCTCATAACAATCTAGTAATGTTATAATAACTTGAACAATGTTCTGGACCTCATAACAATCTCGTAATGTTATAATAACTTGAACAATGTTCTGGACCTCATAACAATCTAGTAATGTTCTGGACCTCATAACAATCTAGTAATGTTATAATAACTTGAACAATGTTATGGACCTCATAACAATCTAGTAATGTTCTGGACCTCATAACAATCTAGTAATGTTATGGACCTCATAACAATCTAGTAATGTTATGGACCTCATAACAATCTAGTAATGTTATGGACCTCATAACAATCTAGTAATGTTATGGACCTCATAACAATCTAGTAATGTTATAATAACTTGAACAATGTTCTGGACCTCATAACAATCTAGTAATGTTATAATAACTTGAACAATGTTCTGGACCTCATAACAATCTAGTAATGTTATAATAACTTGAACAATGTTCTGGACCTCATAACAATCTAGTAATGTTATGGACCTCATAACAATCTAGTAATGTTCTGGACCTCATAACAATCTAGTAATGTTATAATAACGTGAACAATGTTATGGACCTCATAACAATCTAGTAATGTTATGGACCTCATAACAATCTAGTAATGTTATGGACCTCATAACAATCTAGTAATGTTCTGGACCTCATAACAATCTAGTAATGTTCTGGACCTCATAACAATCTAGTAATGTTATGGACCTCCATAACAATCTAGTAATGTTATAATAACTTGAACAATGTTATGGACCTCATAACAATCTAGTAATGCTATAATAACTTGAACAATGTTATGGACCTCATAACAATCTAGTAATGTTATGGACCTCATAACAATCTAGTAATGTTATAATAACTTGAACAATGTTCTGGACCTCATAACAATCTAGTAATGTTATAATAACTTGAACAATGTTATGGACCTCATAACAATCTAGTAATGTTATGGACCTCATAACAATCTAGTAATGTTATGGACCTCATAACAATCTAGTAATGTTATGGACCTCCATAACAATCTAGTAATGTTATAATAACTTGAACAATGTTATGGACCTCATAACAATCTAGTAATGTTATGGACCTCATAACAATCTAGTAATGTTATGGACCTCATAACAATCTAGTAATGTTATGGACCTCATAACAATCTAGTAATGTTATGGACCTCATAACAATCTAGTAATGTTATAATAACTTGAACAATGTTCTGGACCTCATAACAATCTAGTAATGTTATAATAACTTGAACAATGTTCTGGACCTCATAACAATCTAGTAATGTTATAATAACTTGAACAATGTTATGGACCTCATAACAATCTAGTAATGTTATGGACCTCATAACAATCTAGTAATGTTATGGACCTCATAACAATCTAGTAATGGTATGGACCTCATAACAATCTAGTAATGTTATGGACCTCATAACAATCTAGTAATGGTATGGACCTCATAACAATCTAGTAATGTTATGGACCTCATAACAATCTAGTAATGTTATGGACCTCATAACAATCTAGTAATGTTATAATAACTTGAACAATGTTCTGGACCTCATAACAATCTAGTAATGTTCTGGACCTCATAACAATCTAGTAATGTTCTGGACCTCATAACAATCTAGTAATGTTATGGACCTCATAACAATCTAGTAATGTTATGGACCTCATAACAATCTAGTAATGTTATGGACCTCATAACAATATAGTAATGTTATAATAACTTGAACAATGTTCTGGACCTCATAACAATCTAGTAATGTTATAATAACTTGAACAATGTTCTGGACCTCATAACAATCTAGTAATGTTATAATAACTTGAACAATGTTCTGGACCTCATAACAATCTAGTAATGTTATGGACCTCATAACAATCTAGTAATGTTCTGGACCTCATAACAATCTAGTAATGTTATAATAACGTGAACAATGTTATGGACCTCATAACAATCTAGTAATGTTATGGACCTCATAACAATCTAGTAATGTTATGGACCTCATAACAATCTAGTAATGTTCTGGACCTCATAACAATCTAGTAATGTTCTGGACCTCATAACAATCTAGTAATGTTATGGACCTCCATAACAATCTAGTAATGTTATAATAACTTGAACAATGTTATGGACCTCATAACAATCTAGTAATGCTATAATAACTTGAACAATGTTATGGACCTCATAACAATCTAGTAATGTTATGGACCTCATAACAATCTAGTAATGTTATAATAACTTGAACAATGTTCTGGACCTCATAACAATCTAGTAATGTTATAATAACTTGAACAATGTTATGGACCTCATAACAATCTAGTAATGTTATGGACCTCATAACAATCTAGTAATGTTATGGACCTCCATAACAATCTAGTAATGTTATAATAACTTGAACAATGTTATGGACCTCATAACAATCTAGTAATGTTATGGACCTCACAACAATCTAGTAATGTTATGGACCTCATAACAATCTAGTAATGTTATGGACCTCATAACAATCTAGTAATGGTATGGACCTCATAACAATCTAGTAATGTTATGGACCTCATAACAATCTAGTAATGTTATGGACCTCATAACAATCTAGTAATGTTATAATAACTTGAACAATGTTCTGGACCTCATAACAATCTAGTAATGTTCTGGACCTCATAACAATCTAGTAATGTTCTGGACCTCATAACAATCTAGTAATGTTATGGACCTCATAACAATCTAGTAATGTTATGGACCTCATAACAATCTAGTAATGTTATAATAACTTGAACAATGTTATGGGCCTCATAACAATCTTGTAATGTTATGGACCTCATAACAATCTAGTAATGTTATAATAACTTGAACAATGTTCTGGACCTCATAACAATCTAGTAATGTTATGGACCTCATAACAATCTAGTAATGTTATGGACCTCATCACAATCTAGTAATGTTATAATAACTTGAACAATGTTATGGACCTCCATAACAATCTAGTAATGTTATAATAACTTGAACAATGTTATGGACCTCATAACAATCTAGTAATGTTATAATAACTTGAACAATGTTCTGGACCTCATAACAATCTAGTAATGTTATGGACCTCATAACAATCTGGTAATGTTATAATAACTTGAACAATGTTCTGGACCTCATAACAATCTAGTAATGTTATGGACCTCATAACAATCTAGTAATGTTATGGACCTCATAACAATCTAGTAATGTTATGGACCTCATAACAATCTAGTAATGTTCTGGACCTCATAACAATCTAGTAATGTTATGGACCTCATAACAATCTAGTAATGTTATAATAACTTGAACAATGTTATGGGCCTCATAACAATCTAGTAATGTTATGGACCTCATAACAATCTAGTAATGTTATAATAACTTGAACAATGTTCTGGACCTCATAACAATCTAGTAATGTTATGGACCTCATAACAATCTAGTAATGTTATGGACCTCATAACAATCTAGTAATGTTATGGACCTCATAACAATCTAGTAATGTTATGGACCTCATAACAATCTAGTAATGTTATGGACCTCATAACAATCTAGTAATGTTATAATAACTTGAACAATGTTCTGGACCTCATAACAATCTAGTAATGTTATGGACCTCATAACAATCTAGTAATGTTCTGGACCTCATAACAATCTAGTAATGTTATGGACCTCATAACAATCTAGTAATGTTATGGACCTCATAACAATCTAGTAATGTTATGGACCTCATAACAATCTAGTAATGTTATGGACCTCATAACAATCTAGTAATGTTATAATAACTTGAACAATGTTATGGACCTCATAACAATCTAGTAATGTTATAATAACTTGAACAATGTTATGGGCCTCATAACAATCTAGTAATGTTATGGACCTCATAACAATCTAGTAATGTTATAATAACTTGAACAATGTTCTGGACCTCATAACAATCTAGTAATGTTATGGACCTCATAACAATCTAGTAATATTATGGACCTCATAACAATCTAGTAATGTTATGGACCTCATAACAATCTAGTAATGTTATGGACCTCATAACAATCTAGTAATGTTATGGACCTCATAACAATCTAGTAATGTTATAATAACTTGAACAATGTTCTGGACCTCATAACAATCTAGTAATGTTATGGACCTCATAACAATCTAGTAATGTTCTGGACCTCATAACAATCTAGTAATGTTATGGACCTCATAACAATCTAGTAATGTTATGGACCTCATAACAATCTAGTAATGTTATGGACCTCATAACAATCTAGTAATGTTATGGACCTCATAACAATCTAGTAATGTTATAATAACTTGAACAATGTTCTGGACCTCATAACAATCTCGTAATGTTATAATAACTTGAACAATGTTCTGGACCTCATAACAATCTAGTAATGTTCTGGACCTCATAACAATCTAGTAATGTTATAATAACTTGAACAATGTTATGGACCTCATAACAATCTAGTAATGTTATGGACCTCATAACAATCTAGTAATGTTATGGACCTCATAACAATCTAGTAATGTTATGGACCTCATAACAATCTAGTAATGTTATAATAACTTGAACAATGTTCTGGACCTCATAACAATCTCGTAATGTTATAATAACTTGAACAATGTTCTGGACCTCATAACAATCTAGTAATGTTCTGGACCTCATAACAATCTAGTAATGTTATAATAACTTGAACAATGTTATGGACCTCATAACAATCTAGTAATGTTCTGGACCTCATAACAATCTAGTAATGTTATGGACCTCATAACAATCTAGTAATGTTATGGACCTCATAACAATCTAGTAATGTTATGGACCTCATAACAATCTAGTAATGTTATGGACCTCATAACAATCTAGTAATGTTATAATAACTTGAACAATGTTCTGGACCTCATAACAATCTAGTAATGTTATAATAACTTGAACAATGTTCTGGACCTCATAACAATCTAGTAATGTTATGGACCTCATAACAATCTAGTAATGTTCTGGACCTCATAACAATCTAGTAATGTTATAATAACGTGAACAATGTTATGGACCTCATAACAATCTAGTAATGTTATGGACCTCATAACAATCTAGTAATGTTATGGACCTCATAACAATCTAGTAATGTTCTGGACCTCATAACAATCTAGTAATGTTCTGGACCTCATAACAATCTAGTAATGTTATGGACCTCCATAACAATCTAGTAATGTTATAATAACTTGAACAATGTTATGGACCTCATAACAATCTAGTAATGCTATAATAACTTGAACAATGTTATGGACCTCATAACAATCTAGTAATGTTATGGACCTCATAACAATCTAGTAATGTTATAATAACTTGAACAATGTTCTGGACCTCATAACAATCTAGTAATGTTATAATAACTTGAACAATGTTATGGACCTCATAACAATCTAGTAATGTTATGGACCTCATAACAATCTAGTAATGTTATGGACCTCATAACAATCTAGTAATGTTATGGACCTCCATAACAATCTAGTAATGTTATAATAACTTGAACAATGTTATGGACCTCATAACAATCTAGTAATGTTATGGACCTCATAACAATCTAGTAATGTTATGGACCTCATAACAATCTAGTAATGGTATGGACCTCATAACAATCTAGTAATGTTATGGACCTCATAACAATCTAGTAATGGTATGGACCTCATAACAATCTAGTAATGTTATGGACCTCATAACAATCTAGTAATGTTATGGACCTCATAACAATCTAGTAATGTTATAATAACTTGAACAATGTTCTGGACCTCATAACAATCTAGTAATGTTCTGGACCTCATAACAATCTAGTAATGTTCTGGACCTCATAACAATCTAGTAATGTTATGGACCTCATAACAATCTAGTAATGTTATGGACCTCATAACAATCTAGTAATGTTATGGACCTCATAACAATATAGTAATGTTATAATAACTTGAACAATGTTCTGGACCTCATAACAATCTAGTAATGTTATAATAACTTGAACAATGTTCTGGACCTCATAACAATCTAGTAATGTTATGGACCTCATAACAATCTAGTAATGTTCTGGACCTCATAACAATCTAGTAATGTTATAATAACGTGAACAATGTTATGGACCTCATAACAATCTAGTAATGTTATGGACCTCATAACAATCTAGTAATGTTATGGACCTCATAACAATCTAGTAATGTTCTGGACCTCATAACAATCTAGTAATGTTATGGACCTCCATAACAATCTAGTAATGTTATAATAACTTGAACAATGTTATGGACCTCATAACAATCTAGTAATGCTATAATAACTTGAACAATGTTATGGACCTCATAACAATCTAGTAATGTTATAATAACTTGAACAATGTTCTGGACCTCATAACAATCTAGTAATGTTATAATAACTTGAACAATGTTATGGACCTCATAACAATCTAGTAATGTTATGGACCTCATAACAATCTAGTAATGTTATGGACCTCATAACAATCTAGTAATGTTATGGACCTCCATAACAATCTAGTAATGTTATAATAACTTGAACAATGTTATGGACCTCATAACAATCTAGTAATGTTATGGACCTCATAACAATCTAGTAATGTTATGGACCTCATAACAATCTAGTAATGGTATGGACCTCATAACAATCTAGTAATGGTATGGACCTCATAACAATCTAGTAATGTTATGGACCTCATAACAATCTAGTAATGTTATAATAACTTGAACAATGTTCTGGACCTCATAACAATCTAGTAATGTTCTGGACCTCATAACAATCTAGTAATGCTCTGGACCTCATAACAATCTAGTAATGTTATGGACCTCATAACAATCTAGTAATGTTATGGACCTCATAACAATCTAGTAATGTTATAATAACTTGAACAATGTTATGGGCCTCATAACAATCTAGTAATGTTATGGACCTCATAACAATCTAGTAATGTTATAATAACTTGAACAATGTTCTGGACCTCATAACAATCTAGTAATGTTATGGACCTCATAACAATCTAGTAATGTTATGGACCTCATAACAATCTAGTAATGTTATAATAACTTGAACAATGTTCTGGACCTCATAACAATCTAGTAATGTTATAATAACTTGAACAATGTTATGGACCTCATAACAATCTAGTAATGTTATGGACCTCATAACAATCTAGTAATGTTATGGACCTCATAACAATCTAGTAATGTTATGGACCTCATAACAATCTAGTAATGTTATAATAACTTGAACAATGTTCTGGACCTCATAACAATCTCGTAATGTTATAATAACTTGAACAATGTTCTGGACCTCATAACAATCTAGTAATGGTATGGACCTCATAACAATCTAGTAATGTTATGGACCTCATAACAATCTAGTAATGGTATGGACCTCATAACAATCTAGTAATGTTATGGACCTCATAACAATCTAGTAATGTTATGGACCTCATAACAATCTAGTAATGTTATAATAACTTGAACAATGTTCTGGACCTCATAACAATCTAGTAATGTTCTGGACCTCATAACAATCTAGTAATGTTCTGGACCTCATAACAATCTAGTAATGTTATGGACCTCATAACAATCTAGTAATGTTATGGACCTCATAACAATCTAGTAATGTTATGGACCTCATAACAATATAGTAATGTTATAATAACTTGAACAATGTTCTGGACCTCATAACAATCTAGTAATGTTATAATAACTTGAACAATGTTCTGGACCTCATAACAATCTAGTAATGTTATGGACCTCATAACAATCTAGTAATGTTCTGGACCTCATAACAATCTAGTAATGTTATAATAACGTGAACAATGTTATGGACCTCATAACAATCTAGTAATGTTATGGACCTCATAACAATCTAGTAATGTTATGGACCTCATAACAATCTAGTAATGTTCTGGACCTCATAACAATCTAGTAATGTTATGGACCTCCATAACAATCTAGTAATGTTATAATAACTTGAACAATGTTATGGACCTCATAACAATCTAGTAATGCTATAATAACTTGAACAATGTTATGGACCTCATAACAATCTAGTAATGTTATAATAACTTGAACAATGTTCTGGACCTCATAACAATCTAGTAATGTTATAATAACTTGAACAATGTTATGGACCTCATAACAATCTAGTAATGTTATGGACCTCATAACAATCTAGTAATGTTATGGACCTCATAACAATCTAGTAATGTTATGGACCTCCATAACAATCTAGTAATGTTATAATAACTTGAACAATGTTATGGACCTCATAACAATCTAGTAATGTTATGGACCTCATAACAATCTAGTAATGTTATGGACCTCATAACAATCTAGTAATGTTATGGACCTCATAACAATCTAGTAATGGTATGGACCTCATAACAATCTAGTAATGGTATGGACCTCATAACAATCTAGTAATGTTATGGACCTCATAACAATCTAGTAATGTTATAATAACTTGAACAATGTTCTGGACCTCATAACAATCTAGTAATGTTCTGGACCTCATAACAATCTAGTAATGCTCTGGACCTCATAACAATCTAGTAATGTTATGGACCTCATAACAATCTAGTAATGTTATGGACCTCATAACAATCTAGTAATGTTATAATAACTTGAACAATGTTATGGGCCTCATAACAATCTAGTAATGTTATGGACCTCATAACAATCTAGTAATGTTATAATAACTTGAACAATGTTCTGGACCTCATAACAATCTAGTAATGTTATGGACCTCATAACAATCTAGTAATGTTATGGACCTCATAACAATCTAGTAATGTTATAATAACTTGAACAATGTTCTGGACCTCATAACAATCTAGTAATGTTATAATAACTTGAACAATGTTATGGACCTCATAACAATCTAGTAATGTTCTGGACCTCATAACAATCTAGTAATGTTATAATAACTTGAACAATGTTCTGGACCTCATAACAATCTAGTAATGTTATAATAACTTGAACAATGTTATGGACTTCATAACAATCTAGTAATGTTATAATAACTTGAACAATGTTCTGGATCTCATAACAATCTAGTAATGTTATAATAACTTGAACAATGTTCTGGACCTCATAACAATCTAGTAATGTTATGGACCTCATAACAATCTAGTAATGTTATGGACCTCATAACAATCTAGTAATGTTCTGGACATCATAACAATCTAGTAATGTTATAATAACTTGAACAATGTTATGGACCTCATAACAATCTAGTAATGTTCTGGACCTCATAACAATCTAGTAATGTTATAATAACTTGAACAATGTTCTGGACCTCATAACAATCTAGTAATGTTATAATAACTTGAACAATGTTCTGGACCTCATAACAATCTAGTAATGTTCTGGACCTCATAACAATCTAGTAATGTTATAATAACTTGAACAATGTTCTGGACCTCATAACAATCTAGTAATGTTATAATAACTTGAACAATGTTCTGGACCTCATAACAATCTAGTAATGTTCTGGACCTCATAACAATCTAGTAATGTTCTGGACCTCATAACAATCTAGTAATGTTATGGACCTCATAACAATCTAGTAATGTTATGGACCTCATAACAATCTAGTAATGTTCTGGACCTCATAACAATCTAGCAATGTTCTGGACCTCATAACAATCTAGCAATGTTATAATAACTTGAACAATGTTATGGACCTCATAACAATCTAGTAATGTTATGGACCTCATAACAATCTAGTAATGTTATAATAACTTGAACAATGTTATGGACCTCATAACAATCTAGTAATGTTCTGGACCTCATAACAATCTAGTAATGTTATAATAACTTGAACAATGTTATGGACCTCCATAACAATCTAGTAATGTTATAATAACTTGAACAATGTTATGGACCTCATAACAATCTAGTAATGTTCTGGACCTCATAACAATCTAGTAATGTTATAATAACTTGAACAATGTTATGGACCTCCATAACAATCTAGTAATGTTATAATAACTTGAACAATGTTATGGACCTCATAACAATCTAGTAATGTTATGGACCTCATAACAATCTAGTAATGTTATAATAACTTGAACAATGTTATGGGCCTCATAACAATCTAGTAATGTTATGGACCTCATAACAATCTAGTAATGTTAATAATAACTTGAACAATGTTATGGACCTCATAACAATCTAGTAATGTTATAATAACTTGAACAATGTTCTGGACCTCATAACAATCTAGTAATGTTATAATAACTTGAACAATGTTATGGGCCTCATAACAATCTAGTAATGTTATAATAACTTGAACAATGTTCTGGACCTCATAACAATCTAGTAATGTTATAATAACTTGAACAATGTTATGGGCCTCATAACAATCTAGTAATGTTATAATAACTTGAACAATGTTATGGGCCTCATAACAATCTAGTAATGTTATAATAACTTGAACAATGTTCTGGACCTCATAACAATCTAGTAATGTTATGGACCTCATAACAATCTAGTAATGTTCTGGACCTCATAACAATCTAGTAATGTTAGAATAACTTGAACAATGTTATGGACCTCATAACAATCTAGTAATGTTATGTACCTCATAACAATCTAGTAATGTTATGGACCTCATAACAATCTAGTAATGTTCTGGACCTCATAACAATCTAGTAATGTTATGGACCTCATAACAATCTAGTAATGTTATGGACCTCATAACAATCTAGTAATGTTCTGGACCTCATAACAATCTAGTAATGTTCTGGACCTCATAACAATCTAGTAATGTTCTGGACCTCATAACAATCTAGTAATGTTATGGACCTCATAACAATCTAGTAATGTTATAATAACTTGAACAATGTTATGGACCTCATAACAATCTAGTAATGTTATAATAACTTGAACAATGTTATGGACCTCATAACAATCTAGTAATGTTATGGACCTCATAACAATCTAGTAATGTTATGGACCTCATAACAATCTAGTAATGTTATGGACCTCCATAACAATCTAGTAATGTTATAATAACTTGAACAATGTTATGGACCTCATAACAATCTAGTAATGTTATGGACCTCATAACAATCTAGTAATGTTATGGACCTCATAACAATCTAGTAATGGTATGGACCTCATAACAATCTAGTAATGTTATGGACCTCATAACAATCTAATGTTATAATAACTTGAACAATGTTCTGGACCTCATAACAATCTAGTAATGTTATAATAACTTGAACAATGTTATGGACCTCATAACAATCTAGTAATGTTCTGGACCTCATAACAATCTAGTAATGTTATGGACCTCATAACAATCTAGTAATGGTATGGACCTCATAACAATCTAGTAATGTTATGGACCTCATAACAATCTAGTAATGTTCTGGACCTCATAACAATCTAATGTTATAATAACTTGAACAATGTTCTGAAATAACCCTCTAACTCCTTTCTGTCAACCTCCAGCTGTCGGAGACTGTAGTCCTGCAGAACGGGGATTTCCTGATCCGTGATTCGCTGATTAACATGGGCGACTACGTCCTAACGACCCGTTGGAACCACCAGGTTCTGCATCTCAGGATCACCAAGGTCCTGGTTAAGTCCAGCACTGAGTCGAAGGTATGTATTGTAACTTGCAGACCTGGGTTCGTGTACTATTTCAGGTGTTTGAATGACTTTTCAATACATTTCAAAACAAGGATTTAAATCCTATGTATTTGAAAAAACAAGTTGCTGAACATGTAAATGCATTTGAAAAGAATTGTTATGGATTTACAATTCCTTCAAATACATATCATTGGAAGTGTTTGAAAGACAGTATTTTCTAATACATATTTGATTTCATTTTATTTGAAATAACAAACTATTTACAATTATATAGGTCTTGTTTCACTGTTTAATCACAATATGCAGCCCATACTTTACATTGGTGTCTCATGAAAGAGGACAAGATGCCATGTTATATTTTTAAAAACATCAGAGTTTCAAAAAGCTCATCAGACATTGAGTAGCGATCTGTTCTGAAGATACACCCCCCCCCCCCCCCCCCAATGCTGAAAAGCCGCTCCCCAGCTTCGGATGATGCTCGGACATGTAGGTACACAGCAGCAACTCTGCTCAGTGTTGGGCGTGTGTGACTGAGGATCAGCTCGATGGAAGATATGAGGTGATGAGGTAATCATCAATTTCTCTATTCTGTGGTTGTTCCATGCAACCGAACAGTGTGTCCAGGCGACTTTGTTGGTGGTGATGGCTCACTGTGTGGGACATCCTATGTTGTGCTGGTGAACTTTGTGTCCAGATCATTGATGTCCTGCCTTAAGGGCAGCCTTCTCTGTGGCATTGCACTGTGCCAGTTTAAAGCGTGGGATCCAAGACTGAGGCAATCTGGTGCGGCTTCTTCTGCTCATAAACAGTCAGGCACTTCTCAACTACTTCTTTTAGTTTTTTGTCACGCTTTTTTTTTCGACCTGGTGAATCAATTGGTGAGATGTTTAGTCAGTCCTCTGATGCGTGGAATGATGTAGCTGGCTGTGACGATATCAGATCCTTGCACACAATCTGTGGCAACCTCAAAGGGGGTTAGGATGTCCACAGCATCAGCACTGACATACTTCTTGTGCATGGATAGCTTGGTGACAGGCAGTGTGTTATGCTTCATCCACATTGAGAGAATCATTTTCGGTTGAGTTCCACCTTATGACAGTGGCTGGTTGGCAGACAATTCTTCCCTTTCATGAGATCCTGTGCAAATGTTAGTGGGAGACAATGTTGGAGGATTTGGAAATGGCTGTGTTGAGGTTATCTGCAGATTTAGGCCGTATAAACATATTCAAATACACGGTCACCAGGTCGGCCAAAACTCCATCCCACCAAAACAGGCTTGTCAAACAGCTCTTACACTGAAAGGGCATTGTTATAATTTCCACAATTTCAGAGTGTTATTCCAACCTCATCATGTGGAAATACCGGCCAAAAGTGTGCAAAGCTGTCATCAAGGCAAAGGCTATTTAAAGATTCTGAAATATTAAATATATTTAGATTTGTTTAACACCATTTTGGTTACTCCTTGATTCCATATGTGTTATTTAATAGTTTTGATGTCTTCACTAGTATTCTACAATGTAGAAAACAGTCCAAATAAAGAAAAACCATTGAATGAGCAGGTGTTTCTAAAACTCTTGACCGGTAAGTGTATACAACACAGGAAAATCTCGTTTTTGACTGCACCGGGCCTTAAAGATTTAATGAAAAGTCTAGTCATAGGTGACTATGGATAAACTATTTAGATATTTTTATGATCTATTGATTATTGTATATGAACTGTTGACTGTTGTCGTTTTATGCTGCTATCTGATTTTACTCCTAATATTGTTGGTCATCGTCTTTTTGTCCTAGTGACTGTGTTGCAGTGATTTGACAACTAAGTGTTTCTTATTTGATCTTAAGGTCCAGTACCTGTTAGAGACGGACAGCTTCGACTCCATACCTGAACTGGTGAGGTTCTACGTGGCCGGCCGGCGGCCTGTCTCCCAGCCCAGTGGAGCCCAGATCTACTGTCCAATCATACGCACCCTACCCCTGCGCTACCTGGAGGCCACATTTGCCTTAGCCAATAGCAGGCACAGCCTGGCCCACTCACCGTCCAGTCAGAGAGGAGCGTACATCAAGAGGCGGAGCGTAACCATGAACGACGGATTGACCACAGAGAAGCTGATACCTCACAGGTGAGAGACAGACTGACATGGTATCATTGTTCTATTCTCTTCTTCTTCTACGACATTCTTGTTCAGTGTGTGTGTGTGTGTGTGTGTGTCTCTCAGTGTTGTAAAGCAGATGTTTCATTGCCCATTCATTCCCATTGTGCGGTCAGTGATGTGGAGTCCATCAGTCCAGTGGAACCACCAGTTCTCCCAGTACCAGTCCCAGTACCTACCCCCGTACCAGTGGTACCAAAGCCAGAAGTGAAAGCTGCTGTCGTGGGGTGCAGGTGGTGTGTGTAAGCCCATTTGGGTCAGAACACCGGTGTTATGATAGAGTACTGACCCCTTCTCACTCTCACCCCCTGCCTCTGATTCACTGAGAGCATGCTAGATCTGAGCCATACTTTAGACTCTGTACAATATGGCTCGGTGTTAAACTGGTTGCTACACCGGTCACTCTGACACTGAACTGTCTGCACATCCTTAAAACGCATGACTGTCTGTTTCCTCCTCCTCGGCACAGCAACCCGAGGTCAAGCTGAGAGGTCAAGCTTAGCCTGGTCACAGATCTGTTTGCGCTTCCTTCAAATCAAACCTTGTCAACTCGTATGGTCATTGTCCTGCCAAACATGACATGACAGTGACCATGTGGCCATGCAGCTTAAACAGATCTGGGACAAGGATAACGTTGTTTCACCTCTTCTTAGAAGACCAATAAGGGGAAAAATGTTTATCTGGCACTTAAGTTAAAATCTAGACTTTTGGGGCATTTAATCAAATGAAAAGAATCCTGTGACATCTCTCACACGGTTCATGGGAACCCAGCCACATTACAAAACAATTGGAAATGACTGTGTTGGTTTGTGTTTTGCAGCCCTTCTACTATTCACAACCACAAGGATGCGATGAGGAACTGTGCCGTGAGTATGGATCAGATCCAGGAGTATCGCTGTCCCCTGTCTCCTGTAGGAGAAACACCTCTCTCCCCAGCATACAGCCACAGTGAGTGTTTCTGTCATGGAGATGCAGATTATTTTACAAGGTGGTGGTGTGGTGCATTTGATTGAGCATGCCTGTCTACAGTGTAAGATGGGTAGGGTTTGCACTTTTGAGACAATTCCATTAGCTCCATTGCCCCCAGGCGAGCTCAAGCACAGCTAAAGAAAAAACATTACGAATTGAACCCTCGTATTGAACCCTCGTATTGAACCCTCGTATTGAACCCTCGTATTGAACCCTCGTATTGAACCCTCGTATTGAATATACAATACATGTGTGTAACCCCCTGCTTATCTCCCCAGTCCACAGACACAGAACCCAGTCAGGGGGTAGAGTTCTGGCAGTGGTTCCCCCCTCACCAGTCCTGAGACGCTCCAGCGAGCCCCAGCTCAGCCCTGGCTCCAACAACAACCTACCCGACATGCTAGCTGCCAGCTCCCACTCCACCCCGGCCCACTGCTCCTGCCCAGCCCCAGCAGGGGGCTCTGGAACAGAGGGAAGCTACTGCGACCTCAGGCCCTCCCCGGCCCCATGTCCCGGGGCTCCATGTGCCGCTGGTATGCCCCCCACGCCTCCAGCTAAGAGCTACGTGGAACGGCTGCGTGTGGAGGAGGGCCGAGGGCCTGCCCCAGGGAGGGAGAATGGAGCAGGGGCTGGGGGAGAGGCGTTCAGCGCCCCCCTGGTGGAGACTGCCTCCTCCTTCAGACCAGGGAAGTACCTGTCGCCCCTGATCCCCCAGGAGAACAAGCCCTTGGAGATGAGCGTGCTGAAGAGAGTCAAGGAGTTGTTGGCTGAGGTGGACGCTAGGACGGCTGCTAAACACATCACAATGGCCGACTGCACGGTATGGACACACGTGCATACAGTATGGACCCATAGGACTTTGAATAGGGTTATAAGAGCAGCATTCTGGCACTGTGCACCTTGGACCCCTGAACGTAACTCAGTGATGTCACTAATCTCCTACGGTCAGCCACACTACTCCGTCACAGAGTGTTGCTCAATTAACTCCTGTTAATGGTAGAGCAGCAGAGAGCAACCTGAGGTTAATACAGGGACGACTATACTACTATCAACACTATTTACTCAACTCATTATTTGACTTTGAATTAAGAGCCAATTAACCACATGTTGCAGTGACCATGAATACATTAAGATAGGGAGGGTTTATTGTCATTTCTATCTCCTCTCTCTCACCTCTCCTATCCTTCACGACCTCTCTGCTTCCTTCACTCACTCCTTCCCTCTATGTTGTGCTTCCTCCTCCTGTCTGTCTGCAGGTGGCAAGGATACTGGGCGTTACCAAGGAGATGCAGAGGATGATGGGAGTAGGTTCAGGACTTGAGCTTTTGACTCTACCTCACGGACATCAGCTGAGACTGGACCTACTGGAGAGGTAAGGGTTAATGTTAATATAATATGTAGGTTTGTGGTTGAGGCCTAGGGTTGAACTGGGATGTAGACATGAAGTTAGGGTTGAACTGGGATGAAGACATGAAGCTAGGGTTAGGGTTGTGGTTGAGGCTAGGGTTGAACTGGGATGTAGACAGGGTTAGGGTTGGACTGGGATGAAGACATGAAGTTAGGGTTAGGGTTGAGGTTAGGGTTGGACTGGGATGTAGACAGGGTTAGGGTTGGACTGGGATGTAGACATGAAGTTAGGGTTGAACTGGGATGTAGACAGGGTTAGGGTTGAACTGGGATGAAGACATGAAGTTAGGGTTGAACTGGGATGAAGACATGAAGTTAGGGTTGTGGTTGAGGCTAGGGTTGGACTGGGATGTAGACATTAAGTTAGGGTTGTACTGGGATGAAGACATGAAGTTAGGGTTGGACTGGGATGTAGACATTAAGTTAGGGTTGAACTGGGATGTAGACATGAAGTTAGGGTTGTGGTTGAGGCTAGGGTTGAACTGGGATGAAGACATGAAGTTAGGGTTGTGGTTGAGGCTAGGGTTGAACTGGGATGAAGACATGAAGTTAGGGTTGTGGTTGAACTGGGATGTGGACATGAAGTTAGGGTTGTGGTTGAGGCTAGGGTTGAACTGGGATGTGGACATGAAGTTAGGGTTGTGGTTGAGGCTAGGGTTTAACTGGGATGTAGACATGAAGTTAGGGTTGTGGTTGAGGCTAGGTTTGAACTGGGATGAAGACATGAAGGTAGGGTTGAACTGGGATGTAGACATGAAGTTAGGGTTGTGGTTGAGGCTAGGGTTGAACTGGGATGAAGACATGAAGTTAGGGTTGAACTGGGATGAAGACATGAAGTTAGGGTTGAACTGGGATGAAGACATGAAGTTAGGGTTGAACTGGGATGAAGACATGAAGTTAGGGTTGAACTGGGATGAAGACATGAAGTTAGGGTTGTGGTTGAGGCTAGGGTTGAACTGGGATGAAGACATGAAGTTAGGGTTGAACTGGGATGAAGACATGAAGTTAGGGTTGTACTGGGATGAAGACATGAAGTTAGGGTTGGACTGGGATGTAGACATTAAGTTAGGGTTGAACTGGGATGAAGACATGAAGTTAGGGTTGAACTGGGATGAAGACATGAAGTTAGGGTTGTGGTTGAGGCTAGGGTTGAACTGGGATGAAGACATGAAGTTAGGGTTGAACTGGGATGTAGACATGAAGTTAGGGTTGTGGTTGAGGCTAGGGTTGAACTGGGATGAAGACATGAAGTTAGGGTTGAACTGGGATGAAGACATGAAGTTAGGGTTGAACTGGGATGAAGACATGAAGTTAGGGTTGAACTGGGATGAAGACATGAAGTTAGGGTTGAACTGGGATGAAGACATGAAGTTAGGGTTGAACTGGGATGAAGACATGAAGTTAGGGTTAGGGTTGTGATTGAGGCTAGGGTTGAACTGGGATGTAGACATGAAGTTAGGGTTGTGGTTGAGGCTAGGGTTAAACTAGGTTGAAGACATGAAGTTAGGGTTGTGGTTGAGGCTAGGGTTGAACTGGGATGTAAACATGAAGTTAGGGTTAGGGTTGAGGCTAGGGTTGAACTGGGATGTAGACATTGTCGTGTTTTTGGCTATGCCGGATGAAGTGATATGATATATTCTATAAAATTATTTGTTATTATTTGTTACCTGATTGAGCTAATCATGTAAATGTAATTAACTAGAGAGTCGGGCACCACAAAATAATATTTATAGAGCTGTTATCTTCCGAATAAACTCTTAAAGACCTAGTAATATTTTACATCAATAGCAGTCAATATTAATCGTCATCTTAATTCAGTCTCATCTGAAAGTTGTAAATTCTTAGTTATCTGCACGAACCATGGCTAACAAGTTGAATCAGCAATACAAAATTGGGTTTAATTATTTATTTACTAAATACCTAACTAATCACACAGAATTACACATACACATAATTAAATCATAACTTGATTACAAATTACGTCAAAGGAAAACGTCCCTAGCGGGAGGAACAGATATGACAGCTTGTTACACAAAAGAGAAGGGCTGGGTTTGAGTGAAAGAGCGGGAAGACTGAGGAACAAAGGGATGAAGCTGTGCTATCGTAAATACAGTATCTTGTGAATTCTAAATTACCGCCCTTTTGGAAAAGGAAAATGCAATAAATATTTACTCTGAGCTGCGCTTCGGTAGGTTGGTGGAAGATGGAAGGCCGTGTTTCCCAGTCTTTTGAAGAATGTCTCTGGTTGTCAATTGGATACGTTGTAGTAACGTCATTGGGTGATAGACGGGATACTCTGTCTGTTCCTTCCTAACCCTCGTTGCATCTGCTGTTGCTAACTCAACGGCTAGGAGGTATCACTTCTGTAGTGAATAAGAGTTCAAAGTTCCTACCATTGGCAACCAAAGCTCACGCTGATGTTGGCTTCATTCTGTAGTTATTATCTGAACCATTCTGACATCGGACCGTCGTCCTCACGTCGGAACAGGAGGTTATATTGTCGTCAAGGGCTTATATAGGAAGGGAGAGGAGGGTGTGTTTTATAGCCCATGTCCCTACCCAAATCTCACATTTTAGAAGCTAAAATCACATTTCATCCCATAACAAATAATTGAATATTCAAACATTTAAATTGAACAACAATTCCATGTGAATCCGATAACTCTGATGTGTAGACTTTCCACTGTAGAGTTTGTCATCTTATCATTGATGAGAATGTCTCAGATGACAACCGAACTGACATCATATTCATTAAGTACCACCGCATATGTTCAATTGATCAGACTACCAGAATATAGTTCATTCCCCCCCCCCACCTTCTGATGTTCCCAGAATCTCTATGTTAACTAAAGGTTTTGCAAATGTAACCTCAGTAGGGTAGAGAGAGGAAAAAGGGGGGAAGAGGTATTTATGACTGTCATAAACCTACCCCCCAGGCCAACGTCATGACCACATGAAGACAGGGTTGTGGTTGAGGCTAGGGTTGAACTGGGATGTAGATATAAAGCTAGGGTTGTGGTTGAGGCTAGGGTTGAACTGGGATGTAAACATGAAGTTAGGGTTGTGGTTGAGGCTACGGTTGAACTGGAATGTAGATATGAAGTTAGGGTTGTGGTTGAGGCTACGGTTGAACTGGAATGTAGATATGAAGTTAGGGTTACGTTTTTGGTTGAGGCTAGGTTTGAACTGGGATGTGGACATGAAGTTAGGGTTGTGGTTGAGGCTAGGGTTTGAACTGGGATGTGGACATGAAGCTGGGGTTGTGGTTGAGGCTACGGTTGAACTGGGATGTAGACATGAAGTTAGGGTTGTGGTTGAGGCTAGGGTTGAACTGGAATGTAGATATGAAGTTAGGGTTGTGGCATGGGTTGAACTGGGATGTGGACATGAAGCTGGGGTTGTGGTTGAGGCTACGGTTGAACTGGGATGTAGACATGAAGTTAGGGTTGTGGTTGAGGCTAGGGTTGAACTGGAATGTAGATATAAAGTTAGGGTTGTGGTTGAGGCTAGGGTTGAACTGGGATTTAGACATGAAGTTAGGGTTGAGGCTAGGTTTGAACTTGGATGTGGACATGAAGTTAGGTTTGAGGCTAGGTTTGAACTTGGATGTGGACATTAAGCTAGGGTTGAACTGGGATGTAGACATGAAGTTAGGGTTGAGGCTAGGTTGAACTGGGATGTGGACATGAAGCTAGGGTTGAGGCTAGGTTTGAACTGGGATGTGGACATGAAGTTAGGGTTGAGACTAGGTTTGAACTGGGATGTGGACATGAAGCTAGGGTTGTGGTTGAGGCTACGGTTTAACTGGGATGTAGACATGAAGTTAGGGTTGTGGTTGAGGCTAAGGTTGAACTGGAATGTAGATATGAAGTTAGGGTTAGGGTTGTGGCTTGGGTTGAACTGGGATGTGGACATGAAGCTGGGGTTGTGGTTGAGGCTACGGTTGAACTGGAATGTAGATATGAAGTTAGGGTTAAATTTTTGGTTGAGGCTAGGTTTGAACTGGGATGTGGACATGAAGCTGGGGTTGTGGTTGAGGCTACGGTTGAACTGGGATGTAGACATGAAGTTAGGGTTGTGGTTGAGGCTAGGGTTGAACTGGAATGTAGATATGAAGTTAGGGTTGTGGCATGGGTTGAACTGGGATGTGGACATGAAGCTGGGGTTGTGGTTGAGGCTACGGTTGAACTGGGATGTAGACATGAAGTTAGGGTTGTGGTTGAGGCTAGGGTTGAACTGGAATGTAGATATAAAGTTAGGGTTGTGGTTGAGGCTAGGGTTGAACTGGGATGTAGACATGAAGTTAGGGTTGAGGCTAGGTTTGAACTTGGATGTGGACATGAAGTTAGGTTTGAGGCTAGGTTTGAACTTGGATGTGGACATTAAGCTAGGGTTGAACTGGGATGTAGACATGAAGCTAGGGTTGAGGCTAGGTTTGAACTGGGATGTGGACATGAAGTTAGGGTTGTGGTTGAGGCTAGGTTTGAACTGGGATGTTGACATGAAGCTAGGGTTGAGGCTAGGTTTGAACTGGGATGTGGACATGAAGTTAGGGTTGTGGTTGAGGCTACGGTTGAACTGGAATGTAGATATGAAGTTAGGGTTAGGGTTGTGGCTTGGGTTGAACTGGGATGTGGACATGAAGCTGGGGTTGTGGTTGAGGCTACGGTTGAACTGGAATGTAGATATGAAGTTAGGGTTACGTTTTTGGTTGAGGCTAGGTTTGAACTGGGATGTGGACATGAAGCTGGGGTTGTGGTTGAGGCTACGGTTGAACTGGGATGTAGACATGAAGTTAGGGTTGTGGTTGAGGCTAGGGTTGAACTGGAATGTAGATATGAAGTTAGGGTTGTGGCATGGGTTGAACTGGGATGTGGACATGAAGCTGGGGTTGTGGTTGAGGCTACGGTTGAACTGGGATGTAGACATGAAGTTAGGGTTGTGGTTGAGGCTAGGGTTGAACTGGAATGTAGATATAAAGTTAGGGTTGTGGTTGAGGCTAGGGTTGAACTGGGATGTAGACATGAAGTTAGGGTTGAGGCTAGGTTTGAACTTGGATGTGGACATGAAGTTAGGTTTGAGGCTAGGTTTGAACTTGGATGTGGACATTAAGCTAGGGTTGAACTGGGATGTAGACATGAAGTTAGGGTTGAGGCTAGGTTTGAACTGGGATGTTGACATGAAGCTAGGGTTGAGGCTAGGTTTGAACTGGGATGTGGACATGAAGTTAGGGTTGAGACTAGGTTTGAACTGGGATGTGGACATGAAGCTAGGGTTGTGGTTGAGGCTACGGTTTAACTGGGATGTAGACATGAAGTTAGGGTTGTGGTTGAGGCTACGGTTGAACTGGAATGTAGATATGAAGTTAGGGTTAGGGTTGTGGCTTGGGTTGAACTGGGATGTGGACATGAAGCTGGGGTTGTGGTTGAGGCTACGGTTGAACTGGAATGTAGATATGAAGTTAGGGTTGTGGCTTGGGTTGAACTGGGATGTGGACATGAAGCTGGGGTTATGGTTGAGGCTACGGTTGAACTGGGATGTGGACATGAAGTTAGGTTTGAGGCTAGGTTTGAACTTGGATGTGGACATTAAGCTAGGGTTGAACTGGGATGTAGACATGAAGTTAGGGTTGAGGCTAGGTTTGAACTGGGATGTGGACATGAAGCTAGGGTTAGGGTTGTGGTTGAGGCTAGGCTTGAACTGGGATGTAAACATGAAGTTAGGGTTGAACTGGGATGTAGACATGAAGTTAGGGTTGAGGCTAGGTTTGAACTTGGATGTGGACATGAAGCTAGGGTTAGGGTTGTGGTTGAGGCTAGGCTTGAACTGGGATGTGGACATGAAGCTAGGTTTTAGGGTTGAGGCTTGGGTTGAACTGGGATGTGGACATGAAGCTGGGGTTGTGGTTGAGGCTACGGTTGAACTGGAATGTAGACATGAAGTTAGGGTTGTGGTTGAGGCTAGGCTTGAACTGGGATGTAAACATGAAGTTAGGGTTGTGGTTGAGGCTAGGGTTGAACTGGGATGTGGACATGAAGCTGGGGTTGTGGTTGAGGCTACGGTTGAACTGGAATGTAGATATGAAGTTATTGTTGTGGCTTGGGTTGAACTGGAATGTGGACATTAAGCTAGGGTTGAACTGGGATGTAGACATGAAGTTAGGGTTGAGATTAGGTTTGAACTGGGATGTGGACATGAAGTTAGGTTTGAGGCTAGGTTTGAACTTGGATGTGGACATCAAGCTAGGGTTAGGGTTGTGGTTGAGGCTAGGCTTGAACTGGGATGTAAACATGAAGTTAGGGTTGAACTGGGATGTGGACATGAAGCTGGGGTTGTGGTTGAGGCTAGGGTTGAACTGGGATGTGGACATGAAGTTAGGGTTGTGGTTGAGGCTAGGGTTGAACTGGGATGTAGATATGAAGTTAGGGTTATGTTTGTGGTTGAGGCTAGGTTTGAACTGGGATGTAGACATGAAGTTAGGGTTGTGGCTAGGTTTGAACTTTGTATGTGGACATGAAGCTAGGGTTAGAGTTGTGGTTGAGGCTAGGTTTGAACTTGGATGTGGACATTAAACTAGGGTTGAACTGGGATGTAGACATGAAGTTGGGGTTGAGGCTAGGTTTGAACTGGGATGTGGACATGAAGCTAGGGTTGTGGTTGAGGCTACGGTTTAACTGGGATGTAGACATGAAGTTAGGGTTGTGGTTGAGGCTAGGGTTGAACTGGAATGTAGATATGAAGTTAGGGTTAGGGTTGTGGCTTGGGTTGAACTGGGATGTGGACATGAAGCTGGGGTTGTGGTTGAGGCTACGGTTGAACTGGAATGTAGATATGAAGTTAGGGTTGTGGCTTGGTTTGAACTGGGATGTGGACATGAAGCTAGGGTTGTGGTTGAGGCTACGGTTTAACTGGAATGTAGACATGAAGTTAGGGTTGTGGTTGAGGCTAGGGTTGAACTGGAATGTAGATATAAAGTTAGGGTTGTGGTTGAGGCTAGGGTTGAACTGGGATTTAGACATGAAGTTAGGGTTGTGGTTGAGGCTACGGTTTAACTGGGATGTAGACATGAAGTTAGGGTTGTGGTTGAGGCTAGAGTTGAACTGGAATGTAGATATGAAGTTAGGGTTAGGGTTGTGGCTTGGGTTGAACTGGGATGTGGACATGAAGCTGGGGTTGTGGTTGAGGCTACGGTTGAACTGGGATGTAGACATGAAGTTAGGGTTGTGGTTGAGGCTAGGGTTGAACTGGAATGTAGATATGAAGTTAGGGTTGTGGCATGGGTTGAACTGGGATGTGGACATGAAGCTGGGGTTGTGGTTGAGGCTACGGTTGAACTGGGATGTAGACATGAAGTTAGGGTTGTGGTTGAGGCTAGGGTTGAACTGGAATGTAGATATAAAGTTAGGGTTGTGGTTGAGGCTAGGGTTGAACTGGGATGTAGACATGAAGTTAGGGTTGTGGTTGAGGCTAGGTTTGAACTGGGATGTGGACATGAAGTTAGGTTTGAGGCTAGGTTTGAACTTGGATGTGGACATTAAGCTAGGGTTGAACTGGGATGTAGACATGAAGTTAGGGTTGTGGTTGAGGCTAGATTTGACCTGGGATGTTGACATTAAGCTAGGGTTAGAGTTGTGGTTGAGGGTTGAACTGGGATGTAGACATGGAGTTGCAATTAGGGTTGAACTTAGCTGTAGACATGAAGTTAGGTTTATTGCTGATGCTAGAGTGGAACTTGGATGTGGACATGAAGTTAGGAGTGAGGTTAGAGTTGAACTGGGATGTGGACATGAAGTTAGGGTTGAGGTTAGAGTTGAATTGGGATGTGGACATGAAGTTAGGGTTGTTGTTGAGGCTAGGGTTGAAATGGGATGTGGACATGAAGCTTGAGTTATGGTTCAGGGTTGATATGGGATGTAGACATTAAGCTAGGGTTAGGGATGAGGCTTGGGTTGAACTGGGGTGTAGACATCAAGTTAGGGTTGTGGTTGATCTGGGATGTGGACATGAAGCTAGGGTTAGGATTGTGGTTGAGGCTGAGGTTGAACTAGGATGTGACATGAAGTTAGGGTTGAGGCTCGGGTTGAACTGGGGTGTAGACATCAAGTTAGGGTTGTGGTTGATCTGGGATGTGGACATGAAGCTACGGTTAGAGTTGTGGTTAAGGCTTGGGTTGACCTGGGTGGTAGACATGAAGCTCGGTTTAGGGTTGTGGTTGATGCTCGGGTTGAACTGGAATGTGGACATGAAGCTGGGGTTGTGGTTGAGGCTTGGGATGAACTGGAATGTAGACATGAAGTTAGGGTTAGGGATGTGGTTGAGGCTAGATTGGAACTTGGATGTGGACATGAAGCTAGGTTTAGGGTTATGGTTGATGCTAGGGTTGACCTTGGATGTGGTCAGGAAGTTAGGGTTAGGGATGTGGTTGATGCTCGGGTTGAACTGGAATGTGGACATGAAACTGGGGTTTGGGTTGTGGTTGAGCCTAGCTTTGAACTGGGGTGTGGACATGAAGCTAGGGTTCGGGTTAGCTGAGACTGGACCTGATGGAGTGGTTAGGGTTCAGCTCAATGCTGGACATAAAACAGCCAGAGAGTACACACTGGGAAATTGAAATGTCCCTCCCATCATATTCTCGTACACCCCAGACGACCTCTTTGTCGCAATTAGCATTGGGACAAGTGAACTCTCGTCATGGTAAGTCAATTGGGCTCCTCAACCGTGACTGTATCCTCATCTACTCTATCTACTCATCTCTTGCTTCCTTCATCTCCCATCCTGCCCTACCCAGGTTCTACACCATGTCTATAATGATGGCTGTGGACCTGCTGGGGTGTACAGGCAGTACAGAGGAGAGGGCTGCTCTGCTCCATAAGACCATCCAGCTGGCTGCTGAACTCAAGAGCAACCTTGGGAACATGTTCGGCTTTGCTGCTGTGATGAGAGCACTGGAGCTGCCACAGGTATATGGACACACACACACACACACACACACACACACACACACACACACACACACACACACATACATCATAATTATATTTTAATTGACATTACACATGCTGTTCTACCTCTCTGTCAGATCTCTCGCTTGGAGCAGACGTGGATGACGTTGCGTCAGAGACACACAGAGGGAGCCATCCTCTATGAGAAGACGCTCAAGCCCTTCATGAAGAACATGAACGATGGTAAAGGTATGAAGGCTCAGATATGCACTCTGTCACAGGAGAGCACAGCGCACAAAGCATGATGTATATCTCATGGTGAAGGAATGAAAAGATGAATCACTATTGAAAAGTCTCAAGATAGATGAGTCTGAGTGTCTCTCTACCTGTCTACTAGATGTTATATAGTATTTCAGTGACCAGTGTTTCTAACTCTCTGTATCTGTGTGTCCTCGGGTGTGTATTTAAGAGAGCAGTGTGCTGTCCAACACGTCCTTCCCTCACGTGGTTCCTCTGCTGTCTCTGTTGGAGAAGGGTGTGGCCGTGGGGGAGGGGCCAGGGGCGGGGATAGAACCCTGGGAGAACGTGGAGGCGGGTGTTGATGTGGTGATGTCACACCTGGAGGCGGCCCGGACCATCGCTCACCACGGGGTGCTGTACCGCACCAATGCTGAAACCAAACTACAAGGTAAGGGTTCTGTGTGTGTGTGTGCACACACGAGGCCAGTTTCCCGGACCCAGATCACTGTCAGAAACTAAGAGAATCTCATTCACAGAGGTGACCTGTCATTCAGGAGAGAGTCATTCAGGACAGGACAGGTGGGGCTCTTGAGTTGTTGCCTGTTATTTATTTATTTATTTAACTCAGTCAGTTCAGATCAAATTCTTATTTTACAATGACGGCCTACCCCGGCCAAACCCTCCCCTAACCCGGGCGATGCTGGGAGAATTGTGCACTGCCCTATGGGACTCCCGATCATGGCCGGTTGTGACACCTCTAGCAGTGAGATGCAGTGCCATATGCAGGGAGCCTGTTTTGCATGTTATTTTGCCATTAATACGTGTCACATACCAGTTTGCAAACAATGTAAAAATAAAAATGTTTTAGCGGAAAAAAACTGCATAGAAATGTGTTCTCTTTTTTTGCTTTCTTGAGTACGGCAGCTCCAAAAGGCAGATGTTTCAGCCTAGCTCAGTTTTTAAAATGTGTTTTTATTTAACCTTTTATTTAGCTAGGCAAGTCAGTTAAGAACAAATTCTTATTTTCAATGACGGCCTAGGAACAGTGGGTTAACTGCCTTGTTCAGGGGCAGAACGACAGATTTTTACCTTGTCAGCTCGGGGATTCGATCTAGCAACCTTTCTGTTACAGGCCCAACGCTCTAACCACGAGCCTACCTGCCGCCCAAAGTGCTTTCTGTGGTAGAGTGGCAGCCAGCGGAAAATACAGAGCGTAGGGGTTGGTATTCTTCTTTAGTTGCGCCTTGATTGGCTCAGTGATCTGTCACTCGTGGGGACACTACGTCGCTGCAGAATCTGACAGCTTGAAAGTCCGCTTTGGGTGCTGCCATTGAATTACATTCGATGTGCCCATCCAAGAATGCTCAAGGTCATTGGCCACAGATAAAATGACGTCAAATCACGTTATAAACTCAACCCAAAAAAATAAACGGCCCTATTTCGTGACCCTGTCTTTCAGAGATAATTTGTAAAATTCCAAATAACTTCACAAATGTTCATTGTAAAGGGTTTAAACACTGTTTCCCATGCTTGTTCAATGAATCATAAACAATTCATCAACATACATCTGTGGAACAGTCGTTAAGACACTAACAGATTACAGACGGTAGGCAATTAAGGTCACAGTTATGAAATCGTAGGACACTAAAGAGGCCTTTCTACGGACTCTGAAAAACACCAAAAGAAAGATGCCCAGGGTCCCAGCTCATCTGTGTGAATGTGCCTTAGGCATGCTGCAAGGAGGCATGAGGACTGCAGATGTGGCCAGGGCAATATATTGCAATGTCCATACTGTGAGACACCTAAGACAGTGTTACAGGGAGACAGCATGGACAACTGATCGTCCTCGCAGTGGCAGACCACGTGTAACCACACCTGCACAGGATCGGTACATCCGAACATCACATTTGTGTAACAGATGGCAACAGCAACTGCCCGAGTTACACCAGGAATGCACAATCCCTCAATCAGTGCTCAGACTGTCCGCAATAGGCTGAGAGAGGCTGGACTGAGGGCTTGTAGGCCTGTTGTAAGGCAGGTCCTCACCGGCAACAACATCGCCTACGGGTACAAACCCACCGTTGCTAGACCAGACAGGACTGGCAAAAAGTGCTATTCACATACGAGTCGCGGTTTTGTCTCACCAGGGGTGATGGTCGGATTTGCGTTTATCGTTGAAGGAATGATTGTTACACCGAGGCCTGTACTCTGGAGCAGGATCTATTTGGAGGTGGATGGTCCGTCATGGTCTGGGGCGGTATGTCACAGCATCATTGGACTGAGCTTGTTGCCATTGCAGGCAATCTCAATGCTGTGCGTTACAGGGAAGACATCCTCCTCCCTCATGTGGTACCCTTCCTGCAGGCTCATCCTGACATGACCCTCCAGCAAGACAGTGCCACCAGCTATACTGCTCGTTCTGTGTGTGATTTCCTGCAAGACAGGAATGTCAATGTTCTGCTATGGCCAACGAAGAGCCCGGATCTCAATCCCATTGAGCACGTCTGGACCTGTTGGATCGGAGGGTGAGGGCTAGGGCCAATCCCCCCCAGAAATGTCTGGGAACTTGCAGGTGCCTTGGTGGAAGAAAGAACTGGTAAATCTGGTGCAGTCCACGAGGAGGAGATGCACTGCAGTAATTAATGCAGCTGGTGGCCACACCAGATACTGACTGTTACTTTTGATTTTGACCCCCCACCTTTGTTCAGGGACACATTATTCAATTTCTGTAAGTCACATGTCTGTGGAACTTGTTCGGTTTATGTCTCAGTTGTTGAATCTTGTTATGTTCATACAAAAGTTTGCTGAAAATAAACACAGTTGACAGTGCGAGGACGTTTCTTTTTTTGCTGAGTTTATCTACTGCTTTGATTGGACTGATCATGTCAACATCATACGTTCAAAATCTTACCTGGCAAGATAGACAAGCATTATGAATCACTTATGAATCACGTTGACAATCTCCTGGCAAATCCTTTTCAATCCTTGTCACATGAAGAGAAATTATAGATAATACGTATCGGTGCTCATCGGCCATTGGACATTAACATTACACAACAAGTTGGAAATCACAAATTCAACAATGAGTAGTTTGGAAGGAATCAGTGGCTAACTGCAAGCGTTGCAAAGCAATCCCTATTTTGCTATTCAGTGGAGAGGGTTTGTGGTCTGGGTTTAAGAGTCTCTTTTCCAAGCTTAAAAGCATAAACATTCACTCGCAAAACCATGGACCAGAAAAGGTTGAATACATTGACCATGCTGTCAATCCAGCATGACTTCTGCTGCATTCAAAACAACTGGAAACTCGGAACTGGGAAATCTCAGACTCCAGTGAGTTCAAGACAACTGGGAAAAAAATAAAAAATTTGCTCCGACTGGGAAAATACATTTTGAAGTGTCATCCAACTCTGAATTCCAAGTTGGGAACTCTGGCCTCTTTCTAGAGCTCTGACCTGAAGATCACTGAAGTCATGATTCAACCATGTTTTTCCGAGTTCCCAGTTGTATTGAAAGCACCATAAATCCAGAGAATGCCAGACTTTGATGACAAAGTTTCATGACCAAATTTCCCCACAAGAAGGACCGCTGCGCCACTTTCCTGTTCAAGTGAGCACAGCACAACTGTGAATCCAATAATGTCTTGTATGCTGCTGCATAATTGATGTAATATGCCAGGGAGATACAGTATGTATACTGTAGCTAAGAAAATAATACTAAGTATGTTTGTAGTAAGTTGTTAGTAGCCCATGTGCCTCACCTTAATAATTTGGTCCCTCTCCCCCTCATAATTTAGCCTACTGTTCTGAATGGTAGTGCACATGTAGCCTATAACCTGTTTTAGAGAAATGTAATCATTGAATAACGTAAGCGCTTTCATTGTCTGCTTATATGCCCCCTTTATTTATCCTACGGTTCTGACTTGGTGTACAGGGAGAATACTGTAAGAACGGCCCATGCTCTGAATCGCTGTCGCTGTACATTTCAAAAGTGCTATTATTGACATTACTATGGACTAACCACTAAGGCCTTGTCTGAGTAGTGTCTGGTGTGCATTGATTTATTTGACAGAGTCATAACTGTAGTTATTGTGTTACATGTTAAGTTGTTATGTTGCTCCCTGATGCTGAGGCATCGTAATATCTGACGGTGTGGGTGTGTTCGATATGATGTGTTATGCTTCATTGTCATTGATCTGAAATAACGATTGAGGTGTTGCGTTGTGTACATCTGTGGTAGGGTGATGGTTACAGTGTGTTTACATTGGCCGTGTGTTCTTATTGATTCCAGTCCCTGGTGATGACTGGTGTTTTGAGCAGGATGTCAATCACTACCTTAACTAGCCTGTTTTCCACAATGTCTTTAATATTGATTTATTCTCTTTTATCTTCTCTCTTATGTTCTGTCCTCTCTCTTTCTTTCTTTCTCTCTTCTCCCCTCCACCAGGCTTCCAGGAGAGTCAGGAAGTTCTGGAGATCTTCCGGACAGAGTTCCAGATGAGGTTGCTATGGGGAAGCAGGGGTTCGGAGGGCAGCCAATCGGAACGCTATGAGAAGTTCAACAAAGTCCTGACCGCTCTGTCTCACAAGCTGGAGCCTCCTGTACGCCACAGCGAACTATAGCACCCATCTCACTGAACACCCCTATACAAAGCACTGCGCTCACAGTGGTACGACCCGCCTCCCCATACTGCAAGGCACCTTGATGTGGATGTCTCACTGTATACCACCCCAAAAAAGGCACAAAGGGCTTTGTTCAGAGCTCTTCAATAGGCTGTAATATTTCCCTCCCTAAATGCTGAAAGACAGAGTGGGTCGAGGAGGAGTGGGGAATTGGGTATTCTTCTACCCATCAGCAAGCTACAAAGAACAACAGGTATGGTGTGCGCTGAGGGTCAAACAGTGCATGAGAAGTTGGATCTAGCTGTTCTCTGGTAGATCACATGAAGCTCTGATCTGTCTTCAACACCTTCATTATTACCCTTACTATTACGTCTGCACTTACTGGCTCAGTGTCGCACACTGTTCTGTCAGAGAGTAATAGTAAACACAGTGTGTGTGTTCTGTCTGCCTTGAAGAGAGACTCCTATTTAACACAGTGTGTGTGTACTTCAGGACACCAGTACCCCAGAGATACATCGGCATCTATGACCTCTGACCTGTCTCATCGGACCTCCGCTTCTGACTGAGAGGTTGTGTGTTCTAGAATCTGTTCTTCTTGTATAGACTCTCTGTGTGGCTGCCATTCCTTCATCACATAGCCCATCAGGTCCCCTGTTGTTGACACACGCAGTGTGCTCATACAGACAGACACTTATCCGCCCCCACAACACACAATAATGTTGCCAAGTCATATCAGCTGTTTGAGGCATACTAAGCAGTTCTCTCTGTGGGTTTTGTTTGTGTGCTGTTCAGAAGCAGTTCTCTCTGTGGGTTTTGTTTGTGTGCTGTTCAGAAGCAGTTCTCTCTGTGGGTTTTGTTTGTGTGCTGTTCAGAAGCAGTTCTCTCTGTGGGTTTTGTTTGTGTGCTGTTCAGAAGCAGTTCTCTCTGTGGGTTTTGTTTGTGTGCTGTTCAGAAGCAGTTCTCTCTGTGGGTTTTGTTTGTGTGCTGTTCAGCAGCAGATCTCTCTGTGGGTTTTGTTTGTGTGCTGTTCAGAAGCAGTTCTCTTATTGAGGCTCTTCTGAGAAGCCTCCCCTCTCCTCATTTCTGGCATGTCATCCATATGACTCTGGTTTTGTTTGAGTACTGTTTGGTAGCCTTTATTTTAATAGGAGCTACTTTGGGAAGCATTCCTCTCCCTCTCCCTCTCCTTATCTCTGGCATGTCATTCATGTTTCATAATGACTCCTGTCCCATTGACATCATATGAGCATGTTTGCCTTGTCCTCACTTGTCACAAACACACCATTAGAAATATCCTTAAAGCACTCTGACCTGTTTGAGTCAATGAATGTGCTTTTTTACATGTAAAAACACTGACTACTATTTTCTTCAATTTTATTTAGATAACATTTTTCTGTGTGGTTTTATTGCTGACCGGCACATTTTGTTGCCATGGTAACATAACATGTTTGAGCCTCTGCTGTTGCCGTATAGGATTCAGGTTTTAACCAGTGTGAATGAATGTGCTTTAGTCTGAAAGTGACCAGAATGTTCTCAGGGCAGAATGGAGGCCCCCTCAGATCTAGCCTGGTCCCAGACCTGTTTTTGCTGTCTTCTTGCCAACTTCTCTGGTCATTGTCAGCCAAAGAATCTATACGAGATTGCAAAACAACATAAATCGATGTGGGATCAGGCTACCTCAACCCCCCTCAGTGACTGTATGATGTGTTTTGCTTTGTTTGTATGTATGATAACGTGTGTTTGATGTGATATGGACAGAGTGTTGAAAAGGACATTTAGATTTTAAAACCATCAAAAGCGTTTTTGATTTCACATATTCACTGTAGGATCGTGCGATTTTCACTCACTCAAATTCATAAAATGTTCTCTTTTTAAATTGTATTGTTGCTGAAATGCTTTAGTAAAATGCAACATCAAGATGAGGGCTTAAAGGAATCTGTCAACGTCCTTGGAACTAAATACAGTGTGACCTTTGACCTTTTGATCAAATAATACCTGGCAACCTTTCCTCTGCCGACTCCTAAGCAGTGTTGCGTTGAAACACAAAAGCACTATGAATGAAGATGACGATTTATTTTCGATCTGTTTGTTGAAGTGTCAGTGTCTGCTGATTGCTTTCCAATCCATGATGTATTTAGGCCTGAGATAGAGAGCTGACTCTCAGATCTATGCAATCACTTTTAAATCCATTAAGAGTCCCATAGAAAACAAGCAGAGTAGACACTGCTGCCCCTGAGGATGTGAGTCGTGTCCTACTGGGAACAATCCACTTGAACGCCCCTCTAACTGGTATGTACTACTGGGAAACTCGTCTATCATCCCTGAGCTACAACTTCTCCCACATGCTGACCTCTGACATCACCTACTAAGAAAATGACCTTGATAACAGCATTTGAGAGTTCAATGCAACAACAAAACAATTTATAAAAAGCGATCAATTAATATGGGTTTTGAATACTATAATTGGTTTACAAGCATGATAGCTGTACTTTTAGTTTATGGTGGAGCAGCTTATTGGCAATTAGCCAATCAGCATTCCTCAATGAGTTCAAAGCACGTGAATGCATCCAACTGGTATTTACCACTTTACAACTGGTAATAACCACCTTCCTACTTGGTTATGAATGCAGCATAAGTGCCAGCCAGCCAGAAAGTGCATCGCAGGTCGTATTCATAAGGCACCAAACAAAGGAAAACGTACTGAAACGGGGAGGGATTATCAATTTTGTTTTCTGTTGCAAAACTTTTTACTACAGTGTGCCCTAATGAACACGACCCCAATCAGCCAGTGAGAATAAAGGGGAGAGCCAAAGTCCAATTGCCTCTCTTGTCCAGTAGAGGGCACTATAGTTCAGTCAGCAAAAAAAATAAAAATAGAAGACACCTTGATTTGAATCTTTTTTTGAGTGTTTTTGTGATTTATTAATAAAGCCTACTGGTTTAGGAACGATTTGATGATGTACTGTATGTAATTATGTTTGTCTCACCTTATGTTGTACAGATTACATGTGCTTTCTTTCCTGTTCTAAATAATCATTCTGAAATGATGAACCTATAAAGAAAAAGGACAATAAACTCCCATGTTTGTGACCCCATGTTTTTTTAATGTACTGTACATAATGGTTCACTTGTTTTTCAAATAAAATAAAGCTCGAGTCAATGACGCTTGTATGACTTGATTCTATTTACTCATTCCATGTGTTCATGGTACTAACCGCTAGATGGCAGCACTGCCTCACTAACGCTGATGCAGAGTGAAAGTCAAGTCAGCATCCCTGAATTGATCCTTGTCTTCTTACTTGTGTACAGTGTTTCAGCTAGCTTCATGGGTACAGACATCAGTGCAGTTAAGGTGTTGCATACTAGTGCGATACTTAGAACTACTTGACATCAAAGAGGATGTGATGATTTTCCATTTTAAAATGTCTGGCGGACTGTAAGATGTCTGGCTATGCTGTTATCTCTCTCTCTCTGTGTGTGTGTGTGTGTGTGTGTGTGTGTGTGTGTGTGTGTGTGTGTGTGTGTGTGTGTGTGTGTGTGTGTGTGTGTGTGTGTGTGTGTGTGTGTGTGTGTGTGTGTGTGTGTGTGTGTGTGTGTGCGTGCGTGCGTGCGTGCGTGCGCGCGTCTGTGTGTGCGCTCGCCTGTGTTTCAGTTACGGCGCATGTGCACTGCAGCTGAGGGCAGGGCACGAGTATTAGATAACAGGGGTGCGTCAGGGTCACGTGACTATGGTCAGGGCGGGCGGGGACAAGATGGTGGAGATGGGGATGAACAGAACAGGCAGAGCAGTGTGTGTGCGTGCGTTAGAGTGAGGTGGTGGTAGAGATGGGGGGGGGGGGGGGAATGTATAGCACACAGATGTTCAGAGTCAGACTCAGACCATGCAGCTGTGGGCCAGTGCCAGTCAGAGAAGGGGCGCGCTGAGCTGCACTCTCTGGCACAATGACGCAGCCATTCCCTCCGCCCTGGTTAGGACGAGACGGGAGAGACGGGCACTGCCGCCGATGTCCCCCGTGCAGCCCTCTCTGTCTCTCCCCCCCTCCCCCACGCCAAGAAGACAATGCGGTCAGGCTGTCTCTCATACGTCAATGTGAGCCTGTGTGAGTCACAGGGAGGCAGAGAAACAATCTCAAGCATAAGTTTTATTCTGGTGAAACTATTAAAAACGAGGAAATGCCAGCTAGCAAGTGTTTTACCTGTGAGGCAAGGAGTTTATATATTTTCATATTAGTTATATAACCTACGCAGCAGTAACTATGGGGGGTGTAAATGACAATAGGCCACACAGAGTGCATTCTCTCTGCTATCCCCTGCCTCCAAGATCCATGATCCATGTTAATTCTTCTATTTCTTTGTGATCACAAACAGACCATGGCTCCTTTTTGCCCCAAACCCATCCAAACCTCACCAATTCACTACTAATCTAATCCTCTCTGCCTCTTTTCACTGCAAATCCATTGTGTTCTCCATTGTCAGTTATCCATGTGTGACATAGCTGCACGTCCATGGGAGTATATCACAGAATGTATCACAACTGATTTATCACATAGCAGCATCAATTGGGTTGTGTCTATGCGGGTTCAATGCGCCACCATCAAACGCATCTGATCAAATGTGTTGATGAGATACGTGAAGTTGGCTTGAGATACGTGAAGTTGGCTTGAGATACGTGAAGTTGGCTTGAGATACGTGAAGTTGGCTTGAGATACGTGAAGTTGGCTTGAGATACGTGAAGTTGGCTTGAGATACGTGAAGTTGGCTTGAGATACGTGAAGTTGGCTTGAGATACGTGAAGTTGGCTTGAGATACGTGAAGTTGGCTTGAGATACGTGAAGTTGGCTTGAGATACGTGAAGTTGGCTTGAGATACGTGAAGTTGGCTTGAGATACGTGAAGTTGGCTTGAGATACGTGAAGTTGGCTTGAGATACGTGAAGTTGGCTTGAGATACGTGAAGTTGGCTTGAGATACGTGAAGTTGGCTTGAGATACGTGAAGTTGGCTTGAGATACGTGTTTGCAATGCTATGGTAAACCAGGAACCATATTCATAAAGTGTATCAGAGGAGGAGTGCTGATCTTGGATCAGGTTACAGTAATCTTATTCATTGTAATCTAAAAGGCCAAACTGATCCTAGATTAGCTTTATGAATACGGGCCTAGGTTATGTTCTGGTCTGGGATCAGTGCCAGTGTGTTATGACGGGATGGTGGTAACAGCTGAGGAAGAACTCAAGCAAGCCTAGCAAATGTGAAGTGACATCACACTGATGGGTTAATGCTAATATGGTAATACTTAGCTATCTAAATCTATGGGGACTCCTTGTAGCCGCCCCTCCTGTCACAGGCACGCCACATGCGACACACATGGCCTGAACCACTGCTCTCCAGTAGAAAAGGACTGTGTCACTCTATAATATTGTTAAAACTAGTCTGCAAATATGTAATTAGTTTGGTCTGGCCCTGTAAACCAAGTGTTACATGAGGTGTTCACAATTTCCGGATTGGAAGCATTGAGTTGTGAGGAGAGCAGGGACAGTTCCACCAGCTACAAAAACCCTATTTAAATCCTGCCTGTATATAATTATAGGTCCCTAAAAGGATTGTGCTTGTTTAGCCCTAGAGGATGTCTTGTTCACTCCCCTGGACATCAGTCAGTCTGTGATCTCCTTTTCTCTGGACATCAGTCAGTCTGCAGTCTACGTTTCCCCCGTTTTCTGAACCCCCCCCCAGCCTCTACTCCTGGATTTTCTCATTACCACATGAATGGTGACTGGAAAGGGCCACCGCAACCTTGGACGCTAACAGAAGGCAGGAGATTTGCGATTCAATCTCACCCACCCATATCGGGACAGGGCTGTCACCAATGACAGAGGACAGGGGAGGGGGGTTGCGCCTTTGACATGGTACGCACACACACACACACACACACCTACTACTACTTCAACCACCCATATTTCTCAAAATATAACGTATGAGTTTTCTCATTTTGTTGCACGTGGTGTGATTATGAGACAGGTAGTCAGATATTGTTACCTCCATTCAACTAATAGGCTATTAGAAATATCCCTAAACAAATAAGCAAAGAAGAAAAAGCTTATTTCAGACTTACATCTTAATTTTCAACAGACAATGCTGGGATAGGCAACAATAAATGTAACACTACAAGTGTAGTATTTGGGATTGAAAGCATTTTTTTCAAAGAGGAGAAAATCATTGGACAGCGTCACTTCCAGCGCTGGTGTGTAAACTTCCTGCTTCTGACGACAACAATATGGCGGCGCCCATAGCGATACACCTGGAGTTTGGGTTGGTATAAAATACGTTTTTTTGTTAGTTTGACGCAACCTTTGAACATTTTCAAACACATTTAACAAGACGTCGTCTGTTCCCAGTCGTCGTATCAAAAGGCAGGACATAAATTGTTGCTTTTAACTATCGCAAATGTGTCGCTAGCGCTACAGTGCATGAGAGAATGACTCGTGCAGTCGCAAACTAACGTTTAAAGCTAAACCAATGCATGACTATAGTTTAACAAACTAATTCTAGTTATCTAGCTAGCTAGGTTGCTGCGTTTAGAAATAGATGATCGCGAATTACTAGCTTTGTTCTGGTTCATCTCGCGACGACAATAAATAGTTGCCTCTGCTTTTATTAATTTTATTTTTTACAATTAATGTACTTTCACAACTCACCAAGTAAAGATGTTGCTAGAGTGCAGGGTGTACATCTTTTTTAAATAGTGCAGGGTGTACATATTTTTTAAATAGTGTAGGGTGTATGTCAAGAGATTAGCTCCGGTACTCACATACTGCCGCAAGCGCGTGGACCAGAGCTAGTCTGTCCGTGACTAAAGGTCTCAAAAATCGATCATTTCGTATTTTTGAGAAATTAGACCCTGAGCAGACAAACAAGTTATCTAACACTCTATCAACTGTGCAGTAATACGAAGGAAAATGAAAGAAGCATTTCTGGACAGGTACCTCAAGGTTGCTGTCACAAGCTAGTGCACGACTCAACTGAGGGCATCACTTCTCTGACTCTGTTATGCAGCAGCAATTGTCACATCTAATTACAGTGTTGCATTCTGTAAAATAATACTGCTTCACAGTGTGTGAAACACTGCACTAAGAAAAGGCATACAGGACGTCTGTGATTGTAGCCTAAAAGCATTTATTCTGTCCTAACTGGGCTGCCATGAGATGACAGCATTTGTCTTGTCATATAGGGAGAGGAATGAATGCTTTAAGCTGTTGTAGGAGATGAGAGAAGTAGTGTTTCAGACTGAGAGAACTGGTTGACCCCAGTGAGTGAGTGTTCCAGTAGACATACAGGAACTTTGCTCAATTGCATATAGGATAAATGCAGTTCTCTGTCATAGACTATATAGGATCGGGATGAATGCTTTTAAAATGTTTTAGTAGATGAGCAAACACAGTGTTTGCTTGAAACTCGTCGACCCCAGAGAGTGAGTGATTCATTACTAGGCGTGCTTCTCTCGCTCGATCTCCCTTTGCATAGATATACTGGGCTCTAGGCCAGCTCCGCACCAGAGCATCTGAATGACAACTCTGCATTCTCCAGGCGATGTGAGCTCTCTTTATAATGGCCCGGCCTGCACCTGCAGCAGCCAAACACACACACAGTCTATCTTTGCTTCTGTCGCTCTCTGATCGGTGCCCTTTCTATCTCTTGTGCTCACCCTATCTTTGCACTTGACTTGCTCTCTTTCTATCTCTTGCGCGCTCATATGTTTACGTTGTTTATTTCTCTGGCATTTGGCATATTAACCGTTAACATTAAACACACAGAAAAGTTTCGAAAGAGAAAGATGTTTGAAATGTCACTACTGCTCCTCTCTCTTTCATGCAGGGAGAGAGGAGACTAATGTTTGTCTCATGCTGGCAGGCTGGTCTGTTTACTAGGATGTGTTCACTATCTGCTTCCTACGTGGGTTGACGGTAGAGCTGGGCGATATATCAAATAAACGTTGTTTCTGTCGCAAGGCAATGTGCCACCATGTACCATTGTCAGCATTTTAGCCACTGACTGTTATGTGTTCGCAAGGCAATGTGCCACGATGTACCATTGTCAGCATTTTAGCCACTGACTGTTATGTGTTCGCAAGGCAATGTGGCACCATGTACCATTGTCAGCATTTTAGCCACTGACTGTTATGTGTTCGCAAGGCAATGTGGCACCATGTACCATTGTCAGCATTTTAGCCACTGACTGTTATGTGTTCGCAAGGCAATGTGGCACCATGTACCATTGTCAGCATTTTAGCCACTGACTGTTATGTGTTCGCAAGGCAATGTGGCACCATGTACCATTGTCAGCATTTTAGCCACTGACTGTTATGTGTTCGCAAGGCAATGTGGCACCATGTACCATTGTCAGCATTTTAGCCACTGACTGTTATGTGTTCGCTATCTAGTCTGTGTTTTATGAATGTGCAATGAACATAGACACACGCATGCACATAAGGAATTAGCAACTCGTTCTCCACTTGATTTCAACGTCTAAACAAAGTGGACAGGCTAGCATGCTGCTCAAACAGTTGGAGACGGACAGGTGGGTGTCAACTGTTATCCCTTGTCAGCTATGAAATAGATCAAAGTTGGCTAAACTTGAAATCTAAATGGCTATGCACTAGCACGTGGGCTTGTTCTTGAGATATTGTTTATGTGTTCATTTTCTATAATGCCCACTAAAAGAAGTAAGTCATTATTGGTGGCGATCTGCATGGTTCTGGATACATTTGATTAAATAATTAGTGGTTTTAGAATGGTTTTATTTAGCTTAGGTATATATATATTAAATAATTAGTGGTTTTAGAATGGGTTTTATTTAGCTTAGGTATATATATATTAAATAATTAGTGGTTTTAGAATGGTTTTATTTAGCTTAGGTATATATATATTAAATAATTAGTGGTTTTAGAATGGTTTTATTTAGCTTAGGTATATATATATTAAATAATTAGTGGTTTTAGAATGGTTTTATTTAGCTTAGGTATATATATATTAAATAATTAGTGGTTTTAGAATGGGTTTTATTTAGCTTAGGTATATATATATTAAATAATTAGTGGTTTTAGAATGGTTTTATTTAGCTTAGGTATATATATATTAAATAATTAGTGGTTTTAGAATGGTTTTATTTAGCTTAGGTATATATATATTAAATAATTAGTGGTTTTAGAATGGTTTTATTTAGCTTAGGTATATATATATTAAATAATTAGTGGTTTTAGAATGGGTTTTATTTAGCTTAGGTATATATATATTAAATAATTAGTGGTTTTAGAATGGGTTTTATTTAGCTTAGGTATATATATATTAAATAATTAGTGGTTTTAGAATGGGTTTTATTTAGCTTAGGTATATATATATTAAATAATTAGTGGTTTTAGAATGGTTTTATTTAGCTTAGGTATATATATATTAAATAATTAGTGGTTTTAGAATGGGTTTTATTTAGCTTAGGTATATATATATTAAATAATTAGTGGTTTTAGAATGGGTTTTATTTAGCTTAGGTATATATATATTAAATAATTAGTGGTTTTAGAATGGTTTTATTTAGCTTAGGTATATATATATTAAATAATTAGTGGTTTTAGAATGGTTTTATTTAGCTTAGGTATATATATATTAAATAATTAGTGGTTTTAGAATGGTTTTATTTAGCTTAGGTATATATATATTAAATAATTAGTTTTATTTAGCTTAGGTATATATATATATTAAATAATTAGTGGTTTTAGAATGGGTTTTATTTAGCTTAGGTATATATATATTAAATAATTTGTGGTTTTAGAATGGGTTTTATTTAGCTTAGGTATATATATATTAAATAATTAGTGGTTTTAGAATGGGTTTTATTTAGCTTAGGTATATATATATTAAATAATTAGTTTTATTTAGCTTAGGTATATATATATTAAATAATTAGTGGTTTTAGAATGGGTTTTATTTAGCTTAGGTATATATATATTAAATAATTAGTGGTTTTAGAATGGTTTTATTTAGCTTAGGTATATATATATTAAATAATTAGTGGTTTTAGAATGGTTTTATTTAGCTTAGGTATATATATATTAAATAATTAGTGGTTTTAGAATGGGTTTTATTTAGCTTAGGTATATATATATTAAATAATTAGTGGTTTTAGAATGGTTTTATTTAGCTTAGGTATATATATATTAAATAATTAGTGGTTTAGAATGGGTTTTATTTAGCTTAGGTATATATATATTAAATAATTAGTGGTTTTAGAATGGGTTTTATTTAGCTTAGGTATATATATATTAAATAATTAGTGGTTTTAGAATGGTTTTATTTAGCTTAGGTATATATATATTAAATAATTAGTGGTTTTAGAATGGGTTTTATTTAGCTTAGGTATATATATATTAAATAATTAGTGGTTTTAGAATGGTTTTATTTAGCTTAGGTATATATATATTAAATAATTAGTGGTTTTAGAATGGGTTTTATTTAGCTTAGGTATATATATATTAAATAATTAGTGGTTTTAGAATGGGTTTTATTTAGCTTAGGTATATATATATTAAATAATTAGTGGTTTTAGAATGGTTTTATTTAGCTTAGGTATATATATATTAAATAATTAGTGGTTTTAGAATGGTTTTATTTAGCTTAGGTATATATATATTAAATAATTAGTGGTTTTAGAATGGGTTTTATTTAGCTTAGGTATATATATATTAAATAATTAGTGGTTTTAGAATGGGTTTTATTTAGCTTAGGTATATATATATTAAATAATTAGTGGTTTTAGAATGGTTTTATTTAGCTTAGGTATATATATATTAAATAATTAGTGGTTTTAGAATGGGTTTTATTTAGCTTAGGTATATATATATTAAATAATTAGTGGTTTTAGAATGGGTTTTATTTAGCTTAGGTATATATATATTAAATAATTAGTGGTTTTAGAATGGGTTTTATTTAGCTTAGGTATATATATATTAAATAATTAGTGGTTTTAGAATGGGTTTTATTTAGCTTAGGTATATATATATTAAATAATTAGTGGTTTTAGAATGGGTTTTATTTAGCTTAGGTATATATATATTAAATAATTAGTGGTTTTAGAATGGTTTTATTTAGCTTAGGTATATATATATTAAATAATTAGTGGTTTTAGAATGGGTTTTATTTAGCTTAGGTATATATATATTAAATAATTAGTTTTATTTAGCTTAGGTATATATATATATTAAATAATTTGTGGTTTTAGAATGGTTTTATTTAGCTTAGGTATATATATATTAAATAATTAGTGGTTTTAGAATGGGTTTTATTTAGCTTAGGTATATATATATTAAATAATTAGTGGTTTTAGAATGGGTTTTATTTAGCTTAGGTATATATATATTAAATAATTAGTGGTTTTAGACTGGGTTTTATTTAGCTTAGGTATATATATATATAAAATAATTAGTGGTTTTAGAATAGTTTTTATTTAGCTTAGGTATATATATATTAAATAATTAGTGGTTTTAGAATGGTTTTATTTAGCTTAGGTATATATATATTAAATAATTAGTGGTTTTAGAATGGGTTTTATTTAGCTTAGGTATATATATATTAAATAATTAGTGGTTTTAGAATGGGTTTTATTTAGCTTAGGTATATATATATTAAATAATTAGTGGTTTTAGAATGGGTTTTATTTAGCTTAGGTATATATATATTAAATAATTAGTGGTTTTATAATGGGTTTTATTTAGCTTAGGTATATATATATTAAATAATTAGTGGTTTTAGAATGGGTTTTATTTAGCTTAGGTATATATATATTAAATAATTAGTGGTTTTAGAATGGTTTTATTTAGCTTAGGTATATATATATTAAATAATTAGTGGTTTTAGAATGGGTTTTATTTAGCTTAGGTATATATATATTAAATAATTAGTGGTTTTAGAATGGTTTTATTTAGCTTAGGTATATATATATTAAATAATTCGTGGTTTTAGAATGGGTTTTATTTAGCTTAGGTATATATATATTAAATAATTCGTGGTTTTAGAATGGTTTTATTTAGCTTAGGTATATATATATTAAATAATTAGTGGTTTTAGAATGGGTTTTATTTAGCTTAGGTATATATATATTAAATAATTAGTTTTATTTAGCTTAGGTATATATATATATATTAAATAATTAGTGGTTTTAGAATGGTTTTATTTAGCTTAGGTATATATATATTAAATAATTAGTGGTTTTAGAATGGGTTTTATTTAGCTTAGGTATATATATATTAAATAATTAGTGGTTTTAGAATGGGTTTTATTTAGCTTAGGTATATATATATTAAATAATTAGTGGTTTTAGAATGGGTTTTATTTAGCTTAGGTATATATATATATAAAATAATTAGTGGTTTTAGAATAGTTTTTATTTAGCTTAGGTATATAAATATTAAATAATTAGTGGTTTTAGAATGGTTTTATTTAGCTTAGGTATATATATATAAAATAATTAGTGGTTTTAGAATGGGTTTTATTTAGCTTAGGTATATATATATTAAATAATTAGTGGTTTTAGAATGGGTTTTATTTAGCTTAGGTATATATATATTAAATAATTAGTGGTTTTAGAATGGTTTTATTTAGCTTAGGTATATATATATTAAATAATTAGTGGTTTTAGAATGGTTTTATTTAGCTTAGGTATATATATATTAAATAATTAGTGGTTTTAGAATGGTTTTATTTAGCTTAGGTATATATATATTAAATAATTAGTTTTATTTAGCTTAGGTATATATATATTAAATAATTAGTTTTATTTAGCTTAGGTATATATATATTAAATAATGAGTGGTTTTAGAATGGGTTTTATTTAGCTTAGGTATATATATATATTAAATAATTAGTGGTTTTAGAATGGGTTTTATTTAGCTTAGGTATATATATATTAAATAATTAGTGGTTTTAGAATGGGTTTTATTTAGCTTAGGTATATATATATTAAATAATTAGTGGTTTTAGAATGGGTTTTATTTAGCTTAGGTATATATATATTAAATAATTAGTGGTTTTAGAATGGGTTTTATTTAGCTTAGGTATATATATATTAAATAATTAGTGGTTTTAGAATGGGTTTTATTTAGCTTAGGTATATATATATTAAATAATTAGTGGTTTTAGAATGGTTTTATTTAGCTTAGGTATATATATATTAAATAATTAGTGGTTTTAGAATGGGTTTTATTTAGCTTAGGTATATATATATTAAATAATTAGTTTTATTTAGCTTAGGTATATATATATATTAAATAATTAGTGGTTTTAGAATGGGTTTTATTTAGCTTAGGTATATATATATTAAATAATTAGTTTTATTTAGCTTAGGTATATATATATATATTAAATAATTAGTGGTTTTAGAATGGTTTTATTTAGCTTAGGTATATATATATTAAATAATTAGTGGTTTTAGAATGGGTTTTATTTAGCTTAGGTATATATATATTAAATAATTAGTGGTTTTAGAATGGGTTTTATTTAGCTTAGGTATATATATATTAAATAATTAGTGGTTTTAGAATGGGTTTTATTTAGCTTAGGTATATATATATTAAATAATTAGTGGTTTTAGAATGGGTTTTATTTAGCTTAGGTATATATATATTAAATAATTAGTGGTTTTAGAATGGTTTTATTTAGCTTAGGTATATATATATTAAATAATTAGTGGTTTTAGAATGGGTTTTATTTAGCTTAGGTATATATATATTAAATAATTAGTGGTTTTAGAATGGGTTTTATTTAGCTTAGGTATATATATATTAAATAATTAGTGGTTTTAGAATGGTTTTATTTAGCTTAGGTATATATATATTAAATAATTAGTGGTTTTAGAATGGTTTTATTTAGCTTAGGTATATATATATTAAATAATTAGTTTTATTTAGCTTAGGTATATATATATTAAATAATTAGTTTTATTTAGCTTAGGTATATATATATTAAATAATGAGTGGTTTTAGAATGGGTTTTATTTAGCTTAGGTATATATATATATTAAATAATTAGTGGTTTTAGAATGGGTTTATTTAGCTTAGGTATATATATATTAAATAATTAGTGGTTTTAGAATGGGTTTTATTTAGCTTAGGTATATATATATTAAATAATTAGTGGTTTTAGAATGGTTTTATTTAGCTTAGGTATATATATATTAAATAATTAGTGGTTTTAGAATGGGTTTTATTTAGCTTAGGTATATATATATTAAATAATTAGTGGTTTTAGAATGGGTTTTATTTAGCTTAGGTATATATATATTAAATAATTACTGGTTTTAGAATGGGTTTTATTTAGCTTAGGTATATATATTAAATAATTAGTTTTATTTAGCTTAGGTATATATATATATTAAATAATTAGTGGTTTTAGAATGGTTTATTTAGCTTAGGTATATATATATTAAATAATTAGTGGTTTTAGAATGGTTTTATTTAGCTTAGGTATATATATATTAAATAATTAGTGGTTTTAGAATGGGTTTTATTTAGCTTAGGTATATATATATTAAATAATTAGTGGTTTTAGAATGGTTTTATTTAGCTTAGGTATATATATATTAAATAATTAGTGGTTTTAGAATGGTTTTATTTAGCTTCGGTGTATATATATATTAAATAATTAGTGGTTTTAGAATGGTTTTATTTAGCTTAGGTATATATATATTAAATAATTAGTGGTTTTAGAATGGGTTTTATTTAGCTTAGGTATATATATATTAAATAATTAGTGGTTTTAGAATGGGTTTTATTTAGCTTAGGTATATATATATTAAATAATTAGTGGTTTTAGAATGGTTTTATTTAGCTTAGGTATATATATATTAAATAATTAGTGGTTTTAGAATGGTTTTATTTAGCTTAGGTATATATATATTAAATAATTAGTGGTTTTAGAATGGGTTTTATTTAGCTTAGGTATATATATATTAAATAATTAGTGGTTTTAGAATGGTTTTATTTAGCTTAGGTATATATATATTAAATAATTAGTGGTTTTAGAATGGGTTTATTTAGCTTAGGTATATATATATTAAATAATTAGTGGTTTTAGAATGGTTTTATTTAGCTTAGGTATATATATATTAAATAATTAGTGGTTTTAGAATGGGTTTTATTTAGCTTAGGTATATATATATTAAATAATTAGTTTTATTTAGCTTAGGTATATATATATATTAAATAATTTGTGGTTTTAGAATGGTTTTATTTAGCTTAGGTATATATATATTAAATAATTAGTGGTTTTAGAATGGGTTTTATTTAGCTTAGGTATATATATATTAAATAATTAGTGGTTTTAGAATGGTTTTATTTAGCTTAGGTATATATATATTAAATAATTAGTGGTTTTAGAATGGTTTTATTTAGCTTAGGTATATATATATTAAATAATTAGTGGTTTTAGAATGGGTTTTATTTAGCTTAGGTATATATATATTAAATAATTAGTGGTTTTAGAATGGTTTTATTTAGCTTAGGTATATATATATTAAATAATTAGTGGTTTTAGAATGGGTTTTATTTAGCTTAGGTATATATATATTAAATAATTAGTTTTATTTAGCTTAGGTATATATATATATTAAATAATTTGTGGTTTTAGAATGGTTTTATTTAGCTTAGGTATATATATATTAAATAATTAGTGGTTTTAGAATGGGTTTTATTTAGCTTAGGTATATATATATTAAATAATTAGTGGTTTTAGAATGGGTTTTATTTAGCTTAGGTATATATATATTAAATAATTAGTGGTTTTAGACTGGGTTTTATTTAGCTTAGGTATATATATATATAAAATAATTAGTGGTTTTAGAATAGTTTTTATTTAGCTTAGGTATATATATATTAAATAATTAGTGGTTTTAGAATGGTTTTATTTAGCTTAGGTATATATATATTAAATAATTAGTGGTTTTAGAATGGGTTTTATTTAGCTTAGGTATATATATATTAAATAATTAGTGGTTTTAGAATGGGTTTTATTTAGCTTAGGTATATATATATTAAATAATTAGTGGTTTTAGAATGGGTTTTATTTAGCTTAGGTATATATATATTAAATAATTAGTGGTTTTATAATGGGTTTTATTTAGCTTAGGTATATATATATTAAATAATTAGTGGTTTTAGAATGGGTTTTATTTAGCTTAGGTATATATATATTAAATAATTAGTGGTTTTAGAATGGTTTTATTTAGCTTAGGTATATATATATTAAATAATTAGTGGTTTTAGAATGGGTTTTATTTAGCTTAGGTATATATATATTAAATAATTAGTGGTTTTAGAATGGTTTTATTTAGCTTAGGTATATATATATTAAATAATTCGTGGTTTTAGAATGGGTTTTATTTAGCTTAGGTATATATATATTAAATAATTCGTGGTTTTAGAATGGTTTTATTTAGCTTAGGTATATATATATTAAATAATTAGTGGTTTTAGAATGGGTTTTATTTAGCTTAGGTATATATATATTAAATAATTAGTTTTATTTAGCTTAGGTATATATATATATTAAATAATTAGTGGTTTTAGAATGGTTTTATTTAGCTTAGGTATATATATATTAAATAATTAGTGGTTTTAGAATGGGTTTTATTTAGCTTAGGTATATATATATTAAATAATTAGTGGTTTTAGAATGGGTTTTATTTAGCTTAGGTATATATATATTAAATAATTAGTGGTTTTAGAATGGGTTTTATTTAGCTTAGGTATATATATATATAAAATAATTAGTGGTTTTAGAATAGTTTTTATTTAGCTTAGGTATATAAATATTAAATAATTAGTGGTTTTAGAATGGTTTTATTTAGCTTAGGTATATATATATAAAATAATTAGTGGTTTTAGAATGGGTTTTATTTAGCTTAGGTATATATATATTAAATAATTAGTGGTTTTAGAATGGGTTTTATTTAGCTTAGGTATATATATATTAAATAATTAGTGGTTTTAGAATGGTTTTATTTAGCTTAGGTATATATATATTAAATAATTAGTGGTTTTAGAATGGTTTTATTTAGCTTAGGTATATATATATTAAATAATTAGTGGTTTTAGAATGGTTTTATTTAGCTTAGGTATATATATATTAAATAATTAGTTTTATTTAGCTTAGGTATATATATATTAAATAATTAGTTTTATTTAGCTTAGGTATATTATATTAAATAATGAGTGGTTTTAGAATGGGTTTTATTTAGCTTAGGTATATATATATATTAAATAATTAGTGGTTTTAGAATGGGTTTTATTTAGCTTAGGTATATATATATTAAATAATTAGTGGTTTTAGAATGGGTTTTATTTAGCTTAGGTATATATATATTAAATAATTAGTGGTTTTAGAATGGGTTTTATTTAGCTTAGGTATATATATATTAAATAATTAGTGGTTTTAGAATGGGTTTTATTTAGCTTAGGTATATATATATTAAATAATTAGTGGTTTTAGAATGGGTTTTATTTAGCTTAGGTATATATATATTAAATAATTAGTGGTTTTAGAATGGTTTTATTTAGCTTAGGTATATATATATTAAATAATTAGTGGTTTTAGAATGGGTTTTATTTAGCTTAGGTATATATATAATAAATAATTAGTTTTATTTAGCTTAGGTATATATATATATTAAATAATTAGTGGTTTTAGAATGGGTTTTATTTAGCTTAGGTATATATATATTAAATAATTAGTTTTATTTAGCTTAGGTATATATATATATATTAAATAATTAGTGGTTTTAGAATGGTTTTATTTAGCTTAGGTATATATATATTAAATAATTAGTGGTTTTAGAATGGGTTTATTTAGCTTAGGTATATATATATTAAATAATTAGTGGTTTTAGAATGGTTTTATTTAGCTTAGGTATATATATATTAAATAATTAGTGGTTTTAGAATGGGTTTTATTTAGCTTAGGTATATATATATTAAATAATTAGTGGTTTTAGAATGGGTTTTATTTAGCTTAGGTATATATATATTAAATAATTAGTGGTTTTAGAATGGTTTTATTTAGCTTAGGTATATATATATTAAATAATTAGTGGTTTTAGAATGGGTTTTATTTAGCTTAGGTATATATATATTAAATAATTAGTGGTTTTAGAATGGGTTTTATTTAGCTTAGGTATATATATATTAAATAATTAGTGGTTTTAGAATGGTTTTATTTAGCTTAGGTATATATATTAAATAATTAGTGGTTTTAGAATGGTTTTATTTAGCTTAGGTATATATATATTAAATAATTAGTTTTATTTAGCTTAGGTATATATATATTAAATAATTAGTTTTATTTAGCTTAGGTATATATATATTAAATAATGAGTGGTTTTAGAATGGGTTTTATTTAGCTTAGGTATATATATATATTAAATAATTAGTGGTTTTAGAATGGGTTTATTTAGCTTAGGTATATATATATTAAATAATTAGTGGTTTTAGAATGGGTTTTATTTAGCTTAGGTATATATATATTAAATAATTAGTGGTTTTAGAATGGGTTTTATTTAGCTTAGGTATATATATATTAAATAATTAGTGGTTTTAGAATGGGTTTTATTTAGCTTAGGTATATATATATAAATAATTAGTGGTTTTAGAATGGGTTTTATTTAGCTAGGTATATATATATTAAATAATTAGTGGTTTTAGAATGGTTTTATTTAGCTTAGGTATATATATATTAAATAATTAGTGGTTTTTAGAATGGGTTTTTATTTAGCTTAGGTATATATATATTAAATAATTAGTTTTATTTAGCTTAGGTATATATATATATTAAATAATTAGTGGTTTTAGAATGGGTTTTATTTAGCTTAGGTATATATATATTAAATAATTAGTTTTATTTAGCTTAGGTATATATATATATATTAAATAATAGTGGTTTTTAGAATGGTTTTATTTAGCTTAGGTATATATATATTAAATAATTAGTGGTTTTAGAATGGGTTTTATTTAGCTTAGGTATATATATATTAAATAATTAGTGGTTTTTAGAATGGGTTTTATTTAGCTTAGGTATATATATATTAAATAATTAGTGGTTTTAGAATGGTTTTATTTAGCTTAGGTATATATATATTAAATAATTAGTGGTTTTAGAATGGGTTTTATTTAGCTTAGGTATATATATATTAAATAATTAGTGGTTTTAGAATGGGTTTTATTTAGCTTAGGTATATATATATTAAATAATTAGTGGTTTTAGAATGGTTTTATTTAGCTTAGGTATATATATATTAAATAATTAGTGGTTTTAGAATGGTTTTATTTAGCTTAGGTATATATATATTAAATAATTAGTTTTATTTAGCTTAGGTATATATATATTAAATAATTAGTTTTATTTAGCTTAGGTATATATATATTAAATAATGAGTGGTTTTAGAATGGGTTTTATTTAGCTTAGGTATATATATATATTAAATAATTAGTGGTTTTAGAATGGGTTTATTTAGCTTAGGTATATATATATTAAATAATTAGTGGTTTTAGAATGGGTTTTATTTAGCTTAGGTATATATATTAAATAATTAGTGGTTTTAGAATGGTTTTATTTAGCTTAGGTATATATATATTAAATAATTAGTGGTTTTAGAATGGTTTTATTTAGCTTAGGTATATATATATTAAATAATTAGTGGTTTTAGAATGGGTTTTATTTAGCTTAGGTATATATATATTAAATAATTACTGGTTTTAGAATGGGTTTTATTTAGCTTAGGTATATATATATTAAATAATTAGTGGTTTTATAATGGGTTTTATTTAGCTTAGGTATATATATATTAAATAATTAGTGGTTTTAGAATGGTTTTATTTAGCTTAGGTATATATATATTAAATAATGAGTGGTTTTAGAATGGGTTTTATTTAGCTTAGGTATATATATATTAAATAATTAGTTTTATTTAGCTTAGGTATATATATATATTAAATAATTAGTGGTTTTAGAATGGGTTTTATTTAGCTTAGGTATATATATATTAAATAATTAGTTTTATTTAGCTTAGGTATATATATATATTAAATAATTAGTGGTTTTAGAATGGTTTATTTAGCTTAGGTATATATATATTAAATAATTAGTGGTTTTAGAATGGGTTTTATTTAGCTTAGGTATATATATATTAAATAATTAGTGGTTTTAGAATGGGTTTTATTTAGCTTAGGTATATATATATTAAATAATTAGTGGTTTTAGAATGGTTTTATTTAGCTTAGGTATATATATATTAAATAATTAGTGGTTTTAGAATGGTTTTATTTAGCTTAGGTATATATATATTAAATAATTAGTGGTTTTAGAATGGTTTTATTTAGCTTAGGTATATATATATTAAATAATTAGTTTTATTTAGCTTAGGTATATATATATTAAATAATTAGTTTATTTAGCTTAGGTATATATATATTAAATAATGAGTGGTTTTAGAATGGGTTTTATTTAGCTTAGGTATATATATATATATTAAATAATTAGTGGTTTTAGAATGGGTTTTATTTAGCTTAGGTATATATATATTAAATAATTAGTGGTTTTAGAATGGGTTTTATTTAGCTTAGGTATATATATATTAAATAATTAGTGGTTTTAGAATGGGTTTTATTTAGCTTAGGTATATATATATTAAATAATTAGTGGTTTTAGAATGGGTTTTATTTAGCTTAGGTATATATATATTAAATAATTAGTGGTTTTAGAATGGGTTTTATTTAGCTTAGGTGTATATATATATTAAATAATTAGTGGTTTTAGAATGGTTTTATTTAGCTTAGGTATATATATATTAAATAATTAGTGGTTTTAGAATGGGTTTTATTTAGCTTAGGTATATATATATTAAATAATTAGTTTTATTTAGCTTAGGTATATATATATATTAAATAATTAGTGGTTTTAGAATGGGTTTTATTTAGCTTAGGTATATATATATTAAATAATTAGTTTTATTTAGCTTAGGTATATATATATATTAAATAATTAGTGGTTTTAGAATGGTTTTATTTAGCTTAGGTATATATATATATTAAATAATTAGTGGTTTTAGAATGGGTTTTATTTAGCTTAGGTATATATATATTAAATAATTAGTGGTTTTAGAATGGGTTTTATTTAGCTTAGGTATATATATATTAAATAATTAGTGGTTTTAGAATGGGTTTTATTTAGCTTAGGTATATATATATTAAATAATTAGTGGTTTTAGAATGGGTTTTATTTAGCTTAGGTATATATATATTAAATAATTAGTGGTTTTAGAATGGTTTTATTTAGCTTAGGTATATATATATTAAATAATTAGTGGTTTTAGAATGGGTTTTATTTAGCTTAGGTATATATATATTAAATAATTAGTGGTTTTAGAATGGGTTTTATTTAGCTTAGGTATATATATATTAAATAATTAGTGGTTTTAGAATGGTTTTATTTAGCTTAGGTATATATATTAAATAATTAGTGGTTTTTAGAATGGTTTTATTTAGCTTAGGTATATATATATTAAATAATTAGTTTTATTTAGCTTAGGTATATATATATTAAATAATTAGTTTTATTTAGCTTAGGTATATATATATTAAATAATGAGTGGTTTTAGAATGGGTTTTATTTAGCTTAGGTATATATATATATAAAATAATTAGTGGTTTTAGAATGGGTTTATTTAGCTTAGGTATATATATATTAAATAATTAGTGGTTTTAGAATGGGTTTTATTTAGCTTAGGTATATATATATTAAATAATTAGTGGTTTTAGAATGGTTTTATTTAGCTTAGGTATATATATATTAAATAATTAGTGGTTTTAGAATGGGTTTTATTTAGCTTAGGTATATATATATTAAATAATTAGTGGTTTTAGAATGGGTTTTATTTAGCTTAGGTATATATATATTAAATAATTACTGGTTTTAGAATGGGTTTTATTTAGCTTAGGTATATATATATTAAATAATTAGTGGTTTTATAATGGGTTTTATTTAGCTTAGGTATATATATATTAAATAATTAGTGGTTTTAGAATGGTTTTATTTAGCTTAGGTATATATATATTAAATAATTAGTGGTTTTAGAATGGGTTTTATTTAGCTTAGGTATATATATATTAAATAATTAGTTTTATTTAGCTTAGGTATATATATATATTAAATAATTAGTGGTTTTAGAATGGGTTTTATTTAGCTTAGGTATATATATATTAAATAATTAGTTTTATTTAGCTTAGGTATATATATATATTAAATAATTAGTGGTTTTAGAATGGTTTTATTTAGCTTAGGTATATATATATTAAATAATTAGTGGTTTTAGAATGGGTTTATTTAGCTTAGGTATATATATATTAAATAATTAGTGGTTTTAGAATGGGTTTTATTTAGCTTAGGTATATATATATATTAAATAATTAGTGGTTTTAGAATGGGTTTTATTTAGCTTAGGTATATATATATTAAATAATTAGTGGTTTTAGAATGGGTTTTATTTAGCTTAGGTATATATATATTAAATAATTAGTGGTTTTAGAATGGGTTTTATTTAGCTTAGGTATATATATATTAAATAATTAGTGGTTTTAGAATGGGTTTTATTTAGCTTAGGTATATATATATTAAATAATTAGTGGTTTTAGAATGGGTTTTATTTAGCTTAGGTATATATATATTAAATAATTAGTGGTTTTAGAATGGTTTTATTTAGCTTAGGTATATATATATTAAATAATTAGTGGTTTTAGAATGGGTTTTATTTAGCTTAGGTATATATATATTAAATAATTAGTGGTTTTAGAATGGGTTTTATTTAGCTTAGGTATATATATATTAAATAATTAGTGGTTTTAGAATGGGTTTTATTTAGCTTAGGTATATATATATTAAATAATTAGTGGTTTTAGAATGGTTTTATTTAGCTTAGGTATATATATATTAAATAATTAGTGGTTTTTAGAATGGTTTTATTTAGCTTAGGTATATATATATTAAATAATTAGTGGTTTTAGAATGGGTTTTATTTAGCTTAGGTATATATATATTAAATAATTAGTGGTTTTAGAATGGGTTTATTTAGCTTAGGTATATATATATTAAATAATTAGTGGTTTTAGAATGGTTTTATTTAGCTTAGGTATATATATATTAAATAATTAGTGGTTTTAGAATGGTTTTATTTAGCTTAGGTATATATATATTAAATAATTAGTTTTATTTAGCTTAGGTATATATATATTAAATAATTAGTTTTATTTAGCTTAGGTATATATATATTAAATAATTAGTGGTTTTAGAATGGGTTTTATTTAGCTTAGGTATATATATATTAAATAATTAGTGGTTTTAGAATGGGTTTTATTTAGCTTAGGTATATATATATTAAATAATTAGTGGTTTTAGAATGGGTTTTATTTAGCTTAGGTATATATATATTAAATAATTAGTGGTTTTAGAATGGTTTTATTTAGCTTAGGTATATATATATAAAATAATTAGTGGTTTTAGAATGGGTTTTATTTAGCTTAGGTATATATATATTAAATAATTAGTGGTTTTAGAATGGGTTTTATTTAGCTTAGGTATATATATATTAAATAATTAGTGGTTTTAGAATGGTTTTATTTAGCTTAGGTATATATATATTAAATAATTAGTGGTTTTAGAATGGTTTTATTTTGCTTAGGTATATATATATTAAATAATTAGTGGTTTTAGAATGGGTTTTATTTAGCTTAGGTATATATATATTAAATAATTAGTGGTTTTAGAATGGGTTTTATTTAGCTTAGGTATATATATATTAAATAATTAGTGGTTTTAGAATGGTTTTATTTAGCTTAGGTATATATATATTAAATAATTAGTGGTTTTAGAATGGTTTTATTTAGCTTAGGTATATATATATTAAATAATTAGTGGTTTTAGAATGGTTTTATTTAGCTTAGGTATATATATATTAAATAATTAGTTTTATTTAGCTTAGGTATATATATATAAAATAATTAGTTTTATTTAGCTTAGGTATATATATATATTAAATAATTAGTGGTTTTAGAATGGTTTTATTTAGCTTAGGTATATATATATTAAATAATTAGTTTTATTTAGCTTAGGTATAATTTTCCACGTTTTGAATTCATTCTTTAATTGCTGACTGTTTAAATGCAGTGTATTTAGCTTTAATTGCTGACTGTTTAAATGCAGTGTATTTAGCTTTAATTGCTGACTGTTTAAATGCAGTGTATTTAGCTTTAATTGCTGACTGTTTAAATGCAGTGTATTTAGCTTTAATTGTGCAACTACGCTTGTATTTATATATATATATATATAGGGCCAAAAGTATGTGGACACCCTTTCAAATGAGTGAATTTGGCTATTTCAGCCACACCCGTTGCTGACATTAAACTGGCCTGTACTGGATGGCTCGGTGACTTTCAACGTGACACCGTCATAGGATGCCACCTTTCCAACAAGTCAGTTCATCAAATTTCTGCCCTGCTAGAGCTGCCCCGGTCAACTGTAAGTGCTGTTATTGTGAAGTGGAAACGTTTAGGAGCAACAACTGCTCAGCTGCGAAGTGGTAGGCCACAGAACGGGACCACCGAGTTCTGAAGCGCGTAGCGTGTAAGCATCTTCTGTCCTCGGTTGCAACATTCACTACCGAGTTCCAAACTGCCTCTGGAATCAACGTCAGCACAATAACTGTTCGCCGGGAGCTTCATGAAATCAGTTTCCATGGCCGAGCAGCCGCACACAAGCCTAAGATCACCATGCGAAATGCCAAGGGTTGGCTGGAGTGGTGTCAAGCTCGCCGCCATTGGACTCTGGAGCAGAGGAATCGCGTCCTCTGGAGTGATGCTTCACCATCTCACGCTACCTGCTCGAATGCGTAGTATCAACTGTAAATTTGGTGGAGGAGGAAAAATGGTCTGGGGTTGTTTTTCATGGTTCGGGCTACACCCCTTAGTTCCAGTGAAGGGAAATCTTAATGCTACAGCATACAATGACATTGTAGACAGTTCTGTGCTGCCAACTTTGTGGCAACAAAGCCCTTTCCTTTTTCAGCATGACAATGCTCCCGTGCACAAAGCTAGGTCCGTACAGAAATGGTTTGTTGAGATCGGTGTGTAAGAACTTGACTGGCCTGCACAGAGCCCTGACCTCAACTCCATCTAACACCTTTCAGGTTAATTAGAATGCAGACTTCGGGCCAGGTCTAATCGCCCAACATCAGTGCCTGACCTCCCTAATGCTCTTGTGGCTGAATGGGAGCAAGTCCCCGTATCAATGTTCCACATCTAGTGGAAAGCTTTCCCAGAAGAGTGGAGGCTGTTATAGCACCAAAGGGATGAGCAACGGCATATTAATGCCCATGATTTTGGAATGAGATGTTCGACGAGCAGGTGTCCACATACCTTTGGTCATATAGTGTATATTGTGAATACGTTTTTTTAAAATCGAGATATGAGGGGAGGTTACCAAGAACCCGATGGTCACTCTGACAGAGCTTCATAGTTCCTCTGTGGAGATGGAAGAACCTTTCAGAAGGACAACCATCTGTGCTGCACTCCACCAATTAGGCCTTTATGGTAGAGTGGCCAGACTGAAGCCGCCACTCAATAAAAAGCACATGACAGCCCGCTTGGAGTTTGCCAAAAGGCACCTAAAAGACTGAGACCATGAGAAACAAGATTCTCTGGTCTGATGAAACCAATATTGAATTATTTGGCTTGAATGCCAAACGTCTTGTCTGGAGGAGACCTGGCACCATCCTTACGGTGAAGCATGGTGTTGGCAGCATCATGCTGGGGGGATGTTTTTCAGCTATAAGGACTGGGAGACTAGTCAGGAAATCCTTGTGAAACCCAGCTCCAGAGCACTCAGGACCTCAGACAGGGGTGAAGGTTCACGTTCCAACAGGACAACGACCTTAAGCACAAAGCCAAGACAACGCTTCGGGACAAGTCTCAGCCAAAGCCCAGACTTGAACCCGATCAAACATCTCTGGAGAGACCTGAAAATAGCTGTGCAGTGATGCTCTCCATCCAACCATCCAAACTCCCCAAATACTGGTGTGCCAAGCTTATAGCGACATACCCAAGAAGACTGGAGGTTGTAATCGCTGCCAAAGGTGCTTCAACAAAGTACTGAGTAAAGGGTCTGAATACTTAAGTAAATGTGATAGTTCATTTTTATTTTTATTAGCAAAACATTTTACAACTGTTTTTGCTTTGTCATTATGGGGTATTGTGTGTAGATTGATGAGGATTATTATTATTATTTTTTAAATAAGGCTGTAACGTAACAAAATGTGGGAAAAGTCAAGGGATCTGAATACTTTCCGAAAGCACTGTTTATAGCCTAGTTCCTCGCAAATAGATGGTCTCTTTATTGTCCCTATACTTGGGTGGTGGCTTTCAGTCGCCTCTCGGATGTCTGTCTCTGTCCTTGTGGAGGGAGGCCAGTGGGACCTGTCGTAACGGTCTGAAGGGGAGGCTCACAGCTGTGATATGATAAGCGTCCACTCGTGCTTTATTGAATTATCTCTGCTGGTGTCCGATGCCACACACTCGTTCACTGCAGGGGAGCCCCATCTCCCTATTCTTCAGTGTCTCACCTCTCTCCCCATCTCTATTCTTCCCTTTTTCTTTACCATATCTTCTCCTATTCTTCAGTGTGTCTAGTCTCCACAGCCTGTACTCCTTTCCTCGGGGATTAACTCGCCACCATGCCCTCTAATTCCAGATTATGTAAATCTAATACCACCCTGGCTGCACTTTTTATTTTACCAATTCAATATGACACTGCAAAGTTACTCTACCAACCTATGTGATAACTATGGAACAGATATGTCATTAAATGCCCTTTACTTCCTAGGGGAGGGGCGGAGCTACTGTTTGGCAGCGTGAAGGAGCATCATGTGACCCTGCCCAACCAATCAGAACCCTGTGAGTACAAATTGTTTAGCAACATTTTTGTTGATCAATTGTCAATGAATATTTACTTTCATTTACTATATATTTTTTAAAGAGACATTACTTGAAGCCAAGTATAGGCCCTGATTATGCAGTACAGACTGATTCTGCACAGTTCTGTTTTAAAACAGACCACTAACTGAATTCAGTTTAAATTCAGTGACAGAAGGATGATGGAGGTGTGGTATTTCTGCCTCCTCTGATTGCCTCCCCTCCCCCTCTTAATTGATCCTGAGAAAATAGCCTTTCTCTTCCATGTGACTAAACAAAACTCAACTGTCACGTGCATAGATGACTTCATTAGTTCAATATATCTCCTCCCTTTCTCCTCTAACGCCGGCTAAAAGGGAGGAGGGGGTTGTGCGTTAGCCGCTCTTGTGGCCCCTACTCAGCGGGAGCTAATATGCAGACACAAAACCCCAGTAAATCATGCTGCTCTCTCTCTTTCTCCTGCATCCATCTCTCTCTCCCACCACTGTTGTCCTTGCCCTCTCCCTTCTCTCCCCCTCCCTCCATCACTCTCTCTCTGACCTCTCTCAGCCCTTGTTCACATGGTGCCTGGACAGCTGTTGAGCTGGCCATGCTAGCCAGTGGCCTGCCTGCCTGTCTGGTTGCCTTGGCCCCTCAGTTCGGCCAACCCCCCCCCCCCCCCCCCCCCCCCCCCCCTTCTCCATTGAAAATCGGGTATAAAACAGTCCACTCCACCCCCCTCATCTCCCCTCTCTCATTCCAGTCTTTCCTCAGTAACCATGGTGTTGGAGCCCCCTCCTTCCTTCCCTCTCCAGCACCACCAACATCTGTGAGCCACCCCGGGCCTCGACCCATTCTTCTCCTAACTGTTCCATTATTAGGCCTCATTCACTTGTAAATGCAGCCAGTGATACTGATGATGGGTCTTCCATCCACAACGCAGAGTCAGGGAGGAAAGGAGAGTTAGGGGTGGCTGTGGAGGAGAAGAAGAAGAAGGAAGGGGGCCCAGGAAGGGGCGTTTGGGTATTTGGGGACAATTGTGACAAAGCCTCCAAGTTCTTTTTGTGTAAAAATCATTTTGGGGGGTTGGCGGGATGGACGAGTGGCCCTGTTTCCTCTCTCTATCCACCTGTTCCTGTGCTCTCCTGGTGGAAATAGGGAAGTGAAAGTAGGTAGAATGGAGGAAAAGGTCTCCTAAAACTGCCGAGCTCATCCCCAGAGGAGGAGCTCAACACACTCAACTGGTTTTATTCCTTTCTTTCATAGTACAGCACCTCAGAGCCATCCCCTGTGATTTACTCCTTTCTTTCATAGTACAGCACCTCAGTCATCTCCTGTGATTTACTCCTTTCTTTCATAGTACAGCACCTCAGAGCCATCCCCTGTGATTTACTCCTTTCTTTCATAGTACAGCACCTCAGTCATCTCCTGTGATTTTATTCCTTTCTTTCATAGTACAGCACCTCAGAGCCATCCCCTGTGATTTACTCCTTTCTTTCATAGTACAGCACCTCAGTCATCTCCTGTGATTTTATTCCTTTCTTTCATAGTACAGCACCTCAGTCATCTCCTGTGATTTACTCCTTTCTTTCATAGTACAGCACCTCAGTCATCTCCTGTGATTTTATTCCTTTCTTTCATAGTACAGCACCTCAGAGCCATCCCCTGTGATTTACTCCTTTCTTTCATAGTACAGCACCTCAGTCATCTCCTGTGATTTTATTCCTTTCTTTCATAGTACAGCACCTCAGCCATCCCCTGTGATTTACTCCTTTCTTTCATAGTACAGCACCTCAGCCATCCCCTGTGATTTACTCCTTTCTTTCATAGTACAGCACCTCAGCCATCCCCTGTGATTTACTCCTTTCTTTCATAGTACAGCACCTCAGCCATCCCCTGTGATTTACTCCTTTCTTTCATAGTACAGCACCTCAGAGCCATCTCGGGTCTAGATCTAGATAATCAGTGACATTGAAATCATTCTATTCGTAAACAGAACCAAAGTAGGAGGAGGGACGGTGGAAAATGTTTTTATAGTGGAGGCCAAAGGCACATCTTTTTTGTGTCCTGTTTTGTCATATCCTTTTTAGCACACTACCGTTCAAACGTTTGTGGTCACTTAGAAATGTCCTTGTTTTTGAAAGAAAAGCAATTGTTTTGTCCATTTTTAAAATAACATCAAATTGATCAAATATACAGTGTAGACATTGTTAATGTTGTAAATTACTATTGTAGCTAGAGACAGCAGATTTTTTTTATGGAATATCTACATAGGCGTACAGAGTCCCATTATCAGCCACCATCACTCCTGTGTTCCAATGGCACGTTATGTTAGCTAATCCAAGTTTATAATTTTAAAAGGATAATTTATCATTAGAAAACCCTTTTGCAATTATGTTAGCACAGCTGAAAACTGTTTTGCTGATTAAATAAGCAATAAAACTGGCCTTCTTTAGGCTAGTTGAGTATCTGGAGCATCAGCATTTGTGGGTTCGATTACAGGCTCAAAATGGCCAGAAACAAAGACCTTCCTTCTAAAACTGGTCAGTCTATTCTTTTTCTGTGAAATGAAGGCTATTCCATGTGAGAAATTGCCAAGAAACTGAAGCTCTCGTACAACGCTGTGTACTACTACTCCCTTCACAGAACAGCGCAAACTGGCTCTAACCAGAATAGAAAGGAAAGAGGAGTGGGAGGCCCCGGTGCACAACTGAGCAAGAGGACAAGTACATTAGTGTCTAGTTTGAGAAACAGACGCCTCACAAGTCCTCAACTGGCTGCTTCATTAAATAGTACCCGCAAAACACCAGTCTCAACTTCAACAGTGAAGAGGCGACTCCGGGATGCTGACCTTCTAGGCAGAGTTGCAAAGAAAAAGCCATATATCAGACTGGCCAATAAAAATAAAAGATTAAGATGGGCAAAAGAACACAGACACTGGACAGAGGAAGATTGGAAAAAAGTGTTATGGACAGACTAATCTAAGTTTGAGGTGTTCGGATCATGAAGAACATTTGTGAGACGCAGAAAAGATGATGGGAGGAGTGCTTGACGCCATCTGTCAAGCATAGTGGAGTTAACGTGATGGTCTGGGGGTGCTTTGGTGGTGGTAAAGTGAGATATTTGTACAGGGTAAAAGGGATCTTGAAGAAGGAAGGCTATCACTCCATTTTGCAACACCATGCCATACCCTGTGGACGATGCTTAATTGGAGCCAATTTCCTCTTACAACAGGACAATGACCCAAAGCACAGCTCCAAACTATGCAAGAACTATTTAGGGAAGAAGCAGTCAGCTGGTATTCTGTCTATAATGGAGTGGCCAGCAGTCACCGGATCTCAACCCTATTGAGCTGTTGTGGGAGCAGCTTGACCGTATGGTACGTAAGAAGTGCCCATCAAGCCAATCCAACTTCTGAGAGGTGCTTTAGGAAGCATGGGGCGAAATCTCTTCAGATTACCTCAACAAATGGACAACTAGAATGCTAAAGGTCTGCAAGGCTGTAATTTCTGCACATGGAGGATTCTTTGACGAAAGCAGAGTTTGAAGGACACAATTATTATTTAAATTTAAAAATCATTATTTATAACCATTATTTATAGTCTTGACTATATTTCCTATTCATTTTGCAACTCATTTCATGTATGTTTTAATGGAGAACAAGGACATTTCTAAGTGACCCCAAACTTTTGTGCGTCAGAATGTATTGTATTTTTATCTTCGTTGGTTTGTTTGTCGATATGTGTGTCTGTCAATGACTGTGAGTGACCGTGTTGAAGTGTGTGAATGTCCCCTGCTAGACCCCATAGTAGAACTGTGAGGGATTGATAGGAGTCGTTTGGGTTGTTCTGACCTCCTACAAACAAAGATTTGGTCTCTGTGGCAGTGTAGTTTCCAGGGCAACCTTAACACAAAAGTTGGCCAGAGCAGAGAATGCGAGCCTAGGATGACCTTGTTGATCTGCTGTCCGCTGGACCTGTGTGTGTGTATGTGTGTGTGTGTTTGTGTGTGAGGGAGAGATAATCCCTTTCTGAATCCTCAATATTTCTCTTTAACCCCTGTGAGTGATTGATAACCCTGGCTCTGAATTCCCCCCTGCCTAAGACCCCCCCCCCCCCCCCCCCCCCCCCCCCCCCATCTACACACATCCCAGAAAATGTCTCATCACACATCTCCAGCAAGATGGATGATCCTCCCACCCACAGATAACCCCCATATCAATAGTAGTGCAACGCGCGGAGAGAACGAGGGGAATTAAGAGGAAAGAAAAAGAGAGAGAATGCTTTGAGCCTGCCGTTCAGACGCCCTCTCCCCTCCGACCCAGACAGCGCTATCCCATAATGCACCTGCATGGAGCCTGTGACGCACATTCCGCATTTTCCTCCTCCTCTCCATTGTTGTCCTCCATCATCCTCGGCCCGCCCCACCTGCGCTCTCCTACCCCTACAGCCTATGGGTGGAACACAAACAGGGTCGTATTCACTAGGCACCAAACGACAGAAAACTGGCTGAATCGGGGAGGGACTACCTGAACTCGTCCAATAAGAAACTCTTGTTTTCTGTTGCATATCCTAATGAGTACTACCCAGGACAACGAAAGCAGACCAGAGTCCAGGAGAACTTTCATCTCTGCCCCCTCAGCCACCCTGACCTCTGTCTCTCTAAAGGAAAATCGACAGTCAGGGCGGGAGGAGGAGGAGGAGGGGGGGGATTGCGATAGACTTCAGCGTTTTTTTGCGAGAGAGTAGAGAGTATCTTGCTCCCACAAAGCCGAAATTATGAGAGTGGAGTGATTGGCTTCTTTTTTTTAGAACTGTGCTGAGGTACAAGTCAATATTCATTGCCTTTGCTCTGCATCACTCTTCTTTATAGGTGCTGGCGAGAGGGAAGTGGGAGCGGGGGAAGGGGAGGGAGAGAGAGAGAGAGCGGGGGTTCTAGGCAGGGGGGGAGGAAGGAAGGTAGGCCAATCATTACACTTGTGAAGAGGTCTGACAGCCATCCAATTAACCTGATACTGCCCCCCCACACGCCTCAGAGGTGCCATATAAAGCCCCACCAAACACTTCTCCAAAACCCTACAGTACCCCCAGGTACTAGGACTGTTTTGTAACGAGCAGAGAGCCTCGATGTCTTAGACGGACTGGGTTCAACGGCTCCCATGCATGGTTTCCGCTTTATCGATGTCCGCAGAGTCACTGGTGTAGAGTAAGAGGGGTGTTAGCTCTGTGAAGAGCTCTGTCTCTGTCTGAGGGACAAGGGGTTGGCTGTCTGTGGACTGGCTCTGTCTCTGTCTGAGGGGCAAGGGGTTGGCTGTCTGTGGACTGGCTCTGTCTCTGTCTGAGGTGCAAGGAGTTGGCTGTCTGTGGACTGGCTCTGTCTCTGTCTGAGGTGCAAGGAGTTGGCTGTCTGTGGACTGGCTCTGTGAAGAGCTCTGTCTCTGTCTGAGGGACAAGGGGTTGGCTGTCTGTGGACTGGCTCTGTCTCTGTCTGAGGGGCAAGGGGGTGGCTGTCTGTGGACTGGCTCTGTGAAGAGCTCTGTCTCTGTCTGATGGGCAAGGGGTTGGCTGTCTGTGGACTGGCTCTCTCTGTCTGAGGGCCAAGGGGTTGGCTGTCTGTGGACTGGCTCTGTCTCTGTCTGAGGGGCAAGGGGTTGGCTGTCTGTGGACTGGCTCTGTCTCTGTCTGAGGGGCAAGGGGTTGGCTGTCTGTGGACTGGCTCTGTCTCTGTCTGAGGTGCAAGGAGTTGGCTGTCTGTGGACTGGCTCTGTCTCTGTCTGAGGGGCAAGGGGTTGGCTGTCTGTGGACTGGCTCTGTGAAGAGCTCTGTCTCTGTCTGAGGGACAAGGGGTTGGCTGTCTGTGGACTGGCTCTGTCTCTGTCTGAGGGGCAAGGGGGTGGCTGTCTGTGGACTGGCTCTGTGAAGAGCTCTGTCTCTTTCTGATGGGCAAGGGGTTGGCTGTCTGTGGACTGGCTCTCTCTGTCTGAGGGGCAAGGGGGTGGCTGTCTGTGGACTGTCTCTGTCTCTGTCTGAGGGGCAAGGGGTTGGCTGTCTGTGGACTGGCTCTGTCTCTGTCTGAGGGGCAAGGGGTTGGCAGTCTGTGGACTGGCTCTGTCTCTGTCTGAGGGGCAAGGGGGTGGCTGTCTGTGGACTGGCTCTGTGAAGAGCTCTGTCTCTGTCTGAGGGGCAAGGGGTTGGCTGTCTGTGGACTGGCTCTGTCTCTGTCTGAGGGGCAAGGGGTTGGCTGTCTGTGGACTGGCTCTGTCTCTGTCTGAGGGGCAAGGGGGTGGCTGTCTGTGGACTGGCTCTGTGAAGAGCTCTGTCTCTGTCTGAGGGGCAAGGGGTTGGCTGTCTGTGGACTGGCTCTGTCTCTGTCTGAGGGGCAAGGGGTTGGCTGTCTGTGGACTGGCTCTGTCTCTGTCTGAGGGGCAAGGGGTTGGCTGTCTGTGGACTGGCTCTGTCTCTGTCTGAGGGGCAAGGGGTTGGCTGTCTGTGGACTGGCTCTGTCTCTGTCTGAGGGGCAAGGGGTTGGCTGTCTGTGGACTGGCTCTGTCTCTGTCTGAGGGGCAAGGGGTTGGCTGTCTGTGGACTGTCTCTGTCTCTGTCTGAGGGGCAAGGGGTTGGCTGTCTGTGGACTGTCTCTGTCTGAGGGGCAAGGGGTTGGCTGTCTGTGGACTGGCTCTGTCTCTGTCTGAGGGGCAAGGGGTTGGCTGTCTGGACTGGCTCTGTCTCTGTCTGAG